>NC_090649.1:421578226-422223226 GCF_040937935.1 Hyperolius riggenbachi | reverse complement strand
TTCCTTTAATCTGATTTATTTTCTTGATTCCTGCGGACAAGTGATGTCATGTTTGCTTACAAAAAAAACCTCTGAGGGCTGTTTTATCTCCGGAAGTAATAAAACCGTTCAAACATCCCTAAGGACTGGTTCAGACGGACGCTTGCAGAGCGTTTACTGCCAGCGTTCGGGGCTTGGCGTTAAACGCTCCCATTCAAGTGATTGGGAGCGTTTGTACCAAGCTTTTACGCGCGTTTGCACGAACGCGGCGTTCGGGTCCCGATTTTCACTGGCGTTCAAGGAGCCCCTGGAAGCTACATGTTGCTTCCAGGGGCGGTTAACCGCGATGGGTAATGTCCCCCTAGGGGAAGAAAAAACGCGACCGCATCCTAACGCAACACGAATGCTGCTGAAAGCCCGAACGCATTGCCGCCGCGACGCCAACGAACGCGACGCCTCCAAACGTCCGTCTGAACCAGCCCTAAGAAAGAGAAATCAAAATTATAAAATATTACTAGTAAAACAATAACATTTTGTGATTAGACAAAGCTAGTAAAGTAATATGATAAAAAAAGAAGCTATACTAGTTATGATTGCATCTATGAAAAATATCTGCCACGCTGGGCAACCATTGAGTACACCAGGTTCTATGTTTTCATACAAATGATCTGAATAATCTGGTCAAAAATGAGATAGTTAACTAAAAAAGGATTTAATTCCCCAGAAATACCATTTAGCGCTTGTTTCCTCTACATACGGATTCTGGATGCAGAAAAACTGACTCCAATGAATGCCTGTTTCCATTTTCGGCCTGTTTCCACTAAACACGATTTTTCTGATGCAGATTTCTGCATCATGCAGCCGTTTTCCCATACAATGAAAACGTTAGTGGAAACAGACCCATAGGCATTGATTGTAGTCAGTTTTTTATGCATTCAGAATCTGATGCAGAAATCTGCAACATGCCATCCTTAATTTTTCTGCATCAGAAAATTTGCATTTAGTGGAAACAGGCCCATAGGCATTGATTGGAGTCCGTTTTTCTGCATCCAGAATCCGTGTGTAATGGAAACAGGCCCTTAGGGTACTCGATGATAAATGGATTCTTCACATTCTGCACAAAAGGGTACTCTGATGCATTTTTTATCATCACATACGCTAGTAGTTTTTACTCCAGTAACTGAACATCAACAGTGGCTGACCACCTTGCGCTGCCTTTGTGATCATTATGCTAATAATATTTTGATCCCATATTCTCTTTCCCTAATGATCTAGTGGAGCTTTTTGCACATACAAGCTCCACAACTTGGGATTTATGTTGTTATATCTGTTGCATTGTTCATGTGGTCATTTTATTGCGATGTTTTAACTACTGTAAGACCGCTCCATGTCAATGGGCGTGGCCGCGGCGACAGCCCCAGGACCACCTAACGCCAATTGGCGTCAGGTCCTGGAGCCGGCTACTGAAGTAGATCGCGCGCAGGGTGCGTGCATATCTCCGTTTCGGGGGCGGAGCCGCTCGGGAGACTGTTAGACGGCGTGATCGCCGTCTATTTACATGTACAGCACTGCGATCAGCAGCAGCGCTGCACTGGGGACAGCCATGTGACACGGCTGATCGCTATGATTGGCTGGCTGGGGGGAGGGAGGGTTTGAAATAAATAAAAATAGTAAAAAATAATTAAAAAATACTAATATTTATAAAAAAAAAAAAAAAAAAAACACTGGGGGAGGAGGGGGGGGGGGGGGCGTGGGATCAGACCCCACCAACAGAGAGCTCTGTTGGTGGGGAGAAAAGGGGAGGGGGAAATCACTCGTGTGCTGTGTTGTGCGGCCCTGCAGCTTGGCCTTAAAGCTGCAGTGGCCAATTATTAGCCTGGTCTTTAGGGGGGTTTACCACTGTGGTTCTCAAGTGATTAATCACTTATAAAATATGAACATTCTGTAATTGTGGGTTGCTATGGTTGTCAACAAGAGGCTGTTTATGCCACTTTTATGATGAATAAGTAGTTTTGTTTTTTTTAAAACATGTTATAGTATGCTTCATTCAGCATTCAATTGTAATGTACCTATTAGGTTTCACCATAGGGCATATTTTCTGTTTTGGATGCCATAGTTGCACCTGTTAAGATGTGCCAGCATGGGTCTTCTTTTACACTACAACTCACAATGCGATTCCGATTTTCACTGGATGCTAGCGACTCGAGAAGAAAAATGCGACATGTAGGACTTTTTTATTTAACTAAAAAAAAAATTGGAATTGCATGTAAAATTGCATCAAAATCAGAATCTAAATCACATGTAGTGTAAGAGTTTGCAAGCTTTAAATTATCGTATTTTTCCTCTGAGGGATGATTTGAACATTTACCAAAACTCACAAGTCAGCATGGTGATAGTTTTATGGTTCTCCAGTATATAAACATTGTCCCATTTATGCCATTCTGTAGGTAGTCCTTCATTACCCAAACAAGAAGATGATGATTTTTTTAACAGCAGCAGTGACCTCACGGTGTCCATTACTGACTCAGAAGACATGGCTGCTGATGACCTACTTGACACCATAGATGGAAAAGAAGAGAAAACTACAGTTGCTCGGGTGCCTAAAGAGGACATTGTGTCATGGATGGCTAATAAAATACCCTCAAACCAAGAGCAGCAGGGTGCAACAGACCATCATTCGCATGGGAGGTCATCATCAGTCTCTACAATAAGTCAGTAAGTAAAAAAAAAACCCAACAATCTGGCATTATGTTCCACAGGTGAAATTCTGATGATACAAATGTAAAAGCTGATGTTTCTGATAGTTCTTGTCTTTCCCCATTCATATATTCTAACCTCATCATCACACTGAAACATAGTGCAGTGTTCTCCCCAGGCTCTTTTAGCTGGGTGCTCAACCCGGCTAGTTTTGGTTACCACCCAGCTGTCATCGGCTCAACTCCACCTTTGCTGTAGGCAGAAATGTGCAGAGAAGCACTGGCCCTGCATGCTTTCATCTCGCCCCACCCGGCTACTTTTTCATGCCACCCGGCTGGAAAAAAAATTCTGGGGAGAACACTGTAGTGGTATCAGATATCTGTTATTAACAGATTAGTAATCACAGAGGCAGCCTCACACTTTAGATCGCAAAACGCTAGTGTTTTGTGCTGGCGATTTTTGATGTGATTAACGCATATATTTCAGTGGATATTTTTGTGGGTTTTTTTTAGCAATCGCGTTTGAAATACATTGCAATCACTCAAATAACGTTAAAAAATGCTGCATGTAGCACATTTTGTGTTTAGCGTGAATCGTGGCTGTGAGATCACTGCGATATAGTTAACATTAGGCTAGCTCTTTAGAAAGCGCTAGCGTTCGCCGGCGATTCAATGATTAGTGGTAAAGTGTGAATGGGCCCTTAGGCTGTGTTCCCACTTGAGCGGAAGAATGGACATTTTTTGTCCGTTCTCTGCTTCACAGTGTACGGCTCCTATTAGGCTGTTCACACTTGCAATGCTGCATAGGATCTGCGGTATCTGTCGCTGTGCAGTCCGCCATAATCCCGGGCACATGAATGCGTTCCCCCATATGGCATATACCCCGGGCTACAGCCGGACCACAGCGGACCATAGATCACCTACTGGCTGCACATGACCAATAGCGAATGGGAACAGAGCCTAATGCTGGATACACACCATGCGTTTCCGCGTTCGATGCGGCCGTTGATACGCGTCGATTCGATTATTTCCGACATGTCCGATTCAAGCTTCGATGGATTGTTAGGTCGATTTGCCATACTTTACATGGCATTCGACCTAAAAATCATCGAAATTCGTTCGGAAATGTTCGGAAATAATCGAATCGACGCGTATCGACGGCCGCATCGAACGCGGAAACGCATGGTGTGTATCCAGCATTAAAGAGCTCCCATTCTTTTCTTTCTTGCTATATTTACATCCTGTAGTTGGTATATCTGCAAAAAAAACAGCACAAATAAACATAATAAATGTAGCTGCCAACGTCAAGTCTGCAGAATTAGACCATCTATAGTCAAATCAGCGCTAGTAGATTCTATATTGTTTTTCACCACTACACTGAATGAGAAATATGCTTTCCAGAATCATGCAGACCCAAGTTATAAGTTCTCAAAAGTTTTACCTATCAAGATGACACTCTTCCATGAATCACCAGTAGCCCTCTTCTCATATGGTTCTCCAACATTCAGAGTGGAGTGAGGCATGTCATAAAAGATGATAAATGACCTCTAAATGCATACCGTAAAATCATGAACTTTATTAGCTCGACCAGAGCATCACAGTTATCACATCAATACTAAAAACTCTCACTTTCATACGGGTCCTCATTACTGCAACCAAGAACACGAATAAGCATAAAAAGTAGTGAACAGCACTACTGTCCACTCCTGCCCTGCTGTATTTAAATCCTTGCTGAAACTCTAGATCTTATAATAGAGTGCATTGCTGCTGGGAGAGTCTTCCGATAGACCGCAATTGTCCACACAACAGAAGTACTGGGGTTCTGCTTCTTTGATCCAAAAGTAATCTAATTTTAGTGTTTGCTGCACCTGTGGACTTGAGACCTCTTGCCAGCCAAATAAGATGATATTGATGCCCCCCCCCCCCCCCCCCCCCCCCCCCCCCCCCCCGGTCGCCACCTCTGGCTGCAGAACTCCACGCCTCTCTACATCCTCCCAATACTTTCTCCTTCCAGAGAAAAGAGGAGAAGGGAGTATCGGGAGGATGTAGAGGGTGGTGGAGTGCTGCAACCAGAGACAGAAAAAGACTGTCTTTGTCCCCGGGCGTTGAAAAGCCTAGCTACGCCTCTGCAGATGTTATCAATTCAGTCGATCTGACGGGAAATTGCATGGTGTGTACCAGGCATAAAACCTGCTAAAGCTCAAGCTAGTTAGTTCACCATATCAGGCATGTGCACAGGCATCGCAAGCACTTGGCTGAACATTGAATCAGCTGGTGGGCAAGACGATAGGATCCTCACCTTCAAAATCTGTGTATGAATCAGGCCTTTTGTTTGAGTTTGATTTTTTTTGTAAAATACACATTATACTTTTATTCTTTTTTTTTCTAATATATAATTATAACATATATATTTTTTTAATACCTCATTTAATTTCTTTGGGGACTTTATCAACATTGTCTTTATTTTTCCCTCTCTGAAAATGGATGTTTTGTATGATAATTTTTTTTTTCCTTGTAGTTATATTGTATTTTCCAATGGTTATATTTACACTATGTAATGACATCAGGATGTATCCAAGGCAATAGATATGCCTGTTCATTTTGTGCATCCTCTAAATTCGACTGGAAAGAAACATGGGTGGCTAATGTCTCCCTGCTGCCCCCTGCAGGATGTCGCTGGAAACAGTGTTCATCTTGCTCTATGGCAGGTGTGCCCTAGTGGTTTATATGACTTTTGGAACGAATATACATTCTTCATTAAATAAGAAAACTGTCAAGTCTGCTGACGTTTCACATATTGTCCTGTTTTAGAACAAAAGCCATAATTTAAGGGATGTGTCCTATTTACATTTTTAATAAAAGCCCTGACAATCATTGTGGGAGTAAAATATAACTGCAATGCTTGTGTTGCCAAGAGAAAATTGCACCCCCCCTTCCCTTCTGCTGTATAGAAGAGGGCCATGCACAGATGCATTGTCTGCCATAGAATGTTACAGATATAATTCAAACTGTCAGCTTAATCAGACTGTTTCCAGGAAGCAACCTGTAAAAGAGTAGAACCTCTTGTTTGCTGACCTCTGAACCTGAGCCTGCTGCAGATTGTCATAAATTCTGTTCCTCATTCTGCTAGTGTCCCTTCCTCTCCCTCCTCCTTTATTATTACTGTCCCTTCAAGCAGCACCCAGCAAGACCACCCAGACATAATCACAATGGGGGAAAATGAGCTAGCTAGCCAAATAAAGGTTTGGTGGGACAAGTTAAGGAAGCAATGAAAAGCTTCACTTTGCAGCACCAAGGTTATATTCTGGTTTTGTACACCTAAAACAAATAGCCCATTGGGGCTGGCACAGCTGTTTGCAAACTCTCTCTCCTTCGTCTTCATTTGTGTTGGCAGACAAATTTCTCCCATCCGCATGTGTTTATCTGTCTCATTTTTATTGTACGGACCAAAATGACGGTTTTATAATTCCGAAACCAGGAAATCGGCTTCAAAGCCAGTCAGAGTTGTGTGTGGCTGCCCAGATATCTGATTCTTGTAGTGCTTTTTTTATGTTAAACCCTACACAAAGCAGGCGGGCTGGAAGTAAAGGCTGAATGGCTATTTACAACGCTGTAAAAAGGATTAACAGATTTCTATTGTCACCCTGTTTAAATCTTAATTTGCATTATTAAACAACTGAAGCCCTCACCAAATCCTCATTTGTCCAGCACCACAAGTAGATGTGTGTGTCTGCAGGTGGTCCCGAGATCTGATCTCTTACCGAGAGATAGCCGACAGGCTGCGCCTCGTCGCTGGTCAATTGTTTGGGCCTCTTAAAGGCCCTGGTGGATGCGCTGGGAATTACCCCTTCTCTTCTGCCAATTATTAATTATCAGCCGGCCTCTTTATGCGTGAAGGATTTGTGCATTATGATCCTTTATCATATTTTTGAGTAAACTTGGTTCACGACAGGCAAACATATTAGGATTTTTAAGTCCACTTGAGAACAAGAGGCCTACACTAGAAATCCATATGGCTTCTATACCTCTTTATGGATGGGGTGGGTTGTGCGAGTTGTATCTTGTAGAGCAGTCTTTATCAACATTATGATGGTATGTACACCCTAATGAAAGATGGTCGGTTCCTAATGTCCCCTTGCTCTAGTGACATTATCTTTAGTACCCACAAACACCTTTATTAGCAGTGCAACTTTATTGTCTAGAATGTTTTCTTAGTATTCTGCTCTGCTTTTGAGTAGACTAATAAAAACTAAATAAATATTCTGTTTTTACATGGCTTAATCTTTATAGTTATAATAAGGAAGTAACTCTGTTGGGTACATTTTAACTAGAACCTGCGAGAAGTACCCATAAATACTCCACTAGGGATATCTTTGATATGAGGTGAGAAACTGCATGATGCCTTTAGCCTTAAAGAGGAACTATAACCCAAGATTGAACTTCATCCCAATCAGTAGCTGATACCCCCTTTCCTACAATAAATCTTTACCTTTTCCCAAATAAATCATTAAGGGGGTCTGGATGGCTGATATTGTGGTGAAACTCCTCATTGTGTGATGTCATAGCCATGGCCCTGACTGATTCCTATTTGTGAACGCTGGTGCTGTCTAGTTTTTTTCTCGTCTGCCAGTAGAAAAAGATGATGACCCACAGGCTCGTGAATCAAAGAACGATTTACACAACAAATTTCAATCATTTCTTGATCTATCTTCTATTTTTTTAACTTCTCACATTGCAATTAACATTTTTGAGTCCCCCCCCCTCCCCTATTACTATTCTTCAGTAACGTTCCTCTTTCAGGGGTACCCATTGACCTGGAATGTCTGTAGAACTGGGCACTATTGACCTATTTACCAGGCTATAGAGGAATTGTTTTTTAACCATAGACGTTTACGGTACTTACAACACCAATGAATGAACTGTGTCTGCAAGCATTTTGGTCTGCTAGGTTAGATGATAAATATACATCTTAAAGTGTCCATGAACTTCCACAATCACCCAACCCAGAGCTCAAGCAATAACTTCCTGATTGGAAGTTGATTGCAGAGAAGCTATCGGTTTACCACCTTGCACCACTCAATTTTTATTAGTATTCAACACATATCTGTTGAACCACTACTAGCTTTTATACTGATCTATAGAGTAACCAAGCAGCTCAGGGTGACCCAAACTACTAGGAATGTACAGGGAGTGCAGATTTATTAGGCAAATGAGTATTTTGACCACATCATCCTCTTTATGCATGTTGTCTTACTCCAAGCTGTATAGGCTCGAAAGCCTACTACCAATTAAGCATATTAGGTGATGTGCATCTCTGTAATGAGAAGTGGTGTAGTCTAATGACATCAACACCCTATATCAGGTGTGCATAATTATTAGGCAACTTCCTTTCCTTTGGCAAAATGGGTCAAAAGAAGGACTTGGCAGGCTCAGAAAAGTCAAAAATAGTGAGATATCTTGCAGAGGGATGCAGCACTCTTAAAATTGCAAAGCTTCTGAAGCGTGTTCATCGAACAATCAGGTGTTTCATTCAAAATAGTCAACAGGGTCGCAAGAAGCGTGTGGAAAAACCAAGGCGCCCATGAACTGAGAAAAGTCAAGCGTGCAGCTGGCAAGATGCCACTTGCTACCAGTTTGGCCATATTTCAGAGCTGCAACATCACTGGAGTGCCCAAAAAGCACAAAGTGTGCAATACTCAGAGACATGGCCAAGGTAAGAAAGGCTGAAAGACGACCACCACTGAACAAGACACACAAGCTGAAACGTCAAGACTGGGCCAAGAAATATCTCAAGACTGATTTTTCTAAGGTTTTATGGACTGATGAAAGAGAGTGAGTCTTGATGGGCCAGATGGATGGGCCCGTGGCTGGATTGGTAAAGGGCAGAGAGCTCCAGTCTGACTCAGACGCCAGCAAGGTGGAGGTGGAGTACTGGTTTGGGCTGGTATCATCAAAGATGAGCTTGTGGGGCTTTTTCGGGTTGAGGATGGAGTCAAGCTCAACTCCCAGTCCTACTGCCAGGTTCTGGAAGACACCTTCTTCAAGCAGGAAGAAGTCTGCATCCTTCAAGAAAAACATGATTTTCATGCAGGACAATGCTCCATCACACGGGTCCAAGTACTCCACATCGTGGCTGGCAAGAAAGGGTATAAAAGAAGAAAAACTAATGACATGGCCTCCTTGTTCACCTGATCTGAACCCCATTGAGAACCTGTGGTCCATCATAAAATGTGAGATTTACAAGGAGGGAAAACAGTTCACCTCTCCGAACAGTGTCTGGGAGGCTGTGGTTGCTGCTGCACGCAATGTTGATGGTGAACAGATCAAAACACTGACAGAATCCATGGATGGCAGGCTTTGAGTGTCCTTGCAAAGAAAGGTGGCTATATTGGTCACTGATTTGTTTTTGTTTTGTTTTTGAATGTCAGAAATGTATATTTGGGAATGTTGAGATGTTATATTGGTTTCACTGGTAAAAATAAATAATTGAAATGGGTATATATTTGTTTTTTGTTAA
This sequence comes from Hyperolius riggenbachi, assembly GCF_040937935.1. Classification (NCBI taxonomy): domain Eukaryota; kingdom Metazoa; phylum Chordata; class Amphibia; order Anura; family Hyperoliidae; genus Hyperolius; species Hyperolius riggenbachi. The sequence goes on along the minus strand of NC_090649.1, from coordinate 422,214,034 downwards.
GTTGCCTAATAATTATGCACAGTAATAGTTACCTGCACACACAGATATCCCCCTAAAATAGCTAAAACTAAAAACAAACTAAAAACTACTTTCAAAAATATTCAGCTTTGATATTAATGAGTTTTTGGGGTTCATTGACAACATGGTTGTTGTTCAATAATAAAATTATTCCTCAAAAATACAACTTGCCTAATAATTCTGCACTCCCTGTATAGGGGGATAAAAGGAACCAAAAAGCCCTCCTACTAAAAAAGCAAAGCTTGGTGTAATAATTAGCCTTCTTAAAACAGAAGGAAATTTGCAATAATTCAGTTATAAGTGAACATTTGTGGTTACCCACAATGCACTACCACTGAATATGCAAATTATCACTTTTTGCCCTTGTTAAGCCAAGCAAGCATCCAGAACCGCTGGTGTATAGCAAGCCTATAGCTTTAAGTTTTACACAGCCATATCAAACCCACATGTAGACAGCCTGTTTCAGACTTTTGGTCCTCATCAGTACAGTACAGTACAAGGCTGTATGAAATAGGGCTTGGACCAGTACAACAGAGTAACCAAGCAGCTCAGGGTGACCCAAACTACTAGGAATGTATAGGGGGATAAAGGGAACCAAAAAGCCCTCCTACTAAAAAAGCAAAGCTTGGTGTAATTTGCCTTCTTAAAACAGAAGGAAATTTGCAATAATTCAGTTATAAGTGAACATTTGTGGTTACCCACAATGCACTACCACTGAAATTATCCTGATCTATGCAATGCAAATATGTGCAGCTGTTGATCCCATGTGTGATCAATAAAAATGTCCACCTTGCCTGATCACCTTTTGATAGAGAATGTGATTAACAATGATTAATTGAGATGCATGATCTTTTTTTTTGTTTTATTCTTTTTTTCACTAGATTGGAAAAAACAAAAAAATGTAGAGTGTGGCCTGCATTCTACTTTGCCTGACACACGCACAGCGTATAACTCTTGTTTCAGTTCCATTGGGCTGACAGCCATCTGTAATATCTATGGCGATGTCTATTAAACAACATGCCACCAAACGGATCTGCCAGCTGGTCATTGACAGATCAAAATACTATGTCAGTGGACAACTTTAGGAGGTGGTACAGACAAGAAATTCTAATGTCTGTAATGGTCAAAACCTTGACAGAGTTGGTGGTTCAAAACTGTTTTAGTTAGAAGCAAGCTTAAAGAGAATCTGTATTGTTAAAATCGCACAAAAGTAAACATACCAGTGCGTTAGGGGACATCTCCTATTACCCACTGTCACAATTTCGCCGCTCCCCGCCGCATTAAAAGTGGTTAAAAACAGTTTTAAAAAGTTTGTTTATAAACAAACAAAATGGCCACCAAAACAGGAAGTAGGTTGATGTACAGCATGTCCACACATAGAAAATACATCCATACACAAGCAGGCTGTATACACCATTCCTTTTGTATCTCAAGAGATCATTGTGTGTTTCTTTCCCCCTTCTGCTCTCATGCACTGAAGTTTCAGGCTGCTCTTTTCTTCTTGCAAACAGCTTTGCCCTTGTCTGTAATCCTCAGTATGTGAAAGCCCAGCCAGCTCAGAGGACGATTTATCCAGCTTGTAAAAGTTAAGAGAGAAGAGAGAATCTGCCATAATCTAAATAACACACAGGCAGTGTGCAGAGAGGGGCCTGGAGGGGGAAGATGCATCACAGAACCACAACACTGAAGAACTTGGCAGCCTTCCAGACACAGGCTGACAAGTCTGACAAGGGAAAGATACATTGATTTATGAGCAAAACAGACAAATGATAAGCGCTCAAGGATGCACCTGAATTGTAAGCCATCAGTGGCAATGCAGAGCCCCCTAGGGCTGAATACATGCCTCTAATGCAAAACAGATGCAAAATTATGTGCTAACTCTAATCTAAAAATTTGAGAGTGAATTTAAAACAGTGAAGGCAGCTAGCCACTAGTATACTTACATTTAAGTTTGCACAGTGGGAGACATGGCAGCGCTTTCAAACAACCTCATACCTGAATGATTTAACTGCAATGGTGAGCAGAGCTCCAGAAACTGGACTAAATTACACACCCAGCATACACTGCAGGCAAAGAGAGGGAGGGGGAATTAGTGATTAAGCTGCATCAGTGGGCAGAGCTCCAGAAACTGGACTATATTACACACCCTGCATCACTATAGACCAAGGGGGGGTGTTAGCTTCAGTGATAATTAGTGCACAAATTATGACCTAATAGACTTCCCCACGGCGGTGACGTACCCCCTTGGGGAAGACCTACCTCTAACCTAGCAATAAAAACATAATTCCTCGTGCTGCTATTCATAAATGGTATACACATTTCATAAGACAAGCAAAACAGACAAATGATAAGCGCTCAAGGATGCACCTGAATTGTAAGCCATCAGTGGCAATGCAGAGCCCCCTAGGGCTGAATACATGCCTCTAATGCAAAACAGATGCAAAATTATGTGCTAACTCTAATCTAAAAATTTGAGAGTGAATTTAAAACAGTGAAGGCAGCTAGCCACTAGTATACTTACATTTAAGTTTGCACAGTGGGAGACATGGCAGCGCTTTCAAACAACCTCATACCTGAATGATTTAACTGCAATGGTGAGCAGAGCTCCAGAAACTGGACTAAATTACACACCCAGCATACACTGCAGGCAAAGAGAGGGAGGGGGAATTAGTGATTAAGCTGCATCAGTGGGCAGAGCTCCAGAAACTGGACTATATTACACACCCTGCATCACTATAGACCAAGGGGGGGTGTTAGCTTCAGTGATAATTAGTGCACAAATTATGACCTAATAGACTTCCCCACGGCGGTGACTTAGTCCAGTTTCTGGAGCTCTGCTCACCATTGCAGTTAAATCATTCAGGTATGAGGTTGTTTGAAAGCGCTGCCATGTCTCCCACTGTGCAAACTTAAATGTAAGTATACTAGTGGCTAGCTGCCTTCACTGTTTTAAATTCACTCTCAAATTTTTAGATTAGAGTTAGCACATAATTTTGCATCTGTTTTGCATTAGAGGCATGTATTCAGCCCTAGGGGGCTCTGCATTGCCACTGATGGCTTACAATTCAGGTGCATCCTTGAGCGCTTATCATTTGTCTGTTTTGCTTGTCTTATGAAATGTGTATACCATTTATGAATAGCAGCACGAGGAATTATGTTTTTATTGCTAGGTTAGAGGTAGGTCTTCCCCAAGGGGGTACGTCACCGCCGTGGGGAAGTCTATTAGGTCATAATTTGTGCACTAATTATCACTGAAGCTAACACCCCCCCTTGGTGTATAGTGATGCAGGGTGTGTAATATAGTCCAGTTTCTGGAGCTCTGCCCACTGATGCAGCTTAATCACTAATTCCCCCTCCCTCTCTTTGCCTGCAGTGTATGCTGGGTGTGTAATTTAGTCCAGTTTCTGGAGCTCTGCTCACCATTGCAGTTAAATCATTCAGGTATGAGGTTGTTTGAAAGCGCTGCCATGTCTCCCACTGTGCAAACTTAAATGTAAGTATACTAGTGGCTAGCTGCCTTCACTGTTTTAAATTCACTCTCAAATTTTTAGATTAGAGTTAGCACATAATTTTGCATCTGTTTTGCATTAGAGGCATGTATTCAGCCCTAGGGGGCTCTGCATTGCCACTGATGGCTTACAATTCAGGTGCATCCTTGAGCGCTTATCATTTGTCTGTTTTGCTTGTCTTATGAAATGTGTATACCATTTATGAATAGCAGCACGAGGAATTATGTTTTTATTGCTAGGTTAGAGGTAGGTCTTCCCCAAGGGGGTACGTCACCGCCGTGGGGAAGTCTATTAGGTCATAATTTGTGCACTAATTATCACTGAAGCTAACACCCCCCCTTGGTCTATAGTGATGCAGGGTGTGTAATATAGTCCAGTTTCTGGAGCTCTGCCCACTGATGCAGCTTAATCACTAATTCCCCCTCCCTCTCTTTGCCTGCAGTGTATGCTGGGTGTGTAATTTAGTCCAGCTTCTGGAGCTCTGCTCACCATTGCAGTTAAATCATTCAGGTATGAGGTTGTTTGAAAGCGCTGCCATGTCTCCCACTGTGCATACATTGATTTATTACAGAGACTGTGATAGTAGAAAGTGCTGCAATAAGCCAGAACACATTAGAATAGCTTTTGGAACTTGTAGGATGATAAAAAACAGGATGCAATTTTTGTTACGGAGTCTCTTTAAAGAGGAATTTTATAGTAGATAACTTAATAAATAAAATTACTTATTTTTTTACAATGCCATAAAGGATTGGGTGCTGTGCACCTTGGAAAAACACAGACAACGGGAGCCCAATAGTGCAATACATTACTTTGTTTTTTGAGAGAAAAGGGGTGTCAGTAGAAATATACACGCAAGGGTGGGTTGCATAAGAGACAACCAACCACATGAAGCAGGTGGAGAACACATATCCGTCTCCACTTGGGGACCTCCAGGGATGTCTGGATGTAAGGTGATCACACTCTTAGAAAATAAGAAATTGGTGCTACCAGTGGCAAGGCCACTGTAGACCATAACTTCTTCCCCAACTGGGATGTGGAGGAAGTGAGCTAGCATAAGGTGAAGAGGCACCTAGGATGATATAAAACTGAGTTAAAATCGAAAATACTGGTAGTAGAGGTGGCTTACCTCTCAAGACAATGATCAAATGTATCAGCACACTGTTTTAGAATGCTTTATGCTCCTTTTATTGAGCTATGCGTTCCATAAGGATATTGAAGCTGACAATTGTTTCGGGGGCCAAGCAGGGTCCCCCTTCATCAAGGTGTGTGGTTACAACCGCATAGTTCTTAACCAAAGATAACCACACGCCTTGATGAAGGGGGACTGATACATTTGATCATTGTTTCCAATCGGGACATGCCTACGTCCTAGTATCAAGCACCAGACCTACAGTTGATGGAGTGCCTTCTACGACCTTCATATTACCTCTCAAGACGACACACTCAATTTAAAAAAGATAAGTTTTATTTGCAAATATTTTATTGTTTTCAAATTGATTGTGTCGTCTATTCAAATTGATTGTGACGACTAGTTTCTATTTTAACAGGTTTTTTTTACTCTGTTCTATCTCATCCTGGTTGCCCTTCACCCTTGTTGTATATTGTACAATATTAATGTAAAATATTTAGTCAAATATCGAATCTTAATATAGATTTAGTTTATATGTGTCCATTGAAAAACTGATTTACATTCTTATATTTATCAGAGATGCTGGCATCTTTACTACTGGCATGGTGAAACATTTTTTTCCCTCTGTGAATTGAGCAGGATTATCACATGATCTCCCATCACATCCCATGCTCTAGTGGAGAAGGTTGCAAGACATCATAGCCTATCCTAAATATCACTGGGAGGGTGGTAGGATCACACAGCACTATACAGCAATATACAGATACAATAAGTATTTCTGGTGATGAAACAAGGATAATTAAGGTGAAAATGGGTATACTGAATGATTTGTTAAGTTCTACTCTGTCATTATGGTTCCATTTTAATTTTTGTGTTTTTAAGTGTATGTATTGGCAAGGGCTTATCAGACAAGCTTTTCATAAACTGCAACCTGTGATACACCTTGCGCATGCTTAGTAGTAATAGAGAAATACAACACCCATAATATCCATTTCATTCAATAGAGTTTGGTGCTAAAATGGGCAGCTTCTGCTAAATAAAGTCTCCTTGGCAAGGATTTGTGAAGGTGCTTGTAGTCCCTTGAAGGTTGTTCTCAGAAGCAAACACTATCTTCATATAGCAAAATAGCAGAATAATCTCATTTCAGCTCATCGACATTGGTTTACTAAAGACAGGTCTTGTCTTACCAAAATGCTCAGCTTTTATGAAGTGGTGAATGCAAATTTAGTTCTTGGGAAAGCTATAGATGTAGAGTACTTGAACTGTGCAGAGGTTTTTGACACTGTTCCCCACAACAGCCTAGTGCAGAAGCTTAGAATACAGGGACTAGGAGAAAATGTGTATTTGGTTAGAGAACATGTCAATGATAGAGTAACATAGAAGATAAATGGCTTACGGCTGGAAACATCAGACTTGGGGGAGGACATCCCAATACTGGCTGATAACAAGCTTAAAAACGACTCAATGACAAACGGCAGCAGCTAAAGCAAATACAATTCTGGGAGGCATTAAACCGAAAATAAAATCATGAGATGCTAGTATACTACTCCTTCTGTATAAATCACTTGTGAGGCCACATTTGGAGTATAGGATACGGTTTTGGAAACCACTCTATAGGAAGGACATTTAACATACTAGAACAGGTACTAAGATAAGCAACTAAATTAATTAGAGGGATGGAAGATCTCACTTACTAAGAAAGGATGGAAAAACTGGGCTTATTTAGAGTCAATGTTGGAGTCAAAGGATTTATGGACAGACTTCAAATCCCCATCACATGTTTCTTCATGAATCCTCTTCACAGAGCTTTATGAAGAATAAATTGACCATCTCTACAGGTTGATTCTGATGAGATGTGAGCTGTCACATGAATGCAGCAGGACATGGGGTTGGCAGCTAGAAATCCTGGAATTAACCTTTCCCTTTGACTCCTCAGTGGCTTGTACTCAATGACCCTCTTCATACTGGTGATATGCTGCTTCCTTACAGTACATCCAGAACCTTATGCATGTAAGCAGTTCTTTTGGAAAGCATAAACTGTATGTTTTACAATTCTATGCAGACATTATGTTGTATTGTCAATCAAGTTCATGGATATTTTCTGTATTCCAGTATCGCTGATCCTCTAATGGTTGTAGTATAGTTGGGGAGTTTGGAAGAGGCACACCTTGCTGTAGGTAGTTGGATGCAAAGCCACATCGATGCAATACATGAAGTCCAAGGTCAGCTAGCACACCAAAATATGTTTGCAGGAGTGTTTATTCCTTCATACACATGTCAACGCAAATTTTGACAATTGTTTCGGGGCCACGGAGGGTCCCCTTCATCAGAAAGTGGGTACAAGTGCTCGATTAGGCGGATGATGCTTAGAGACACGCAGCGATAACGACCATAATGCCGGATCAGGTATTTAAGATCGCCAACGACTCCCATGCCAAGTGCCGTGAGCATTGGAACTCTCTTTCTAAACCGTCGTGTGATGTCGTGTGTTCCCGCAGGCAGGAAGATGGATTGGGGATCTCTCGTCATCGGATTGTGTCGTCGTGATCCATCTTCCTGCGTGGTTAGGTAAGTATTCAGTTTAACAGTTCTAGAATGCTGGATTTGGTTCCTACTAAAGGTTGTCATAGACATCTCAGTTATGGCCCATTTACACAGTTACTGACTCAACAAGATTAAAAAAAAGTGATGTGGCTCAAAATACACGTTAATGAAGAAAGTAGTAAAAAAAATATAAACATACAGAGGTCATTGTTTCTGGATTTCTCTGAGAAGGTGCTTTTATACCCAGTGTGACGTTGGGGGTTAGCTCTGGGGTTGCAGCTAGCACGCAGGAGACAGGAACTTATATGAAAGTCTAATTTGTTAGGGACTCAGCCACAAACAAATGAACAAAATAGTGCTTTCTTCTCAGCAAACAGAAGATAAAATGCAATTGGCTTACTTCAGCCTGTTGGCAGAGTCCATAGTCCATAGAAAGTCCACTTTGTAAATCTTCTCTTTTGGTAAAGTCCAAACAATAGCAATCCTGGTGTTAACCAAACTAGCAGCTCACCTGCTGAATACTCTAGCACCATGCCCCCCTTCCCAGAGCACTCTTATCTCCTGACAAGGCTGCTTCCAAAACCAAGAATGGACTGGGGGTGGACCAGGAAGGCCCACCCAATTCCTTCCCTCCTGTTCCAGAGCTTTAGGACCCTGCAACCAAACAAAACAATGGCAACCAATGGTCGCCAAAACTACCCTGAGCTCTTTCCCCAGTCCACACCTGTTTCCAAAAAGGACACTTGCAGAAAATAAAGGGAAACATACCTTCCATCCAGGACTTGTCCCTTGAGTCCTGTACACCAGCAATCATTTTTGTCTATGCAGCAATAGAAATAATAAACAGAGTCATTTAAACAATTAAATATTTTTTTTAAAACATTTTTTTAGGAATAACTTGTCTGACAAAGGATTCATCCATTTGCTCCAGTCAATAGAAGATCTGATATTACAGATGGGATCTAATGACTTCCAGCTCTACCAGAATGCCAGCTTAACTCCCAGCAAACGGGATCATCTTGTGAGGTATGACTTTGTCAGTGTGTGGAATCCACCAGAAAAAAAATCCTTTCAAGAAGTGTCTGCAAACAGAATCAAAATTTATTTCAAAAATGTCAGGACAATGTGTGTGGAATCCCCCTTGAGGAGATGGACTAGTCCAAAACCTGTCGGTTCTGTCAGGTTTTAACTGCCACTTTTTTTCACTGTAGCGCTCCTTTAAATATAGTAGAACGTGTGTGTGTGTGTGTGTGTGTGTGTGTGTGTGTGTGTGTGTGTGTGTGTGTGTGTGTGTGTGTGTGTGTGTGTGTGTGTGTGTGTTTGTGATCTTTTTTTTTTTTTTTTTTTTTAACAAATCAATTGAATTGTATTGATTTGCACAAAAAAAAAAAAAAAAGAAGAAGAAAATTACAGATTGTGAAACAGCACAGAGACTCTCTGAGACAACAAGAGTAATTTATACAGGGTGGGCCATTTATATGGATACAACTTAATAAAATGGGAATGGTTTGTGATATTAACTTCCTATTTGTGGCACATTAGTATATGTGAGGGGGGAAACTTTTCAAGATGGGTGGTGACCATGGCGGCCATTCTGAAGTTGGCCATTTTGAATCCAACTTGTTTTTTCAATAGGAAGAGGGTCATGTGACACATCAGACTTATTGGGAATTTCACAAGTAAAACAATGGTGTGCTTGGTTTTAATGTAACTTTATTCTTTCATGAGTTATTTACAACTCATGAAAGAACAAAGTTATTTACAAGTTTCTCTTTGTTTATAGTCATTGACATGTTGCCGAGATTAACACGTGAGGAGTGGATAGAAATTGTGTTGATGTCTGGTGAACGCAGTAACCGGGTCATTGCAGCAGATTTCAATGCAAGACACCCTACGAGACCACCTATCTCCCATGGTACAGTTAGAAAACTGCTTGCTAAGTTTCGTGAAACTGGTTCAGTGTTGGATTTGCCAAAATGTGGACGCATGAAATATGTTACTATTGAAGAAACATCAGTGGCTGTCCTAGCTTCATTCCGCAATAGCCCACAGCGTAGCACTCGCCGCATGTCACTGGAGAGTGGCATTAGTCGAACATCCCTTCGGCGGATATTAGCTACTCACAAATGGCATCCTTACAAACTCCAGCTACTGCAGCATCTCAACGAGGATGACACAGATCGGCGCACTGAATTATCATAATGGGCAAAACAAAAATTGGAACAGGACCCTCGGTTTACGCAAAAGATTTTGTTTAGTGAGGAGGCAAACTTTTATGTGAATGGTGAAGTTAACAAACAAAACCACCGCTATTGGTCTGACACTAACCCACATTGGATAGATCCCTCCACGACTGTTGGAACAAACAAATTATGGTATGGTGTGGTACAGTGCTGTCCAACTTCATGGGCATGGAGGGCCATTTTTTTTTCAGACCCCATGGTGGAGGGCCAAAGGTTCTTGCTAGAGCCGCAGGACCGACCCCCCCCCCCCCCCCCCCCCCCCGGAAAAAATGCAATTAAAGGATAATTAGATTGGCAGCACTTTGCACAAAATGCAATTTAAAATAATAGTGAAGTTAAAACACGAGGGTACCATTGAGCGGCGCGCGTAGCGCGCCGCGCCGAAAAATGGGTGTGGCCATGGACCAGAATGCGGGTGTGGCCACGGGTGGAGACAAATTTACATGAACTTAGCAATGTGGGACATTAGATTAGGATAGTGGTGGTGAACCTTTTGGAGGCCGAGTGTCCAAACTGCAACCCAAAAGTCACTTATCGCAAAGTGGCAACAGCAATTTAAACTACATACAAACGTTTTAACTCATACATGAACATTATGGAAAATCCAAGTTGAAAATAAACTGTGAAGATAAACAATTTCATCCATCCTACTCCTGAAAAATGTGGGGTTTTTTTTAGAACCTCCCAGTTTTATTTTCCGTTTTAAAAAGCTAAAAAAGTAGGTTTAATGCTATTGTCTCATGATGACGATTCAGCTTTTCCATAGTCTCACAGTTCGCAATCATGTGACCCCCAACAAGACAAATTCAGCAATCATGAGGCCCCCAACAAATCATGAGGCCCCCAACAAGACAAATTCAGCAATCATGATGCCCCCAACAAGACAAATTTAGCAATCATGAGGCCCCCAAAAAATCATGAGGCCCCCAACAAGACACATTCAGCAATCTTGAGGCCCCTAACAAGACAAATTTAGCAATCGTGATGCCCCCAACAAATCATGAGGCCCCCAACAAGACAAATTCAGCAGTCATGAGGCACATAAATAGACAGCATTTCACATAAATAAGCAGAATGCCCCTTTAGTGACAGGTGCCCCCCACTTAGATAGTGACAGGTGCCCCCCACTTAGATAGTGACAGGTGCCCCCCACTTAGATAGTGACAGGTGCCCCCCACTTAGATAGTGACAGGTGCCCCCCACTTAGATAGTGACAGGTGTCCCCCCCCCAGCTAGATAGTGACAGGTGTCCCCCCCCCAGTTAGATAGTGACAGGTGCCCCCCCAGTTAGATAGTGACAGGAGCCCCCCCAGTTAGATAGTGACAGGTGCCCCCCCAGTTAGATAGTGACAGGTGCCCCCCCAGTTAGATAGTGACAGGAGCCCCCCCAGTTAGATAGTGACAGGTGCCCCCCCAGTTAGATAGTGACAGGAGCCCCCCCAGTTAGATAGTGACAGGAGCCCCCCCAGTTAGATAGTGACAGGTGCCCCCCCAGTTAGATAGTGACAGGTGCCCCCCCAGTTAGATAGTGACAGGAGCCCCCCCAGTTAGATAGTGACAGGAGCCCCCCCAGTTAGATAGTGACAGGAGCCCCCCCAGCTAGTGACAGGTGCCCCCACCAGTAGCGAGCCCGTTACCTCTGGGGCTGGCCTCTCCTGTGTCCCCGCTGGCCTCTCCGGTGTCCCCGCTGGCCTCTCCGGTGTCCCCGCTGACGATGCCGCTGCTGCCTCACAGATCAGACCTCACAGATCGCGGCGACTGAAGCAAGCAGAGCGCGCGCATGACACCCGCGCGGCAGAACGTCACATGCGGAAGTGACTAATGATTCACTTCCGCATGTGACGTACTCCGTGCGGGTACCATGCGCCCTCTGTTTACATCAGTCGCCGCGATCTGTGAGGTCTGATCTGTGAGGGAGCAGCAGCAGGGGGACATAGGAGAGGCAGCGGCAGCAGGGGGACATAGGAGAGGCCAGCGGGGACACCGGAGAGGCCAGCGGGGACACAATAAGAGGGAGCAGGCATGGCGCCCATAGCGCAAGCCATGCCTGCATCCCAGGGAGACGAGCGGGCCGCAGCAGGTGGCCTGGCGGGCCGGATGCGGCCCGCGGGCCGCCAGTTGGACAGCACTGGTGTGGTATATGGGGTAGAAAGATAGTGGGGCCATTCTTCATCAATTTAAACCTCAAGGCCACTGGAAATGCGAAATTGCTACATGATGATGTGTTTCCCTCTTTATGCACTGAAGCTGGCACGTTCCCTGAGTTTTTCCAGCAAGATGGTGCACCACCACATGATGGGTGTCAGTTCCGAGTATTCCTAGATGAACAGTTTCCTGGAAAGTGGATTGGTCATCGTGGGCCAGTTGAATGGCCCCCAAGGTCTCCCGATCTGACCCCCTTAGACTTTTATCTTTTGGGTCATCTGAAGGCAATGGTATATGCTGTGAACATACGAGATGTGCAGCACCTGAAACTACGGATACTGGAAGCCTGTGCTAGTTTTTTCCTGCGGCGTTGCTATCAGTGTGTGAAGAGTGGGAGAAGAGGGTTGCATTGACAATCCAACACAATAGGCAGCATATTAAACACATTTTATAAGTGATCGGAAACTTGTAAATAACTCATGAAATAATAACGTTAGGTTTAAACCAAGCACACCATTGTTTTTCTTGTTAAATTCCCAATAAGTGTGATGATGTGTCACATGACCCTCTTCCTATTGAAAAAGCAAAAGTTGGATTCAAAATGGCCGCTATGGTCACCACCCATCTTGAAAAGTTTCACCCCTCACATATACTAATGTGCCACAAACAGGACGTTTGCCACAAACAGGAAGCCCACCCTGTACAATGCACCTGTTATATAACAGTAATATTTTTATAGTGCTTTTCTCCCTGGGGACTCAAAGCGCTGTGACCCTGCATTATGCAGTCTCAAAGGCTCGGGAAAAGAGGTGAGTTTTTAGCCTTTTTTTAAAGCTGTCCAGAGAAGGAGCCTCTCGTGCTGACTGTGGAATTCAGTTCCATAGAGTAGGGGCTGCATAGGAAAAGGCCCGAGCACCAAATGTTAAGTGTGTCCTGGGAATAATCAGCTTCATCTTGTTGGCAGAACGGAGGGTGCGGGGAGAGGCATAAAGTTCCAATGGATCTGCTATGTATTTGGGTCCCATGTGATTTACAGCCTTGAATGTCAGCAGGCAGATCTTAAAATGGATTCTCCATTTTACTGGCAACCAGTGGAGAGTTTGCAGTACTGGGGTGATGTGTGAGCTGCGGGGGCATTGGCTAGGAGTCTGGCTGCAGCATTCTGTACTAGTTGTAAGGGGCGCAGAACCTTATTTGTAGATCCGGTGAACAGGGCGTTGCAGTAGTCTAGGCGGGAGGATACAAATGCATGAACCAGGACAGGTAGGTCTTCAGCTGGGATAAGATGTTTGATTCTTGCTATATTTCTTAGATGGAAGAAGGAAGACTTGACAACAGCTGATACCTGCTGTCTGAGTTTTAGATTTCCATCGAGGATCACCCCAAGGTTTCGCACAGAGTCTTTATACAGTACGGTATCTCCCCAATTGCTATGAATTTGAGAAGAAAAAGAACAGTACCTGGCACCAAATGCAGCAGGGCAGACACACCGGACCCAGGACAAAGAGCGTGCTCATCCACGAGTTTGTTGTATCCAGTAGATTTGAAGGCAAGAAAAGGGGGCACCGCTTCTTTAAAATTCCTTTATTCCGGTGGGGGAAAAAGCAGGTACACAGCAGTGGGGGTAAAAAGAGCTGTTTCACTGGTTTAAACCAGCTTCTTCAGAGGCAGAGTGTACCACTCTGCCTCTGAAGAAGCTGGTTTAAAGGGAACCTTAACTGGTGGGGGAAAAAAATTCACTTACCTGGGGGCTTTCCCAAGCCTCCTGCAGCCGTCCTGTGCCAGTGCCGGCCCTTCGGTGCCCTCCGGTCTCCCTCCGCGGCTAAGTTTCGTTTTCGGCCGACTGCCAGTCGTCCTCGGGCAAAGCGTCCTCTTCTTCCGCATTCCCCGTCGTAAAGAGCCGTAAATCGCGTCTGCATGACGAAGAGGGCGCTTTGCCCGAGGACGACTGGCAGTCGGCCGAAAACGAAACTTAGCCGCGGAGGGAGACCGGAGGGCCCCGAAGGCCCCGAAGGACCGGCGCGGGCACAGGACGGCTGCAGGAGGCTTGGGAAAGCCCCCAGGTAAGTGATTTTTTTTTTCCCACCAGTTAAGGTTCCCTTTAAACCAGCGAAACACCTGTCAGGCTCTTTTTACCCCCACTGCTGTGTACCTGCTATTTCCGCCACCGAAATAAAGGAATTTTAAAGAAGCGGTGCCCCCTTCAAATCTACTCCCCAATTGCTAGTTTGAGGTGATGAGCGTTTTAAACTTTATCCATCATGTGTGGACCACCTATCACCAACACCTCTGTTTTGTCAGCATTCAGCCTCAACCAGCTGGTGTTCATCCAATTTTGTAAATCCACTAGACACGCATTTATGGATGCTGATGGGTCTTGGGTGCCAGACTTGAAGGACAGATACAGTTGTGTGTCATCTGCATAACAATGGTATCCTAGGCCATAGTTCTGGATTATTTTGCCCAGTGGGAGCATGTAGACTGCAAAGAGTAATGGTGATAGTACAGAACCCTGTGGAACTCCATAGGCAAGTGGCACTGGATTAGAGTAATGTGTGCCCAGACATACTTGCTGTGTCCTGCCAGATAGGAAGGTCTGAAACCAGCTAAGAACAGTACCCCTTAGGCCACAGTAATTCTGCAGTCGCTGGATTAGTATTTCATGATCCACAGTATCAAATGCTGCAGACAAGTCAAGAAGAATCAGAATTGAGCAATCACCCTTGTCCCTTGCAGTAAGTAGATCATTCATTACTCGGACTAATGCCGTTTCAGTGCTGTGCCTTTTCCTGAATCCTGACTGAAAAGTATCAAAGATGTTGTTATCTGTAAGCCTGGCTTCTAGCTGGTTGGCGACTGCTTTCTCGATAACTTTTGATAGGAATGGTAAGTTCGCCACAGGTCTGTAGTTGGTTACAGAATCAGGATCTAGTGATGGTTTCTTCAAGAGGGGTTTTATGATTGCTTTCTTTAGTTCTTATGGGAAAAGTCCACTTTGAAAGGAGCACTGAGTGATTTTGTGAAGTGTTGGCCTGATCAGCATTGTACTTCATATCTTATATATAAATACAATGAAATAATTCATTATAAGTATGCTTACTACTGGCATATTAAAGTGGACCTGAACTCAGAACTTCTCTCTGCTCTAAAAGATACACAACAGTATAATAACCTTTAGGGCCCATTTCCACTTGTGCGGTGCAAATTCGCCACGGAAAACGCGAAAATGAATTTGCATGTGGATGCAAATTTTACCACGAATTCGTGTACGTTTTTGCATATGTTAGTAAGTATGCGAATTTAACCATGTCAGTGTCTGTGTGCTTTTAGGGCCCTTCTCCACTAGAGCGATTGCGAATGCTGAATCGCAAAATCGCTAGTGATTATAAAATTGCTAGGGTTGTTACTTTATCATAGAAGTCACGAGAAGTATTTTCCACTACAGTGATTCGATTTGGAAATCGCAATCGCTTTCTGGAGCGATTTTTACAATGATAATGCAATGCAAATGAAAATCGCAATTGCATAAAATAATTAATGAAAAATCGCAATCGCTGGTGTTTGTGAGTTGTGATTGCGATTGCTAGTGGAAAAGGGCCCTTACATTGAATTTAGGCGAAAACGTAAGCGAATTTGCATGGAAAATTTGCATAGCGAAAACGCATGCGAATTTCCTATTAAATACATTGTATGCGAATCGCACACCTCCTTGCGGTGTGCGAATTCTGATGGCTCTGCCTTGCAGATTTTTCCTGCACACAAAACCGCACAGGATTTCTGACAAGTGGAAACAGGCCCATCCACTTGTATTGGTTATGCTAATCTGCATGCAGAAAACGCATGTAGTTTCACGATAGTGGAAACGGGCCCTTAAACAAAAAAAACTTTTCTTTGTTACAGCTGATACAAATCCTACAATAACTCTGCACAGTTTCTACTTCCTGATTCATGGAAGCAGACATATTGTTTACAGCCTGTACTTTCCAATGGGCTTATCTGCTTATCTGCCATAGGAAGTCATGTGACACAGGAGGAGATCAAATTACAACTAGTGATTAGACACAAATGAGGGGGAATGACACAGGCTAAACTCTTTTAATACATACAGGGTGCATTTCTGTTATATTTTCCTTGTGTCCTGTGCAAGAGTTCAGCTCCACTTTAAGACATGTATGCACAAGGAGGGCAATACATTGAGCTCCGTATCAGGGCCACCCATGACAGATGACAGTAGGTTAAAGAAAGAGAAAAGGGAAAGAAGTAGAAGAGGAAACTAATATAGGCGAAAAGAAAAAGGATAGGATTAGCTCTGTTCCTCCTTTGGTAACCAAATCCCTCTGTCCCTCTTTATCCCTCATTTGTCCCTCTTTCACGACTCGGGTACAGATTTATGTAAATGCATGTATTTTTCTACTGAAAAAGGAGTTTAATTGACTTCCTTCCTCTAGGTTGATATATTTCTTATTTTCCAACGTTAATATGAAGGAAATGAACCCGGGTAGAAAGGACCAAGTGTGGTGTGAATTATAAAACAACATATTTATCTTATAGAAGTCTTTATAGCATGCGTGACTGGGGGTGTGTCAGGGGCGTGGCTAGATGTGTGGCTTAAATGTCCCTCTTTTGGATCCCAGAAAGTTAGGAAGTATGCAAATTCCCAACATTTATAGCCTGGAATGCTGCGTGTCATCCCAGTATGCCAGCAGAAACTTTTACATTTTAGAAAGCATCTGTTTCTAAATGTGCGCATTAGTAATACAATCTTGTCACTTCTATGTAATATGGATTACCTATAGTATCCATTCTATGTATATACACTCAGTTTACCCTTCTGCTACATAGATTTGGTAAGATTGTATAATCCAGATTGCAACATTGATGGGCACCTACCAGAGCAGGATCACCCATAAGGCATGGCAGGCGTCTAGGGCCCAATGGGTGTCAGGGGGCCCAACTCCCACTTTCTCTGACCCTTTTTCCATCTTAGATTATCAAAAGGACTATCAGGAGGAGCCATCTTAATCCATCTCTGGCATCTACTGCTTTGTGTGAACAAGAAAAGTTTAAATCAATTCTGTCCAATCCCAGTGTAAACAGAAAACGGCCATAAAATCTGATATGTTAACCACTTAAGGACCAGGGGTGTTTTCTTTTATATGTGCTGCGTGGGCTCTCCAGCCCACAGCACAGATCTGGATTGAGCCAGGGCGATCAGACTTCCCCCCCCCCCCTTTTTCCTCCACTAGGGGGATGTCCTGCAGGGGGGGTCTGATCGCCGCCAGCTATTTCGGCCTAGCCGGGAGGGCTCCTCAAAGCCCCCCCTCTGCACCGTTTTTCGTCCTCCCTCTGTTTCCCTCCCTCCCCTCCTTCCCCTGGGCGGCACAGGATGGCGATCCGTCCTGCGCCGCCTCTGATAGGCCTCTGATAGGCTTCAGCTTCAGAGGCCGGGGATCGCCAATCTCCTTTACGGCGCGGTATCATGTTTTCATTTCGTCTGCGAGCCGCGATCGGAGGCTCGCAGGCAGTTCACGGAGACACCCTCTGTGAACTGACATGGAAAGGCCGTTTCCATGCAAAACCACTTAACACCTAGGTCCGCCGATCGGCTGACCGTGGTCGTTAAGTAGTTAATCAGTTAAGTACGAAGCTGCCTTGACATTGGATATAACATATGCATGTTTAATCTTATGTTTTATTTATAATAAACATGATGTGAGGTGTTCATTTAAAGTAACCAATCCAGGACCATAGAAGAAAGAGAAGTTCTGCACGATGTCTGTAGCAAAAAATAGTCCAACTTTATTAACCTCCCTGGCGGTTTATTTATTTTGCCAGGGAGGCTGTGGGAGGGTTTTTTTTAAATTAAAAAAAAAATATTTCATGCAGCCAACTGAAAGTTGGCTGCATGAAAGCCCACTAGAGGGCGCTCCTGAACCGTACTTTCGATCGCCTCCGGCGATCGAAAGTAACAAGATAGGCCGCAATGAGCGGCCTATCTTGTTTCGCTTTCCTCGTCGCCATGGCGACGAGCGGAGTGACGTCATGGACGTCAGTCGACGTCCTGACGTCAGAGCCGCCCGATCCAGCCCCTAGCGCCGGCCGGAACTGTTTGTTCCGGCTGCGCTGGGCTCGGGCGGCTGGGGGGACCCTCTTTCGCCGCTGCACGCGGCGGATCGCCGCGGAGCGGCGGCGATCGGGCAGCACACGCGGCTGGCAAAGTGCCGGCTGCGTGTGCTGCTTTTTGCAGAATGAAAATCGGCCCAGCAGGGCCTGAGCGGCGACCTCCGGCGGCATACCCCGAGCTCAGCTCGGGATTACCGCCAAGGAGGTTAAAGGGGTTTTTACCCTAACGGACGAGCGATTTTCACCTTTCAGTGCTCATCCCTTTCATTTGCCAATAGCTTAATCACTACTAATCACAATGAAATGATCTATATCTTGTTTTTTTCACCACCAATTAGGCTTTTTGGGGTTGATATTTGTTTTCAGTAATTACTTTATTTTCTATGCATTTTAAAGGGAAAAACAAGGAATAAATGAAAAAATACACTATTTCTCCAATTTCATCCCCTATAGTTTTAATATAAACACTGCTACTGTACATAAAACCCACACATTTTATCTGCCTATTTGTCCTGGTTATCACAAGATTTTAATTATGTCCCTAGTACAAAGTATGGTGATAATTTATTTGAAAATTAAGGTGTATTTTTTCTATGGTGGTTTTTTTCTCTCACTAATCTCATGTGCACGCGCACGAGAGCGTGCACGGCACAGTGGCAGCAGCACTGTTTGACTTCTAAAAACGTCCTGGAGCCGTTAAGAGGCTCTAGCAGGATGTTTTTATAAGTTTGTTTGTCATTAAAGGGACTCCGAGCAGTGGCCAAATTTAAAAGAATACACTTACCTGGGGCTTCTTCCAGCTCACTGTAGGCGGCGAGGTCCCCCGGCGTCCTCCTGGCTCCTCTCCTTCAGTCTCCGCCGGCCTCCGTTACCGGAGTCACCCGGTGTCACTCGGGTCGGGAGTCGGAACGGCTCTTCCTGGTTAATGACGCAATGCGTTATCACGCTGGCCGGCGTTACAGGTCTGCGCATGCGCAGGTTTTCTTCGCCACCTACACTGTAGGCGGCAGGACCTCGCCGCCTACAGCGAGCTGGAAGAAACCCCAGGTTAATGTATTCTTTTAAATTCGGCCACTGCCCGGAGTCCCTTTAAGTGGTTAAAGTAACCAATCCAGGGCCATAGAAGAGAGCGAAGTTCCGCTCGATGTCTGTAGCAAAAATAGTCCAACTTTATTAAATCAGCTTAAAACCCAAACAGCCAGGTAACCAACATGTTTCGGACCTACTGGTCCTTAATCATAGCTATGCTATATTATGCTGTGATTAAGAACTAGTAGATCCGAAACATGTCGGTAACCTGGCTGTTTGGGTTTTAACCCGATTTAATAAAGTTGGACTATTTTTGCTACAGACATCGTGCAGAACTTCTCCTTCTATGTCTGTGAGTTCAAGTCGCATGGTTCCAGCACTGTCGTAGCTGCAGAGGTAGAACGGATTTCACCTCTGCTGCAGAGGTAGAATGGAATTCACCTCACTTTAAAGGATACCCGAAGTGACATGTGACATGATGAGATAAACATGTGTATGTACAGTGCCTAGCACACAAATAACTATGCTGTGTTCCTTTTTTTCTTTCTCTGCCTGAAAGAGTTTAATACCAGGTATGTAAGTGACTACAGCGTGACCCTCACTGATAAGAAATTCCCATTTTTAACCTCTTTCTTGCTCTCAGAACCCATTTTCTGCTAGGAATGTGTTTTATAGTTGGAATTTTTGGAATCAGTGAGGGTCACACTGTAGTCACTTGCTGTCTGAGTCAGGACTGAGTCAGCCACTTACATACCTGATATTTAACTCTTTCAGGCAGAGAGAGAAAAAAAAGGAAGACAGCATAGTTATTTGTGTGCTAGGCACTGTACATACACATGTCTATCTCATCATGTCACATGTCACTTCGGATATCCTTTAACCCATCCAGGGTACTGCATTATCTCTTTAGTAAAACACCAAAATCTCTGTGTCGGTCACTGAGAAACCATCCATACTAACGTACCTTTTATAACTTGTTACTGAATTTGTCTCAATATGTGCTTGTTATAGCTTGGTGTGTGCTTTATATTCTAGCCTTTGTAATCAGTTGAAGACTTTGAGAAAAGAAGACCTGGAAGCCTGTTGTGCACTTGTTGTTCAGCACCTTCAGACAGAAGAAAAACAATCTTTGCTTGAGAAATCCAATCACAAGCACAACAGTGAAAAGGAAGAGAGGTAGGTGTTGGTTCCATAGAAAATACATTCAGCTCATTAACTACTTTCGCCTTTTAGACATTGCTATTACATGCAAAAGGCTGCTGCTCTATTGCGAGCGGCTGCGCGCCCCCGTTCCGCTCCTCGTTAGCCCGGAGATCAATGAGTGGGAACACATTCGGTAAAAAATAATAGGGCAGTAAAATGATGCATTTGGTATTTTACTTTTTTTTTTTCCAAAATTCACTAAAATTTTCACACATACGGTAATAGTTTGGTAATTTACCGAAAAACATGGCTTTTTGGTAAAAGGTCTATCCAGTTGTGGAAAGGGTCTTGGCAGCAAGCTGTATTCTGCTACTGGGATGTTCTCCCACTTTTGTCCAGAGTTGAGATGATTTTTTTAGGTGGTCTGCCTAAAACATGAGCCGCTTCTTTCCAAGTTACTGCTTGTGACAGCGTACAAGAGTTAAAAGGCATCCCTTTAGATCTGCATGCTTCCTGTAGTGCTTTTTGACTCTCTTTATCATTTGTTTTCCTGTGCACAACTAAAGGGTTACAGGTAAGCCTCTGTGAATATGCTTTGCTCCTTCATCTTGTGTTTTGTTTACTTTCTGATGTCCCATCCGGCAGTACAGTCGTACCAATGGAGTAAGTAGTAGAGTAGAATGAGGCGGCTTCTCCTATTGGCTGTCTCCTTGTTGGTATGTGACATCAGTCTGTACATGCCAATGGGAATAGGGAGGAAGCACCATCATGGAGTCACAGGAGGCCCATGAGGCTGATGTGCTTAAAGAGAGACTGCGGCATTTGGGCTGGTGAATGACACTCCATTTTGCTTATTTTGCTTGTGTGTGTATAGATTAGGGGGGGAGGGAGGGTTTGCATATAATGCTTCTATCTGAAGGGAAATACCTACTACTGCAATCTGAGGGGTCTAAAGGTGCATACACACGCCATACTTTTTCATACTGCGGGTCAACTATGGGTCGTCAGACCCGCCCACGGGGCGGTCGTTCTGACGACAGTTGCACGTGAGAGCAAGCTGTTATCAGACTGATAAGATGGATTTTGACTGATCCGCTCGACGAAAAAGTCTGGAGTGTGTACGCGCCTTAACTAATACTTTCTGAGGAGCCCTACCTAATGCTGCTATCTGAGAGGCTCTGCCTAATACTACCATCTGAATAGTCCGAACTAAACCTACTATCTGAGGGGAATGTCTGATGCTACTGTCTAAAGCCCCATCTACACGATACGATTCTTTGTATGATTCGATTACGATTCTATTTACGATCTGATTAAATCCGACATGTCCGATCGGGATTCGATTCAATTCGTCATTGTTTTGCAATGGCGAATTGAATCTAATCGAATCCCGATCGGACATGTCAGATTTAATCGGATCGTAAATAGAATCGTAATCAAATCGTACAAAGAATCGTATCGTGTAGATTGGACTTTAGAGGCTTTACCTAATACTGTTATCTGAAGAGTCAGCTGGTTGACTCTTCTCTTTGGCAGGCACAAAAGCTGTATAATTTACTCTGAAGGACACACATGGCTACCTAATACTAAACTCTGGGAGACACTCATGCCTACTTAATAGTATGACCTGTGGTGCATACATGGCTACCTAATAGTTCGATTTACACATGTGGGTACCTAACCCTGCTTTGTGGAGGACATGCATAACTTCATAATATTGCTATCTAGGGGTCTCATATGGCTGACAAAAACTGATCTGTATGTTTTCAATGGCTACCTAATATTGATATTTGGGGGTCATATGTGGCTATCATAGGGCTCAAGGCTACTTAATTTATGTATCTGGCTTTTTAATTATTTTATCTTGGGAATATCTGGCTACCCAATTCTGCATTGGAACCTAGAGGTCTACAGCTTTGCCACTGATGGCTGCCACTTAGGCTGGTCATCTGCTGTCCAGCAGATCTTACTTGACCAGTGCTGCCAAAACTCAGGGGCCTTCCACACTGGTGCGGTGTGGTGAGTCATTTTACCGCACCTCACCGCTATGCCAATGAAAGTCTATTGGCGCTTTCATACAGCATGTGGTGCGTTGCACCAGAATTCACTGATCTACCATGAGCACATACCTACATTGCTGCGCGACCTCTACAACGACCTACGGCGGCCTGTGATGGACCGGAAGTCACATAAGTCTATGGTTGTGCAGGGATTTAAAAAATGATGGCGGTGCGTTGTGCATTCGCAGAAGCATATTTTTACAATACGCTTCCGTGCACTTCCATATTTCCAAAACAGGAAGTGAGCACAAGCAAGCCTCTCTTCCTGTTTGGCTGTTGGCCAGAACGGGTTTAACGCGGTAATCCCCGAAGGCCAGTTTTTGACGGTGCGGTGTAGCTCTCGGGCAGCATCGCTGACGCCAGTTTGCAGTGTGAAACCAGGCCTCAGAGAAATCACATCTGCCTTGAACGCAGTGTTATATAGGATCTACAGGGCCTTTTTAAAATGCTATATCCATGTAACCCTATTATGTTACATTCCAATAACATGATAATGTGATCCCATTATTTTTGCCGCCATTTTCCATTTCTGAAACTGGGTGATTTTAAATGAGCAGGAAATACTCAAGCATCCACAAACGTAAATATCATTTGCATACATACATAGAAATAATTTACAGGACTTACTGCGGGATAATTTATAGAAATTATTGCACAACAATGGAACAGTTACCATAGAAACACACTGTGAAAAGCAGCGGAGGATAAAACCATGGTACAAATGCTAATAGAGATATATAATTGCTTGATCAAGATCCAACTGCAAGTGATCCTATTGAGCTAGAGCTAAGGCACAAACCGCATAAATTGGGAAATAATTAGCATATAGTGACAATTATAGGAGGTTAACAGTAACAAAAACATGATAGACGTAACACATACATGCTTTGTCAGTAATACATAGTTAAGGAACCTTGGTTTACTGGATCAGCAGTAAGAATATTGGTTAAAATTGGAAGCTGGGTAATGTAGAGATATTAATTGTAAGAACACCAATTTAATTTTCGCAGTCAAAGCCTGTAGCAATTGCCTACATTACATGCTGCGATATGTGCTTGCAAACTCTATGGGGGATGTCATAATCAAATGTCTCAGGTGAAGTTCTTATATTTATACTGTTGAACTTCAGTGGAGAGGACCTTTGTGAAATGAGAGGTCTTGTGCATTAGCCCTGATCTGTGGTGCTTAACATTTTCCAAGTGTGTTAGAGGGTGTTTAGTTCAGTTCTGGCTCTGTCAGTGCCTGTGGGTTGTCCACAAATGCTAAAACAATATTTGTATTTATCCTCTGAGCAAGAATCAATCAAGCCTGATCAATATACTGTAGATTATTCCCCCATGAAGGAAATGTTGTATAATGAGATAAGCATCTAAAATCAAGGGATAAGTAATGTTATGTTTGTATCAGAGTAAGCAAATCAGAAACTTCTTGATATTACCACATTGTCAAATTATAGCAATACAAACGATAAACCACAAAATACAGGTGTTTAGGTAAAACCTTGAATAGTGAGGTCAAATAGACCTAATTTGACCCCAGTATGTATTGGGGTGAGTGGTTAGCCCTGTTATGCTCGGAATACATGGGTCGATCCGACGGCCGATTAGCCGCCGGATCGACCCCAGTCGCGTCCCCGCTTGTCCGCGCAGATCGATTACCGCTCGTTCCCGCCGGCGCTTCCTTATCAGCGCTCAAATCCTTCCATTGTCCGCAGGCGGGAATCGAGCGGGCGGGGGTCGATCGGCTAAATCGGGCCAGCTGAATATTATCAGCTGGCCGTATCAGCTGGTCGATACACGGTACAGAAACGTACCGTGTATCCCCAACATTAGTTTTACGACAGGATCCTACAGGCACTATGCTGCATAATTTAGTGTTGTGATATTGAGGAGTTCAGTTTGAGCCTGAGGTTGGAAAGCCTAGATACAATTAATGATAGTTTATATAAGAAAGTGTTGGCTGCCTGTTCTCAAGAACCCGAAGGGTAAGGATTTGGTCCCACAAGGGTCAGTACTAGTACAGTCAGAGGTTTTGGAATGGCCATTTAGTAGGGTGCCGCCGCACAAGGGCCCCTGAAGCTCCGTTGCTTCAGGGGCCCATTAAGTATTATATATATATATATATATATATATATATATATATATATATATATATATATATATATATATATATATATATTTTTTTTTTTTTATTTTTTTATTTTTTTTTCTTTCCCTGGGGGGCCCCAACTCCTATCCTCCCCTCCCTCCCTCACCTCGGGGGCCCCCCTCCCGGTATGCGCGGCGGGAGAGCGGCAAATACAGGAAGTCTCCGGGCTCCAGGCAGGCGCTAGAGGCTCAGCCGCTGCTTGGTCTCCGATGTCTCCAACTCTATATACGGCTCGCTACTAAACCAGGAAGTAGCAAGCAGTATACAGAGGAGTGGAGACATCGGAGTTCAAGCGGCGGCTGAGCCTCTAGCGCCTGCCTGGAGCCCCGGAGACTTCCTGTATTTGCTGCTCTCCCGCCACGCATATCGGAAGGGGGGCCCCCCGAGGTGAGGGAGGATAGGAGTCGGGCCCCCCACCCCGGATAGCTACTCACCTACCTACCCACCCGGCTACCTAACCACCTACCCACCCAGCTACCTACCCACCCACCAGGCTTCCTACCTACCCACCCACCCGACTACCTAACCACCCACCCGGCTACCTACCTACCGGGCTAGTTACCAACCCACCCACCAGGCTACTTACCCCCCCCCCCGGCTACCTACCTACCTACCCACCCGGCTACCTACCTAACCACCCACCCGGCTACCTACCCACCCACCAGGCTGCCTACCTACCTACCTACCCACCAGGCTACCTACCTACCTACCGGGCTAGTTACCAACCCACCCACCAGGCTACCTACCCACCTGGCTACCTACCCACCCGGCTACCTACCCACCCACCAGGCTACCTACCCACCCAGATACCCAGCCACCCACCCGGCTACCTACCCACCCACCAGGCTTCCTACCCACCTGGCTAAGGGCTACCTACCCACCCACCAGGCTTCCTACCCACCTGGCTAAGGGCTACCTACCCACCCACCAGGCTACCTACCTACCCACCCACCAGGCTACCTACCCACCCAGCTAACCACCCACCCGGTTACCTAACCACCCACCCACCCACCAGGCTACCTACCCACCCGGCTAAGGGCTACCTACCTACCCACCCACCAGGCTGCCTACCTACCTACCCACCCACCAGGCTACCTACCCACCCACCAGGCTACCTATCCACCCACCCACCCACTCACCAGGCTACCTATCCACCCACCCACCAGGCTACCCATCCATCCATCCACCCACCAGGCTACCTATCCACCCACCCACCCACCAGGCTACCTATCCACCCAACCACCCATGGGAGCTGCGCGCCGGATGGAGGCTGGGACAGGAGGTCTGCTGCTGCAGGTGAGTAAATGTTTTTGTTTTTTTATTTATATTAGCAGGTGTATGTTCTGGGCAGGTCTGCCACATGATTGCATGTATTTTCTGCGCAAATCTGCCGACATGATTGCACGTATTTTCTGGGCATATCTGCCGACATGATTGCACGTATTTTCTGGGCATATCTGCCGACATGATTGCACGTATTTTCTGGGCATATCTGCCGACATTATTGCACGTATTTTCTGGGCATATCTGCCAACATGATTGCACATATTTTCTGGGCATATCTGCCAACATGATTTCACGTATTTTCTGGGCATATCTGCCGACTTGATTGCACGTATTTTCTGGGCATATCTGCCGACATTGCACGTATTTTCTGGGCATATCTGCCGACATTGCACGTATTTTCTGGGCATATCTGCCGACATTGCACGTATTTCCTGGGCATATCTGCCGACTTGATTGCACATATTTTCTGGGCATATCTGCCGACATGATTGCACGTATTTTCTGGGCATATCTGCTGACATGATTGCACGTATTTTCTGGGCATATCTGCCGACATGATGTGTATTTTCTTGAGAAAACCTGCACAATTATGTGAATTTTCTGGGGAAAGAGTCACCAAAACTTGGGCCCACTGTCTTTGCGTTGCACTTTTCAAGGGAACCTGAGGTGAGAATGATCTTGAGGTTGCCATATTTCTCTCCTTTTAAGCAATACCAGTTGCCTGGCTGCCGTGCTGGTCCTCTGCCTCTTATTCTTTCAACCATAGAGCCTGAACAAGCATGCAGCAGGTCAGGGGTTTCTGACAATATTGTCAGAACTGAGAAGATTAGCTGCATGCTTGTTGCTGGTGTAATTCAGTTTATTACTGCAACCAAATAGATCAGCAGGGCCGCCAGGCAACTAGTATTGTTAAAAAGGAAATAAACCCTCACCCCGGGTTCGCTTTAAATTACAGTTAGCTCCGCCCTCATCCGGTCATTGCCACACCCATTTTTTTGCCATTCTATCCACACCTATTTTTTACCGCAGGTTATAGCCACACCCATTTTTGCCGCCGCAGGTCATAGGGGATCACAATTGCAATTTTGCACAGGGGCCCACTGCTGGCTGTGTCCGCCACTGTAACCAGGGTGCAAAGCAACACTCAGACTGAGTATCAAACTAGAAGTCCAAGGCCGGTTAGCACACCAAGTATTTATTCTATAATACAGTCCTGGCCAAAAGTTTTGAAACTGACAAAAATATTGGAAATTAGAAAAGTTGGTGCTTAAGTTTTTATAATAGCAATTTGCATATACTCCCGAATGTTATGAAGAGTGTTCAGATGAATTGCATAGTCCTTCTTCGCCATGAAAATTAACTGAATCCCCCAAAAAAACCTTTCCACTGCATTTCATTGCTGTCATTAAAGGACCTGTTGAGATCATTTCAATAATTGTCTTGTTAACTCAGGTGAGAATGTTGACGAGCACAGGGCTGGAGATCATTATGTCAGGCTGATTGGGTTAGAATGGCAGAATTGACATGTTAAAAGGAGGGCGATGCTTGAAATCATTAAACGTCCATTGTTAACCCTGGTGACCAGCAAAGAAACGCATGCAGCCATCATTGCGTTGCATAAAAATGGCTTCACAGGCAAGGATATTGTGGCTACTAAGATAGCACTCAAATCAACAATTTAAAGGATCATCAAGAACTTCAAGGAAAGAGGTTCAATTCTTGTTAAGAAGGCTTCAGGGCATCCAAGAAAGTCCAGCAAGCGCCAGGATCATCTCCTAAAGAGGATTCTGCTGCGGGATTGGAGTGCAATCAGTGCAGAGGTTGCTCAGGAATGGCAGCAGGCAGGTGTGAGCGCATCTGCGCGCACAGTGAGGCAAAGATTTTTGGAAGATGGCCTGGTGTCAAGAAGGGCAGCAACGAAGTCACTTCTCTCTCAAAAAAGCATCAGGGACAGATTGATCTTCTGCAGAAAGTATGGTGAATGGACTGCTGAGGACTGGGGCAAAGTCATATTCTCAGATGAAGCCCCTTTCCGATTGGGGCATCTGGAAAAAGGCTTTTCAGGAGAAGAAAAGGTGAGCGCTACCATCAGTCCTGTGTCATGCCAACAGTTAAGCATCCTGAGACCATTCATGTGTGGGGTTGCTTCTCATCCAAGGGAGTGGGCTCACTCACAATTTTGCCAGAAAACACAGCCATGAATAAAGAATGGTATCAAAACACCCTCCAACAGCAACTTCTTCCAACAATCCAACAACAGTTTGGTGAAAAACAATGCATTTCCCAGCACGATGGAGCACCGTGTCATAAGGCAAAAGTGATAACTAAGTGGCGTTGGGACCAAAATGTTGAAATTGTGGGTCCATGGCCTGGAAACTCCCCAGATCTTAATCCCATTGAGAACTTGTGGTCATTCCTCAAGAGGCAGGTGGACAAACAAAAAAACAACTAATTCTGAGAAACTCAAAGAAGTTATTATGAAAGAATGGGTTGCTATCAGTCAGGATTTGGCCCAGAAGTTGATTGAGAGCATGCCCAGTTGAAATGCAGAGATCCTGAAAAAGAAGGGCCAACACTGCAAATACTGACTCTTTGCATAAATCTCATGTATTTGTCAATAAAAGCCTTTGAAAAGTATGAAGTGCTCATAATTATATTTCAGTACATCACATAAACAACTGAAACAACGATCTAACAGCAGTTTAGCAGCAAACTTTGTGAAAACTCATATTTTTGACAGTTTCAAAACTTTTGGCCAGGACTGTACATGTGTCAACTCTAAAATTGACAATTGTTTTGAGGCTACGGAGGGTCCCCTTTACCAGATAGTGCAAACTTAAAGGACATCCTGTATATCTGCATTATCTGAAGGATAAATACCTAAACATTTACTAAATGGTGTGCTAACAGACCAAGGGACAGTACTAGGTCCAATTATTTTCAATGTATTTATTAATGATTTAGTAGATGGAATACAAAGTAATGTAGACATCTTTGAAGATGATACAAAATGATTCCGAATTATTAACACTAAGACTGCTAATGACATACAGGTAGTCCTCGGTTAACGAACGAGATAGGGACTGCCCGCTCGTTCTTAACCTGAATTTGTCCTTAAGTCCGGACAGCCACTTTTGCCCCCGTTTAAAATGCAGAGTAATGGCAGCGGAAGGTAAATAGAGAACATCTCACCTGATCCTCGGCGGTAGAAGGTCCCCTCGTGGTGCCCGGAAGCTGCGCAGCCCGTCCTCTCGCTCCGTGCACTGTTCCCCAGCGGCTTCTGGCTTCACATGCGGCGCATAATGACGAAATCAGGAAGAGCCCCCTAGTGGCGGGGCCAATCAGATGATGAGTAAATATAAAAAGAAAAAGAATATTGCTTAGCCTTACTAATACTATACAATGCAATTGTTCCCTGTGATTCAAGATTATTATTTTATTTCATAATGCTCTGGTAGAAATTTCCTTTTAATGTAATATTTTTCTTTATGTTTCACAATAACAAAGTCATTTATATTTGAATTCTTTTGTTTTATATTATTCTGTAATCATAGCAAGACATTTCTTGAAATCAATTAAATAATTAAATTTTTCGAATACAATGCCGAACATTCAAACCATTGTTTGTGTTGGGTTAATAAAACACCAAGGTTATGCCAGTGGACTTATCTGCCGCCATTTGAAAGAAGGTCTATTGGTTGCCTGCTGATTGGCTTATTTTAGCAGGTGTGTTGCTTAAAGGGAGCCTGTAAAACTGTTCAACTGTTGTGAAACATTCCTTCTTTCACCTAAGGAACATTGCAAACCTTTACCGTATTCTCCCCAAGTCCTATCAGACGGGTGTTCTGCCCGGCTAATTTTGTTGAGTGCCCGGCTGTTATCGGCTTTCTTCCTCGCTCTCTTCCTCACTCTCTCCTATCTGAACCGGCCCGACAATGCTGAAACCTGAATCATGTAGTTCAGGCAGCATCCTGTAGGCGGCAGCAGCGCTGTACATTGGTACAGCAGACAATCTTCCTCATACTCTCTACTCTCTACTGCTGACACACTAAGAGAGCTGCTAGCTTGTGCCTATCATCCTCATTAATATTCACTGCAGTCCTAGCTGGCTCCACCTCCTCCATGTGCTGCAGTGCTGGGGTAAGCTTTTCCTATGTCTTTGAATAGCCTACCGGGCAGTGTGTGTAATGTGTGTACTGTGTGATTTCTCTGTGTCCTCTCTCAGATGGCTCTGGGGTGCTCAGCAATTACCCAGGTTGCCCTTATGGAAGCGCCAGGCCGGCATATCCCTGTCCTGCTCCACACAGCTACATGTTCCTGCCACCCGGCTGAAAAAACATTCTGGGGAGAACACTGATTAAGTACCTCATACCTCCCGCAAATCTTCCAACCCTAGTTCATGCCTTCATCACATCATTACTGCAATGTTCTCTATACAGGCCTTCCAAACAAACACCTGCACTACCTGCAATTAGTATAGCATGCCACTGCAAGGCTGTTATCAAGCCAATCCCACCGTAACAACAGAACACAGATCCTTTACTCACTCCACTGGCTACTGATAACACTGAGAATTCTATTTAAGATTGGCTTATTAACATTCAAATCCTTGCACAATCTGGGCCCTGAATACCTGAAAGATTTGTTGCAACTGCATCACACCCTCCACAATCTTCCACCTCCTATGATCAAAAGGATGTAATAATCGCTAGGTCACCCCAGAGCCACCTTTGGAGACAGGGCCATTGCCCCTACACTTTTTAACTCCCTGCCACACCTAGTGAGGACATCTCCTTCTAAGCATTTAAGTCCAAACAGAAAAGCCACCTGTTTTGTCTGGCATTTCTTTTCTTACGGTTGGATTAAAGTCTGAATATTCAACACTAGGCATTGAAGAGGTTCTTGTGGCCAAGGCTTTTGACACAAACTCTCAGTATACTCAATCGCTGAGAATATTTTGAGTGTTTGGTGAGGGTAATGCCTAAAATAAATATTAATGTAGAAAGAAGGATCCGCAAACCAGAGCAGGTTGAGGTAAAAAGGCTGATAAGTTTATTCGAAAAAATCCACAGATAGTGCAATAAAATCACAGGATCAACTCACGCGTATCGGGCCTACCATCTGCCCTTAGTCGTAGTTAAAAGTGAACCTGTACAAGAAGAAGGTTATATGAGGCCGGGGGAGAGAAAACTCCACCCCTGGGAACACACAAACTGCCTCTTAAAGAGACATACATCCCCAACAAAATAAATATTAGGTTAGTTTTATTTTATATTGCTTGTATTCAGTACTAAACATAATATACTGTACCAAGATCTTCTTTGTTAATATCTCATTATCAAAAATAAAATGCACTAAATACCTAGAGACAAAAGAAGCTGGTAGGTAATTCACTGGCCAGTATTTGCCTGGTCAGTGATATACTGTATACTGAGGTACTATAAGTGATGCAAAAGCCATGTGTTTTTTTTTTTTATACATTTTATTGTGTTAATTGATTTTATTTTTATTTTTGCACTAAATCGAAGAATGCAACAAAATCCATTTACTTCTTAAAAGATTCAAATTAAAAAAACTCTGACTGATCTCTGTTGAAAGTCATAAGACACAGTAACAAAACAACATAAATTTGTGTTTTATGAGCAACTTAGTAAAACCAGTCTTTTATTATTATTTTCATTTACTCTGATAATATAATATTATATAGATTTTCCACATGATAGGGATCTTATTAGTTTATTTATTTTTTTATTTTTGTTGTTTCCAGGACTATCTCTCCATTACTGCGAAACCATCTGCTCGGCCATGTATCTTTCTTGAAAGAACGTGGGATTTTGAAAGGCGGCATTCCAGCAGGTTTTGTCGGCGCATTGATACCGGATGATGAAATGGAAACTCAGCAGGTAGGAGATGCCTGTTTTGATAATCAATGTGCCTGTTTATTTTAACAAGTTGGATTTTCGTAAGATTTTTTTCTATGCAGCCAAATGTTCCAGGTTTAACCCATTTTACTTCGGCAAAAGCTAATCTGTTTTCTCGTGCCATTAAATGGATTAAATGGCCCAGCAACCCCACTTACTACACCTCTATTTATATAACAAGGAGGCTAAATAGTATTTTCTCCTTCTGACATAACTGTCCCCTACACTCTCGTTTTCTCAGAGGCCTCTTTGGTGCATAAAAAATGCAAACAGTCAGTGCCATTGCCTTTTTGGGGTGGAAACTATATTTATATCTGTGGGGCTGTAGAGGAACTTTTGATCATCAACAAAGGTAAGCAACTTCCCCACAGTGCTCTGGGAACAATCAGCCCCACCACCAGTTGGGTTAGGTACTATCCCAAGCTTTTGTTAGAAGGCTATGGCTCAAAACCTTTCTCACATTTTTTGGCTCTCAAGGGCAGCCAGTGGAAGAACTTAATTACACACAAAGCAAGTCATTTCAGTGTGCAATCCAACCCATGCTGCACCTGACCTGGGCGCCGATCTCTGTTCTAGGCTGCCGCTGGAAGGGAGAGAGGGACCTGGGAAAAAATAAATAAAAAAATGTAAAATGTAATTAAATAAATAAATATATAACCTGGGAGTGATCAGACCCCACCAACAGAGAGCTCTGTTGGTGGGGAGAAAAGGGGAGTGGGGAATCACTTATGTGCTGAGTTGTACGGCCCTGCAGCGAGAAATGGCCTGGTCTTTAGGGGGGTTTAACACTGCGGTCCTTAAGTGGTTAAGAAGCATAAATTCAGATGTTTATTTTTTGTCCATTCCCCATTGTAGCCATATCAGTGACTGAACACAAAGTCCTGACCTACACAATTTTTGCAGACACCTGACAGAAGCTGGACATGCCATAATAGTTAGATAATTCGTTTGGTTGAAAAAAGACTTTCGTCTCTTAAGTTCTACAAGAAAAAAGGGGAATTATTTTATGAATTGACAGATGCAACAGACACATTTGAACAGTGGTTCTGTGCTTTGGATGGTGACAGCAGATGGTATGGTGGACCCAGCCTTACTCATCACAGTCATTATTATTTATTGTATTTATAACGCATCAACATTTTACGCAGCTCTGAGCAATAGATAAATAGGGAGATGGACAACAAGGTACAAGATCACGCAACAGAGTTTATATCTTATAGGCCACATAATTCAAGTCTGAGTTTGTCCATAGGAAGGGAACCTGATAAAGGGGGTGCATGATGATGTTCGATACATTGAGGGGAGGACCCTGCCAAAGGCTTACAATGTAAAAGAAGGGGTAGGGACACATTTAGTAGGGGTTGCAGAATAGGTGCTCAGCAGAGTGATTTGGGCCATTGATGTGGCGGAGAAGTGGAGGCGTTTAGGTGCATTTCGAGGCCTTGTTTGAAGGATGGGGCAAGCCTGATGGGAGGTGGAAGAGAGTTCCAGAGAGTGGGGTGGCTCTTGAGAAGTCCTGTAGTAGCACATGGGGGTGGGAGATGTGCGGGGCAGTCAAGTGCAAAAAGCCCCCAAACATGCTGTTTGACTACAAACCAGGTTTACAGGATCACTTGCCCAATTTCAGTTTTGACAAAATTCTGCCAGTATAACCTAGTTTCCAAGAAAGACTTCTTTTTTTGCAATGAAGTCTATGGTGCCAACTTTCTGAGTTAATTGCAAGGCCCTTAAACATGCTGTCATTGCTATATTTGCTATGTAGGTCGAGGCCAGTTGTACTAAAGGTTATGGCTTATTCTAAGTCCACACTACACTGGGTTGACATTGTGGACGATCACTGCATATTTGATGTATGATTCCTTGTGTCTGTATATGTAATCTTGGTGTCCATTGTAGCATATTCTTGCCTTGTTTGTGCTGTGTCCGAAAAAGTAAAAGTTCCCAGTTCTCTAAATAGTTGACTAGCTTCCTCAATTAAATAGCCCCGCAGACGTTCCCCAGAGCCATGATGTGCAATTCAGAACTGTACATGTGCAAATTCCAAACAGCGTGTGCACAACAAAATCATGAACAAGCGCTTTTTTACTGTCCATATGCGGTTTGGAACTTGCTCGCTGGTCTCTGCGCAGAAGAACTTCCAGGAGGCTGTGGGGAGAAGAGGACCAGGATGGGGATAGGAGGGGCCCTGAAGACAATGAGCAGACTCAGGATTAGGTAATCTAGCCTACCATGGGCTTAAAGTAAACCTGAAGGACCCGTGACCTTCTTTCTCTTTGTGGCTGTGTTCTCCTCCATGTCCGATCATGGCCACACTGCACAGGTGCATGGAGAGAGAGAAAAATGTGGATGAGCAGCTTCATGCTACTGCACAGACACAGACCGCCTATGCCCAGCACAATGCGGCCCAGCTTGTACATGGAGGGGAACGCAACTATGAGCAATATTCAACATTAATGTTGAATATTGCAAAATGGGCCCATGGAATGGAGGGGCCTTGGAAGACAGGCGAAGCCTCTGGACAATCCAGAGGGTTCCTCCTACTGAGAGGTTTCCAGCTTTTTTTTTAAATCAATTATTTTTCCGCAGCTGATAATCCTTTTCCCACAAGAAATCTTTACCTTTTCTCAAATAGATCATCAGGGGAGTCTGTATGGCTGATATTTTGGTGACACCCCTCCCACAGTGTGATGTCATGACCATGGTCCTGATCATTTCCTGTCTTTGAACCTCGTTGCATTTTGGGGGAAAAAACTGCTGTTTCCAACTGCCAAACAACCAGTATATTCCTCTGTGCATATGTATATCTATAAAAAAACAACCTTTTAGCCTATCGCATTGTTAGAGGTGATAGATAATGGCAGTTGGTGCTGTCTGTTTTCTTTCATAGTCACACAGTCAATCATTTCTGTATTTCTCTTCTATTTTTGAAAGCACGACTATCATGAAAAAAGTAGGCAGTTAAAATCTGACTGAACAGGTTTTGGGCCAGTCCATCTCCTCAGGGGGGATTCTCTGGGCTTTCTTTATTTTCAACTGCATTTCTTGAACAGCAGTTTAACTGTCAAAATAGTGAGATACCAGCCAGTCTCCCTACTCACTTACACACTATTTTGTTAGTTAGGGCCCGTTTCCACTACTTAGTGATGCGAATGCGACTACCTGGCCGCATCGCATCACTTCCGCCGCCGACCGCATCACTTCCGCATCTCCCGATGCGGAAGTGTATTGGAGGAGATGGGAGGCGGCTGCGGGCGGATGCGGCCGTGCGGGAATCTGCAGCATGCTGCAGATTCTCGGATCGCTCCGCACCACTTTGCACAACATGCACACAGTGGAAACTCTTCCATTGCTGTGCATGTGTTTCAGGACACCTGAAATCCCTGAGAATTCCCCATGAGGAGATGGACTGGCCCAAAACTTGTCGGTTCTGTCAGATTTTAACTGCCTACTTTTTTCGCGATAGTGGTCCTTTAACATCTCACTTTGCAATGTATTGATTTATTTATTTATTCGCTTAAGTTCCTCTTTGAATGCATTTTTGTTCAATAAATACACAAACACCTCACATCTTACACAAGCACTGCTTGTTATTACAGTATTCTTCCACAGTAACATGGCGTATATTACGTGTTTAAATTGTAACTCGTTGCATCGATGTATTCCTTTGCATCAGTTTCAAAGCAAGGACATTGACAGGAAAATACATAAACAACAAGGAGCTCGAGAGACCTCTGTATATTGATGCCATGCGATTAATAGCTTTTGTTAGTAGTGAGAAAAAAAGACAAATATTTATTTGTTTGAGAGAATTCTGTCAAATAAGAATGCCAAGTGGAGCCTAGAATACGAGAATGCTTTTAAACCGCCTCATCCTTCATTGTTTTATTCCATGGTTTCAGTTTCATTTGTATTTTTCATATTGACATTGTCGCCTAATAGCTTATTAAAGTGTTCTTCACTTTGTAATAGGCTAGCCTTGGAGTCTTTCTCCGACTAGGAGAGTAGCCTTGGAATATGCCCTTTGGAGCGAAGCAAATTAACCTTATATCGGTGCCTTTTGTGAGCGACAGGGTAGCTGGGGAATGCGTCTACAAGTAAGCAAGTTGGAATGGCTCCATTATAGCAGATGCTTGTCTTGGTGGCCTTGTGTAGTGTAAGGCAGTTAGCTTAATTACCACAAGTATGAAATTCCCATCAAGCCTGGAATGAAGCACATGTGCTTTGTGTAAAGTGGCTATTTGTTCTGGCATAAGAATAATAATCATTTGTAGTTTCATGTTTGATCTGCTAGGGCCCTCTTTTCATTGCTGGAGATGAGAAGTGATCTAATCCATATCTGCAAATTCATAGATGCGTAAAAGAGGCATCTTTATATCAGATAACAATAATGCCGATTAGGAACAGTCGGGCTGCATTGATCCTGTTAGTGTTTTAGTGGCTGTATCTGAATGGCGGGCATCTGATAGCACTAGAGCAGTATTTGTCTGTCTTGTGCCATCTTTATGGTAATGAGGGAGGGGTAAATAAAACTATACTTTGTTTGGATTATGTTTTCTTTCTGCTGTCATTATGTGCATTTTGGGTAGAGAGAAGGACGCTGTCTTGTGAAAATTGTGTCTGAGGACAACTCAGAATCAGAATCGCTTTTATTTCGCCAAGCACGACTGGGTCATGCCCGGAATTGGGCTTGGCACATGAATACAGGGCATATACATAGAGACATACACATCGCTTCAACACATAGACATATACATAAACATAAACCACGATTTTCCATAACTAAGTGGGTTACAGGCAGAAAGTCTAAGGGCGGAGAGCATGAGCAGAGTTTATAGAGTTCAGCGAATTTACCGCTGAGAGGAAGAAGCTGTTTTTGTGTCTGGTGGTCTTTGTAGAGATGGACCGATACCTCAGATACCTTCGCCCCAAGGGGAGCTGATTGAAAAACTGTTGGCCAGGGTAAGAGGGATCCTTAGCAATCTTCAATGCTCTGGAGCGTAGTCTGGCATTGTAGAGGAAGTCTAGGTCAGGGAGTGAGTTCCCGATGATCCTTTCCACTGACCTGATGACCCTCTGTAGTTTGCGTCTGTCGCTTTCGGTGGAGCCGGCATACCAGACAAGGATGGAAGAACAGAGGACGGATTCGATGGTTGCGGTATAGAAGCTTGTCAGGAGTTTTTAGGACATGCCGAACTTCTTCAGTTGGCGGAGGAAGTAAAGTCTCTGCTGGGCTTTACTCTGGGGGAGACAGTGTTTGCCTTCCACTGCAGGGTGTCGGAGATGGTGGTGCCCAGGAGGCGGACACAGGGCACTCTTTCCACCAACATCCCCCCAATGTGCAGTGGGGGTGGGGTGGAGGCATGCTTCCTAAAATCACTTGGTCATTGCTGTAACCCCAAAGTTTTAAAGCAGGAGGATTAGCCATACTATGCCAGGGAAAAAAAAACACATATATAAGTAGATAAATACTTGATCTACTTACATAACACAAGTATTGTACTGTCCACGTTTTGATTTCAGAGAATTTTATACAGTAAATAATGAGAATTATAGCAATCCCATGGCTAGGATGAAGATTAACTTTACACTGTCAGAGCTCGTTCACACTGCAGGCGTTTACTTACTTGTTTCACCCGTGTGCGCTTTTCAACCCCCCCCCTCCCCCCAAACGCTTGTGCAATGAATGTCTATGAGAATGTTCATATCAGCGTGGGTCGCGCGCTCTGCAGAAAACAAAGCATTGTGCGGACCATTTTCGGGGTGATTCCGCCTCAGTGGAAGGTATAGGAAAAACGCTCATAAAATTGCTTTATGCAGTGATTGCGTTCACGTTTTTTTAAGAATAAATACATTGTATTTATTATTTTCCGGGTCAAATAGTTCACTTCCTGACTTGTGTCAGGGTGTGAAGGAAAAAAACGCTCTGAAAAAGTGCTTAGAAAAGCGTTTTTAAAAAAAACACATCGCCCACCCAAGTGCCGGGAAAGGGAAAAAAATTGCCTCAAAAACAGACCAACGCGGACGGACAGCAATGTTAACGAGGCCTCAGACAGCTTTCTGTTACGCAATGGAACTAGACAGGGGTGTCCTCTCTCTCTCTCTCTCTCTCTCTCTCTCTCTCTCTCTCTCCACTGATCTTCATCTTGTCATTAGAGCTCTTTTTGAACTTTTTCAGGAGTCTTAAAGACAATCTGTATTGTTAAAATCGCACAAAAGTAAACATACCAGTGCGTTAGAGACTATCTCCTATTCCCCTCTGTCACAATTTCGCCGCTCCCTGCCGCATTAAAAGTAGTCAAAAACTGTTTTTAAAAGTTTGTTTATAAACAAACAAAATGGCCACCAAAACAGGAAGTAGGTTAATGTACAGTATGTCCACACATAGAAAACACATCCATACACAAGCAGGCTGTATACAGCTTTCCTTTTCAATCTCAAGAGATCATTTGTGTGTTTCTTTCCCCCTGCAGCTCTCACCCACTGAAGAGTTACAGGCTGATTGTTTCTTCCTGCAGACAGCTCTGCCCGTGTCTGTAATTCCTCAGCATGTGACTCCTTTCACAACAGAGGATTTATCCAGCTTGTAAAAGATAAGAGAGCAGAGAAAAGCTGGCTAATGTAAACAACACACACCGGAGTGTGCATAGAGGGACCTGGAGAGGGGCGTGCATCACAGATCCACAACACTGAAGAGCTGGCAGCCTTCCAGACACAGGGCGACAAGTCCGACGGGGGAAAGATACATTGATTTATTACACAGACGGTGATAGTAGAAAGTGCTGCAGTAAGTCAGAGTACATTAGAATAGGTTTAGGAACTTGTAGGATGGCAGAAAACAGGATGACATTTTTGTTACAGAGTCTCTTTAAAGATATACATGATGTTGTTATTGGATGTAAGGCTCAGAGTAGCAGCTTTTGCAGATGATTTGATTTTCCACCTCACTCAGCCTTTGATCTCCCTGCTGAATCTCTTGAACGCATGTAAATTATTTGGCGAGATTTCGAACCTAAAGATACATTTTGGTAAATCGATCACTTTGGCGATCACTTTACCAGCTCGGATTGTAGACGTTTGCAAATGTAAGTTCCCTTTTCAGTGGGCAGGTGAGAAATGTATTTATTTGGGAGTTCAGATCTCCTGTAATTCTTGTGACTTTTTAAACACAACTTTTTGCCACTCATGTCGAACTTGCGAGAGGGGTTAGGTCGGTGGAGAGAGAGGATCTTATCCTGGTTTGGCAGGATTGCTAGTTTAGAAATGACTGTTCTACCCCCGCATATGTCTTCCAAACAGTTCCAATTTTCATTAAGAAAGCTTGGTTTCTAGTTGACTTTGTATGGTTGAGCAAGCCTGCTACACTACACAGATCGAATGCTTCTGTGTCCCAAGGACAGAGTAGGGTTGGGTCTTCCAAATCTATACAGATACTATCAAGCAACTTTGCTTTCCAGAGTTGTTGACTGGCATTGTAATCCTAACACTAAAGACTAGGTGCAATTAGAACTGGAGGCATATGGTCCCAATCTGGTGTGTGTGTGTGTGTGTGTGTGTGTGTGTGTGTGTGTGTGTGTGTGTGTGTGTGTGTGTGTGTGTGTGTGTGTGTGTGTGTGTGTGTGTGTGTGTGTGTGTGTGTGTGTGTGTGTGTGTGTGTGTGTGTGTGTGTGTGTGTGTGTGTGTGTGTGTGTAGGAAGAAAGAATGACTGACTGAAGCCTCTTTCTCGCCTAAGTTCTTACATATGAAATGGGAGGGTCCCATAATGCATTACGATCCTATCTCTGGATGGTTTAATCAAATAATGCTATAGTCTCTATTCGCTGACTACCAAACCTAGCTGCTTCAGTTAACTTCATTATCCCAGAGAGAGCACATGGGCAAACTGGTTGAAACCGGAACTGGCAGTCCTCTGGTATGCCTTGGCCAGAGATAATGAAAGACAGCTGTTTGACGTAGCTTCTGACTAGGGGGGAAGGTTAACATATACATACCATTGCTTCTAAGAGCAAAGAATTCCTGAGAGCAGGACTAGAGTCTATAGAATTTCCACTCCAGCCTAGTTCCCCTATCCTAGATAATGTAAGATTTATTTTCAATCAGGCTTATCAATATCACATATATAGTTGATTCATAGCTTTGATATCTCAATTGTGTCACATCCAATATAGACAATTCTCCTTCTCATCACAGCAGGGCCCTAGCTATGTAGAGAGCTCAAATCATCAAATATTTAGATCACTCAATTAAAATCTCAAAACATTCAACATATTACAGGTCCGCTTTAATACATTCAGGGCCATATGCAATTCACTTTTTCTCCTGAGTTTTATACTAGGAGATAATTTTTCTTCTTCGATTTAAAATAACTTTTTAGCACTCTACAACACACGTCTTGTCACGTCTTTACAAACAGTTGATTTATAACACTCAGTTACCTACTTATCTATTTAAGGAACAATGGGAAATAATTCTTGGAAAGGTTTTCACAATAGTGGAATGGACTAAAATCTGTGAGATGGTGCACAGGAGTTTGATGAATATGTCTACACAAGAGTGTAACTACAAAGCGCTGTCACATTGGTACAGGGCTCCTCTTTGCATTCTGGGAAAAAAATTACTCCTGATATTTGTTGGAGGTGTGGAGGCAGTCCTGCTGATTTGATACATATCTGGTGGAGTTGCCCGGTAATCGATGAATACTGGCAGAAGATTCAATTGTTCGTGAAGTAAATTGCAGAATTTGAGGTTTCCTTGGGAGCCAGAGGCTTTTCTACTTCACCAGATGGCCAGAACAGGGAAAGGTTATAAAAAATCACTCCCATATCATTTTTTTTAAATGCTGCTAAAGCTTGCATCCCTTGCTTGTGGAGATCCTCGGATCCTCCAACAGTTAAAATGTGCCTGGATAGGGTTCAAACCATAGCTGATATTGAGGATCTCATCTATTTGAAACATAAGGTCAACAAATACATTGTCACTTGGGCCCTGTGGTTTGATTTTCTGGATAGTGATGAATATAAGTCCTATATGTCTTGAATTGCCCCTCTTTAGTATCTTCGTGCTTGTTCTGTATTTTCTTGTTGGAGTGGGGTCGCTGCCAGGGCTGTGGAGTCGGTCCAAAAATCCACCGACTCCGACTCCTCAGTTTAGGATTCCACCGACTCCGACTCCGACTCCACGACTCCGACTCCTCTAATTTGCATATTACAATTTTGTTGATTAAAAGTATGTAACATGAAATTCGTCTCATAACTGCCAACGCTTAGGAATTTTACAAGACAACTGAAGTGAGAAGGATATGTAGACTACTATATTTATTCCCTTTAGACTAAAACTAGTCCTTAGTAATAGTACTTGTAAAAGGTACAAACCGGAACAAAGAACATCTATCAGGCCCTAGGCAATGTAAGTGTGGGTACATGTAAGAATGATGTGCAGGTACTCTGCAGGGGAATGAGGAGATTGTAAACAGACAACACCTCTGTGTTCAATGTGCACAGCATTCTCAGTGGATTCCCTGCAGCTCTGTGAGGAGTGCATATGTAGAGTATAGTACTACTGTGTAACAAAGTAAACCTGAGACAGATGAAATTAAAGTTTTGTACATACCTGGGGCTTCCTCCAGCCGCCTTCAGGATAATCAGTCCCTCGTTGTCCTCCTCCACCACCTGGATCTTCTGCTATGAGTCCAGGTACTTGAGCCAGTCTGGCGTAGTGCGCATGAACACACTCCACCGCTAGGAGCATACTACACCTGTGCAGCACTATTGCGCAGGTGCAGAATGTTCCTGGCTGTGGGAGTGGCATGCGGCCGGACTGCGCTGACTGGCTGAATTACCAGGACTCATAGCAGAAGATCCGGGTGGTGGAGGACAGTGAGGGACTGATTAGCCTGAAGGGGGCTGGAGGAAGCCCCAGGTATGTATAAAACTTTACTTTTCATCCGTCTCAGGTACCCTTTAATTTGTAGTCACCAAACCAAATTTTAATAACATATCAAATTATTTGATTTCAGTGCATACATTTGCATAAATCAGCATCAGTGCAGAATTATTTCCATCTCATTGACCATCTCTATTAGTGACACAGCTACACATCAGGCTTTATTCTTACAGCATAGATGTTATTTAGTATATATAAGAGATTCCTGTGTACTCATCATATATACAGTCACAATCAGATATGTATATCTGACCTTAACAATACGGGGACTGCTTTATTGAAGCAGCACAAGTAACTAATTTTTATTGGTTTATTTCATTTTTGTAGACTAAGCACAGCTATTACTGTATATATACATTATTTTTAATGACTATTATCTGAGAAATAGAACATTTTATCATATTTTCTATTTTAATTACAGTTACAAATTCATTAGGAGTCGGAGTCGGTGCATTTTTTCCCGACTCCGACTCCAGGCACCCAAAATTGCCCGACTCCACGACTCCGACTCCACGACTCCGACTCCGACTCCACAGCCCTGGTCGCTGCCACCATGCTTGTCATTATGCTAATGAGAGGCAATTGATGCCTTAATTTTTGTATAAGTCACCGCAGATTTTATGTATCTTCCATGGTTGCTTGATTGTTTTGAGACAATTTATTTTGTCTACTGTTATAATGGCCCTGCTGGAATCTATTAAAAATTGATGTGGTGGGTGGTAGGAATAGATTTCTTATGAATCAATCATTTTGGAACATTGGTGGGAAATCTTTGTATATGGCCTTCTTTAGTCTGCATATATATAAATCCTTTATTAGGGTTCACCACCACCACTACTCATAGTGTACTCTCCCATCTAATGTATTACAGCCTGCATTACAGCCTTGAGCTAAATTACGCAGCAGTCATGTAAGTTTTCTTGCAACACCACTGATTATGTCCTCCTTAGTAAGAAGCATGTTGGATTAGAGTCCTCTGTGTTGCACTTTGTACATGTGTGTTTCCACAATCTGTACTTAAAATACAAGCAACTGAGAATAGGCAAACTGAAGGATCTTCGTTTCCCCAAAAGGCTGCTGTATCTCTTGTACTTGGCCAGTTCATGCCTTCACTCATAGTTCACTCCTTAAAACTGGTTCCTACTCTACCTACACACTTCACCACGCAACTCTGCAGCAAGTCAACAGTTTATGCTCTAGAACCTGAGTTTCTAGCTGAAGGCATATATTGATTCCTGACCTTTAGATAAAGAGAGCACAATCATCCTAAAATCTGTTATTTTCTCCTGGGAGCAATAAATCGTACTACTGACACAAATAACAAAATCAGTTAACCCTTTACATGCTTACCTGCCAGCTGACTCTTGCAAACCAATCATCCAGGAACCACTGCTATCCCTGCAGCTAAGTTAAAGGGAACCTAAACTGAGAAGGATGTGGATTTTTCCTTTTAAAATAATACCAGTTGCCCGACTCTCCTGCAGATCCTGTGTCTCTAATACTTTTTGCCACAGCCCCTCGACAAGCATGCAGATCAGGTGCTCTGACTGAAGTCAGACCGAATTAGCTGCATGCTTGTTTCAGGTCTATGATTCAGCAACTACTACAGCCAAAGAGATCAGCAGGAAGCCAGGCAACTGATATTGTTTAAAAGGAAACATCCATATCCCTCTCAGTTTAGGTTCCCTTTAAAAGCCAGGGTCTTTATTACAAAATTAGTCTTTGGATAGGTTGCACCGTATGCTTGTACTATGCATGTTATAGGGCCAGAGAAAGGACACATATGAACTCCAGGGAGCCTCTTCCTGCCATATGTGACTACACAAGAGAATGTATTCTTTTTTTTTTTTTTTGAAGACCTGGCTTGTAACTTATCTGCAGGAATAGCAGGAGTTTCTGGATGATTGATTTGCATGAGAGTGTTCGCATGTGCATGTGCTAAGTTTTATTGGCAACACCCCCTTTGGCACCGCCATTATACCTTATTTATGTGTCCTCATTTGAGGCATTGAGCATTAGACCCAGCTTCCCCATCATATTTGTGTCATTGCATGCCGCACCTCCAGCGCCAACGAATTAAAAAATTCTGCATCTGCTAGTGACTCACATTCATTCCCCCGCTACTGCTTCACCACGGAAGTCGCACGGTAATGCGATGTTGACTTTGCGGCGGGTCGACGCAGAATCGGGTACTTATAACGCAACGCGATTAGTGTACACATTTTCTTTGCTGTTGACATAGCCTGCGTGCAGAAAGGATAACACAACGCAAAGAAAGTGCCCTAGTGTAAAAGAGGCCTTAATGTTTTCTCATCATAATTAGTTTAACCATTTTAGCAACTAGCAAGCAAAAAAGAATAAAAAACACCCCAAAATTGTAAAAGTATTGAGAAAAATAAAATCAGACTTTAATTCTGGAGATTGTTCTGAGTACTTTTTTGTGTGCTGTGCTCTGAAAAACATACTATTCAGATAATGTGAAAAACACATACCATATGACTTCCGGTTCCGGCGCCCGCATGATGGGAGCGTAGAGGAAGAGCTCCGGCGGATCACTGGCCAGAACACCCTCACAAGCCAGCTAAATCGCCGTTAATTATAGCGGAACGGTGCGGACAGAAGCGGGGATCACGGAGGAAGCCAGGCACGGAGTGTATGGAGCGTTACCTCAGTCGTGCGCACACACAACCTGCGGCAGAGACGGACCCCTCTCAAGCAAACATGGCGGG
The DNA here is from genome assembly GCF_040937935.1 of Hyperolius riggenbachi. NCBI lineage: Eukaryota > Metazoa > Chordata > Amphibia > Anura > Hyperoliidae > Hyperolius > Hyperolius riggenbachi. The sequence continues at coordinate 422,170,066 of NC_090649.1, read as the reverse complement.
CGGCAAGACGGGACCCAAGGCCACTCCTGCAAAACAGCAGAGGCAGAAAGGCACACAGAGCAGGGACGACTCGGACTGTGAGTCAGACGAGAGTGGAGCTCACAGCAGGGGTAAGAGCCTAGATTCCCTCATTGATTATAAAAAATAGCAGAAGCTGTCAGCAGGGCTTTGAAGCCGGAAATACAGGCAACGATAGAAAAAGCTATAATGAGTGCACTAAAGCCTATCAGAAAAGAGATCACTGAGCAAGGCAAACATATTACAGAGGTGGAAAAGAGACTTAGTGTTTGCGAGGATGATCTTAACAAAGCAAATGTCACAATAGAGCGACTAGAACATGAGAACTCTGTAGCATATGGTCGCATAGAAGATCTTGAAAACAGATCACGCAGAAGTAATGTCAGATTTGTGGGCATTCCAGAAAGTATCCCAGCTACTCAACTCCATGAACTGTGCTCAGCTGATATACCATCTAAATTAGGGATGCCAGGTCCCCTAAAAGTTGAGCGAGCACATAGAGTGGGCCCCCCGCGTACGAAAGGGAAGAACCCACCTCCACGTATGGTTATGGTTAAGTACCTTGACTACGCAGACAAAGTAGCTCTAATGGCAGCGTACAGAAATCAAGATCAAGAATTGGACCTAGAAGGCAGCATTGTTCGGCTGTTTAAAGGACTTACGAGGCCAAATTCTGCCCCTAAAACCTTAAAAAAGTTAACTACCTGCATGAGTTTGTATGGCACGGAGGACGCTGTCCGCGCCCTCCGTGCCGTTCCGCCTGGTCCCCTCTGCGCAATAGCCCCCCGAAAGGCTGCGACCCCACGGTCCAAGTCGGGATCTGCAGCCTGCAGAAAGATGGCCGCCGGAGCTGGCCACGGCTGCGCAGTCCGCACAGCTCCAGGGCCAACCCCCCGATCCACGTAAAAGGCAGCGTGGATCAGAGGGTTGGCCCTAGAGCTGCGCAGCCGCAGTAGCAGCTATGCGGACTGCGCAGCCGTGGCCAGCTCCGGCGGCCATCTTTCTGCAGGCTGCAGATCCCGCCCCGGACCGTGGGGTCGCAGCCTTTCGGGGGGCTATTGCGCAGAGGGGACCAGGCGGAACGGCACGGAGGGCGCGGACGGCGTCCTCCGTGCCATACAAACTCATGCAGGTAGTTAACTTTTTTAAGGTTTTGGGGGCAGAATTTGGCCTCGTAAGTCCTTTAATGACTTTTCTGCAGAAGTCTCAACAAAAAGGCGGGCATTCAGCAAAATATGCTCCTCGCTACACAGTAAGAAAATAAAATTCTCTTTAGCCTACCCAGCAGTTTTGAAAATTACAGATCAGGATGACAAAGTGCACTTGTTTTACTCACCTGAAGAGGCACAAAGCTATTTAAAACAAAATAACTTCAACTCCAGAGAGGGTTCTAAAAGTCCCAGAGAAGACACCTGACTTCAGAACTTTTTTGGCCACCATTTGGTACTCAACCACCATTTACAACTTTCAACCTTGTTTTTAAGGCCTTGAGATCCCAATTGTCACATACAATTCGATCTTTCAGGATAGGTCTGAAGGAAATTTTCTTTAACTGTTATCATTATTAAGAGCCCTGGAAAGAGATCTCGAATCTTAAGACATTTGGGAAAATTTAAACCAGATATCTGTTTCCTACAGGAAACACACTTGAGAGAAGATCAATATAAATTTATAAGGAAATATTGGGTGGGAGCAGTATACGGATTCCCAGCAATACATAAAAAAGCTGGAGTTTTAACCTTGATAAATAGGAATCTGCAGTGTAAAGTTACAGCACAATCCGCAGATACAGAGGGCAGATGGTCTAAGCTGCAGCTCCAGCTTGCAGTGGAAGAAATTGTATTGTATAATATTTATGGTCCAAATCAGGAAAATGCTATCTTCTTTGATAAATTACAGACGCGGGTCCTAAAAGGCCCCCAAATGCCAGTAATAATGGGAGGAGACTTTAACACCGTGCCGGACCATTGGGAAGATAGGAGTAACCCAAAACGCTCTTTAAGTTATAGGGACAAATACTTATATCCTTTTATGCAAATATGTAATTTCATCGATCCCTGGAGATACTCCCACCCACATGAGCACGAGTTCACATACTATTCGCCAAAGCATGGATCATTCTCCAGAATTGACATGTTTTTATGTTCGCAATCAGGGGCGTAACTAGGCCCCACCGGGCCCCCCTGCAGATTTTCAGAGCGGGCCCCCTCCCCCCCTGGGGCCCGCTCGTGGCCGGTTTTTGGGTGCTGGAGGGGTGGCAGTATGAGGGGAAAGCCTTGCCCACAGTCGGCGGGGAGAGGGGAAGTTCCCCCCTCTCCCTCACCTCGGGGCTCTCCCCTCTGCGCTCCCCTCCAGCTAGTGAACGTGTGTGGGCAGCGGGCAGCAGCGGCGGCAGGATACATACCTTCTTCCTTGCGTTCCATCGCCGCCTTCTCGCTCTAGCGGCTGACGTCACTTCCGCTTCCGGAAGTGACGTCAGCCGCTAGAGCGAGAAGGCGGCGATGGAACGCAAGGAAGAAGGTATGTATCCTGCCGCCGCTGCTGCCCGCTGCCCACACACGTTCACTAGCTGGAGGGGAGCGCAGAGGGGAGAGCCCCGAGGTGAGAGAGAGGGGGGAACTTCCCCTCTCCCCGCCGACTGTGGGCAAGGCTTTCTCCTCATGCTGCCACCCCTCCAGCCCCCAAAAAACGGCCCCGAGCGGGCCCCAGGGGGGGGCCGGACCCTCCTGCGGGCGCAGGCGCTGCAGGGCCTATTGTTACGCCCCTGTTCGCAATTACTGGATACTAGAGTGTCCAAAGCTCAAATAGCCGACCTAATAATTTCTGATCATGCTCCAATAGTGCTGGAATTGGAGGATATAGCCCCGAGAGGCACTGACATACTATGGCGCTTTCCCACAAAATTTTATGGAAATAGTGATTTTTAAGCCATACTAAAATCATTGTGGTTGGAGTATGCCCAGGATAATGAAATACATAAGTCAGATCACATACTATTTTGGGAAGCCGCAAAAGCGGTATTACGAGGAAAAATCATCTCCTATGTATCAGCAAAAAAGAAACAATCACACAAACACTATATAGCGGAGATGGAAAAAACGAGAGCAGCTTTCAAAGCCTTTAAACAAGCCCCTACCCCCGAAAATAAAAAAGCATGGTTAGAAGCCAAAACGAAAGGAAACTTATGGTATAAGCTGCAGGTGGAATTACAGAAACCGTATACAACGCTAATGTTTCATAAGTATGGGGAAAAAGCAGGTAAACTACTGGCAAACTTAGCAAAACATAAAAAATCAAACTAAGAACCCTGTGTACTTAAAGATGCAAAAGGGAACAGTCTGTGCCACCCCCAGAAAGTAAATCAACGCTTCAGAGAATTCTTTGCCCAACTATATCGATCCTCAACGCAGCTTGACCCTGATAGTCTAAAATCTATCCTTCAGAAACTCCCAATCAAAAAAATCACAACCGACCAACTAGACTTTTTAAATAAAACAATAGAGGCCCAGGAGGTTAGGGAAACTATTAAATCTCTCTCAAACCAAAAATCCCCAGGAACCTGATGGTCTTACTAGTGAATTTTATAAAATCTTAAAGGAAGAAATAGCAGACCACTTGAAGGCGTTATTCAATAAGGTCCTACCTGATTCAGTATATCCAGACTCCGGAAATACAGCCTACATCAAGTTGTTACCAAAAGAGGGCAAAGTTTTAACGGAGGTAGCGTCTTACAGACCGATCTCGCTGATTAACCAGGACACAAAAATGTTATCAAAAATTTTAGCAGACCGATTAGCCCATATTCTCCCATCCCTCATTCATACAAATCAAGTAGGCTTTGTGAAAGGGCGAGCGGCGGTCACAAACATCAGGAGAGTGCTGTCTGTCCTGGAGCACGTGAGAGCCTACCCTGATACTTACTCAACCACTGGCCTTCTCATGCTAGATGCTGAGAAGTCCTTTGACAGTGTGGAGTGGAGCTGGTTGCTGGGGCTGCTAACCACAATGGGATTTGAAGGGGCTTTTCTGAAGGCAATACAAGCAATGTATAGAAACCCTAAGGCAAGGATAGCAACTGGGGGTTTTCTCTCAGAACCATTCCCCTTTAAAAAGAGGAGTAAGGCAGGGGTGCTCCCTATCTCCCCTGTTGTTTGACATCACACTAGAACCATTGGCCGCAGAACTGCGAGCACTTATACAGGGCATAGAGATAGGAGAGGTATCAGTTCAGCAAGCTCTTTTTGACGATGACGTCCTCCTTTTTCTAAAAGATTCCATAAATCAGGTCCCACAAGTGTTTCGAATACTTGCAAAATTTGAACATATATCAGGCCTAAAAATTAACAAAGAAAAATGTGAACTTCTACCATTATCCAAATCTGCAAATCTTAGAGAATGGCAGGGATTAGGGGTCCACATAACCACGACATTCATAAAGTATTTGGGAATAAAGATCCCGAGAGACCCTACTCAAGTTTACCACCTCAACTACTCAGATCTTTTTCAAAAAATTAAAACACAACTAGAAAGATGGAATACTCTCCCTATGGGCCTGGCGGGTAGAATAGCACTTCTAAAAATGTCTACAATGGGGAGGCTACTTTACCCAATGCAGACAGTTCCACTCCTTATAAAACATAAAGACATCAAACTACTTGAGTCGGCTTTTGTAAAATATATTTGGCACTGCAAAAAACCCCGGGTAGCACTATCAAAACTTCAAAAGGCAAAATTAATAGGAGGAATGGGATTACGAAATTTAAGACAATATAATCTAGCTTCTATTCTACGCCACATCCAGGACTGGATCAAGGGCACAAGTAAATACTCGAACCTAGCATTAGAATTGGAAATAGCAAAACCCTGGTCTCTTCTTGGCCTTCTGCACTCCAAAATATTTGAAATGCCACTGCGTTTAAGGCAAAATATCATCTTTAGGGATACCGTCCAAGCTTGGAGAGCAATACGCAAGAGACTACGCCTACCATGCCACATATCAAAATATATGTCCATCTGGGGAAACCCGCACTATCCAACAAGTATTGCACAAAAAAAATTTCTGATTGGGACCTTAAGGGTATAGACAAACTTGGGAAATTATTTAATATAGAAACTGGAAAATGGTTGACACTTCGAGAAATGGCAGCCAGATATAGTATTACGAAGGCCGACTTCCTCCCATACATGCAACTAAAATCAATGGTCCAATCACACCTAACGGACATAGCGAGCATTGCCCTAACCACAGTCTTTGATAAACTCATTAATCCTGGGGGGGGGCCTTGAAAACTTTAGCGGATTTTGCGAGCGCATTGGCACACTTAGAGGAAGAGCACTTCAGTAGAACAGCATTTAAAAAATGGCATGAAAATCTGGGGGAGGATGATATTGAGAATAAAATAGTGCAAGGACTCCAGGTTTTCAGAAATAACATCAAAAATGAGCAGTTTAGGACGTCACACTTTTTATTCATACACAGAGCAAAATATGCTTTCAATATTAAATACCGTACTCCACCTGCCCATTATAAGCCGGAATGTCCAAAATGTAAACTTCCAAACGCTAATCTAATACATTGTATCTGGTCCTGCTTCGCCATAGACCACTTCTGGGACAAAGTTTTAGATTTTGCAAATAACATGTGTGGAAAAATGATCACTAAAAATGTAATGGTATGTTTATTTCACTTCTATGATGGTAAGGATGACAATCCACAATTGAGACCGTCGGACTTATTTCACATAATATTGGCATCTGCAAGGAGAGTAATTTTTCAACACTGGATAACTCCGCAACATCCTACAATCTCTGCTTTTAAAAAAGGAGCTACTTGCCCTTTTCACACTGGATAAACTCAATACCTTTGAATCTCTGGAGCTTCGTACAAAAAACTTCTTTAAACTGTGGAAAAAGTACATCATTCACACCTTTACCCCAGCTGAAATCAACATCCTAATGGGCCACTTTGCCCTGACTTCCTGGTACTGTTTGGAGGACTTGGGGGGTACTCTAGGTCCTCTGGAATACAAAAAATGCCCTTAGGCACTGTCTCTAGAAGCCCCGCAAAATGTGTATTTTTGTACAAATATGAATGGAATATGCAAAAACTTGATCCAGGGTCTTACTACTACCATTTAATAATAATCAATGACTGCAGTCCGAGTCTTTTAAAAAAAAAAAATGGCCTGCACAGAGAGAGAGGGGGGGGAGGTGTTTATTTTATGTTACAGAGTCTATGAATCAGCCAGTGGTGTTCACTACTCTCATAAGGTCTGTCAATCAATCATTACGTGGGACACCTGGAATATTATAGTTTGTTTCCTAACTCTGTCCTTTTGTGGGTTGAAAAATTCTGAAAACTTTTCAATAAAATCTATTTGAAAAAACAAAACAAAAAAAACATACCATATTTTTTTGGACCGTAAGATGCTCCGGACCAGAAGACACACCTAGGTTTAGAAGCCAAAAACCAGAGTCTCCCTGTGTCCTCTGGCATCTCCATCCCCCTGTGTCCTCTGACCTGTCCTCCTGTGCCACTGTCCCCATGTCCTTTGGCGTCTCCATCCCCCTGTGTCCTCAGTCCCAGTGTCCTATCCTCTGTCCTCCTGTGTCCACTATCCCCCTGTGTTCTCTGGCGTCTCCAGCCCCCTGTGTCCTCAGTCCCAGTGTCCTGTCCACTGTCCTCCTGTGTCCACTGTCCCCCTGTGTTCTCTGGCGTCTCCAGCCCCCTGTGTACCAGTTTCCTGTACTCCTGTGCCCACTGTCCATCATTCCTCTGTATCATTCCCTGTGTCTTCTGGCTCCTGCCCCGTGTCTCCAATCCCCCATGTCCTTCGTTCTTTGTCCGGTGTGATCCAGTGTGTTAAATACTTATGCATACTGTATTAGCAACTCATGACGCATGAGTAGTGACCTGGGAGCGGGAATAGAACAGAATTACAACGGTTACCAGGCAGGAGTGATTAGCTTGGCCTGTGGCTGAAGGGGAGGATAATGACAACGGAGGACACTTGTACATACTTTTCTTATGAGACGATCATAAGCAATTGTTTCAGTGCTGTATTTGCAGCCACGCAGCTTGCATCATTAAGAAGATGCCACCAAACCAGATAGCGCTTGCTAGCCTGGAACCAGGGCCGGATTACCGACCAGGCAACAAAAGCAGTCGCTTGGGGCCCCATTCAGAGTCAAAGGGGCCCCATCAGCACATAAACCAGCCCTTGCCATCCTGTCAACGGTGGCTGGATGGTATAATGGTTAAAGGGACTCTGAGCAGTGCAGTAACTATGGAAAGATGCATATCATTTTAAAGCTCTCTTTCTCCTCTTTCCAATGATATATAAACGGCTTCTCTATGCCTTTTAGTTTTCGATATTTTCGCGATCGAAATCGTGGCCACAGGACGACTTTTCTCCAAAGTCAGCGGTGGCTGGATGGTATAATGGTTAAAGGGACTCTGAGCAGTGCAGTAACTATGGAAAGATGCATATCATTTTAAAGCTCTTTTTCTCCTCTTTCCAATGATATATAAACGGCTGCCCTATGCCTTTTAGTTTTCGATATTTTCGCGATCGAAATCACGGCCACAGGACGACTTTTCTCCAAAGTTGGCAGCTCGATTCAGCACAATGCAATGAAATATAAGGAACCCAGGGGGATATAATTACAAACATCATGCTGGTAGGTGTGAGGATGTAATGAATTAGTTGTGGGTATGCTTAAAGGCATATCCACAGGCACTGCTCGGAGTCCCTTTAAGGGCTCTGCCGCTGACACAGGAGACCAGGGTTCGAATCTCAGCTCTGCCTGTTCAGTAAGCCAGCACCTATTCAGTAGGAGACCGTAGGCAAGTCTCTCTAACACTGCTACTGCCTATAGGGCGCGTCCTAGTGGCTGCAGCTCTGGCGCTTTGAGTCCACCAGGAGAAAAGCGCGATATGTTATTTGTCTTGTCTTGTCAAATGATGCCGTGCGCTGCTGATTGTCTTCAGAGCCAGGCTCTCCTCCTAGGTCCCCCTCCTGCTACTGTGCGCTCTGCCGCTGCCCACTCCACCCTCCCTTCCCACAGAGAACCACAGCTGCAGCAAGAATGATAGCAGCAGATGGCAAACGCTCACTCACCTATCCATGATCCAAGCAATAGAGATCCCGTCATCTGAAACCCATCTGTCTCTTCTACAGTGCAGCCACTCGCTCTGAACTTCCTGATTCTCAGATCAGACAGGAAGTAGGAAGTAGTAGTAACAGAGCGGCAGCACTCTAGAGGAGACAGATGGGCTCCGGATGACGAGACCTCTATTGCTTGGATCGCAATAGGAGAATGTGAGTCATCTGGTGCTGTCATTCTCCCCCGCTGCGGCTGCCTTCTCTGCTGGACTATCGTGGACTATTCACTGGGATGGAGGCTGCATGGTGGCTGTCTAGTTTGGGAGGAAATCGGTTGTTCGGTGGTGGGAGTGGTTATGTAATTCTGTCTGGGGAACGGCTTCCGGTTTGGCGGTGTCCAGAGCTTTCTGCTATTGCCAGGCTGGAGATGCAGGGGGAAAGTGCTGCTGCTGTGATATCTGGCGCCCTCTTCACAGGGGTGCCCCAGCCCCTGAGTGCAAATGTCCCAGCCATTCATCTCTCACTCTGCATTTTGCCGCTGCTATTCCCTGCATTGTGCACCCACAGAGGAAAGCGTGCTGTTGCCCATAGCAACCAGTAGCTCGGCTGCCCGGTGTGTGCGGCATATTGCTGTGCAGCTGCATCTTCTGATTCTATTACGACATGATGGGGGGGCCCAAATCAGTTACTTTGCTTAGGGCCCCATTTAGCCTTAATCCGGCTCTGCCTGGAACCAATCACGTGGGGGTCCTGCCACAGACAGCCAATGACGCTGCTTACTGCTCCTGACCCCTTTCCTGAAAGGAGCCATTGATCCCGTCCGCGGGAGCAGTAAGAAGCATCATGGGCTACCTGTGGCAGTGTACCCCCCCCCCCCCCCCTCGTGATTAGTCCCCGGCTAGCAAGCATTTCCCAGTTTGGCGGCGACTTCTTAATGAAGTGAGCTGTGCGTCTGCTAATACAGTATGGATTTAACACACTTGATGGGACAACGGGACGGACAATGAAGGACATGGGGGATTGGAGACACTGAGTACACAGGGGAACACAGGGGTAACAGTATGTATGTATTTAACACATTGGGCTTGATTCACTAAACTGTGATAATTCAAATATCACACCTTTATGAAAAGATATCACACCTAATGAAAAGCTATCACACCTTATGAAAAGCTATCACACCTTATGAAAAGCTATCACACCTTATGAAAAGATATCACACCTTATCAAAGTTAACATGCCTTATCAGTGTAGCATAGCGAGCGCTACGAACTTATGCCTGCTAATTGGCAATGGCAATCGTCCTGCCCTGAGCCCCTGCGGGTTCGTAGCGCTCGTTATGCTACTCTGATAAGGCGTGTTAACTTTGATGAGGTGTGATAACTTTGATAAGGTGTGATATATATTTGAGTTATCACGGTTTAGTGAATAAAGCCCCTTGTCTTCTATAAGGGGATAGAAGACATGGAGGACATGGGGACTGAAACGCAGATCCAAATGTATTATTCGGACTATAAGACGCACTGAATTTTTTTGGGGGGAGAAAACGTGTGTCTTATAGTCCGAAAAATACGGTCATTTATCCTGGTCTTAAAGAGACACTGAAGTCTCAGAAAAATCCTCTTTTTACTTCAAAAATCTGTTTCTCATCCCTGCCCTAACTAAAACGCTGCGTCTCCGTGGCTGTACTCTAACTAAATCCACCCTCCCTCTCCCCCGCAAAATCCATGACTTTCTTGGTCATGGATTTTGCTGCTGTTGGAGGCAGAGCTTTCAGCCGCAGCTCTGCCTCCATTCGCGTCTATCAGCGGCGGATCTCCGCCTCTCCCCCGCCCCTCTCAGTGAAGGAAGACTGAGGGGGGCGGGGGAGAGGTGGCGATCTGGCGCTGACAGATGCGCTGAGAGGCAGAGCTGCAGCTGAAAGCTCTGCCTCTCATGGAAGCGCTGCCCGGATTGCCCTCTGGGGAGTTTGGGGGGATTTAGTTAGATTACAGCCGTGGGGATGCGGCGTTTTAGGTAGGGCAGGGATGAGAAACAGATTTTTGAAGTAAAAAGCTGATTTTTAAGAGACTTCAGAGTCTCTTTAATGTGCTATATATTATATATTTTTATCATGTTTCATTTATTTATTTAGGTACTTCTTTATTGTAGATGTAGTCCCAATGAGTCTAATGATTTATAGTTCTGTATATTACTGTACACCAGTTAACATTAATTTTTATTTTTTTTAATATACATATTATATTGTTTAGCTGTATTTTGCGATGCCATTACCCTGCCTAAAGGCTGCTAACGGCTATAGCTAGGAGGACCCGCTCCTCATTACTGCCACATTTGGGTTGAGTTGGCGTCCCCTATACATACCTGGACCAATGCCATCAAACGAAGGCATCTGTGCTGCCTTCCCGGGGGTACTCTACATCTGGCTACCTCCGTGAGAGCCTGATCACTGGCTGGCCTGAAAGGGGAACATGCCTTCTCTGGCTGGTTTCTGTAAACAGCCACAGTTTAATCAGGTGAGACCTGTCCTGGACACAACAATATATAGATTGACATATCTTTCATAGAGCACTCTCTTTTTTTTGTCTTTTATCTACATAGTGGAATATAGAGCTGCCTATATTGGGATGGCCTGATCGCACCTCTAAAGGGGATCTTTTCAAATCCCAAACCCGTAGCAGGTTGTTAAGAACCCCACTGAGCAAGAGTTTGGCTACTTTGACACTGGGTTGTTGAGTTGTGTTCCCTAGAAAAAAACAGATCAGAATGGAGGAGGAAAGTCGCATCATGCCTTATGCGCAGTGTGCGACGCATACGGTGAAGCACAACATGCATACAAAGTATGCTTAACTGCAATTGTTAATGCGCACATCATGGGGTACCGCACTGCTTGCATTGCGCCGTGGCAACTAATCTGTCACACTGCACTGCTAACGCCCCGATGTGAATGCACCCTAACAATATAATTGCATCACGTTAGCAATGCAATTCTGCTGTCTTATGCAACACACCAATGTCAAATTAGCCTAAATGATGATGAATATTAATATTCTCTGTAAAGTCATGTGGAGAGAAGTCAGAGTATAATCGTATAAAATAAATGATGGTTTCTTTGAGTTAAACCTTTCTTTTGTTTATTAGTGCCAGTAGATGGTGCGCTGGGGAGACTATATTGGTTGGAAACACGGACGTAACTATAGACCCTGCAAGGGATGCAGCCGCAGGGGGGCCCAGAAGCCACAGGGGGCCCTGTCCTGAGAGACTGACAACTAAGGGCAAGGCGAGAAAAAACATTCTACTCTCTGCACAGTTGTTCTAATTACTGCATCTGCTCAGCCACTGATAAGTAATCATACAAAGTTTAGCAGACAAAGATTTATAGACAGTCCCTATTCAGTGTTCAGCAGGCTCTTCTGTACAGCACCCATCCCCAAACTTCTCTACCCCTCCCCAAGTACTATGATTGTAGTGATGCTGGAGAAGTCTGCACAGCCAGTTCGGGTCCATCAGAGATGGGCAGAGTGAGTGTAATAAGCTGAGGATGGGAGCACACTTGTCTGCCAGTTTTCTCTATTATGCATTTTCTGCACACCATGGGCTTGATTCACTAAACCATGTGTGTTTTCGCACGCAGTCACAAATTTTCACACGCAATCGCGAATTTTCTCGCACTTGCGCACGGAAATTAGTGATTGCGCGCAGAAAACGCGTGCAAAAACGCTGGTGCGCCCATGATATGAGTTATTACGGTTTAGTGAATCAAGCCCCATGTGTGTCTGTATGTGTAAAACATGCAAGTTTTTTCACATAAGCTAATGTAATTGATAGAGAAAATACTCCCATTGCTTTACTGCTGGCTGCTTTTATCTGCATGGGAAAAACACATTCAAGAGTGCACTAGCCAATAGAATAACATTGGTTCTCAGGTTACCTGTGCAGAAAGCAAGGAAGGGGGGGGAGGGTTAGTAGATGGTGCGGGAGGGAGCCACATCCAAAGTTTTGCAGGGGGAGCCAGTGATTTCTAGCTACGCCCCTGGTTGGATAGGTTTCTATAGCTGTAGCGATGCCTTTGACTTAACGATAATAAGCTCCTCATTAATTTGATCACATTAAGAGAGACAATACTGTCATTCTTATTCCTGTAACTCAACGATCACAGTTTTCGTAAAGCGGAGAAACCTCCTCTCTACCAATGGAAGTTAGATGAGAGTGGCACTTGTCCTCAATAGAGAATTTTCAACTCAAGTTAATAAGCTCTTTAGAAGAATGCTTTTTAATGGATCTGTGAAATTACTGCCCATTTGTTTTTCTTTTTGTCCAAATTTTCAAACTCTTTTATCAGACGGGAGAACTATGAATTGGACTTTGAGCTATCGGTTATAAAAAGCAATATCAGTAACTGTAGATTTAAAAGCAATTTCCACCTTGAACTTACAGTAAGCACCTTGTTAATAACAATGCAGTACAGTTTCCAATTGATAGTAATTAATTTAGTACTCCTGCATTTGTTCTCTTGAACCTCGACACACTCCCTGACATTTCCATATGGGGTTTTCCAGTTTTCAGGGCCTTTGCTTAAGTTGATTCTTTTGAGTCTGTGATTGACACTTTCTGAATTGCAATACAAACCACTGTGTGCTGTGTCATTTTTGAAAGCTTTAGAGTAAAGCGTTCCTTTCAATTAAACTTCTTTGTCCTTTTAGACAGAGGCTTTTGCTGCTATAAAAAAAATCATACATGTGCAAAGTCAAAGGTACAAATTCCTAACTCCAAAGAATTCTCCGCCCACCTTACTAACATAGTAAATTCCCAATTGAATTAATGTCAGGTGATCCCCTTTTATTTCCCCTATGTGGCAGTACTGCACAATATTGATTATATTGAGCTATTTTTCTACTTGAACAACAAGAGGCAATCAGAAAATGAAGAAAAAAATATTTCCTTGCTCGAGGTACAAGTAGTAATATTCTGTTTTCTGCAGTCCAATCATAGTGCTATGATAACATTGGTTTATCTTTGACCACTTGTAGGGCGCTGCTGGTGCAGGAAGTTGAGTGTATCAGGGTGGTAAGGGCCCCGCTGAGAGAGAGTTTGGCTTTTTTAACAGGGAGTTGCATCGTGTTTTCTAGAAAAACAGGATCACAATGGAAATACAGGGAGTCTCCGACTTTCGAATGCCGGCTGATATGAATTCAGCACCCACCCTATAAGACGACACCCGGCGTATAAGACAACCCCCGACTTTTAAGAAGATTTTCCTGGGTTAAAAAGTAGTCTTATATGCCAGAATATACAGTAGATATAGGAAGTGTTTCAGATGTTTTCTGACAATGGCCTCTATACGGTTTTTAGTCAGTCTATAGCACCATAGACTTATATATAGCCTGTTAATAGATCTAAGAACGGCCTAACACCATGGTCTGATTTAAAAGAAATTCGTGAAGAAAAGGTCTCAAAGATCTCCGTCACCTCCACCAGACAACCTGCAACCTGGACCAACTAAGCTCATGCTGGAATTTCCTAACCTGTTTGGATCAGCATTTCACAAAATAGTCACTTGTTCTCTGCAAGCAGGGAAGTTTCCTACCAATCTAAGGGCTCGTTCACACTAAGGGCGTTTTTGCCTTTTTTTCCAGCGCAGGCGATTTTCAAAATCACCCACAAAACGCTTGTGCAATGAATCTCTATGAGAAGATTCATATCAGGGGACTTTTTGCTATAATGGAAGGTATAGGAAGAGCGCTTAACACTCACAAAACCGCTTTATGCGTCGATTGCGTTCGCATTTTTTTTAAATAAATACATTGTATTATTTTCCAGGTCAAAGAGTTCACTTCCTGACTTGAGTCAGGGAGTGAATGACAAAACCGCTCTGGAAAAGCGCTTAGAAAAGCGCTTTTACCAAAAACGCAGCGCCCAGTGGAGCGCCAGAAGGAGAAAAAAATTGCTGCACAAAATCGCAAAAAAACACTTGATGTGAACGAGGCGTTAAAGAAGGAATCATCAAGCCGTTCTCAAAAAACCTTCTGTGTATCCGGACACAATGAGCAGCTACGGACCTGTCTCCAATCTTCTTTTTCTATGCAAAATTATTGAAAAGCGAGGAGAACGCCAGCGCATACCGCTAAGGCTGCATCTAAAATGACCACCAGCTCAGTGTGCAGCACCTAAATAGACTTCCTGCACACCTTGCATTCAATTCAGATGCACATCACATGCAAATCTGCTACTACTTATTATGCAAACAGGAAACTCAGGAGGAGGGGCTGGGAGCAGCTAACCTGACAGTTACATAGTTACAAAGTATAGGAAAGGTGGGGGGAAAGGCTGCGCATCCTTAAACACATGTTGCAATTGAATGGTTAATCGCACAGGCATACACCGCCTCTGCCAGACTGAAAAATGCATGCCCTGCATCCAAGACAAGTGTTAACATTTATTAAGCTAGGAGGAACTTTAGCTTCCAATATGGTTTGCATGCAAAGTATATTATACTAGACACTTGCGCCACGGTGAGGCAAACCTCTGGGCAAGTGACCTAACCTAAATCTTAAACCTTGGGAGCAGCTAAGCAAAAAGAAAATGTGTAACTTACATTTTGTAGAACAGCGAGGAGAACGCCAGCACATACCGCTAAGGCTGCATCTAAAATGACCACCAGCTCAGTGTGCATCACCTAAATAGACACACCTCGCATTTAATTCAGATGCAAATCACATGCAAATCTGCTACTACTTATTATGCAAACAGGAAACTCAGGAGGAGGGGCTGGGAGCAGCTAACCTGATAGTTACATAGTTACAAAATTAAGAAAAGGTGGAGGGAAAGGCTGCGCATCCACAGAGACCACAGAGAGTGTCCTTAGGATCTGTCATGTCCAACCCTGCACCTCTAAAATTGGGAGTGCTGCAAGGCTCAATCCTATCCCCTCTACTATTTGCAATCTACATGTGACCACTGGGTACAATTATCCAACAACATGGCCTGACCTACCACTGTATTGCCGATGACACTCAGCTATACTTGTCGTTCAAACCTGCTGGAACAGACCCTTCTCTAAAAATAAATTCTTGCTTAGATGAGCTACAGAAGTGAATAAATGACAACTGGTTGAAATGTAATGCTGACAAAACTGAGGTTCTTGTTGTTCAAGGCTAGCATGTGGCATTAAAACAGCTCTACTCTAAATCGACACCAATGAGGATAGGGAATTCAGACACAAATAGCTCCGACCTTTTGCACATCCTTGTTATGCTTATCGATGGAGAATTAAGCTTCAGAAACCAAATCTTGGTCTTAGTCAAATATTCCTACTTCAATCTGAGGAACATTGCAAAAATGAAACATCTCATTCCACCAGAGGATCTTCCAAACCTTTTTCACACCTTCGTCACATCACGGCTGGACTACTGCAATGCTGTCTATACAGGCCTCCCAAACAAGGTCCTGTACCACCTGCAATTAATGCAAAATGTTGCTGCCAGATAGCTAACAAATCTTGCCACTGTCACATTACACTGATTCCTTGCTTACTGCACTGGCTACCTGTAAAATAGAGAATACTCTTCAAGATTAAACTGTTTAAAATTCCAACACAACTTCGGCCCTGGATACATGAAGAACCTGCTGTAACTGCACCACACCTCCCACATCCTCAGATCAGCAGGATCCATAAACTTGGTCACTCCCAGAGTGTACCTCAAAACCTTCAGAGCCAGAGATTTCTGTCATGCTGCCCCTACTCTTTGGAACTCCCTTCCACACCCAGTAATGACAGCCCCATCTCTGGAGCTATTCAAATCCAGGCTGAAAAGCCACCTGTTTAGCCTGGCATTTGTGGACATGTACTTTGTGGTAGCCTGTTTAGCCTGGCATTTATGGAATTTCGTATGTATATTTGTTCCCCATTATTTGTTTTGCACTATGTACAGCACTGCGGACGATGTTGGCACTATATAAATAATAAAATAATAATAATTACAGTGGAATGCGAAAGTTTGGGCATCCTTGTAAATTGTCATGATTTTCCTGTATAAATTGTTGGTAGTTACGATAAAAAATGTCAGTTAAATATATAATGTAGGAGATACACACAGTGATATGTGAGAAGCGAAATTAAGTTTACTGGATTTACAGAAAGTGTGCAATAATTGTTTAAACAAAATTATGCAGGTGCATAAATATGGGCACCACAAAAAAGAAATAAAATCAATATTTAGTAGATCCTCCTTTTGCAGAAATTACAGTCTCTAAATGCTTTCTGTAGGTTCCAATGAGAGTCTGGATTCTGATTGAAGGTATTTTGGACCATTCCTCTTTACAAAACATCTGTAGTTCATTCAGGTTTGATGGCTTCCGAGCATGGACAGCTCTCTTTAACTCACACCACAGATTTTCAATTATATTCAGGTCTGGGGACTAAGATGGCCATTCCAGGACGTTGTACTTGTTCCTCTACATCAGGGGTCTCAAACTCGCGGGCCATTTGCGGCCTTCGATACACTATTTTGTGGCCCCCGCCGGCAAAAGCAAATGAGTCACGGAAGCGAACTATTTTTTGCCTATTTTACCTTATAGCTTGCTTCAGTACTCCCAATAATCAGCCGCATCCCCGCCGCTAAACGAGGGCTGCAGAGCCCCCTAATCCCCCGGGCAAACATCCATGACTGTGCTGAGGGGCTGAGCTTCCAGCTGTAGCTCTGCCCCTCCTGACGTCAATCGCCGCACGGATCACCGCCTCTCCCCTCCCCTCTCTGTGAAGGAAGAGTGAGAGGGGCGGGCAGAGGCGATGATCTGCCGCGATTGACG
Source organism: Hyperolius riggenbachi (assembly GCF_040937935.1). Classification (NCBI taxonomy): domain Eukaryota; kingdom Metazoa; phylum Chordata; class Amphibia; order Anura; family Hyperoliidae; genus Hyperolius; species Hyperolius riggenbachi. The sequence continues at coordinate 422,153,135 of NC_090649.1, read as the reverse complement.
TCAGGAGGGGCAGAGCTGAAGCTGAAAGCTCTGCCCCTTCGAGGAAATGCCGGCGGATTGCCCCCCGGGGGGCTCATTTTGCTAGGGGACACGGCGGATTACTTGTAATGGGAGCACTGAAGCGAACTATAAGGTAAAATAAGCAAAATAGTTAGCTTCAGTGTAAATTTGATTTTGAATCAAAATAAAAATCAATGCAAGGGACCCGGGGGGGGGGGGGGGAGCTGCTGATTGCGGAAATGACATGCCATCATAAAAGTTATATGGGAAGACGTTCTGTGTGCACAATTAGCTGCTAAGGCAGCCAATTAGAATAGACACAAGGGAGAGAAAGACTTTTTTTGTGAAATCCCTTATGCGGCCCAGCCTCATCCTGACTTTGCCTCCTGCGGCCCCCAGGTAAATTGAGTTTGAGACCCCTGCTCTACATGAATGCCTTAGTGGATTTTGAGCAGTGTTTAGGCTCATTGTCTTGTTGAAAGATCCAGCCCCGGCGCAGCTTGAGCTTTGTCACTGATTCATGGACATTGGTCTCCAGAATCTGCTGATACTGAGTGGAATCCATGCGTCCCTCAACTTTGTCAAGATTCCCAGTCCCTGTACTGGCCACACAGCCCCACAGCATGATGGAACCACCACTACATTTTACTGTAGGTAGCAGGTGTTTTTCTTGGAATGCTGTGTTGTTTTTCCTCCGTGCATAAAGCCCCTTGTTATGCCCAAATAACTCAATTTTAGTTTCATCAGTTCACAGCACCTTACTCCAAAGTAAATCTGGCTTGTCCAAATGTGCTTTAGCATACCTCAAGCCGCTCTGTTTGTGCTGTGGGCGGAGAAAAGGCTTCCTCTGCATCACTCTCGCATACAGCATCTCCATGTGTAAAGTGTGCCGAAAGGGTTCAACGATGCACAGTGACTCCATCTGCAGCAAGATGATGTTGTAGGTCTTTGGTGCTGGTCTGTGGGTTGACTCCGACTGTTCTCACCATTTGTCGCTTCTGTTTATCCGAGATTTTTCTTGGTCTGCCACTTCGAGCCTTAACTTGAACTGAGCCTGAGGTCTTCCATTTCCTCAATATGTTCCTAACTGTGGAAACAGACAGCTAAAATCTCTGAGACAGCTTTCTGTATCCTTACCCTAAACCATGATGGTGAACAATCTTTGTCTTCAGGTCATTTGAGAGTTGTTTTGAGAACCCCATGTTGCTTCTCTTCACAGAAAATTAAAAAAGAAGGGAAACTTACAATCGACCCCCTTAACCACCTAAGCGGTATGGACGAGCTCAGCAGGGGATCGCATGGCCCAGGGTGGTTTTTTTTTTATAAAAATGGTCTCACATCATTTAGCTAGCACTTGGCTAGCTACATGTTGCCCCCGATCGCTACCAGCACCCTCTGATCCCCCCCGATCGCCGCCCTTATACATACCTCCCCCCGTAACCCGTGATGGTGCAGCCTCTCAAATAGCCTCAAGGCGTTGCTATGGGGAGGATCGGGACTGCGCATGACGTCATAACGTCAGATGTCATGTCCGATCTTTGCCATAGGGACGACAGAAGCTGTTTGGGGAAGTTGCAGTTCTTGCGGGATCGCGGCTAGGTAAATACAGCCGGTGGCGATCGGGGGATCAGAGTGGTGCCGGGGGACTTGGGGCACATGTGTAGCTAGCCTAGTGCTAGCTACACTATATAAAACCAAATTTTAAACAAAAATGTCCCTCACGCGGACGCATGGCCACTGAAATTGAACGCTAGGGTGGTTAAATACTCTTTCTCATAATTGGATTCACCTGTGTATGTAGGTCGGGGGTCACTGAGCTTACCAAGCCAACGTGAGTTCCAATAATTAGTTCTAAAGGTTTTGGAATCAATAAAATTACAAATATATGCACCTACCTAATTTTATTTAAACAATTATTGCGCACCTTCTGTAAATCCAATAAATTTCATTTCACTTCTCAAATATCACTGTGTGTGTCTCCTATATGATATATTTAACTGACATTTTTTATCGTTCCAACCAACAATTTATGCATCAAAATCATGACGATTAACAAGGTTGCCCAAACTTTTGCATCCTACTGTATGTAGAATTTTTCCTCTGTACCACATTCTACCATTCAATCAATTACTGGTCTGAGCCATGCTTATGCGCTTTCAGTTCTACGGAAGAAAATCACTCTGTAAATGTTTGATTTGCTTCTGTAATTTTAATGTAGGTTTGTTGTTGAAATTAGGAAAATTACTGTAAAAGTAGGTATCCTAAATAATTTACTGCATTCTTTTATATGCATTCTACTGTCATTACAATTACCAAGTGGACTACAAAAATGTTAAAACTGCATAATATTTGTTATATTATTTGTACCTGTTATTGTTGAACTGAAGATATCTGTATTGAATTTTCCATTGGGTGGACATACTTTTTACATGATTAATAATCCTGCCCGGATCATTATGCAATGTACAGTGATGTAGTGGATAGCGCTCTCACCTTGCAGCGCTAGGTCCCAGGTTCAAATCCCAGCCAGGGCACTATCTGCAAGGAGTTTGTATATTCTCACTGTGTCTGTATGGGCTTCCTCCGAGCACTCTGGTTTCCTCCCACACTTCAAAAAACATATAGATAATTTAACTGGCTTCCCTCTAAAATTGGCCCTGGACTATTATGGACATATACTGTAACTATGGGAGGGATTCGATTGTAAGCTCCTTTGAGGGTCAGTTAGTGACATGACTATATGCTCTGTAAAGCACTACGGAAGATGACAGCACTACATAAATGCTAAATATTTATATTATCACAGTGTATTCTGGTCACTTTATGTTGCCAAAGAAACAGGATTTATTTATTTATTTATTATTAATCTCTTTAGGACCGCGTCACACCGATGGGCGTGAACGCGGTGGCCAATGCGCGTGCATCTCCACTCGATCACCGCCGTCTTTTAACACGGTACAGTGCTGCGATCAGCAGCAGCGCTGTACTGGGGATAGCCGTGTGGCACGGCTGTCCCCCTGGGACACAGGAGAGCGATCAGCTCTCATTGCCTGAAGCCTATGACAGCCGATTACTGTCATAGGCTGGCTAGAGGAGGGAGGGAGAGGAAGATAAATAATTTAAAAAATAAGAAATGTATTATAAAAATAATCAAAAAAATATTTATCAAAAAATAAATAAACAATGGGGGAGCGTTCAGACCCCACCAACAGAAAGCTCTATTGATGGGAAGAAAGGGGGAGGGGGGGTCTGCAGCGAGGGTTTAAAGCTGCAGTGGCCTAAAAAAATGTCCTGGTCTTTAGGGGGGTTTAAGCCCATGGTCCTTAATTGGTTAAGAATCTGTCTACAGCTTCTGTCGACTGACGTTGGATGTCAGAGCACAAAATCTGCCTCACATGGGGCATTATGGGAACATGAGGTCATCTGTAACAATTAAAGCAAATGTGAAGCAAAATAAACTGATGAGATAATGAATTGTATGTGTAGTACAGATAAGAAATAGAACATAAGTAGCAATGAAAAAAAAGTCTTATGTTATTTTCTACTACAGGACAAGTTACAACACTTGAGTTGTTATCCATGCAAACAGTGCTGTTTTCTAAATAGTTCAAACAGCCAAGAAACAGTGAGAGACAGCTTAAGATAAGGTTTTACTGCAGGAAAGTTTAATGGGTTTTCCTTAAAGAGACTCCGTAACAAAAATTGCATCCTGTTTTTTATCATCCTACAAGTTCCAAAAGCTATTCTAATGTGTTCTGGCTAACTGCAGCACATTCTACTATCACCATCTCTGTAATAAATCAACTTATCTCTCTCTTGTCAGACTTGTCAGCCTGTGTCTGGAAGGCTGCCAAGTTCTTCAGTGTTGTGGTTCTGCTATGAACTCCCCCATCCAGGCCCCTCTCTGCACACTGCCTGTGTGATATTTAGATTAGTGCAGCTTCTCTCTGTTCTATTATCTTTTACAAGATGGATAAATCCTCCTCTGAGCTGGCTGGGCTTTCACATACTGAGAAATTACATACAGGCACAGCTGTCTGCACTCTGCAGGAAGAAACAGCCTGACACTTCAGTGGAAGATAGCTGCAGGGGGAAAGAAACACACAAATGATCTCTTGAGATTCAAAAGGATGGCTGTATACAGCCTGCTTGTGTATGGATGTATTTTCTATGTGTGGACATACTGTACATCAACCTACTTCCTGTTTTGGTGGCCATTTTGTTTGTTTATAAACAAACTTTTTAAAACTGTTTTTAACCACTTTTAATGCGGCGGGGAGCGGCGAAATTGTGACAGAGGGTAATAGGAGATGTCCCCTAACGCACTGGTATGTTTACTTTTGTGCGATTTTAACAATACAGATTCTCTTTAATTATTCCTGCTTGGTTTTACAGCTTAAAAATACATGTTACATACAATTCATTATATCATAAGTTTATTTTTTCATCAGTGTCACTTTAAATTGGGTATAATAGAGCAAGGAAAGAGACTCCTACAGTACATATTTTATGCCACTAGGAGGAAGATGGCAGCTAGAGTCTCAGGAGGAGAACTTGTAATATAGCTGCCCCCATTATGCTGGATTGTGGTGGCAGCAGTTGAGTTCCAGGTTTACATTCCAACCAGGATTGCTAGGAATTTATATTTTCACCTTTGTTTATGTGATTGCCACTGTGTACGAGGTAAATTGAAATGTAGCATTTGCCACTTTGCATGTGGTCAACGCTACTGGTAAAAACAGAGTGAAGGACAGTGTTTTTTTTCAAAGCTTAAACATCACTTTTGCTAAAGCCGCATTTGAAGCCAGTGCAGCACTTTTGTGGACTAAAAGATGTTTGCCACTTTCATTTCAAAGTTCCATTCAAGTGAATGGAGAGTCGGATCACCTCTTTAGGATAATTACAGAAGCAAATCAAAGCACTGGATTGCCACCACTATAAGGCCACATACACACATCAGACCATAGTCTTTTGAAAATGAAAGATCACAGATCAATTTTACCCCCTTCCATGTAGTATGAGAGCCATGCCTTCACAGTCTTTTCTATGGAGCTGAACTCCCCATCAGAAAAAATCTTTGCAAGATGCTGCAAACACAGATGCTGTACAGACATTCAAAAGATCAGTATCTGCAAAAGATCCGTTCCTGCAAATTGCATTCATAGTCTATGAGATCTGCAGATCCTCATACACACCTTGTTTAACTGACATTCATCTGCAGATCAGACAATCATATGCAGATCTGAAAATCCATCCTGGTGGATCTGATCTGCAGATGAATGTCTGTTAAACAAGGTGTGTATGATGATCTGCAGATATCATAGACTATGAATGCATTTTGCAGGAATGGATCTTTTGCAGGAACAGATCTTTTGCAGATACTGATCTTTTGAATGTCTACAGCATCTTTGTGTGCAGCATCTTGCAAAGATTTCTTTCTGATGGGGAGTTCAGCTCCATAGAAAAGACTGTGAAGGTATGGCTCTCATACTACATGGAAGGGGGTAAAATTGGTCTGTGATCTTTCATTTTCCAAAGACTATGGTCTGATGTGTGTATGAGCCTTTAGGCAGATTGCCCTATGCTGATATTAAAAGGGCGATGTTCTAGATCAGGGGTGTCAAACTCAAATACAAAGCGGCCCGAAATTGTACACTGGGACCTAGTCATGGGCTGAAATTGTACACTGGGACCTAGTCGCAGGCCAACCTCAATGGCCACCTTCCTCCCTTATAAAGTTTTCTGTTGTCTAGTGGTTCTCCCTCCCTCATACAGTTCCCTGGTGTCTAGTGGCCCCCTCCCTCCCCTATACAGTTCCCTAGTGTTTAGTGCTTTCCCCCTACCTCCCCATATGGCTTCCCTGGTGATCTAGGGCTTCACCTCCAATATAGCTTCCCTGCTGGTCTAGAGTGGGCCAAACATAATGCAAACCACGGGCCAGAGTTTGACATGTATGTTCTAGATGGAGCGATCTTTAGTCAGATCCCCACATCTTTACACCGTACATCGGTCCACACATGTCCTCTGTAATGTAACTGTTTGTGTGATTTATGAATTCCTTCTATTTATATGTGTCACGTCTTCATAGGCTCACCTGCAGACCACCAACAACAAAAGAGACTTGAGCTCATTTTCCAGCTCAGAAACACAAAGCTGCCTTATTCCAGAAAAGGACCATAAAACTGATGGACCTTCCAGACCCATCCAACATGTAGATTATAAACTAACAAAACAAGGTAAGCTTGCACTTTTAACGTACACTGTTTAATGCATGTGCCATGTGCTCTCTTGTAGGGTCCGCAACGCACACAATAAATTGCATGCAGAAGTGCATTGTGAAAAGCTTTCAGCTTAAACACATATACTGTATGTAAACTGACCCATAAAATTGGTCAGTGATTGGCCTATCATTATTGAAAGTGTGTACCAGGCTTCAGACCTGGTTTACAGTGAACCACTTTGTAGGTTGTTAGGGTTGAGGAATACCTACTTTGGGCTTGAATATATGTGCAATTGGCTGCACCTGTAGTGAATGTGTCTTCTAAACCAGTGTTTCTCAACATTTTATTGGTATGTACCCCTTTTAAAACCCTGTACTCACCAAGTACCCCTAGCATAGTAAACATTATCACAAGTACCCCTTGACAAATATATATTTAGTCGTAGTACATGATAATTAGTTCTAAACTATTTCCAAGCATTTACTATTACTTTTGATTAGCTAAAATACTAATTTAGTGTAGTTTAAATAAGATTTATCATTTTTTAAAACTCTAATTTGTTATTCTTGGTTAAGTATATAAAGCCTGAGTACCCCCTAGAACCATCAGAAGTACCCCCTGGGGTACGCGTACCACATGTTGAGAACCTAGGTTCTAAACTATATAACTGAATAGCTCTCCCCAGCATGTCATCCAATGAGTACGCAGCAGGAATGCTTTGGATGCCTTCACTTGGTTGGCTATTAAATTGTTTGGATGTAATTTCATGAGTGTGGCTTGTCTTTGTGTCTATGATGGGGTTGAGAAAGACCATATGAAGAAGACTTTTAATGGTAACACACTATTTTTTGTGATGAATATGAAATGATGGGGAACTTTAGGAAGGAAGCAAGTACCTTTCTACACCACCATAGTTCTTGTAATTACATGTATGATGTATTTTTTCATAGGCTTTTTTTTCTTCAGTTTATACTCTCATAACCTTTGTCATTGGTATGCATGCAATGTATGGGAAACATTAAAGAGACACTGAAGTCTCTTTTTTTAACCTGCTTTTATGCTTAAGAGAAATAGCCCGGAAAAGTTCTGGGCTCGGAGATTACTTTCTTCCTGGAAGAGACCGAGCTTTACGGAGTAGCTCTGCCTCCTCTCTAGTCAATCTCCACCGATCTCCACCTCTCCCTGGCCGTTTCAGTCTGCTTTCACTGAGAGGGGCGGGGAGAGGCGGAGATTGACTGGCACGGAGGCAGAGCTACTGTGCAAAGCTCTGCCTCCCCAGAGCAGCACAATCTGCGACCTGCACAGTAGTGAAACTTTGCAGGTCTATTTTTCTGCTCTAAAACACTCGTTCTGCTGCGGGAATGCGGCAAATCCACTTAGGATTTTATGCTGAAGAGGACTTAAAGGGATACTTAAGTCAAATAAAAAAAATTAGTTTTATTCACCTGGGGCTTCCCTCAGCCCCCTGCAGCTGTCTGGTGCCCTCACACCGGTGATTCTTCGCGTTCCCAGCCACAATACCACCCTCTGTGCTGTTATTGCGGCCTTCTTGCCACAATAACAGCATAGAGGGCGCTATTGTGGCTGGGAACGCGAAGAATCACTCGCGTTCCCAGCCTGTCGGCGGCTGTCGCCGAAACCGGAAGTAGCCGCCAGCGGGGACAGGATTATCGGAGTGATGCTGCAAGGGCACCGGACAGCTGCAAGGGGCTGAGGGAAGCCCCAGGTGAGTAAAACTATTTTTTTTTATTATGTGAAGAGAAGAACCGAGAGCCAAAATATAGTGTAGTAGATTATGGTAGTGTAGTAGATTATTATATCATAACGAGGCGCCAGGTGTTACCCGGACCTAAAGTTGTTGTGTACTCCGTCCACTATTGCCTGAGGAAGCGGGCTTTTGCCTGCGAAACGCGTTGCGACTGCCCCCCGGAGTGTACCAATAAATTTTATTTGTTTGAAATACACAGCTTGTTGTGTCTGCTTGCTGGAGGTAAGTCCACCACTGCCTCCTCAGCAATTTTTAAACTTTTTAAGCATTGATTTTATCCTTTTGGCGCCTCTGTCTTTGTCAATTTTTTTTTATTAGACTTAAAGCGGAATATAACCCTGCATTTCAACTTTGCTCTAAAACATTATTTACAGCATATTATATGCAAAAAGCATTTTTTTTTTACTAGACCAGCATTGGAAGGGTTAAACACAGAGGTTTAAAGTTCCGTGGAGAGATATGCAGAAGTTCAGATTGTTACATTCTATTTAGTTATACAGTGGTGTGAAAAACTATTTGCCCCCTTCCTGATTTCTTATTCTTTTGTATGTTTGTCACACTTAAATGTTTCTGCTCATCAAAAACCGTTAACTATTAGTCAAAGATAGCATAATTGAACACAAAATGCAGTTTTAAATGATGGTTTTTATTATTTAGCAAGAAAAAAAACTCAAAACCTACATGGAGCTGTGTGAAAAAGAAATTGCCCCCTGAACCTAATAAGTGGTTGGGCCACCCTTAGCAGCAATAACTGCAATCACGCGTTTGCGATAACTTGCAACAAGTCTTTTACAGCGCTCTGGAGGAATTTTGGCCCACTCATCTTTGCAGAATTGTTGTAATTCAGCTTTATTTGAGGGTTTTCTAGCATGAACCACCTTTTTAAGGTCATGCCACAACATCTCAATAGGATCCAGGTCAGGACTTTGACTAGGCCACTCCAAAGTCTTCATTTTGTTTTTCTTCAGCCATTCAGAGGTGGGTTTGCTGGTTTGTTTTGGCTCATTGTCCTGCTGCAGCACCCAAGATCGCTTCAGCTTGAGTTGACGAACAGATGGCCGGACATTCTCCTTCAGGATTTTTTGGTAGACAGTATCATGGTTCCATCTATCACAGCATGCCTTCCAGGTCCTGAAGCAGCAAAACAACCCCAGACCATCACACTACCACCACCATATTTTACTCTTGGTATGATGTTCTTTTGCTGAAATGCTGTGTTACTTCTATGCCAGATGTAACGGGACACGCACCTTCCAAAAAGTTCAACTTTTGTCTCGTCGGTCCACAAGGTATTTTCCCAAAAGTCTTGGCAATCATTGAGATCTTTTATTAGCAAAATTGAGACGAGCCTTAAAGTTCTTTTTGCTTAAAAGTGGTTTGCGCCTTGGATATCTGCCATGCAGGCCGTTTTTTGCCCAGTCTCTTTCTTATGGTGGAGTCGTGAACATTGACCTTAATTGAGGCAAGTGAGGCCTGCAGTTCTTTAGATGTTGTCCTGGGGTCTTTTGTGGCCTCTCGGATGAGTTTTCTCTGCGCTCTTGGGGTAATATTGGTCGGCCGGCCACTCCTGGGAAGGTTCATCACTGTTCCATGTTTTTGCCATTTGTGGATAATGGTTCTCACTGTGGTTTGCTGGAGTCCCAAAGCTTTAGAAATGGCTTTATAACCTTTACCAGACTGATAGATCTCAATTACAGTACTTTTGTTCTCATTTGTTCCTGAATTTCTTTGGATCTTGGCATGATGTCTAGCTTTTGATGTGCTTTTGGTCTACTTCTGTGTGTCAGCTCCTATTTAAGTGATTTCTTGATTGAAACAGGTGTGGCAGCAATCAGGCATGGGGGGTGACTACAGAAATTGAACTCAGGTGTGATAAACCACAGTTAAGTTATTTGTTTCACACATGGCCATGTAGATTTGCAGTTTTTTTCTTCACTAAATATTAAAAACCATCATTTAAAACTGCATTTTGTGTTCAATTATGTTATCGTTGACTAATAGTTAATGGTTTTTGATGAGCAGAAACATTTAAGTGTGACAAACATGCAAAAGAATAAGAAATCAGGAAGGGGGCAAATAGTTTTTCACACCACTGTATGTATCTATTGAGAAATGTTACACACTCTTTGGCTGTCCTCCAACTCCTTCTCAGTCAGAGAGATGAGTCACATTCAACACTTAGATACATTTATGTAAACAAAATGTATCTATGTCAGCTTTGGATGCGTCTGCAGAAATCTCTAGGAACTTTAAAGCACTGTGTAACCCTTCCAATGCTGGTCTAGTAAAAAAAAAAATGCTGGTTGCATATAATATACTGTAAATAATGTTTTAGAGCAAAGTTGAAATGCAGGGTTATATTCCGCTTTAAGTATCCCTTTAAGCATAAAAGCAGGTAAAAAAAAGAGACTTCACTGACTCTTTAAAGGGACACTTAAGTCAAACAAAAAAAAATGAGTTTTACTCACCTAGGGCTTCCAATAGCCCCCTGCAGCTGTCCGGTGCCCTCGCCGTCTCCCTCCGATCCTTCTGGCCCCGCCGGCAGCCACTTCCTGTTTCGGTGACAGGAGCTGACAGGCTGGGGACGCGAGTGATTCTTTGCGTTCCCAGACACATTAGCACCCTCTATGCTGCTATATGGTATATGATATATGCTATAGTAGCATAGATGGCGCTATTGTGGCCAGGAACGCGAAGAATCACTCGCGTCCCCAGCCTGTCAGCTCCTGTCACCAAAACAGGAAGTGGCTGCCAGCAGGGCCAGGAGGATCGGAGGGAGACGGCGAGGGCACCGGACAGCTGCAGGGGGCTATTGTTAGCCCCAGGTGAGTAAAACTCATTTTTGTTTGTTTGACTTAAGTGACCCTTTAAAGTGAGCCTGAAGTGAAATTTTGAGTAAAAGTTACATACTTGCCTTAGTAGAGGGAAAACTCTGAATAGTTCTGAGGCTACCCCCATCGTTCCTGATCCCTTTGATCCAGGGCTGAGACCTTGTAAGCGAATCAGACAAGAGCTTGTTGGATTTGCTCTTGTGGGCAGTGTAGCAATCCATGTACGAGCGTGGTGACACTGCGCCTGTGCGAGTCCTGCACGCACCTGCGGAGAACCACAGAGCCGTTTATGCACTGCTTTTTCCGCCATGCTTGAGACGCTCTGTGTTAATAATGCGCAGGCGCAGACAGGACTCATGTAGTGCAGCTGTGCTCATGTACAGAGGGGAGTGCGGCCATGAAGAAGAAGAAGAGGGTCCTGCTGAGCTGTGGGTTAGAGAAGGATCAGAGAAGCTGCTTCTGTCTACCTTGGTAAGTACCTACCATATTTTTCGGACTATAAGATGCACAGAGGTTTAAAGGGCAAAAATCAGGGGAAAAGACTAAACTTGGTGCGACTATGGTGCAGGGGCATCTTATGTATCTTTTCCCTCCACACAATCTCTATCTAAGCTATACTGCCCAACTACACTAACCCCTGCTGCCCCCACCAGCTACACTCACAACACACTTAGCTACACTGACAACACACCCAGCTACACACATTCACAACACACCCAGCTACACACACTCACAACACACCCAGCTACACACACTCACAACACACCCAGCTACACACACTCACAACACACCCAGCTACACACACTCACAACACACCCAGCTACACACACTCACAACACACTCAGCTACACACACTCACAACACACCCAGCTACACACACTCACAACACACCCAGCTACACACACTCACATCACACCCAGCTACACTCACAACACACCCAGCTACACTCACAACACACCAAGCTACACACACTCACAACACACCCAGCTACACTCACAACACACCCAGCTACACTCACAACACAGCCAGCTACACACACTCACAACACACCCAGCTACACTCACAACACACCCAGCTACACTCACAACACAGCCAGCTACACACACTCACAACACACCCAGCTACACTCACAACACACCCAGCTACACTCACTCACAACACACCCAGCTACACACACTCACTACACACCCAGCTACACACACTCACAACACACCCAGCTACACTCACAACACACCCAGATACGCTCACAACACACCAAGCTACACACACTCACAACACACCCAGCTACACTCACAACACACCCAGCTACACTCACAACACACCCAGCTACACTCACTATACTCCTAACTTGACTAACTACACTCCCAGCTACATTCGAACACTCCCAGCTACACTAACTACACTCCAAGCTACATTCACAATTATACTCACACTTCAAGCTACACTAACTACACTCCCAGCTACACCAACAACACTGTCAGCTACACTAACTACTCTGACATCTACAGTGCATGCTCTTGCCTGTCCAGCTTAGAGTCCTCCAACTGTCTCCAGACACTGTAATCAAAAGATGCCGCCGCTGTACAGGATAGTGTTCCGTGGCCTCCATCCTTCCCAGGTTCACTGGCGTCATCTAGCTTTGCACGTCATGTGTGACCCCAGTGCACAGGCATCAGTTCACGCATGACGTGCGCATCTAGAGGGCACCAGTGATCCAGGAAGTACGGAGACCACAGGAGACGATCATTTACAGTGGCGGTATCTTCTGTTCACAGTGGCTGGAGAGGAACGGAGTAAGTGGAGCGCGCAGCTGGATAGATAAGAGGTGTGGGGGGGGGACCTGTCCACACCTTCGAAATACAAGACGCACTGACTATTTCCCACACATACACACACTTTTTGGGGGAAAAGTGCATTTTATGTTCCAAAAAATATGGGTAACTTTTTTTCCTTCTTTTTTGGCTCACAGGTTTGCTTAAAGGGAAGGTCCAAGCAAAAAAAAAAAAAATGAGTTTCACTTACCTGGGGCTTCTACCAGCCCCATGAAGCCATCCTGTGCCCTCGTAGTCACTCACTGCTGCTCCATTCCCCCGCTGGCAGCTTTCTGACCTCAGAGGTCAGGGCCGAATTGCGTACATTTTTACACATTCCTGCTAGTGCAGGAACATTAATGCATACATTTTTACGCGTTAGTGGTGCAACGCGTACATTTTTGTTCCTGCACTAGCTGGAATGCGTAAAAATGTATGCAATGTGGCCCTGACCTCCGAGGTCAGAAAGCTGCCAGCAGGGGACTGGAGCAGCAGTGAGTGACTACGAGGGCACAGGATGGCTACATGGGGCTGGTAGAAACCCCAGGTAAGTAAAACTCTTTTTTTTTTTTTTTTGCTTGGACCTTCCCTTTAATTATACATTTGCCCTCTTTACATGACCTTGTGGGAGGACAGAACATATTCCCGATTCAATTAGGCAAGCCTTTATGTTGAAAGGCAATATGTCATCTCATGCGCTTTATTCTATTTTTCTTTTCTTTTATTGCTGGAGAGGTTTTTCTCTATTAAATAGCCGGACAAAATGATATTGCTGAATGCAGACTTTATTTCCAGCGCTGCAAAATAACAACGGCCATAAACACAACATGATCTATTTTAATTAAGTCAAGGCAGAACATAGACAAAGCAATTATGCTAGCCATATACACCAAGAATCCATTTTAATAATCAAAGTTTAGTCTTGGATAATGACTGGGTAATATACACTCGCTGGGTTATCTTCCTCTGTATCCATCTCATCAAAATCTAAAGAGCTCGGCAATTAGGATGAAAAAACCCTTTATATGATTAAGCTGGGCACATTGATTTAGGTCTTTTGAGTGCATGCTTGTTTTATTCACAGTGGAAAAAGCAACTTTGATTCCAGCTAATTAAGTTTGTTGATGTTTTTTGGTAGATGTCACGCTATTCGGAGACACACTGTTGGTATTTATATACATTTTTTTCCTCCTTTTTTTATTTCATCTAGTTAAAGCATAAATAATTTAAGAAGCCTGCTTGGCTCAGTCATTTTTGTAGCAGCTGAAGCAGGCCGAGCAAGAAACCTATTTGATAAAAAAAAAGTTCACAGCAGGCTTTTGCTTTTGAGATCCGGAAAGTAGAAGCCAAGATCAATAAACTCGAGATAACAACAGTATAAGGAAAAAATATACTTAAAGAACAGGGTTTAACTGGAACTAAGCCAGTTTGGTCATCACCCCCTTTGAAATGTTTCATTATTTTTTCTGTCTCAATGTACAGATGACACGAGCTCGTGTGAAGATGACAGCAGACGCGGAAAGTTTCTAGAGAAAAGACGCGGCGCAGGTAAAAGCCTCCTCCGGATAAAAGCGAGATGCCCAACACCCCCACAGATATATAAAACAAATGAGCAGCTATTTACTAAATGCAATTTATGCAGAGTAAACAGAGGTGTTTATGCTTTAACGAGTAGGAAGTGAAGGCAATAGGCAAGATCCATTGTAACGGCGTGACTGTCACCTGACCTTTTTGGATTTAGATTGTGCATTTCTTAATAGGCATGGCATGGTAATTACATCGTAACCCGCAGATGCTTCTAATTTACTGCTACTCTTTTGTAAATGGGCGGCAAGCCCATTACAAACTAGGGAAATATGCTAGATGGAATGTTGTACTTCAAAATGATTTTGCTTCTATGATTGGATATATGTATGTTATGCAAGTCTGCTTGTCATGGATTCTGCCCTCTGTGAGTAGCTTAATGATATCTGCTGTACCAAAGAGCAGATATTCAGATTGCAGTGTTCCTCAACAATGGCTCTGCAACATTAAACAAGGTACAAGCTATTGCTGGTGTGAAGTTTCCTCTTAACACAAAGAGCTCTGTCTACTGTAAAGCGGCATTACTGATAAGCCTATGTGAATAAAGTCAGGTGGATTAACATGCATGAGTGGTCTATTGTGTAAGGCCAGTCCGGTTGCTTAAAGTGAATTAAACACCATTTTTAGCACCTAGGGCCTTTCAGTAGCACATTAAAACTGCATGCCAACAATGTGTCTCATTATTAAAAATAATCCATTTTACCTTTTTATTTTTACATTTAAAGTTCAGCACAGGTTTAATTAGCCTACTTCAGGCCATTGGTCACTTTGCACCATGGGCATTTCCAGGATCCCACCCGTGGAGAGCGTAAGCATGTGATGTGCGCAGTGCACCATGGCAAGCGATCTTTCCTGCCTGTTGCTGGCTGGCTGTCTTGGAGGCACATCCTTGCATGGTACATGCACAATTTGTCACTCATATCGATTTGCCTTGTTTACCGCCAACCTTGACCTTAGTCGTCCCCACTACCTCCACTTTCCACTTATATTATCACCCCTTAGTGTTAGTGTTTCTGCGTTTCCTCTTGTAGGCCTAAATCGTACCTATACTTTTGTCTGTGTGCTGCCTGCTATTGTCCTTGTCTAATCTTCTTCCCCTGTGAGTTACCTGCTGTCCTTCTCCTCTTCCAGTTGTATTTTGTGGCTCCAGTTGTAGTCCTTCTCCACTCACCTTATCTATTGGTGGTTCAGTGGCTTAGTATTATTAGTACTGAGGTTTCCTACAGGGCTTCAAATGACCCTGTTTTTTATAATAGCGTTACCAGTTCTTCAGTGGTTATTGACCTCTGCCTGTTCCAGAACCAGCAGATTTGGCTCAGGTTTAGAGATAAAAAGAAAATGTCTCATGGGTTTGTGGCGGTCTCTTGACATTCGACTAGGATTGAGAAAATATATCCCTGAAAAAATAGCAATGCTGTTGTACAAGAGTCATCGTTGGCTCTGCAGGGACCCTTGCATAACTGTAAACTGAGCATTTCCTGGTTACCAAGGCAACCTGCTTACCAGAATTTCCTGGTTTTGGTTGAAATGGTTTGACTTTATATAAACAAATGTCGGTGCTCTTGGGGCAATGTGGTACTGTCAACTAATTAAGACAAAATATCACTCTGTTGTGCGGTGCACTTTGCATGTCTTGTGTGACAGTCAATTTAGAGTCAGCATTATGGGAGCCTTTTTATGTAGAGATGGCAAAAAATTTTTAACAAAGCAAAAATTATAACAAAAAGTAAACTGCTCCAAATAGTGTCCCGCTAAACTCAGTGAACCTCTGGCTCCCAACTTCGCTCACTATAACAGTGCCTTCTCCACTCCTCCCAAAAAATTATGTCCAACGCACCACTGGTAAGCTTTGTCCTACGTGTTTCGTCCTCATGACTTAAAGGGATACTGTAGGGGGGTCGGGGGAAAATGAGTTGAACTTACCCGGGGCTTCTAATGGTCCCCCACAGACGTCCTGTGCCCGCGCAGCCACTCACCGATGCTCCGGCCCCGCCTCCAGTTCACTTCTGGAATTTCTGACTTTAAAATCAGAAAACCACTGCGCCTGCGTTGCCGTGTCCTCGCTCCCGCTGATGTCACCAGGAGTGTACTGCGCAGACACAGACCATACTGGGCCTGCGCTGTGCGCTCTTGATGACATCAGCGGGATCGAGGACACGGCAACGCAGGCGCAGTGGTTTTCAGACTTTAAAGTCTGAAATTCCAGAAGTGACCCGGAGGCGGGGCCAGAGCATCGGTGAGTGGCTGCGCCAACACAGGATGTCTGCGGGGGACCATTAGAAGCCCCGGGTAACTTTAACTAATTTTCCCCCAACCCCCCCTACAGTATCCCTTTAAGGGATCGTCAGGGACCCCAACTATATTGCAGGTGTACAGTTACTTCAGTATGACCCCCTATATGCAGATTTTTGAAATGTTACAATCAGTCAGAAGAATTGATTACTTGAATTGATATTTTAAAAAAGTCTCTGGTGTGCGGCCACCTTAACAGTTTCTTTTGTACAATTGATATTGGCTGTATATAAATTTGTATATTTTCCTCGGGCAATCTGATGAAATTAGACCCCCAAATGGGAATTTAATGACCCAACAATTATAGTTCTGACTGACCATTATATTCCTTCTATTGTATGATGTATGTACTGTATGTTTCTATAATGTACAGGATGATGTACATTTGTTTTTTAGAAGGGAACAGAATATTATACTTTTTTTCTAGTAATGGAAATTTAACCTGAAATGAGTGGAATATGGAGGCTGACATACAGTATTTATTTCCACAATGCATGTTGCCTGGCTGTCCTGCTAATTATCTGCCTATAATACATTTAGCCATAGAACAAGCCCGCAGATGAAATGTTTGACTGGATTAGCCGCATGCTTGCTTTTTAGGTGGGTGTTTTAGACACTACTGATGCGTGAAAGATCAGCAGGACACCAGGCAACTAGTATTGTTTAAAAGGAAATAAATATGGCAGTCTCCATATCCCTCTCACTTCAGATATCCTTTCATAACATTTTATAATATGTATGCTTATCGTGTAGCTTTGAAGCAAACCTGAACTGAAAATTAAAAGTTGAAATAAACATACACACGTCATACTTGCCTTCTGTGTAGTCTACTCATCAATCTCAATCTCCTCTCCTGCATCCTGTTTATCCACTGTGATCAATGAAATTCTTCATTTTGAAAAGATAAAGACAAAAGAAATACAGAGAGCCCAATATAGTGTAGTATGCAAAACAAGGGGTTGGAAATGAAAAGTATATAATGTATATACTCACAAACGTGGGTTACCGCCTAGGTAACCACTGTATAGGCAGGTGAGGAGATTAGACCTGTCCTCACTCAGGATTAAAAGTCGCTCTCTGTAGATAAGGAAAAATGGGGATCAACACCTCCACCAGGGGTGGACATTGATAATGTAAGAGTGAACAGAGGCGCCAGCAGGATAAAAGCTCCTAAAAGGCTTAAACTCCCTCAGGAGGTGGTGGTGGACTCGCCTCCCCGAAGCAGACAAGATACCGTCAGTTTATGACAACAGGTTTATTAATATACTCCAAAACAAACAGTGCAATGCGTTTCACGGGTATGTTCCCGCTTCCTTAGGCAATAAACTGATAGGAGTACACAGTATAGTCTCAAGGTCACGAATAGCTCCTCTGGTCACGAATAGCGCATGAGGCGCTATTTGTGACCATGAGACTATACTGTGTACTCCTGTCTGTTTATTGCCTGAGGAAGCGGGAACATACCCGTGAAACGCGTTGCACTGTTTGGTTTGGAGTATATTAATAAACCTGTTGTCATAAAACTGACGGTATCTTGTCTGCTTCGGGAAGGCGAGTCCACCACCACCTCCTGAGGGAGTTTAAGACTTTTAGAACCTTTTATCCTGCTGGCGCCCTCTGTTCACTCTTACATTATTCATTTTGAAAAGGGCCATCACTCCATAACCACTTCCTGGTCAGCACACTGTTAAACTGTAATTTCACCCACGTGAGCTGTAGGGAAACAGACATTACCTTGCACTTTCAGTTGTTATCCAGTTATAACTGACAGCAACTGATATATAACTGACAGCAACTGATACATTTCAGTTCTGACAAAATCTAGTCAGAACTGGAAGAAATCATTGTTAGAAGAAAATGGTGAGCTTCTAGAGGAACTGACAGTGAGGCAAGTATGAAATATTAATTTGCAGGTACATCATGTGTTTATTTTAAATCATTTTACTCAGTTCGGATTCACTTTAACCACCTTTACTGCCCTGAAATATTTAACCATGACAGGGTCAAAAACCCGATAAAGCAAAAAAAATAATAAAACCGATGAAAATAAGGTGATTTGATATAAGTTAAAGAATAAACTGGACTGTATATATGTCTCCTGTGAACAATGGTGAATTGGAACTTTAATGTAATCTTACCCTCTCTATTATATAATATAATAAGAATCCGCCAGCTGTTGTGATAATCGTATAATCAGACCTACGCAAATTAATGGCCATAAATTGTCCCCTGTATGGCCAGCGCGGTCCTGATGCAAGGGCATTTTCTCATTAATGAGAAGGTTAATGGGGTTGCGATTTCCCCGGCTTGTAATATTGTGCTTATATCTGCTTATTATTCCCTGTGTGTAATTACATTTAAATTGTAACCCATACCTTCAAACATGTCATTTGTAGCACCCTTCCATTAATGATTAGCATGCAAGTATGTTGTTTATGGATTCAGCATCTACAGGACGGCTGAGAGCTCACATACGTGTGATGTGCTTTATGAGCACTCGTTTTCTCTTCCCCCCTTCTTCTTAATTGATATTGAAATAGCGATTTATTACAAGATACCCTCATTGCCTATTCCGGCTCTAGTCTGTCTGTTTTCTCCCTCGCTGTGTGTTTGAAGTTGGAGCAAAGCGCAGCAGGGCGCATCCGCGAGCCGCAGCAAGAGCACCCCGTTGGCAATTAGTTTCCTTTCCTTTTAAGACGGGCTGTTACTTATAAAATCTCACTGTTAATTAATGGCTTGGGATATACATCTTGCATTACAGCATGCCTCCTTTCAGCGCCCAAAGCCTTTAAAGATCCTCGTTTTGGAACATCCATGCGTTTAGCCCAATATTATTCGGCCCGCCTGGTCAGCTGTTTTTATCTGGGGTCCCAAGAATTTTAATGTTTAGCTGTTAATGTGAGTTTATAGCACCCCAGCATGAAGGTTAAGTGACGAACTTGTGCCGTTTTATGTACCCTTATGTACTGGAGGTATTGATTGCCATTTTCGTCTTGAAAAGAGCTGATTGATAGCACATGGTGATAACATTTAATGGACCTGGATGGGAGTTCTCATGGATGAAATACTGATTTTAAAACCTCACTTGGTCTTGAGGAAATTGCAAAGGTTTTCAGAGTTCTGTGCACTGTAAGACTAACAGGAAAGGTCCTGAGGAAGTGATGAATATCTTCAGAGCACCTGCTAGATGTACACAAGCTGATTATCCGCTACGATGGCCATACTCTGCTGGGGAGATTTGCTTTACTGCTGACGATTCTTCTTGCAGGTCAAGTAAAGTGCAATAAATCACTTCCCCCCCTTTTTTTTTTTAGTATTGATGAACATATCCATCTTTCAGCTGACTCCTAAATTATTTAAAGGACACCAGAAGCGAAAAGTATTTGGAGGCTGCCATATTTATTTCCATTTAAACAATTCTAGTTGCCTGGCAGCCCTGCTGAGGTGTTTGGCTGCAGCAGTGTCTGAATCACACCAGAAACAAGCATGCAGCTAATCTTGTCACATTTGACAAAAATTTCAGAAACACCTGATCTGCTACATGCTTGTTCAGGTTCTAAGCCTAAACGTATTAGAGGCAGAGGATCAGCGGGATAGCCAGGAAACTGGTATTGCTTAAAAGGAATTAAATATGGCAGCCTCCATATCCCTCTCACTTCAGGCGTCCTTTAAAGAGAAACTCCGACCAAGAATTGAACTTTCTCCCAATCAGTAGCTGATACCCCCTTTTACATAAGAAATGTTTTCCTTTTCACAAACAGACCATCAGGGGGCTCTGTATGGCTGATATTGTGGTGAAACCCCTCCCACAAGAAACTCTGAGGACCGTGGTACTCCTGGTAATTTCCTGTCTGTGAACCTTGCTGCATTGTAGAAAATAGCTGTTTACAGCTGTCTCCAACTGCCAAAACAGCATGCAGCAGCTACATCACCTGCCAAAAGTAAAAATGTCACCATGTGATAAATGTCAGAATGTAAATCGGGGATTTAAAAGATTTTACAATGGGCAAACACTGACTAAATCATTTATACATAATTATTGTAAAAATGAAGTACTTTTTTTATTACATTATTTTCACTGAAGTTCCTCTTTAACTATTCGTATGAACCAGTCCTGTCATTGCCATTTTGGTGCCCCAGACAAGTTAGCCCCCCTCTCCCAGCTCCTAGAAGTCTGTGTGTCCCTCAACGCAGTTCCACTGTGCTTCAGTGTTTTGCTGTCCCCTCTGTAAGGTTCAGCGACCCAGCCAGGTTGGCAGCTATTGCGCATATACCCTGCTCCTGATCGCGCTGCCTGTAGCCAGGAGTGTCATGCGCTCACGCAGTGCTACTGCATGCGCAGAACACTCATAGCACCCGACCGGACCGTTAATCATTACGAAGGGGACAGCAGAAGACTGAAGCACAGTGGAACTGGGGCGAGGGACACACAGACTGCTAGGGACTGCAATAAGCCCTAGGTAAGTAAAGCTTTATAAGCAGATTTCAACTCCCGTATCCTTTAATGGAGCTAACAGTTGTTGTGTATAAGTTTTCCATAAAGCACAGTGTACAAGGAATAGCTCTTTGATACGCCCTGCTACAGCTGTCAGCCACAGGATTTGCCTGGTTTGCCTATTCCTAAAAAATGGCCCTGGTACATAGAGTGGCTATGAAGGCAGCTAAGGGGTTAAGTGTGTCTGTGTGTCTGTTATATGGGCATTGCGTACTTGTCACAGGTTCAACTGACAGTGAATAACATGACTTCATCAAATTAGTAATGGAGCCCACTAAACTTCACCTGAGCACTATGTACAGGATGATGGGTTGCTATCCCTAGTGGGCACCATACTTATTGCTGCCAGTGACTCCCTAGTCATGGTCCCCAGGATTGCTACATCAAGCAAAGGCAATAGCAGAGTCTGCTGTAGGAGGGATGAACTAGGAGGCAGGCACATACCTATATCACATGTTATTGCAGCTCATATTACAGAATATTGGAGACTAACCTTCCATTGTGTCTTCTTACAGCAAACTCGAATATTGTAGCAAAAACTGCAAAAGAAACCGATCACAACAGAAAAGACATAGATGAAGATCTAAGCAGTATTTCAGAAATTGAAATTCCTGGTAAGTGTAAAACTGCATATAACTGGTGACATCACATTTCCACACTGCTTCTCTGAAGCAGACTTTTACCCAGGCAAAGTCACCATAGGTCAGCAGAGATTTGATTACCGTATATAAGCCAAGGTACCCACTTTCCCCTCAGAAACCAGGAAAAAGTTATTGACTCATGTATAAGCCCCCTCAACAGTAGCCAAATGTGCCCCCAGTACAAGTCGGGCCCCCTTCCCCATAGCCAGATGTGCCCCAAGGATGATACAGCTGTGCCTCAAGACGCCACTAGATGGCATCATAGATGTGAGACACGGCTATTTCCACACATGAAGAATCCATGATCATTGCACCGCTGACACATTGCTTGCATGCTCAGCTCCACGAACCAGGGGACACAGGTAGTCTTGAGCAGCGCACTCTGCACACCATGTTGCAGGGGATAGGGGTTACGGACACAGCAGGGAGCCAGCTGGCAAAAGCAGGGTCACTAGTGCACTATCTTTATGCTGCTATGCCAGGAACAAAACCTGCTTCATCATGCGTTCTGCTCCACTGACTCGCATATAAGCCAAGGAAGGTAACTGTTCAGCACATAGTTATGTACTAAAACATTAGGCTTATACGCGAGTGTATAAGGTATATTGATCACCTTGGCACAGCCACTAGCTTTGTACTTGCATTTTTCCAGGTAAAATAAATAATCATAAAATAAAAGCATCAATAGTGCTAAACCTTTTTTTGGCAGGGTTGGATAAAGCAAGGTTTAGGGTTCACTCATTCTCTGTTGCTCTGAGTGTTACAAAGGACATGAATTCTCCTCAGTTGGGAAACAGACAGCAAATTAAATAAAACATGTTTCCTTAGCATGAAGATGTGTTAAAACTTCAGTTATGTTTTTTTGTCCTCTGTTACCCAGTACTCCTGTAGAAATTGTATGCACACACTAAGGGCTGGTATCCACTATGGGAGCTTTGTGTTTTTCTGTTGATTGCATTCAGGGAAAATCAGAATTTAGAATCGCAAAACGGATTTGCAGTGTGCAGGGAGCGCAAAACTGATTGCTCAGCCAAAGGACAGCTGATGTGTTTCTGACCGTCCTGGGTCCTTAGTTGTAGCTATGACTAAGGACCCAGGAGGGTTGGAAATGCGTCAACTGTTCTGTGGCTGAGCAATTGGTCTTAAAGTAGTCTGAAACTCCTACATAACATTCAGTAAAAATGTGTTTTCCTACTTTTTATTACCGTATTTGTCGCCGTAATGGATGCACTTTTTCTCCCCCAAAAATGGGGAGAAAAAGTCCCTGCGTCTTATACGGCAAAGGCATGGAATCCCCAACTTAATAACGCCCGCCGATATGAACCGTGACCCGCCGCCATGTTGGAGATTTCCTGCCTTTCTGTGCCTGCCTTTCTGTGCCCGCCTGCGTCTCCTGGCCCCCCGGATGGAGTGTTAATAGCGGCGGCAACTTACCTTTGGCAGGCTCCCGCGCTGATCCTAGATCATTGCGCTGCCCCCCCGCTAGCCTCCTCTGCCTCCCCCCTGTGTATCTGGCCCCCCTGGGTGAAGGAATAAAGTATCGGCAGCTTACCTCCGCAGTGCGCCTGCGATGACTGCAGACGTCCGTCTTCCAGGCACTTCTTGCTCTAGTGGCCGGCTTTGAACTGCGCGTCATCAGTTCAACACATGGGGGGCACAGGAGGACACATGGGGGGCACAGGAGGACACATGGGAGGCACAGAAGGACACATGGGAGGCACAGAAGGACACATGGGGCACATGAGGACACACAGAAGGACATGTACAAGTCGCTCCTGGAATATGGACGCACCAGGTTTAGTATTTTCTTTTTCCCTGGTTTTTGCCCTCTAAACCTGGGTGCGTCTTATATTCCGGAGCGTCTTATATGGCGCGAAATACGGTACTCATTTAGTTATATTTGCTTTTGTGCACAAGTAATATTGTCTGTTTACAAATTTCACGTTTCCAAAGTGTAGTTTATCGTACCCTGAAAGCTGGCATTGCATTTTATTCAAACTGCTTTTTATTATATATTAACATCTTCTAACAAGCTTTTCTGAACTGTGTGTGTGTGTCTGAAGCACAGAGAGCTCATTTTCCCTTGTTAGACTGTGTTTATACACATTGTAACAACATTGGAATGTAAGCAAAGATACTGTTATCTACAGTTTGGATGCGGATTGAAGCTGAATAGCAGGACAACATCCTTTTGTTTAACCATTTCAGTGATGTTCTGCTACACAAAAATTCTGGGATAGTAACTTTCAAGCTGTGAGGAATCTTTTAATGCAAAGTAGAAATGCTGGCTTTCAGACCACTTTAATGATGCTCTGTGTTTGAAAAATATATGTCCAATTTATCAGGCTGTGCAATAATCACCTTTTCTGGCTCCGTCGGGGTTGCTGTTGCAGCTTTCTGCTCGGAAATAGGCGGAAATAGCCGATCTATGTCAGGCCCACTCTACTACGCAGGCGCAGGAGACTTGCGCCTGTGCAGTAGAACGGACCGACAGAGTTCGGCTATTTCCGCCTATTTCCGAGCGGAGAGCTGCTACTGCGCCTGCGCTGGAGCCGGGAAGGTAAATATTTACATACCGCCGTTCAAGGAGCTTTATCGCTGCCGCTGTGGGGACCAAGGAGGACGGGGGAAGCCTCGATAGGATCCGGAGGCTTCCCCCACCCGAGGCGAGTACCCCCCAGGGGAACTTTTTTTTAGTTACAGATTTTCTTTAAATAAATGCGATTCTTGCATTACAATGGACTGGTGTAGAGCAGACTTTTTGAGCAAGTTTAATTCTGGTTTGTTGGCAACAAATTCAAAATCAAGTGTACAGAGGAGCCCACACACGGAGACATTTAGGAAGAATAAAAGAGTAAACACAATTTGTATGCATTGTGCTTTGATGTCACTCCTTGTTAACCTGCTGCCCTTGCCAGTGGCCAGGAGTGCCTTTTGATAAGTAGGGTCCGGGATTCAGTGCATGTAATACACGTAAATTGCCATTTATTATCTCATGATATGGATTTGTATACACCTGCAAGAACTGCCAGTGCTGAGTGAAGACTTGGCAGCAGCAACCAGTGTGACACTAATGACTTAATTTGGTGGCTTTGAAGTGAGAGGTCACCAATCCCAGCTCAGATTAATACACAGGCCAGCTAAAACAGCGGGATGAATCCTTTCATGTGTTTTTGAAGACTTAAACGCAGTTTTTTTTTTCGATTTTACAAGATAATAATGTCACATCAATGAATTGAGTAAAACATGTTTTTATACATGCCTTATTGTAAAAAAAATAACAAAAAAATCCTTGCTGTGTAAATAAATATTTCTGTAATAACATTTTTGCAGGATTCATAGTTAGACTTTCTTCAGTAATCTGCTGCGTACAATGCTAGTGTTAATAGATTGGTCCACATAGAAGCTTCTTTTGTTCTGGCCGTCTGATCTATTTGTCCTTGATTTCATGGTTATTAGGCGTTGGCACTTTCCTTTATCTAGGAAGGTCATGTGATCTTAGCATTGTACTGTGCAAGGTAACGTTCCGCTTCAAAACAGGAGGCAAGTAAAATACAAATGTCTGGCTGAATTGTATGATCATAGGGGGTGTCTATTTCCACCGAGGTGGATGGTGGTGCCAGTTTATAAAGTCTTTTCTCCAACATTATTCAGAGAAATGTATTTCTTCTATTATTTGTACCTATTTATTATTTATATAGCAGAGACATCTTTCGCAGCACTGTACAGACCTGTCCTGTCACTAAAGATGCCCATGCATTACTCGATTTATGGCACAAATATCCATCAGATCCGATCATAATGAACGAATCTGCTAGAGAATGAAGTAATAATGTAGCCGCTCCATGGTATTTTTTTTATTTCTAGTCAAAATGGATCAAACAAACGATCTTACATGCTCAGTCAGGTGCGTGGTGGTAATGACATTCCATTTCCCAGTGACCACTGACCCGTCGACACCCCCATGTGTAATGTGTACCCCCGAAGCCAGTGGTGAGTGTCGCCTCTCCACTGGCGTGCCTCCTCCATTGTTCTGAGTCTTCTCTACATCACTGGGTGCCTGTACCACATGACCTTACCTGACGGCATACACGAAGATGTGCATGTGCCGTCTGGTCATGGGGTACAGGTGCCCCCAGCAGTGATAGAGAGAAGACACAGGAGGAATGCCAGCGGGTAGGTGAACTTAGCACCACTTACACATTTACCAAGCCCCGGGGGGGGGGGGGGGACCAAATTACATAGGGGAGACCTGTGTGGTTCAGCAGGAGGAGGCGGCTGCACAGATTTCCAATAGATTTCATACTGAAGACTATTGGAAATCTGTGTGCACTACACTGGCAGCAATAGATCCCTCTCTGACCAGATTAGTTGCAGGGGATGTTTTTTAGGTGGAGGCGAGGATAGTTTGTCAATGTGTGGTTTGAATGAGAGACCCGAGTCCAGTATTACACGTGCCTAGGGGACAGGGGTTAAAGTGCTATTAACAGGGATTGTGTTGCCAGTAAGGGGTGTTGAATTGTGAGGTGGAAAAATAATTATTTTGGTCTTGTCCATGTTGAGTTTCAGAAAACGGGAGGACATGGAGGAGATAAACTCAGGAGCTCAAAGGTAGATTTGGGTGTCATCAACATATAGGTGATATTAGAAGCCAAAGGAACTGATGAACCAACCAAGTCCATAAGTGTAGAGAAGGTAAGGTCCGAGGACTGAGTCTTGGGCTCTAACAGTGAGGGGACGCGTTGAGGAGGTGGTGCTGGAGTGAGTGACTCTGTAGGTCCTATCTGTCAGATAATAGTAAAGTGGAAATGGAGACACAGTACCTGGCACCAAATGTAGCAGGGCAGACACACCGGAGATGGGAACCAAGAGCGTGCACGTCCAGAACGCAGCTTGAAATCCAATATGTTAGAGAGCAAGGAGGGAGGCACCACTTCTTTTAAAATCCCTTTATTCCGGTGGGGGAAGATGCAGGTACATAGCAGTGGGGGTAACAGATGCCTGACAGCTGTTTCGCTGGCTTAAACCAGCTTCTTCAGAGGCAGATTGTACAATCTGCCTCTGAAGAAGCTGGTTTAAGCCAGCGAAACAGCTGTCAGGCATCTGTTACCCCAACTGCTATGTACCTGCATCTTCCCCCACCGGAATAAAGGGATTTTAAAAGAAGTGGTGCCTCCCTCCTTGCTCTCTAACATATTAGATAATAGTAAAGCCAGGACAGACCAAGATCCTGAATGCCCATGGACAAGAAAATTTGGAGAAGTAGAGGATGGTCTACTGTATCGAAAATTGAAGAGAGATCTAGGAGGACAAAAATAGATAACCATTTTATCCAGGGTTGGAGTGCTGCTTCCATCCCTAGGATTAGAGACCTTTTGTCTGGGGGAGGGGTCAAAAGTATAGATTCAGTGTGTCTTGTTGAATAAATTCCGATATTGGGCCTACTTCCAACTGCAAAGTTTTTTTTATTGAAAATCTAAAAATGGATCTCAGTTATTCCAGAGAGTTGACAGCTTTAAAGCCAATACCTTTTGGAAAAGGGACCACATAGACACACCATATCCTGGTTATACAACTGGCTGGTTACCATGAACGTCCCTTCCCATTTGTCGTACCTCACTTCAGAAATCCCTTATGGATGAGCACTGGCAGGCCATATTGGCAGAGCACTGGCAGGCCATATTGGCATTAAATCATAAGGGTTCTTTGAATTCAAGAACAGGGATTCAAGGTCCTCACCCACTGGTACAGGACACTGGCTATACTGAGTAGGTTTGTTGAAGGTGTGGCTCATCTGGGATGGACTTATTGCATATCTTTTGGTATTGCCACAAGTTGAATGACTTTTGGAGATCCTACACATGTGGACAGAAAAAATCTCACCCATAAAGGTCCTTTTGAAGCCTGTTTTTCTTTTACAACCTGTCTCCATTTCTATGAATGGGTACAAACAAAACAATTCTAGAGAATGCAGTGAGGGCCATGATCCCCTATCGGTAAAAGCAGTCTGACCCCAATCTCTCCCCTCCCCATCTGTCTCAGAGTGGTTGGCCAGAGTAGTTTGAATTTCCCAAATGGAAGAAGTCATCTTCTCAGCGCAGGACAGAATTGAACAATATGTCAAACTAGATTGCCCAAAAGAAACCCACACAAGCATGTTGAGAAGATATAAACTTCATGCAGATAATGTTTTAGCCCAGAGTTCAACAGGGGACCCAGCGCTGCAAAGCAAGCATTATAACCACAACACCACTGTGCTGCCTTACATTTAAGCACTTGCAGGAAAAGTATTTACTAATTATTGCTTTTTTTTCAGGGTTTTCTTATAAAACCATATCCTGTTTTTTTTTTTTCTTAATGGCAATGTTAGGCTTAGTTCACATTGGGCCGGATCACAAATTGCCATTCTGAGCAGAGAGTGCAGTGCCTGCTCTGATCGTGTTTTGTGTCCGGTTGGTGTCTGGAGCCAGATGCATTTCCACCCCAAGCTTATGTGGAAAAGTTGAATGAGCAAGCACTGGTACACACCATCCAATAGTTCCTTCTGATCGCAGCATGTGGCACATTGGTGGGGTGCAGGGATGCCCAAGTCCAGTCCTCAAGGGCCGAGATCCTCTCACTTTTTTTGGCAGAGCTCAATTTTATTGATGGGACTGAATCAGGAAAGGTGTGGATCATCAAGTAGTACACATTGGCTATTTCTCTGTCCATCCTAAACACTAGCATGGATCTAGCCCTCGAGGACTGGAGTTGGGCATCCCTGGTGTAGTGAATGTCCCTCATACTCGAAAGAGCAGAGTGGCTGACCTACCATTTCAGGCAGTTGTTCCATTCCTAGTCAGGCTACCTGTCCTACCCCAAACCTCATCTTAGTGTGAATGTTAAGCAGAGTCTTGGTACAGTTTAGAGCAGGGCTTCACAACCCTGCCCTCAAGCACCACCAACAGTACATGCCTTTCAAAAAACCACAACCATTCACAGGTGGTGTAATTCGTGTCTCAGCAGAGCTGATTATCTATCTCTGTGGATTGCCACAAAACATGCACTGTTGTTGGTACTTGAGGACAGGGTTGGGAAGCTCTGGTTTAGAGCATTGTTCATGGGAGAATTCATATAGCCAGCGAGTTGGGTTTAGTATGTCAGACTTTGTGTAATAAAACAGCAGTTTTACCTGGGGATTCCTCCAGTTACGTCCAGACTGATCACTCCCTCACCGTCGTCGTCCGCCGCCTACATCATCAACAATTCGCCCCGGAAAGTCCTCCCGTTGGTGCAGGCGCAGTCCGGACGCACGTGCTCCCCCGTTGCGCTCCTGTTGCTGGGAACATTCGGCCCCAATCAGTATTCGATCACATTATTGCTGAAGTCTTCTGAAATCAAGGTGGTACGATTGATATTTACTCATTGAGTTCCTAATAGGGAAATATAAATCATGCATACTAGAGAAGAGTGAAAGGTGTGTGCTCTGACCTGTCTTCACCTGACATATATACTGGCTGCCTCAAGTCTATTGGCTAATTGAAATTGACTCTCATTTAATTAAAATGGCAAGGCGTTTGTAAGCTGCATTCGCCTACCAGAATATGCAGGATCTAATGCTACCTCCCTGCCATTCCTGCAGGAGTTGGCCCAAGCAAAATACTTTGCATCTCAACAGGGGTGCCGCGTGTAGTCCTCCTTGTGAAATGGGGGGCAGCGCAAACACCCCCACAAAGCAACCATTGCCTGGGAGCGCCGCAACTGGGGGGGGGGGGGGGGGAGCGAGAACACATGGACGGTACACCCACCAGACGCGGCCTACACCTAGGGAGGACCATCCATGCTGCCCCAGCACACACCTTTTCACTCTTCTCTAGTATGCAAAATATAGATCATACCGAACGTTGTGAATACATTGCATACTGAATGCTTAGGTTTTATGGTGTCCATACATGGTACCATTTTTTTCATCCAAACTTACCATTACTATGTAAAATGGGGGAACTGCCTAAATTATTCTTTTAGTATATTCACTTAATTTACCCTTATTCTACATAGAAATGGTAAGATTGGATGAAAAAAATTGTACCATGTATGGGCACCATTATGCTTCGAATACTCAATTAGATTTTTCAGTCGATTTACTGTCCAATCTTATTTTCGATCGATTTTCCGATACATTTTCTTATCTTTTCTTATCAATTTCCATTCACTTATATGAGTAATCAATCAGAAAAATGAAAATAAGATCGGACATATCAGAAATTATCTATAAAACCATCTATCTGTTGAAAAAACTTCTGGTGTGTTTCCAGCATATGACTGATAATGTCTTTGGGAGCTAATTGGTTTAACTTGGTTCGTGGATGGGTGTTGAGATGCTTATAAGCATATGCTATTTTTGTTACACAGGGTTAAGTCCTGCTAACATCAGTTCTACAAGAAAAACTGCCAAACCAATCTCTGAAACCACCATTTCCTCCAGCGAATCCAGCCCTGAGCACAGGTAAGGGCACAAACAATTTTTCATTAAATAATAACTTAATGTAATGTTGGAAAATCCATTTCCTTTGTGATGGAAGAAGGGTGCTTCAGTGGTCAGTATCATGGAAAACTTGCATATTCTTTATTAATTTGGTTACTTTTTTGTCGCTGTATTCTGTACTTATTTCCAATACCAAGAAATGGAAAGCTACCCTTGCCAGATGAATTAAAAACTTTAATGGTTTTGCCCTGTGTGAGTTGCAGTGTCCATCAGCACAATAGAGGAGCTGGACATATATAAGGGTGTCTGGTATTAGGCTGCAAATGAAAGTTTTTCAGGACTTAAAGGGAAGGTTCAGGGACTGTCTAAAAAAAATAAAAATCCGCATCCACTTACCTCTGGCTTCCTCCAGCCCGTGGCAGGCAGGAGGTGCCCTCGGCGCCGCTCCGCAGGCTGCCGGTGGTCTCCGGTGGCCGACCCGACCTGGCCAGGCCAGCGGCCAGGTCGGACTCTTTCCGCGTTCCAAAATGCGCCTCACGGCGGCGCGCTGACGTCATCGGACGTCCTCCGGGCTTTACTGCGCAGGCTCAGAACTACTGAGCCTGCGCAGTAAAGCCCGGAGGACGTCCGATGACGTCAGCGCGCCGCCGTGAGGCGCATTTTGGAACGCGGAAGGAGCCCGACCTGGCCGCCGGCCTGGCCAGGTCGGGTCGGCCACCGGAGACCACCGGCAGCCTGCGGAGCGGCGCCGAGGGCACCTCCTGCCTGCCACGGGCTGGAGGAAGCCCCAGGTAAGTGGATGCGGATTTTTATTTTTTTTAGACAGTCCCTGAACCTTCCCTTTAATGAAGTACCCTAGAATTGGAATGAAAATCTTGACCTATGTATCAAATCATTTGCATGATCTTGTTTTGTTGTGAGTTTCTGTATGTTCTACCTGTATGTTAACCCATTTATCTATTGTGCAGCGCTGTGTAATATGTTGGCGCTTTATAAATACAATAAATAATAATAATAATAATATTAGCTGAAAAAAAAAGAAGTTAAGTCATACAATAAAAACATTTATTTAGCTTACCTATCCTGTTGGTCTTAATGTTTACTGTCAGATTTAAGAGAAATGTGATAAATGTGAAAAAAGAAAATATTTCTGCTGGTTTCCCTTGTTATGGTTTCTCTGTGATGCTAAAAATGACATCACTTCTGCCCTTTATTAATTTGTTAATTAATAAAGGGCAGCTCAGTGTTAATTTACTGCTTATTCTACAGATTACTGTCCCTCCTACAGCAAACATCACCTAGATAATAGGTTTACATCACTGTGTACTGTAAACTCTTCAAAGGGAGGAGAGATTCAATGACCTTCTGATCATAGTGTCCTTATCTTACCTGAAATGGGAAGTTTCTGTTATTTGCAATTTGAGATAAGCTTGTTACTGTAGCTAAAAACAAACAAACAAAAAAACTTCCCACGATCTTGTCCGCACTGCGCAGTTCAGCAAAGGCACACAAACCCGGTAGAAAAAAAAATAGGGGACATATAGGGACCTACAATATTTTTGAAAAAAAAGGAAAGGAGTTTACATATACAGTGGTGTGAAAAACTATTTGCCCCCTTCCTGACTTCTTATTCTTTTGCATGTTTGTCACACTTAAATGATTCTGCTCATCAAAAACCGTTAACTATTAGTCAAAGATAACCTAATTGAACACAAAATGCAGTTTTAAATGATGGTTTTTATTATTTAGTGAGAAAAAAAACTCCAAATCTACATGGCCCTGTGTGAAAAAGTGATTGCCCCCCCCCTTGTTAAAAAATAACTTAAAGGTGGTTTATTACACCTGAGTTCAATTTCTGTAGTCACCCCCAGGCCTGATTACTGCCACACCTGTTTCGATCAAGAAATCACTTAAATAGGAGCTATCTGACACAGAGAAGTAGACCAAAAGCACCTCAAAAGCTAGACATCATGCCAAGATCCAATGAAATTCAGGAACAAATGAGAACAAAAGTACTGTAAAGCTGGCCACTAACGTTCCAATTTCTAGCGAAAAATCATTCGAGCGATCAGAAATTCTGATCGGATTGGTTGTAAATAATCTCCATTGGTGGACACAATCGATTATGAACGAGTGAAAAAAATGTCGCCCGAATGAATTTTCGTCGAACGAAAATTTGGATTTTCTTGGTGGTCGTCATAGATAGGAAGCAAAGATTGGTTAGTTGATGGTGTATTGAACGATTTTTCATCCGATCAGAATTTCTGATCGCTCGAACGATTTTTTGCTAGAAATTGGACAGTTAGTGGCCACCTTAATTGAAATCTATCAGTGTGGTAAAGGTTATAAAGCCATTTCTAAAGCTTTGGGACTCCAGCGAACCACAGTGAGAGCCATTATCCACAAATGGCAAACACATGGAACAGTGATGAACCTTCCCAGGAATGGCCGGCCGACCAAAATTACCCCAAGAGCGCAGAGAAAACTCATCCGAGAGGCCACAAAAGACCCCAGGACAACATCTAAAGAACTGCAGGCCT
The DNA here is from genome assembly GCF_040937935.1 of Hyperolius riggenbachi. Classification (NCBI taxonomy): domain Eukaryota; kingdom Metazoa; phylum Chordata; class Amphibia; order Anura; family Hyperoliidae; genus Hyperolius; species Hyperolius riggenbachi. The sequence goes on along the minus strand of NC_090649.1, from coordinate 422,120,488 downwards.
CACTTGCTTCAATTAAGGTCAGTGTTCACGACTCCACCGCAAGAAAGAGACTGGGCAAAAACGGCCTGCATGGAAGATATCCAAGGCGCAAACCACTTTTAAGCAAAAAGAACATGAAGGCTCGTCTCAATTTTGCTAAAAAAACATCTCAATGATTGCCAAGACTTTTGGGAAAATACCTTGTGGACCGACGAGACAAAAGTTGAACTTTTTGGAAGGTGCGTGTCCCGTTACATCTGGCGTAGAAGTAACACAGCATTTCAGCAGAAGAACATCATACCAACAGTAAAATATGGTGGGGGTAGTGTGATGGTCTGGGGTTGTTTTGCTGCTTCAGGACCTGGAAGGCATGCTGTGATAGATGGAACCATGAATTCTACTGTCTACCAAAAAATCCTGAAGGAGAATGTCCGGCTATCTGTTCGTCAACTCAAGCTGAGGCAATCTTGGGTGCTGCAGCAGGACAATGACCCAAAACACACCAGCAAATTCACCTCTGAATGGCTGAAGAAAAACAAAATGAAGACTTTGGAGAGGCCTAGTCAAAGTTCTGACCTGAATCCTATTGAGATGTTGTGGCATGACCTTAAAAAGGCGGTTCATGCTAGAAAACCTTCAAATAAAGCTGAATTACAACAATTTTGCAAAGATGAGTGGGCCAAAATTCCTTCAGAGCACTGTAAAAGACTTGTTGCAAGTTATCGCAAATGCTTGATTGCAGTTATTGCTGCTAAGGGTGGCCCAACCAGTTATTAGGTTCAGGGGGCAATTTCTTTTTCACACAGAGCCATGTAGGTTTTGAGGTTTTTTTCTCACTAAATAATAAAAAACATCATTTAAAGGGACTCCGAGCTCACGAAAAAAAGAAAAGTTGTACTCACCAGGGGCTTTCTCCAGCCCAGTGCTGGTCGGGAGGTCCCACGCCGGCGTCCTGGCTCCTCTCCTTCTCCCCGCTCCGGTATAGCTGACAGGCCGCAGCCCGGGCGACACTCGGTGGAGTGTCGGGCTGCAGCTTCCGCGTATGACGCGGATTACGTCACACGCCGGCCGCCTCGCGTCATCACGGCGGCTGGCGTGAAAGTACTGCGCATGCGCGCTTTAATCGCGCATGCGCAGTACTTTCACGCCGGCCGCCGTGATGACGCGAGGCGGCCGGCGTGTGACGTAATCCGCGTCATACGCGGAAGCTGCAGCCCGACACTCCACCGAGTGTCGCCCGGGCTGCGGCCTGTCAGCTATACCGGAGCGGGGAGAAGGAGAGGAGCCAGGACGCCGGCGTGGGACCTCCCGACCAGCACTGGGCTGGAGAAAGCCCCTGGTGAGTACAACTTTTCTTTTTTTCGTGAGCTCGGAGTCCCTTTAAAACTGCATTTTGTGTTCAATTATGTTACCTTTGACTAATAGTTAACGGTTTTTAATGAGCAGAAACATTTAAGTGTGACAAACATGCAAAAGAATAAGAAATCAGGAAGGGGGCAAATAGTTTTTCACACCACTGTATATTTGGGGCACTAACTATTTTTAGGCCATTTTTTATTTTGTGATGTTACAACCTCCTTTAAAGCATAACTGAAGTGACATGACATGATAAGATAAACATAGGTACATGTAGTACAAGCCCTACTGAGACATTGTCTGAAGTACCTTTTTGTTTTCAAATGCAGCACTTGTTTTTGTTGTTATCTATACAAATAAGCTTGTCAACAGCTTGTGTTTGCTGAAAAGTAAATAGAAGGCAAATTGTTTTTATCTGGCTGGAAAAAGACTGATGATAGCATTTTTCTACTGGAAACTTCAAATGCTTATTACTAGTGTTGGTACAGTCAGCAAATTCAAATTTGTAACCTTGTTCTGAATTCAACCAATCTGAACTTGAACCTTAATGCATGCGCACTGCAGCTAAGGGAGTTAACTCTCCCTTGTTGCCACCTCTGTGGGTTGCCCTCCAAGTTGTGTTCCAGCTCTCATATACTTCCTCCTGATGGAAGTATATGAGAGTACTTTTACACTCTGATCACCCCATGCAGACTGATATTCACTTTAACGTTAAATTCTGCTTTCAAATTAGACTGCGTTGGTTTCCTGTTCGAATACATCAAAAACTGGAGGACATTCACAATCTCTGCTGCATAGATGTAGGCAAATAATAGGGCCAGCGTATAAAGTCACTGGACATACGTTTGCATTGAGTTTAATTCATTTATACTAACTAATGGCAAATTGAAGACAAACTGATGCAACTGATGATTAGTAAAAATTACAGTGTACTGTTATTAACACCTATTCGTTTATATTGTATTGAATAATTTACATCATTAAAGTGGACCTGCACTCTTGCACAGGACAAAAGGAAAACCTAGAGAAATGCACCTTGTATGTATTTAGAGAGCTTAGCCTGTCTTATTCCTCCTCATTTGTGCCTAAACACAAATTGTAATTTGATCTCTCCCCTGTGTCACATGAGATGGCAGATGAGCTCATTTGAAAGCACAGGATGTTAACAATATGTCTGCTTCCATGAGTCAGGAAGTAGAAACACTGCAGATGTATTGCAGGATTTGTATCAACTGTAACAAAGAAATGTTTGTCTTTAACCACTTCGGGACCAGCACTCTCTGCCCCCTTAAGGACCAGAGGGTGCTGGTCCAGTAAACCGCCGCTTCCCGACGAATCGCCACTAAAATCCGACGGTCACGCCGCTCTGTCCCCACCGAAGGCTGCTCTCTCTGCCGTTGCTATGACGGCAGAGCGCTGTGCGCCGGTCAGGAGCCGCTTTCATTGGCTCCTGACCCTGTCACTCCATGTAAGCCAATGGGAACGGCTCCTGCCCGGCTCACAGTGCTCTGCCGTCATAGAGGCGGCAGGGCAGCACATTGCAGCGGAGATCGAGCGGCAACAGTGGCGGGGGCGCGCGGTCAATGGGACGTAGTGCTTACGTCAGGTCCGAACCGCAGCGCCCCCTGCCCGCCGTAGATTTATACTGCGGCAGTCCGCAGATAGTTAAAGGGTATTATGGTGTTGTGTATCTTTTAGAGCAGAGAGGAAGTTCTGAGTTCAGGTCTGCTTTAAGGACCACTAATGCAAAAAGATTGTAACATTAAAATACATGCAAACACATTCATGTAAGTAGTACATTTCTCCCAGAGTAAAATGCACTATGAATTATGTGTTACCAATGTTACGCCTTACAAAAGCATTCCCTGGAAAGGATCTATGCAAAGATGCCGTCCGGCCTCCCTACTCATTTGCACATTTTGGCAGTTAAACTGGGCAACTGCCGTACAGCAAGTGCTTTTAAAAATAAAGAAAATAATGAGAATCCTTAACCTCCTGAGCGGTCTGGACGAGCTCAGCTCGTCCATCACCGCCGGAGGCTGCCGCTCAGGCCCTGCTGGGCCGATTTCCACCAAATAAAGTGCAGCACACGCAGCCGGCACTTTGCCAGCCGCGTGTGCTGCCTGATCGCCGCCGCTCTGCGGCGATTCGCCGCGAGCAGCGGCGAAAGAGGGCCCCCCTAGCCGCCTGAGCCCTGCGCAGCCGGAACAAAAAGTTCCGGCCAGCGCTAAGGGCTGGATCGGAGGCGGCTGACGTCAGGACGTCGGCTGACGTCGATGACGTCACTCCGCTCGTCGCTATGGCGACGATATAAGCAAAACAAGGAAGGCCGCTCATTGCGGCCTTCCTTGTTTATTCTGGGCGCCGGAGGCGATCGGAAGATCGCCTCCGGAGCGCCCTCTAGTGGGCTTTCATGCGGCCAACTTTCAGTTGGCTGCATGAAATAGTTTTTTTTTTATTTAAAAAAAACCCTCCCGCAGCCACCCTGGCGATTTAATCAGAACGCCAGGGTGGTTAATAAGGTGGCCACGCGCCATACAATTAAAAGATCAAATTTTACACCAATTCGAAAAATACAGTCCGTTGTCCCAAGAAAAACTAAAGCTTTTTTTTTTCATTAGTTTGATAAATCTCATCGAACTTCCTGTTTTTATTCGATAAAACAAGGTTAGGAGTGTTGGATTTTTCTGATCAATTTTTAAAATGGAATGGTGTGTGGTAGATTGTCAATTCAATCACTTTGTACAGATCCAATCAATTTTTTTCCGAGTTATCAATTATTTTATTCATGATTGGGGAAAAATCGAACATAGGTGTGTGGTACATTGGTCATATTTTTAAAATGTTACAGAAAAATGGTATGGTGTGTGGCCATGAATTAGTCAGATCCATCAGACTTTACTGTAAGTGACAGCTACATAGGAAAAATAAAATGTATAGTGCATTTTATGCTAGAACAAATGTACATTTTATAGCTAAACACATATTTTAACTTTTACAATTTTTCACGATAGTGGTCCTTTAAGTGTCCCTCAGTGGAACTCGCAATCCACAATCCAGAGCCAATTTATATTATGTATTTTTTGGAAAGAGAGGAAGAGAGAGACACACACATACCTTTCCAGGTTTCTGGGTTGTGTGAGACAATTGAAGTGCTCAAAGGGAAGCAGTGCCAGCCTTGTGGAGACCATACAAGCTCCATTTAAAGTGGACCTGAACTCAGAACTTCCTCTCTGTTCTAAATAAGCAACAGCATAATAACCTTCAAAGAAAAACATTTCTTTTTTTTACAGCTGATACAAATCCTGCAATAAATTGCAGTGTGTCCACTTCCTGCTTTCATGGAAGCAGACCTAGGGCTAGCATCCTGTGTTTGCAAATTAGATGCTCTGCTGAGGCAGCCAGCTGACACAACTGAGACATCAAATTACAGTTGTGATTAGTCACAGATGAGGGGGAATTAGACAGGCTAAACTCTCTAAATACATACAGGGTGCATTTCTCTATATTTTCCTTTTGTCCTGTGCAATAGTTCAGGTCCACTTTAAACCCTGCTGTTGATATTAAAGTCATATACACTTGCCCTACTGTAGACTTCAAAATGAAATCAATAATCCCCCTTTGATTCTCAGATGAATATCTGTGGCTAAATGTATCATGCCCAACATTACTTCTTAAAGGACAACCGAGGCGACATGTGACATGCTGAGATAGATATGTGTATGTGCAGTGCCCAGCACACAAATAACTATGTTGTGTTCCTTTTTTACTTTCTCTGCCTGAAAGAGTTAAACATCAGGTATGCAAGTGACAGTTTCTGTCCGGGTTGGACTGGGTCAGACTATAGCATAACCCTCACTGATAAATAATTACAGCCATAAAACACTTCCCTGTCAGTAAATGGTTTCTGAAAGCAGAAAAGAGATAAAAAGGGTCAATAATTCATAGATTTGAGCTTAAGCATTCTTCAATGAAAGTGTCATTGAGCAGAGACAATGAAACAGTAAAAACTTAAAAACTAGATTTAAATATAAAATAAGACGGTGGGATATCTAAAAAGTCATTTTTAAAAGAAGGATAGATACAATTGTTTTTCTAATCAGTTTATTTTCACCTCGGATGTCCCTTAAAGGATACCCGAGGTGAATGTTTGTACGGATGTGTTGAAAATAAATAACCTCCTTGAACTAGCAGTGGCCAGGATTGGTGTGGAACCTTCCTTGTATTTAGCACACGGATGATGCATCAAGTGGTGGGAAGAGAAGTTTGTTTTAACTGTCTGGTCTACCCACAAGTGTAACCAAGACTCTCTTACAGCCACTTCAGGTCTGCAGGCCCAAAGCCATAAATACAGAGAGCAGCCTTTTGCAAATTCCTTAGTAAGGAGGCATAAGCCGCGTTTTCACTAGAGACGTCACCAATTCTTGTTTTGCAGATCTTCCCCAATGTGTTTTTACCAATTTTACTTGTTCTTCGATATTTGGCTGTGACCTTGGTCACCTCCTCTCTAACTAATGTAAAAATCGTTGCTTGACTTGAATGCTTCTGCTCGGCGTTTCCAGGAAGCCCAGGTATTGTTGTGCAGCTGTTGTCTTCTCATTTTAAGACTCCATTGACATCGCAGTGAACCTCAAATTAGCGTGTACAGCTGCTCTCCATAGGGCTACTTAGAGAGCAGACAATGGCAGTTGTCAGGCAGGGAGCTGACATAATGCAGCGAAAGTCTTGAAGAAACAAAGTGGCATACTCCTTCTTGTTAATATTGACAGAATGTAAAACGAGCTTCACTCTCGGCATATTTTGTGCCTTATTCCTAAACAGACCTGCAACGTTTTCTTCTAAACGTCCAATTTATCAGCTCCCCTGTTCACAGCTTTGTTCATTTCTTGAATTAAATCCCTCTCTTGTGTACATTACTAGTAGAAAAAAAGATACAGCGAGATCGGCTGTGTTAAAAGTATTTCTCTTAGTGCAATTTTAACTTAAAGCTGAAATCAAAAAATCAAAGCAGACTTTTTGTTTTGTTTTCGTTACTGAGGATCATGCATAAAAAAGAACAAAACCTTTTAAATAATTTTTTTTAAATACACTTAATTTCGAAATGGGGAGCTATAGAAATTACCATCATAGACCCCATTCTGCCCCCACCCAAAAAAAATGTTTTGAGTTTTTTGTGGTTGTGACAAAGTAACCAATCAGCTCGGGGTGACCCAAACCACTAGGAGTGTATAGGGGGGTAAAAGAGACCGAAAAGCCCCCCTACTAAACAGCAATGCTCAGTGTAATTTGCCTTCTTAAAACAAAGGGAAACTTGCAATAATTCAACTATAAGTGATTAGTGGTTACCCACAATGCTCCACTACTGAATATGCAATTTCTCTTTTCGCCTCTGTAAGCCAGGCTAGCATCCAGAACCCCCACATATAGACAGCCTGTTTCAGGCTTTTGGCCCTCATCAGTACATGGCAGGGATTGATTTGGCTGATATACAACAGAGTAACCAAGCAGCTCGGGGTGACCCAAACCACTAGGAGTGTATAGGGGGATGAAAGAGACCGAAAAGCCCTCCTACTAATAAGCAATGCTTGGTGAAATTTGCCTTTTTAAAACAGAAGGAAACTTGCAATAATTCAGCTATAAGTGAACATTAGTGGTTATGCCGACCTCCACATCTAATGGTTTTCGAATCACTCCCATAGAAAAAAAGAGGAGGCTGAACACCTGATTGTATACTTGCACCAGGGTAGTAACTCAGAAAGTGTTCTCAGTAGATGGCAGACTTAAAGCCAGGGAACTTGGATTTTTTAGAAACTGGGAAAGATGGAGGCGTCCAATGCTCCCTAATGCAAGCTGGATCTTAAGCCACTGAAACTGTGGTCATGTGACCACAGACTACCTTTCCCAGAGCAAAAAGGTAAAGGGGCTTAGCTTCTAGGCATAATGTAGATCTGAAGAAATCTTGGGCAATATGAGTTGGGCATATGGAGACAAGTGAGGTTACCATAAGTGAGAACTGCAAAACAGAAACATTTTTGGTAAAAGATTTCTTTTTAGGGCTTTATGCACTAGACTACAGTTAAGTTGCAGTACTAGTGTGGTCACCGCACATTACTAAAGTCTGCATTTAGGTATGATTAGCTATGGTAACATGAGCTTTTGGTGGTCCTTTAAGCTAATGCACTACTCACAGGTGCACAACAACAGCACCCCGGACCCCCAAGCAAAATAATCACGGTGGGCCCCCCTGCACCTCCCCAAACAATACCAAACTCCTCCCCTCCACACACACACATTGCTTGTCATGGCTGGAAAATCCCTTCTCACTAAAAACCCCTATAGTGGCCATCTATTCCGCTCCTCCTCTCTCGTTGAGCACAGGGAGCGCTGTTATGTTTACTTAGTCCACACTGCATCTGGTCTCCTCTTCCTCCTGGCAAATGTGCACTCTATGCTGCCCTCCTGAGGCTGATGGTGTGACGTGCATTGGGAGCTGGAAAATATCTGCATACAGCATGCAGATGCCAGAGTGAGACAAGATGCTGTGTGGACTAGATAAATATAACTGTGCTCGCTACACTTTACTACTGTATACACAACAAGGGGGAACAGGAGTGGACCCCTAAAGGTGCGTACACACGCACTACGGCCGCCAACAACGGGTCCGTCAGACCCTACCGCTGGGCGGACTTTCAGGCGACAGTTACATAGTTACATAGTTATTTTGGTTGAAAAAAGACATACGTCCATCGAGTTCAACCAGTACAAAGTACAACTCCAGCCCGTCCCCCACATACCCCTGTTGATCCAGACAGCAGCGCATGTGTATGCACTGTCGACGGACTGATGGGGCTGTTTCTGAACGGTCCGCCGGGCTCTCGGCCCCCTACCATCAGGATAAACATAGGGGCTATTGTTATGCCGCTGATTGCTTGTTATGTCCTGTGGTGTGTTGTCACTAAGCAGATTAGTACACATGGCCTTTTTTTGGTGGTAGTACACACTTAAACACCCACAGAGCGCTTACATTTAACTTTTAAGTGGATTTAAATTGATATCCAGGGTATATAGCTTCTAGCTGCTCCTGTTTTTTTAAACCTTTAAAGATTGTACTTTATATTGTTTTCCCTCCTTGGAATCGTAGTTCATGGTGGGTCATGTGTAAGCTATAATTTACAAATAGTAATTTACAAATGGGCCTCTGAGGAAATCGCTTAGAGCCACGAAATGCAGATCAAGCCTAACCGCACATTCTTCAGCATACTGTATGCCTTGGAAGAGTCCTATTCGTGGTGACAATGAAGCAGTCGTACTACTACGTATAATTATGGGTTATGTAATGTAGTGTATATGAAGATTTAATCAGTAGTGAAAGGTCAATGCAGTTCCCATCTCTGGCTAGGAGTGTGCACTGTGTGATCTTCCAAAAAGAGATTCAGGGGACCTTTCAAAACAGATTATATGCAAAAACAATAAAAGGTGCTTGAACATGAATTACAAGTCCTTCTCAAAAAATTAGCATATTGTTCATTATTTTCTGTAATGTACTGATAAACATTAGACTTTCATATATTTTAGATTCATTACACACAACTGAAGTAGTTCAAGCCTTTTATTGTTTTAATATTGATGATTTTGGCATACAGCTCATGAAAACCCAAAATTCCTATCTCAAAAAATTAGCATATCATGAAAAGGTTCTCTAAACGAGCTATTAACCTAATCATCTGAATCAACTAATTAACACTAAACACCTGCAAAAAATTCCTGAGGCTTTTAAAAACTCCCAGCCTGGTTCATTACTCAAAACCGCAATCATGGGTAAGACTGCCGACCTGACTGCCGTCCAGAAGGCCATCATTGACACCCTCAAGGGTAAGACACAGAAATTTCTGAACTACCACCATCTATCATGGTTCCCAGAGTGCTGTATCAAGGCACCTCAGTGGGAAGTCTGTGGGAAGGAAAAAGTGTGGCAGAAAACGCTGCACAACGAGAAGAGGTGACCGGACCCTGAGGAAGATTGTGGAGAAGGACCGATTCCAGACCTTGGGGGAGCTGCGGAAGCAGTAGCCTAAGTCTGGAGTAGAAACATCCAGAGCCACCGTGTACAGGCGTATGCAGGAAATGGGCTACAGGTGCCGCATTCCCAAGGTCAAGCCACTTTTGAACCAGAAACAGCGGCAAAAGCACCTGACCTGGGCTACAGAAAAGCAGCACTGGACTATTGCTCAGTGGTCCAAAGTACCGTATTTTTCGGACTATAAGACGCTCCGGACCATAAGACGCACCTAGGTTTAGAGGACAAAAACCAGGGAAAAACCAGGAAAAAAATACATACTAAACCTGGGTGCATCCATGGTCCAGGAGTGTCTTATGGACCTTTCCTTCCCCTTCCCCCCTAGATGTTTTTGTCTGTTATACTGCCTAGCTACACTAACCAGTGCTGCCCCCACAAACTAAACTACACTTCAGTGCCCCTGCTGCCCCCCACCCCAGCTACACTGCACTACACAAACCCCTGCTCCCTCCTCCTCCCCCTCCCAGCTACACTGCACTACACTACACTACACAACCTCCTCCCCCTTTTCCCCAGCTGCACTAACTAACCAATAACATTACATTAAATGATATCTCACCAGCCTGGGTGTCCATGCTGTACAATTGATCTTAATGAGATGCACAGTGGGGTGGCAGCAGCAGCACCATGTGATCCACAATGTTTCAAAGTGGCTTAGCAGCAGCCGCTGTAAATATGCAGATTACTGGTCCTTTGATCTTAATCTCCCCTTCTTGCCCCGCAGGAGCATGTTCCACAATGTGGCATAGTTAAAGCTGCTGATATCCCCACTGCTGGTCCTTTGATCATAATCTTCTTAGCGGCCCCGCAGCATCGCGATCCGAAATGTTTCTATGCGGCATAGGAGAAGCCGCCGATATCCCCAATGCCGGTCTGTCCCGCAGCAGCGCGATCTGTAATGGTTGTATGCGGCCGTTTCCCCAATGCTGGTGCTTTGATCTCGCCCAGCATCAGTGCAATCCCGGTATATTCAGCCGCTATAGCGGCAGGGTCCTCAGAGGCTTCCGTACTGCCTTGTCGACTTGCGCCCTCTCATGACCTGCGGCGCACGTGCACTGGGTCATGGGGTGACACACATAAACAATGTAGTACGGAAGCCTCTGAGGACCCTGCGCTATAGCGGCTGAATACACCGGGATTGCACTGATGCTGGGCGAGATCAAAGCACCAGCATTGGGGAAACGGCCGCATACAACCATTACAGATCGCGCTGCTGCGTGACATATAAAAAATGTAAGATTAAAGGACCAGCATTGGGGATATCAGCGGCTTCTCCTATGCCGCATAGAAACATTATGGATCGCGCTGCTGCGGGGCCCGCTAAGAAGATATAGATCAAAGGACCAGCAATTTGCATAATTACAGTGGCTGCTGCTAAGCCACTTAACACTCTGGATCGCGCTGCTGCCGCCTGCTACTCCATGTACAACTGACGGAAACCAGCACCAGGGGAGGTAGGACTATAACATGTTACATTCGGACTATAAGACGCAGCAACTTTTTTTCCCCACTTTTGGGGGAGAAAAAGTGCGTCTTATAGTCCGAAAAATACGGTACTTTTTTGGGATGAAAGCAACTTTTGCATGTCATTCGGAAATCAAGGTGCCAGAGTCTGGAGGAAGACTGGGGAGAGGGAAATGCCAAAATGCCTGAAGTCCAGTGTCAAGTACCCACAGTCAGTGATGGTCTGGGGTGCCATGTCAGCTGCTGGTGTTGGTCCACTGTGTTTTATCAAGGGCAGGGTCAATGCAGAGATTTTGGAGCACTTCATGCTTCCATCTGCTGAAAAGCTTTATGGAGATGAAGATTTCATTTTTCAGCATGACCTGGCACCTGCTCGCAGTGCCAAAACCACTGGTAAATGGTTTACTGACCATGGTATTACTGTGCTCAATTGGCCTGCCAACTCTCCTGACCTGAACCCCATAGAGAATCTGTGGGATATTGTGAAGAGAAAGTTGAGAGACACAAGACCCAACACTCTGGATGAGCTTAAGGCCGCTATCGAAGCATCCTTGTCCTCCATAACACCTGAGCAGTGCCACAGGCTGATTGCCTCCATGCCACGCCGCACTGAAGCAGTCATTTCTGCAAAAGGATTCCCGACCAAGTATTGAGTGCATAACTGAACATAATTATTTGAAGGTTGACTTTTTTTGTTTTAAAAACACTTTTCTTTTATTGGTCGGATGAAATATGCTAATTTTTTGAGAATTTTGGGTTTTCATGAGCTGTATGCCAAAATCATCAATATTACAACAATAAAAGGCTTGAACTACTTCAGTTGTGTGTATTTGAATCTAAAATATATGAAAGTCTAATGTTTATCAGTACATTACAGAAAAGAATGAACTTTATCACAATATGCTAATTGTTTGAGAAGGACCTGTATATGCCACGATTTAGCACCTGTTGTGGGTATGAAATGCATTAGCGCTTACCCTCTTGTATGCACCTGCTTATTGATTTGACTAGAGAAAGTTGTCCAGACTCCCCCCCCGAATCCATCATGCCCCACAAATAAAGCATGGAGAAGCTGAGATGGGCAGCATATTGCTTGAATTCCTCCACCTCCTCTGTTTTCTGTAGGCAGGGCCAGTTTAAGGGGCCCTGCGGCAAACTGCAGGGTTGGGGCACCCCTGCGCAGCCCCCCACCCCCCCACCCCCCCCCCCCCGCGCCATTACCCCTCTGCTCCCTTGGGCCCTGAAAGTATATTAGTAGCGATAATTGCCTCAGTCGCGACGTGTGAGCTGGCTGGCAGCGGCTGCACTTTGAGGCAGGCTGTCTCTCTCTCACTCTATGACCCGACGCGTCATGTGTTTACACAAACCGGATCATAGAGTGTGACAGCATGCCTCAAAGTGCAGCCGCTGTCCGTCCGCTCACACACCGGGACTGAGGTGATTATTGCTACTAATATACTTTCAAGGCCCCAGTGAGCAGTGCGAGTGGGGGGGGCAGGCAGCCAGGGCCGGCACTGCGGGGCCTCAGCAGGGGTCGGGGCCCTGGAGCAGTTGCCCCCTTTGCCTCTATGGTAGCGCCGGCCCTGTCTGTAGAAGGATGAGGAGAAGGTGATTCTTGTGGTGACCACAACCCAAGGTCACCTAAAGTTAAAAGAGAGACCAGGAGCCTGATGGTGTAGTATCATTAAGTATGGTGGAGATAATGATAGATGGTGGTAAGAATATACCAATAAAGGTGAGTTGCAAAGACTTGCTACCACTGTATAAGCCTGCAGGAAATTAATCGTCCCTACTCTTTTGTCCAGATATCTATAAAGGAACAGGATCTGATGGGTTGCTCTCCTAGGGATCTTTGAAGTTTATTAGGAGTATAAACTAAAAAATCTACTCCTACTATGTAGGTTTAAGAATAAACATTGGGGTGGAGGTGCCTGATGTATAACATGTATATTACCGGCTTCTGTACCAGCAGTTTCTGGCCCAGCAGTTTCTGTACCAGCAGTTTCAGCGATTGCGGGGTTATAAAAGAATTGGGTTTACTGACGTCACTTCGTACAAACCCACTGCTACGGCCGATCACACAACTCTTCCATCATCGCAGACCCCTCATTTTGCTGTCGCTATGAAGGGAGAGCTCCCTGAGACGGTCAGGAGCCGATTTCATCGGCTCTGGACCCTGTCATCAATGTAAGCCTATGAGATAGGCTCACAGGTCAGGAGCAAATTAAATCGACTCTCTCATCATCGCAGACCCCTAGCCCTGCAGTCGCTATGAAGGCAGAGCTCCCTTAGCTGGTCAGGAGCCAATTTCATTGGCTCCTGACTCTGTCATCAATATGAGCCTATGAGATAGGGGTCCGGAGTCCATGAAATCGACTCCTGACTGGCTGAGGGAGATCTGCCATCATACCGACGGCAGAGCAAGAGGGCTGCAGTCGCAAGAGAGCAGTGCGGCAGGGATAGCAGGTGCCAAAAGGTTTAGATTTTAATCAGCGCAGTCCAGAAGCAGTTAATCATCAAGGAGAGGTAGAGCTTACCTCGCCAGATGACACAAAGACCATTATGGCTGGAAACAGAATTTTTATTCAACACAATATTAAGACAACCTGTTTCATGGGTCCATTGCCCATTCAACAACAAAAGTGCCTTGGTTTAAGCTGTAAACGAGCATGAGCAAGTCTAGATGTGCAGTGCATTAAGAAGACGATGTGGGTGTTTACAGTGGAAGTGAGGCACACTTGAATGGTATTCAGCATAGTTCGTAAGGAGCCTTAACGCTTCTGTGCATCTGACCCTTCTATAGTTTTCCTTCTAAAATCATTTGGGATCCTGAGAAAAATTAAAAAGGCGGAAGTGCCAGGAAATAATTGTTACCAACCAGCACCTTTACCATTGCAGTCAAAAAAGTGCATATCATCCAACTCGCATAGTATCACAGCATCAGTAACTACAATTTAGAACCCAGCTTTAGCACTGAAGGTTCCAGAAATGCCAAATAGAGTTAGCTGCACCACTTCTGGATTAAGGACTGAGTTTGAGACTTTAATTACAGACCTTTCCCCTAAGGAAAGCTTATTTAAATTGGAACTCTGTAATACCAGACTGAATGCTCAGTCAGGGTCAGGGATTTTATCAGGGCTGGTAACAAGCAGGCTGAGCAGCGAGGGATGAAACAGGGCAGGTGTTTTCTCTAATGTTCCCACTGATATATATATATAGTAAAATTCATTTGGGTGCTTCGTCTCTGGTTCACTTTAATAATTCCACTTTATACTAAACTCTTAAAACCTGTGAGTCTCTGTATAAACACTGAGAGCAATAGATTAACATAGGGCTTGTTAACCTTTATCTAAATGTTCTGTGCAGTATTGCTTTTTTTTTTTTTTTTCCTATCAAATGTAATTTAACTAGTCTGCCCACTCCTTGTGTTTTTCTACACTGTTTTGTTTGTACTCATTTTGTACTTGGCACCTTACTTTTTTGTGTTGTTTTATTTTATGTATTTTCTTTGGCTTAAAGGAGTTATTAGCCGAAATAAAAAAAAAAAGAGCTATACTCACCTGGGGCTTTCTCCAGCCCCTTGCTGCCGATTGTCCCATGCCGACCTCTCCGCTCTCTGCCGCCGTCCCGGCCCCCCCGCACGGTGCAGCGGCCTTACTGCGCCTGCGTGAACCGCTGCTTCCAATCATCGCCACGGCGCACTGCGCAGTAGTTCTGCGCAGTGCGCCACGGACCACGTGCCGATGATTGACAGCGGCGGTTCGCGCAGGCGCAGTAATGCCGAACCCGCAGTCGGCCTCTGCACCGTGTGGGGAGCCCAGGACGGCGGCGGAGTGGTCGGCGTGGGACAGTCGGCAGCAAGGGGCTGGAAAAAGCCCCCGGTGAGTAAAGCTCATTTTTTTCATTTCGGCTGATAACTCCTTTAAGGCCCATACACACATGCAAAGAATGTAGCCCAGAGGGGATTGATGCCCAAACCCTCAGGCAACAATGCAGGGTTGAGGCAGAGAGATGTGTCACTAGTCTGTAGACTAGCAACATGTTATTTTGCCATATGGGGGGAGCATCTGTCTGTGAAGTCATGCGGGAGCAAGGTAAGTGGGGAGAGTAATGCTTTTGGCTGAAGCAACCTGCCAGGTCACACCGACCGTTTGAAAGGGGTCAGAGGCTGCCACAGTCAAGTTTCTCAGTAGAGGGGGTCATTATCAGACATCTCTGCCAAGTTTCATTTAGCGTGTGTACGAAGCTTTAAAGTTTTTCCAACAGAATCTATATTAGCATTAGGCATAAGTGCAAATGTCCTCTAACACAGGAAGTGGAAGTTGTGCTAGCAAATGGAAGCGTCTCGCTAATAGTTGATTAGCCAACATCTCATGTTAACATTTCTCTCAGACAATAAATTGGCAGTTGCTCAATTCTACTTAGTGGTATAGTTTTCACTTCCGTGATCAGTGGAGATTTTTATGCTTGGAGAATTTTCAGCTTATCCACGATATGATTATGGATTTCATTGAAAAATGTAGAGTACAAAGTATCAAATAAATGCAATTCTGCAAATTGCATGATTACCCAAGATATATCAGAAGTAAACATAATCTGTCTATTACACTACATTTTAGCCTGTTTTGCATTCTTTTTATTTTTCATCCACTCTGTTTTATATTATTACTTAGTTCTGCTCTCATAAAGGCTTTTTTTTCTCAAGAACCATTGAGAAGAAAATTATAAATTTTAGAAACCAACTATAATTAAATATAACTCCGCTAAAAGGTGAAGAAAAAAAAACCACACAAAAAACCTTCCATGTTCTACATTATCTGTACAAAATTACAATTAGTTTTATTTACTCAATTAATTGATTAAACTGCCATCTATATTTCTATATACCGTTTGTCTTCAGGAGAACATTAACCATTTTCAAAATTGTTTTACTTTAAATGTATAATTTAATTGTATTGTTTGAATTGTTTCCTTTTTTTTCACTATCACCTTAAAGATAAAAATATCTTGCACTTACAAATAAATGCTCTGAGTGTGATTATGGCAATGCCCACAGACCTAGAACACTACACTAATTATTACTGATGACTGCCACTTAATTAATGGACTTTCTAGATGAATTGAGAAAGCCGTAGCACAATGCACAAGTCATAGACACTCAACAAGACACATGAAATTTTGATCTGTAGCCACAGCAATCTTCTATTGAATACAGTGATACATTTATCTCTGGCAATGATTCCTCAGTAGTAGCCTCAAACATTGTCTATAGAGGGTTCTTTATTTCAAGTATTTTTTTTTCTTTTTTTTGCTGATCCCCATAAATCATGCGCAGTCATAAAACGACTACACTATTAGAGAGAATCCGCTTACCAGAGTCAATGGGTCTCATGGATGGACAAGATCAAAACAAAATCCAGCATTACTCAATGGAAACTATAATTAGGGACATATATAAAATCCGGGACACAAAGTCAGCTATTTATGGTAGAAAATGTTTTGGTTGCCATCTCGTTTCATAAAGACCTAATACACCACCAACTGGAATTCCTTTTTATAAGTAGTGGTGGAAGTATCACAGACACTTAACATTTTATGGAGCATAATTCAACTTAGAAATTGTTCTTAGGAAACACTATTGTCTGATTATAGTATTAGGCTTACATTAAAAATTAAATGTCATACACAATTTACCATTCTCAAAGGAATATGAACGCTTGTAAAATAATAATTTTTTATATTACATCATATATTTACAAAAATTATCCAACGTAGGAGAAAAATCTTGTCATTTTAATTTAGAGACAGCCCATGTTTCATATTTAAAGTAAATCCTGAAGCATATAAAATGTATTTTATATGCTTAATTTTTTGGTGTTAAAGAACATTCTAAAGCCCAATCTACACGATACGATTCTTTGTGCGATTCGATAATGATTCTATTTACGATCCGATTAAATCCGACATGTTCGATCGGGATTCGATTTGCCATTGCAAAACAATGGCAAATCGAGTTGAATCAAATCGAATCCCAATCGGACTTGTCGGATTTAATCGGATCGTAATTAGAATCGTAATCGAATCGCACAAAGAATCGGATCGTGTAGATGGGGCTTTAGCACGGTGGAATAGTATTAGATATAGCACTCTCACCTTGCAGTGCTATGTTTCTAGGTTCAAATCTATCCGCATGGAGTTTGCATATTGTAGAAGTTTGCGTAAGTTTTTCCTTCTGACGCTCCAGTTTTCTTTCACGTTACAGAAACATATAGATGAGTTAATTAGTTCTTCCCAAAAATTGGTCTGAGGACTGAGGCCCATTAAAAATCGCGTTTGTAGTGATATTTACAGCCTTTTCTAAAGAAAAATCTGGCAATTTTAAAGTAATTTCAAATTTATTGCTAGCAATTAGTACGGCAATTAATGATAAGCACAAATTTTGCATAATCGTAATTTTGCATCATAATTTGCAATGACATGGTGAAACCATAATGTGAATTTTTGGAAAAAAAAACGTAATTCATTTCATTTGTACCTGTAATCAGGATCTGTAATTTTGCAATTAGGCTTAATTTTGCATAATTTCATCATTTTGAATAATTTCAATTTAAAGATGTTAACTAATTCAAAAGGTTAACCTAATCTTTACCAGGTAATGTGTCAGTTTCACCAAAGTTACCTTAAAGAGAATCTGTACTCTGAAATTCTTACAATAAAAAGCATACCATTCTATTCATTATGTGCTCCTGGTCCCCTCTGTGCTGTTTCTGCCATTCTCTGCTGCAAACCTGGCTTGTAATTGCCAGTTTTAGGCAGTGTTTACAAACAAACTAACCAGCTTCTAATAGGCTCAGCTAAGCAGAGTGTGTTAGTCACACAGAGCCTGCAGGGGGTGTGTACAGCTTCTAGCTAATCACAAGCAGCCCTGCACATTCCAGTCTGACTGCCTCAGCCTGACTGTGCCGACTATAGAGAGAAGATTAGATCATATAACAGAGATAACACAGCTACTGTGCAATTAGGAAAAGCTGCAGTAAGCCAGACCACATTAGAAAAGGCATAGGAACTTATAGCATAGAAGAAATAAAGATAAACAATTTGTTACAGAGTCTCTTTAAGTGTAGTGTATGAGTATTGTTCTGAGTGTGGGAACGTGTCAGAAACATGATAGTCTGTTCAAAGTGTGAGAAGGAATCAAAAGTCTGGGGCAAAGCGCAAGAAATGTTTAGAATTAACAGTACCTGTTCTGAGTGTGGGAAAGAGAAATTACATAAAAAGAAGCCTGGGTGTAGGGAAGCTAGGAAGTGATTCCCAAAGTATGAAAAATGGGCATTTAATGGGTGTCCTACACTGAGTGAGTAGGAGTTCAGAGTAGGAGTTCATTGCCAGTGGAGGCAATGGCTAGAACAATTCAGAAGTCAGAATGGGACTGGTGGTTGCTGCTTTACAATCAATTCCTTTCCAGATTGGGCTGCTATTGATATGTGTATGGCTAATTTTGCATTTCTAATACTACATCTTTTTTGTCTTTGTTAAGACGGGCAGTAATAAAGCTTGGCTATATGAATGCATGCCTCTCTAGCTTGCACTATACAGTGTAGTAGATTGCATCACTGCACTCTAGCCTTTTGTTTCTGTGTTTGATTTGTCATCTGTGCTTATTTGTACAACACTTCAGAGCAGATGTAGCTATAATACAATAAGAACAGTTTAAAGGAGGAGGAGAAGGAAAAGTGTAAATGTTGTACAGAACATAACAGTAGATCATAAAATGCCCACAGACATCAGAGGAGGCATCTATGGCCAAGTATGCTCATAAATATGCATATTTCAGGATGGTCAAGCAGTGCAGCTTTATGTTGTGGAGGAGGAGAAGATAGTGGTCAGGTGTTACTATCCCCCTCCCATAGCAACAGAACACATCACTAGCCTGTGGACTACCAAAAGATCTTTATTGCACTCAGACCTGAGCTGTCACTCAAGGGATTGACTCTTGATCCCTGCGGGTGACACCGAGGCGGTGCGGTGTTTTCATCGCACCCCACTGCCGTGCATTGAAAGTCTATGGAGACTTTCATACTGCATCGTTGTGATGCAATGGAAGTGACATTTTTGCCATATCCCTGACGCAGGTCAAAAACTACGTTACCGCGCAACTTCTGCGTCGAGTTGCGGTGATCTGCGTTGGTCCAGAAATCATGTTCGTGTATAGTGGTGCAAACATTTTTAAAAAATTTCCCTTCACGGTGCGCATGCGCGGAAGCGTATTTAAACAATACACTTCCGCATACCCGAAGCAGTAAGTGACGGCAAACGCGCATCACTTCCTGCTTGGCTGGTGACCAGACAGGGAACACCGCGCAATGGCGCAGTGTTCCCTGAAGGACAGTTTTTGATGATGCGGTGCGTCAGACCACCGGTTTATGGTCTGAAACCGGCCTCAGTGATGTGTGTGTACACACCATTAGGTAAGTGACGCTGGTGCTGATCCTCCAGACCTGGTACACTATTCCTGGCTATAGAACACACAAATAAACAGCAAGGAGGTAGACACCACAGACTATGCTAAAAAGCCGTATATATTTGTGTAGTCAGAAGATAATTCTGGTGGGGGGGAGGTGATACATTAATAATCAGCCATGGATTTTAAACCAGGTTGGTCAGTCAGTTATTCCATCCCAGAAACAGTCCATTAGGTTTGTCTGATACAGTAAACGTGCATACATGGGTACTATCTGCAAAGGTCTCAAAGTGCCAGAATAGAGCAATTCTTACATTAGCTTTAGTTTTCGCTATCTACCATAACTGGTTGTAGGTTGGCACCACCATTTTACCCTAACAGTATGTAATAGTGTATTTATTTAACACAAAAAGATAATCAGCCAATTGCATGGCAACAATTCAATGCATTTAGACATCTAAACGGGGTAAAGATAAGTTGCTGAAGTTCAAACATATCAGAAACATCAGTATGGGGAAGAAATGGTATTCAAGTGGCTTTGGACTTTGCATGGTTGTTGGTGCCAGAAGGCTTCATCTTAGTATTTCTTAAATTGCTGACCTACTGGGTTTGTCAGGGATTGCAGAAAGCAGTCTATAAAAAAAGAGAGAATATCCAGTGAGCTGCAGTTGTGTGGACTCAAAAGCTTGTTCATGTCCGAAGAGAATAAGCAGACTGGCTTAAAAAGTTCCAAATGCAACAGTCGCTCACATAACCACTTATTACAACCAGGGTAGGCAGAATAACATCTCTGAACACAAAACACTTTGAACCTTGAAGCCGTTGTGCTATGGCAGCAGAAGACCACACCAGGTGCCACTCCCCTATCTGCTAAGGATAGGAAAGTGATGCTAAAATTTTAACAGGCTCACTGAAATTAGACAATACAAGATTGGAAAATCGTAAGAAGTCTCAAATTTCGGCTGGTAGAGACAGAATTTGGCATAAACAACATCAGGAATGCATTCTGCCTTGTGACAACAGTTCACTGGTGGTGTAATGGTGTGGGGGACATTGCCTTGGCACATTTGGGGACCCTTAGTACCAACTGAGCATAATGTAAACACCGTAGCTTACCTGACTATTGTTGCTGACCATGTCTATTCATTTATGACCACAGTGTACCTGTGTTCTGTTGGCTACTTTCAGCAGGATAATGCACCATGTCACAAAGCTCACGTCATTTCAAACTGGGTTTTTGGCCCCCACAATCAAAGGATCTCAATCCAAGAGAGCACCTTTGGGATGTGGTGGAACAGGTGATTCGCAGCATGGATGTGCAGCCAAGAAATCTGCAGTAACCGCGCAAAGCTGCCATGTCAATTCTGAGGAATTTTTCCAACTCCTATTCCATGAAGAATTAATGCACTTCTAAATGCAAAAGGGGATCCAACTTGGTACTAGCAGTGGCTAGTGAGTTTATGTGAATATTTATATACAAATTGATGAAAATAGAACACGTGTACTATAAAATAGTGTTTCTCAACATTACAGTATGTACTGCTGGTATGGGTTATAGTACCCTTTAACAGATACTGTACATATGCATTTATGAGCAAAACACCTAAATTGTGTAAAATAGTTTACACACCTTAATGAATGCCTTTTTTAACCAAGGTGGTTCACGTATGATTTATCAGTTTCTGAAACTCAAAAACCTATGAATTCTCAGTGACAAGTATGAACCCTGGCAGTGGGAGCTGACACTAGTGGTTCTATAACATAAATCAATAACTCTGTTTTTAGCTACTCAACTAAATGATCATAAGAGTAAAGAGAGCTTGTACTTTCAGCATGCCAGGCAAACTTTTAGCTAAGCC
This sequence comes from Hyperolius riggenbachi, assembly GCF_040937935.1. Taxonomy (NCBI): domain Eukaryota; kingdom Metazoa; phylum Chordata; class Amphibia; order Anura; family Hyperoliidae; genus Hyperolius; species Hyperolius riggenbachi. Next base: position 422,099,292 of record NC_090649.1, on the reverse strand, counting down.
TTGTGAATTGCAAAACATACTGGGGTTAGTAGTTTCACAGCACCCATTAGTCAGTATGCTGAACATCATGGAAAGGATTCCCTGCAAACTCCTGGCTGAATGCTCCACTTCCCCAGGGTTAGGTGACCAAAGTGGCCCCAGTATTAGGTATTCAGATGTCCCTACAATATTTGTTAAAAAGGTGTACTTCTCGGTATTTGGTGGACAGATTTAACCTCCCTATTATAGGTAGCTAGAGGTTGCCCCCCAATATAAGGTGCTCCCAGTATTTGATAACCATATGCCCCCCTCCCCAGCATTAGGTAGCCAAGGTTATTCTCCAGTAAAGGTGGCCAGAGGGCTCACCCAGTATTGGGCAACCAGAAGTTCTCCCCAGGCAGAGTGACCAGCAAAGTTGAGTGGAGAGTGAACTTGCTTCTTTATTCTCTAGGGACATGATCCACCTTCTTTCACAGTCCCTGTCTCTATGGCTCCAGTGGGGTCTTTCATCACCTAACCCACTGGTATGTGCCAGCAGGTCATGCGATGAGACACCACTGGAGCCATGTATATGGGAGGCTGAGGAGGAAGGTGGGTATCACATGGCAGAGGTGTGGAAAAGTGGGTTATCTATTCATTCTGCTTGTCACTCTACCATTCAGAATCAGCAGGCCTGCTGCAAGTCTCCATGAGGCCTGTGGCGGGCACGCTTATCACCAAATGTTGAGGCTGCCAGCCTCCTGGGCTACAGGCCCCATAGCAGCTACTATCTTTGCTAGTGTGTTCAGTAGGCTATACGTATTTGTACTTTGCCTTGTCCAATCATATCCATAGGAGATGGAGGGCATCATTGTTCAAGTGTCTCGAGGCCTGAGGGCTCTATAGGAATTTTGATCTGGGGCCCAATGATTTGTAGTTACGTCTCTGAGGTGTGAGTCACTATTGTCAGTACTGAAGATTTATACAGGGTGTCTAGGGTCCTCCATACCATCAGACACGAGGGATAAATATCTGCTTTACACATATATTTGCCATAGTGCTAAGAGTGGTCTAGAAATATAATATATATTATTTTTTAGCTCTTTTCTCCCTGGGGACTCAAAGCGCTGTGACCTTGCTTTCTGCAGTCTCAAAGGCTCAGGAAAAAAGGTGGGTTTTTAGCCTTTTTTTTTAAGCTGTTGGAGTTTCTCACACTGATTTGGAAGTGAGTTCCATGGAGTAGGGGCTGCATGGAAAAAGGCCCGAGCACCAAATGTTCTTAAGTGGATCCTGGAAATAACCAAATTCATCTTATTTGAAGAGCCGAGGGTACGTGACGAGGCATATAGTTCCAATACAGTAGATCCGCTGTGTACTTGGGTCCCATGTGGTTTAGAGCCTTGGATGTCAGCAGGCATTCTGCTGCATTCTGTACTAGTTGTAAGGGGCGAAGAACCTTATCCGGGGATCCGATAAACAGGGCATTGCAGTAGTCCAAGCAGAGTATACAAATACATGAACTAGAGTAGGTAGGTCTTCAGCTGTGATAAGGTGTTAAATTCTCGCTATATTTCTCAGATGGAAGAATGAGGATTTGAAGACTACTAAAACCTAATGTCTGAGTGTTAATACTGCATGGCATCTCCCCCAATTGCTAGTTTGAAGTGGGAGACCTTTGGACTTAATCCATCATGTGTGGACCGCCTACCACCCACACCTCTGTTTTGTCAGAGTTCAGCCTTAACCAGCTGGTGTTCATCCAGTTTTGTAATTTCACTAGACAGGCATTGATGGATGCTGATGGGTCTTGTGTGCCAGGCTTAAAGGACTAGTAATACATCGTCATCCAGAAAGTAATTTGCTTTTATACGCCTAGCAAGGTATGATTTCAGTGTAATTTTACCTGCATCTGTCAGGTTGACCTTTTCTCTCCTTGTGAAGCTTGTCATGTGACTGCAGAACACTAGTAACTGTTTGTTCAGCCGCATTAACATGAATCCCCCCATTGCTCCAACTCATAGGTGAGGATTGTAATACTATTACAAGGAGATTAAGAACCTTATAAAAATATATATTAAAGGCTTAAATACGTTCACACTAGGGGTGTTTTTCACATTTTTTTAAGTGCTGGTGATTTCCAAAATCGCCCTGAAAGCGCTTGTGCTATGAGGAAGTTCACATCTGAGCGGTTCGTTTCCAATCCGCTCAGAAAAGCAGTGTATAGGCCATTTTTGAGGCGATTCTGTCTCAATGGAAGGTATAGGAAAACGCAAAACGCTCAAAAAATCGCTTTGTGCAGCGATTGCTTGAGCGTTTTTAAGAATAACTACACTGTATTTATTCTTTTCCGGATCAAAGAGTTCATTGACGTCAGGAACTGAAAAAACGCAATCGCTCTGCAAAAGCGCTTAACAAAAGCATCCAACTAACAGAAAGCGAAAGAAAAAAAACGCAAGCGGAACACAATGTAAAGGCCTAAAGGAGGTAATTATGTGGAGGAAGAAGATACAGTGGCCCAAATGCAATTAACCCTCCTGGCGGTCTATTAGAAACCGCCAGGGGGCAGCGAAGCACTATTTTTTTTTTATTTTTTTTTAAATCATGTAGCGAGCCTAGGGCTCGCTACATGATAGCCGCTGCACAGCGGCATCCCCCCAGCCTCTTCGATCGCCTCCGGCGATCTTTGATCAGGAAATCCCGTTCAAAGACGACGGGGCGGGATGACGTTATGTAAGTCATGACGTCTAAGGGAGTCCCGATCCACCCCTCAGCGCTGCCTGGCACTGATTGGCCAGGCAGCGCACGGGGTCTGGGGGGGGGGGGGGTGGCACGGCACGGCGATTAGTGGCGATCTTGCGCGGAGCGGCGGCGATCGGAATGCACACGCAGCTAGCAAAGTGCAAAAAGCAAATGATGCAAATCGGCCCAGCAGGGCCTGAGAAATCCTCCTGCACAGCATAGCCCGAGCTCAGCTCGGGCTTACCGCCAGGAAGGTTAACTTTTTCTCCTAAGTTTTGAATATTTTGTCTATACTTCGAATAGGGATGATCAATGAGATGCAAACATTTCCGAGTTCATACAGGATTAAGTAAATTTGTATGCAAATATATGCATCTTAAAAATAAATCAATTAAATCCCTCCCATGTTTAAATTGATTGGTCAATTTTTTTAACCACTTGCCGACCGCACACTCATAACGTGCGTCGGCAAAGTGGCAGCTGCAGGACCAGCGACGCAGTACTGCGTCGCCAGCTGCAGCCTAATTAATCAGGAAGCAGCCGCTCGTACGAGCGGCTGCTTCCTGTCAAATCACGGCGGGGGGCTCCGTGAATAGCCTGCGGGCCGCCGATGGCGGCTCGCAGGCTAGATGTAAACACAAGCGGAAATAATCCGCTTTGTTTACATTTGTACGGCGCTGCTGCGCAGCAGCGCCGTAAGGCAGATCGGCGATCCCCGGCCAATCAGCGGCCGGGGATCGCCGCCATGTGACAGACCACATCCTGTCACTGGCTGCACAGGACGGATAGCGTCCTGTGCAGCCCGGAACACCAGGGGGAGGCAGCAGGTAGGAGAGGGAGGGGGAATTTCGCCGCGGAGGGGGGCTTTGAGGTGCCCCCCCCCGCCACCCACAGCAGGCAGGAGAGATCAGACCCCCCCAGCACATCATCCCCATAGGGGGGAAAAAAGGGGGGCAATCTGATCTCCCTGCCTGCACCCTGATCTGTGCTGGGGGCTGCAGAGCCCACCCAGCACAGATCAATCAAACCAGCGCTGGTCCTTAAGGGGGGGTAAAGGGTGGGTCATCAAGTGGTTAAGCTGCATACATTTACATACAAATTTATATAATCCTGTATGAACCCAGAAAAACTTGCATCTCCTTGAACATCCTAACCCTAAACCACATACAACTGTTCTATGGAGGAATCACTACCTGCAAGAGGTATATGGGGAAATGATGCCTGCACTTATGTTATGTTGGGGACATGTCATAGATGCATTTGTTACGAAGGTGATGTGATAATGTAGCTTGAGGGACATCCAGGTATTGGTAGGTGATATTTTTTTCTTACATGGCAGAAAACCAAAGATGTTACTCTTTGAAAACGATTTTTTTGTGCCGTACAGCTCGTCCTGTGATTCCTTTTTGCCCGCTCTCCTTACTGTGAAGTGACAAAACTGTCCTTAACTGAGGCTGGGAAGGGCTGCAGTTGTTTGGGTGTTTGTTGGATGTTGTACAATCAGGGGTGAGCCTGGGGTGCCTGGCACCTGGGTGCAAGATTTTCTCTGGAGCCTATGGGAGTGGTTAAATTAACCGCGCCCAACCACATTACCACACCCATGTCCTGCCTAATCACACCCACACCTTCCACCTCTTTACGCATGCATGTGATACCCCATTCCTACCCCTCTTCCATGGGCTTGCTCCTGGCTGGCTTTGGCTGCCTGCGAGTCTGCTAGTCTCTGGACTGACTCAGGTTGAGAGGCTCTGCGAGTGCGACGCAGTCACACACTGCGTATTTATGGCTGCCTGCGTCCACCCTACTCTTGCTTGCAGTCGTCAGCGCCTCCCCCGCCAAGCCCAAGCGTGAGGTGGGCTGCCTGTATCTTTCCCGTTCAGCCTGCCAGTGTTGCCAACCTTTCACGTTATGTTTTACTGACGAATATCTAAAAATTTACTGACAAAAGATTATTTTTACTGACAAAATTTCCCCACTAAATGCACATAAGAGACAGCGTTTCACCACTAAATGCATGTAATGACAGACAGCCTTTCATCAGTAAATGCACATAATGAGAGACAGCTTTTCCCCAGTAAATGCACATAAGAAACTGCTTTTCACCAGTAAATGCACATAATAAGATACCGCTTTTCACCAGTAAATGCACATAAGAGACAGCTTTTCACCAGCAAATGCACATAATAAGAGACAGCTTTTCACCAGCAAATGCACATAATAAGAGACAGCTTTTCACCAGTAAATGCACATAATAAGAGACAGCTTTTCACCAGTAGATGTACATAATGACAAACAGCCAGTGTCCCCAGTATATGTAGCCAGCCTGGACCCCATTTAGGTAGTGAGTGACAGGGACCCCTTTAGGTAGTGAGTGACAGGGAGCCCTTTAGGCAGTGAGTGACAGGGAGCCCTTTAGGCAGTGAGTGACAGGGACCCCTTTAGGCAGTGAGTGACAGAAACCCCTTTAGGCAGTGAGTGACAGGGAGCCCTTTAGGCAGTGAGTGACAGGGAGCCCTTTAGGCAGTGAGTGACAGGGAGCCCTTTAGGCAGTGAGTGACAGGGACCCCCTTAGGCAGTGAGTGACAGGGACCCCCTTAGGCAGTGAGTGACAGGGAGCCCTTTAGGCAGTGAGTGACAAGGACCCCTTTAGGCAGTGAGTGACAGGGACCCATTTAGGCAGTGAGTGACAGGGAGCCCTTTAGGCAGTGAGTGACGGACCCCTTTAGGCAGTGAGTGACAGGGACCGTGTTTAGGTAGTGAGTGAAAGGGAGCCCCTTTAGGCAGTGAGTGACAGGGACCCCGTTTAAGTAGTGAGTGACAGGGAGCTCCCACTCTAGCCGCCGCCGCTCCCCCCTTACCTTGCAGCCAGCAGACCTCAGGATCAGCGGCGACCCAACCAATATGAGCGGGCGCCGGACGCACCCGCTCTATATGCGGAAGTGATGTCACTTCCGCATATCAGTGCGGTGTGCTAGGTCCTAGCGCCCGCACTATTGGTCGCCGCCTGATCGAGGTCTGAGAGACGCGGCTAGAGGAGGGAGAGAGGGAGCAGCGGCTGGAGGGAGGGAGCCGCGGCCAGAGGGGGTGGCGGCCGGGCGGCGCCTGTCAGAGGTGCCTTGGTGCAATGCACCCGCATCACCCGCCCAGTAGCGGCCCTGTGTACAATATCCTGCATAAGTTCTTCCTGCTCTCAAGAGATAATACAATTGATTTAGAAAGGTTCTTCTGAGCTGAAGGACATTGGAGATTAAAAAATCCAGTTCAGGTTTTCTAGAATAGATGACTTCTAAAGTGTCTAATACATAGCTCCCAACTGTCCCTTTTTCAGAGGGACAGTCCCTCTTTGGGAACTAAATCTCTCTGACCCTCTTTCTTCCTCATTTGTCCCTATTTCTTCCTCATGCATCGCTCTTTCAGGACTGATATACAGATCTGTGTAAATATGTGAATTTTTATACTGAAAAATATGTTTATCTTACTCTAAACGGCATTCCCATATTTTAAAGGAAACCTTAACTCTAAAAAATAAAAAAAAATGAGTTTCACTTACCTGGGGCATCTACCAGCCCCCTGCAGCCATCTTGTGCCCTCAGTCTCTCATGGCTCCTCCGGTCCCCCACCGCCAGCTAGTTTCGTTTTTGCCAACTCGGAGTCGGCAGGCCGCCACGCGTACCTTTGCACGTATTCCCGCTGGTGCAGGAAGCTATCGCGGACATTAACATGTACATTTGTGCGTCAAAATGTAGGTGTTAATGTCCGCGATAGCTTCCTGCACCAGCGGGAATGCGTGCAAAGGTACGCTAGGCGGCCCGCCGACTCCGAGTCGGCAAAAACAAAACTAGCTGGCGGCGGGGGACTGGAGGAGCCATGAGTGACTACGAGGGCACAAGATGGCTGCAGGGGGCTGGTAGATGCCCCAGGGAAGTGAAACTCATTTTTTTTCCCTAGAGTTAAGGTTCCCTTTAAGAATAAAAAAAATCCAATCCAGGTTTGCTGCATCACTTATTTTCTTCATTATTTTACGTCCGTGGTTCAGTGGAGTTTAAAAGTTTTCCATGCTTTTGTATTTTAATTTCTTCTCCTCTTCCAAATATTTCTTTTATCATTTTATTGGCCTATCATAAGAAGAAACTGCCCATTTACTGGTACAAAGCATGTGTGGTTTTTAGATTTTTTTTTTATACCCTAACATGAGTATTTACTTACAGGATATTTACGAAATTGTCATTCTGTCCAGCCAGCCTTATGATTCATAGCCCATAAAGCTGGCAAGACCCATTTCATGCCCTCCCATTCCTCCTCTCTACACACAAACAAAGCGGCCCCCACCTATGCCTGCTGATTGGACAGAGCAGGTCAGCAGCCACGCTCGACGTGGTTTAAGCTCACGCTGTCATATTGACAACACTGGTTGACTCAACAGATTCAACCCTCCTCTTTCTTTTTAGTACAGTGTGTATAATAGTTTACCTGATCTGATGCCGACACAGATTCAGGCGCTGTCATTGGCTGGCTGCACACAGCTCTGGATAAAATAGTGATATATATTATCTGGCGTTCAATTGAAATGAAGATCAAAGAAAACGTCTTAAAATAGATCTGTTCTCATCTCCTACCTACTAGTCTCTTTCTTCTCTCCTTTTTCCATCTGTTATTTTGAATGGCCCATAATACTAAAATCAATATATGACAAGGATGTAATGTTCTTCCAAAGTGAGTGTTCTAGACACTTGTTTTAGTGCCGAGTTTATTTTTTGATTGCGTCTCTTTTTCTCTCACTTCGAGGTTCTTTGTGATACAGCTTATTTAAAGTGTCTCATAATGCGGTTTTTGTTACCATTCAAGCCTATTTCCCTAACAGCTGAGGGATAATAGTCTGTTTTTTTATTTTAAGTTCAGCAACAGCACATGGTTAGACCTACTTGACATCAGTCTTGTAAAGGGAGAGATTAAGCTAGAGAGAGTATGAGAGAGAGAGAGGAGCCTGGTAAAGGCAGGGACCGGGGAGCTCAGGTGCTCACTTACTTGTGATTGACAAGCAGTGACATTTCTTCGGGCTTACTTTTTAAAGATTCCACTTAATGGCAGTCACTTCTTGTGCTTTATTGCTTTCACAAGTGGTTTCAAAACCCAGTACTTGAAAATAAACATAACAGTGCCCATCACTGCTATGGTCCTTTTTTTTTTCTATAAATCTTCTTTGCTTTATTTTGTTAGTGAGCTGATGAGTGACATCAAAGCAGACCCCGCTAGACCTAAATTTAAAAAAAAATGGCTGCTTCTGATGTCCTAGAGACAATAATTATGATGTGCCGGTTAAGTCCAAACTACAGCTGAGGGATTTTACTTTAAAGCAGGAGGATTGGGCGCTAAAAAAAAAATGCATTTATAGCGCTTTGTCTGGCACCTCATTATGTGTGGGTCTGATTCATTAAGTAATTGGTTTGCAGTTGTTTACATGAGTATTAAGGCCTTCTATTCAGAAGCCTTTGAGAGATACATTGTGCAAATGTTGCATGCTATGAATGCTGAATGAGGGGCAGGGGGCCAGTCCTATTGGCTAAACACTGTACTCTGTTGAAAAGCGAGAGAAAGGGATTGGGTGCTGCTTTGCATAGCAATGACTCTGCCTTAATAAGCTTTACAGATTAATACCCACAAGCTATAAAAGATGCAAAGAGATACTCTTAGCACATTTAAACATGCTCATTTCACTATTGTGGTTCTGGAGACCGAAAGAATCGAGTTCTTTCATATTCCTCCTTTTTTTTTTTACTCACTCCAGTGTCTTTTAAAGGACCAAACTTAATAGAATCCAATGTTTATTGTATTATAAATCAAGGGACATAGCAAGATCTGCAACAGTTTATTATTAAAGTTTTATTCAATGTAAATCTCTTTTTTTTTTCCACTATTGTATCTCCTATAGCAAAATCATTTTGTGGTTGAATGGGGATAAAAAGGCGTAATGTGCAAAGAAGTGAGTCTTAATAGGACGCTGCTCTCTGAGTAAAGACTACTTGTTCCCCTTTGTGCGGCGGAACATGACATTTTCCTCCTCTTCAGGATGCTCTGTGCTGCCTTCCACCATTAAAACGCATTTTGTTCCCTTTCCCATAAAACGCTGCTGCCAAACAACACTGAGCCAACGGCGAAACACTTGCCCCGGGTTCAACAAAAAGAGCACAAGGCAAAATAATCCTTTGCTGCCACGGAGGAGGAGAAAAAAGTATGACCAATTTTATCTGCCTAGCGCTGGAGCCGGGCTGCTGTTCACTGACCTCTGTGGATTAAGGCTGATCTTCCTCCAAGCCTGGACCAAAAGGCCTGTGTATGTGTGTGGCATAGCCTTGCCTATGCAGTACTAAAATGAGCCAGAGGAGGTCACTCTTATTCTAGATACTGAGATGTCTTGTCGAGCAGCTTGATAATAGCTGCCTCAGCAACAAATGTAGCTGCAGGTTTGTGTTTTGGTGTGCTGTGCTTTATAAATGGTAATGACTGTACGCAAACACATACAGTGCTGACATGACACTCGTATTGTGAAAAAGTGATGTACAGTGAGGGTGCTTTCAAAGCTCACGCATCTCGTGTTTTTTTTATTATTATTATTATTGTTATCAACATTTGCTGTGACCGCCCCTTGCATTTTGAAGAGCATTAATCCTAGGTACACCTGCTCACAGTTTTTTCAGAAAGTCATTGAGTAGATTGTTCTAAAGATCTAGGAGAACTAGATATACTATTTATGCAGGAGAACAGAGGCGCCAAAAGGATAAAAGGAAGCTAAATGAGCTTAAAAACTAAATTCTTGGTAAATAGAGGAGGTAGTGGTGGACTTACCGCCTCCAAGCAGACACACAACGACTGTAGTAAAGACAGTCAATATATTTTATTTATGAACTCCAAATATGCAACGCGTTTCGCAGGTTTGATCCTGCGTCATCAGGCAATAACAACGGAGTAATAGCATATGTGGTCAGTAGAAGAGCCAGGCACAACAACAAACAGTTCACACTAATATAGCATATAAGATATAAATCAGCAGCCAAATGTGGGAGCATGTTCTGGTATTTGGGGAGGATTTGGCTGTGTACACCTCACAAGAAGTTGTCTTCTGGGGTCATTTCATAGATGACGGGTTCATTCTGTGAGGCGGCCCCAGAGACATGTTTGTGGACTTTGTGGATATGTTTAACATAAATGAGATTGGTATGTTCTTTACAACCTACCCATTGTGCAACTTGTTCACTGTGTGTTAGTTGGCAATCATGTTTTTATGCAACATTTATTATTAAAAGTTACGTTTTAGCTCTTTAATCTCCAGAAAGGTTACTATTGTGATATTGTTAGTTCAGGTGTGTGTTTTCTATAGATATGTATTAGACCTTTGATGTCCTGCGCCAAAATTACTTTCTTGGCATTGGCTATTGCCAGGCACAACAATATTATTAATATTATTTAGTATTTATATAGCGCTGACATCTTCCACATCGATGTACAGAGTATATGGTCTTGTCACTTAACTGTCCCTCAGAGGGGCTGGGCTCACAATCTAATCCCTACCATAGTCATATGTCTATGTATGTATTGTGAAGTGTATGCCTCGTAGTCGAGAGCCAATTTTAGTGGGAAGCCAATTAAGTTATTTGTATGTTTTTGGGATGTGAGAGGAAACTGGAGTGCCAAGAGGAAACCCATGCAGACACAAGGAGAACATACAAACTCCTTCCAGATGTTGACCTGGCTGGGATTCGAACCGGGAACCCAGCGCTGCAAGGGGAGTGTGCTAACCACTACGCCACCGTGCTGCCCAATAGCTGCTATTTTCACTTCCCGCCAACTCAAGCACCCTAATTTCTGGGTAGGTGACCCTGACTGTAAGATAAGGGGTTATTGTCCAGCTCCAGGTTGAATTTGACCAATCAGATGTTTGCTGATGATAATGGATACTGGATACGTTTTATCTTATACTCATCGGCATTGCGAGCATCAAGGAGACCACTGAGAGCATCAAGGGGAACTTGATGGACTCAGCAAGACAGCTCATTTCAGAACAGCACTGCCTTGCTGATTTGGGCGCCACTATAGACCGTAATGAGAATTATGGCTATAGTGGTGCTCAGTGAAAAATGTGAGTGTCGCTGAAAGCCAGAGCTCAAATTATGAAAAACAACAAGCTATTTCGTTCGCCAACAATAGCCGTTGCCTGAATTAAAATTGAAAGTTCCTCCTGAGTTGGGACAACTTGGAGGGGGAAGAGCTTTAACTGCACCCAGGTGTTTGGCTGCAGCAGGGTGAGCCGTCTTTTGGCTTCACCCTGCACTGAAATTTGGCCACAGCCTATATACCAGGGGTCTCAAACTCAATTTACCTGGGGGCCGCAAGAGGCAAAGTCAGGATGAGGCTGGGCCGCATAAGGAATTTCACAATCGCGGCGCATCGCCACCTCTGCCCGCCCCTCTCACTCTTCCTTCACAGAGAGGGGCGGGGAGAGGCGGCGATCCGTGCGGCGATTGACGCCAGGAGGGGCAGAGCTGAAGCTGAAAGCTCTGCCCCTTCCTGGAAATGCCGGCGGATTGCCCCCCAGGCGATTTAGGGGCTCTGCAGCCCTAGTTTAGCGGTGGGGATGCGGCGGTTTACTTGGGAGCACTGAAGCGAACTATAAGGAAGCTTTTGCCAGCGAGGGCCACAAAATATTGTATCGAGGGCCGCAAATGGCCTGCAGGCCGCGAGTTTGAGACCCCTGCTATATACCTAACCTTAGCACCCCCACCTACTCCTAACACTAACCACCCCCCACTTACTACAAACACTAACCACCCCCACCTACTCCTAACACTAAAGGCCCTTTTACACTTCACATCTAGTAGCTCTCCGCTATAACTGAAAGAAAATGAATTTTCAAAGTAATGTCCATGTTTTCCTATGGCACAGTTCCCACTATACACGCTTTAACTGAAAGCTTTTTTCACAATGCACTGCTATGGAAAAAAAAGCGTACCAACGCATACCAATGCATTAAGTGTAAAAGGGACCTAACCACCCCCCACTCAATGCTATTTTGCACCAGAGTTCAGCTACACTGTAGCCAAACTCTGGTGTACTACTGCTCTCTGCATGCCCGCTGCTCCTACAGAGTTCCTCTACTGTAGCCACTGCTATTGTTCACGACCCATGTCCAAATTTTCGTCTATAGCTGGTATTTCTGTATATTAATATGGGTGCCTATGGCAGCGTCCAAATTTCTCAGGCGCTGCTCGTGCCACAAATTGTCTTTCAAATACATACTCTCCCTACTCTTTCTTATAACACTAACCTTCTGAAAATAGCTTCAACCCTATATGATACTTGCCTTCTGTCATCTTCATTAGCAGCTGAAACATTGCCCGGTGCTGGGCTATACAATAACCAGACAACAGTGTCTAAACATCGTACCTTGCACCGAGGAACCACATAACGCTAATAATAAGCACTGTCTCTATAGCGGCACCCAACTTTGCCGACACTATAACTATCTGCTTCACAATTGATGTATGCTTTCTGTAACCGCCATGGAGAAGACGACAATGCTGCACATATTTTCTTTGAATGGCAACTGAACTCTAGATATATCAGTGGTTTTGTCAGACTAACTTGAAACTGAGTCGGAAACTATTAATAGGGCTGCCTGGATATTGCAAGCGCAAACCTTTACTGCCTGCCCAATAAATACACATGCTGGACACAAAAGATCAAAATCATATCTCTGTAGCAGAGGGAATAAAGACTATGCTGTGGACAATAGATGTTGTTTGTAAGCAATCTCTGTCACCGCTTCATATGCATGGAGCCAGATGAAAGGCTGCGGAGAGCCTGAGCTCTTCCATAAACACATACAATGCATAGTAACTTTGCTGAGCCTTTCATTAATAGGAGGTCATGCATTAAAATAGTGATATCTGTTTTCTCTGGAGGAAAAATATCTGGCTCAGCCAAAACAGCTTTGGCCCTCCGATAACCTGAGAAGTGATAACAGCATTCATTAATCATTCATATGTCCTTGCTTGACAAAGTCTTTAAAGGAATACCGAAAATAAACCATTGAGACAAACAATTCTATCTATCCTCCTCCTAAAAATGTATTTTTTTAGGTATCTCACAGTTTTATTTTATATGTATGCACTTTTTAAAGTAAACCTGAGTAACCAAGCACCTCAGTGTGACCCAAACCACTAGGAATGTATAGGGGGATAAAGCAGACCGAAAAGCCCTCCTGCTAATAAGCAATGCTTGGTGAAAATTGCCTTCTTAAAACAGAAGGAAATTTGCAATAACTCAGCTATAAGTGAACATTTGTGGTTACCCACAATGCTCCACTACTGAATATGCAAATTATTCCTTTTTGCCCTTGTAAGCAAGGCAAGCATCCAGAACCCTGGTGTATAGCAAGGGAAAAAGGTTCGCCTGGGGGTACTTAACTTGAGAGGTAAAAGCCTCTGGATCCAGCGCTAGGAAAATCAACCCCCCCCCCCTCCCCCAGATCTTCTTGTAAGCATTTGTCGATGTGCGCGCATGTGCAGTGGCGCTTCTCCGCTCCAGCATAAGTAGCCAACCCCCACCAGGTCTGCTCTACTGCACTGCGTCTGCATAGGAGCGCAGATGTAAATCTTGATGTCTCTCTGTGTTTGGGGCTGCCAGCACTGGATCGGGCTGGCAGAGGGAGACAGGGAAGCCTCATTAAGATCCAGAAGTTTCCCCTCAATGTAAGTACCTCATACGGGCACTTTATTCCCTTACGAGATTACATTAAGTTTTTACTGTTTTATTGGCTAGGCTCAATGACACATTTATTGAAGTATGCCAGAGCTAAAATCTATGAACTATTGACCCTTTTTATATCTTTCCTGCTCTCCGAAGCCATTTTCTGCCAGGAAAGTGTTTATTGCCAAAATTCTTTATTGGTGAGAGTTACGCTATTGTCTGACCAGGTCTGGAATGGAGAAAGGAAAAAAAAAACACAGCTGTCATGAACTTGCCTGTGGCATGCTCTGCTGAGCTGGAGGTCCTGAATTCCTTGCATACATACAGCTGCATAGTGTTGCTAGCATTTGCAATGAGTGTCATTTCCATCTGCAATCAGTCTACAGTTCAGAGTAGCACAGGGTTGATTACCATTCACTTGTGTTGTAATTTACATGTCTGCCTCCCTGTCTTAACACGTTGCCTGTGATAGCATGCAGCTTATGCCATAGCTGCATTGCTGGGTCTTATGCTATAATTGTTGTTTACATTGCATTGCTTCATTATGGACAGCTGCTGTTCCTATGCTGACAAACAACAAAGTTCCTTCTGATCCTGCTGTTGGTTGTTACAATAGCTGCGGTAGATATTGGTGACGTTTCTTCTAGTCCTGCCTGTCTGGATGCTGCCATCACTGCAGTCCTGATTGGCAGGCACTCCTTCTGATCCTGCCGTGTGGATGTTACCATAGCTGCAATTGCTATTGATGACACTCCTTCTAGTCTTGCTGTCTGGACGTTGCCTTCACTTCGGTTGCGATTGGCAGATACTCATTTTAGTCCTGTGGATGTTACCATTGCTGCAGTTGCTATTGGTAACAATCCTTCCTGTTCTGTCTTGTTTGTATTTGTGTCGACGTTTGCCATCGGTACGGTAACAATTTGATTGGCAAACTTTCCATCCTGTTTGTCCTTGTTTTATTTATCTGCATACAAAAGAGGCTGCAAACTGAAATGGAAAGATAATGTTAATAACTATGTTAACCACTTGCCGACCACCCACAGCCGATGGGCGGCGGCAAAGTGGACGCCGAAAGGACCGCAATACGCCATTCGGCGGCGGCTTTTTTTGGCTCTGCGGAGCAGCGATCGCGTCACTGGTGACGCGCGCTGCCCCTGGCAACAGGCTCCGCCCACCCACGACGTCATCCCGCTGGCCGGTAGTAAGCGCTGGCGGGATGTAAATACTCGATTGCCGCATACAAAGTGTATAATACACTTTGTAATGTATACAAAGTGTATTATACAGGCTGCCTCCTGCCCTGGTGGTCCCAGTGATCGAGGGACCACCAGGGCAGGCTGCAGCCATCCTAAGTCGCACTCAAACACACTGATCTGCCCCCCCCCCCGCACTCTGATCGCCCACAGCACACCTCAGACCCCCCCCCCGCCCACCCCCCAGACCCCTGTTTGCACCCAATCACCCATCAATCACTCCCTGTCACTATCTGTCAGCGCTATTTTTTTTATTAGGTCCTAATCTGCCCTCTGGGGTCTCCTGATCACCCCCCCCCCCCCACACCCTCAGATCCTCCCCAGACCCCCCCCCCCCGTGTACTGTTTACATTTATTCTCTCCACTAATCACCTGTCAATCATCACCCATCAATCACTCCCTGTCACTAACACTGCCCCCTGGGGGCTCCTGATCACCCCCCTCCCCACACC
This sequence comes from Hyperolius riggenbachi, assembly GCF_040937935.1. Taxonomy (NCBI): domain Eukaryota; kingdom Metazoa; phylum Chordata; class Amphibia; order Anura; family Hyperoliidae; genus Hyperolius; species Hyperolius riggenbachi. Next base: position 422,084,147 of record NC_090649.1, on the reverse strand, counting down.
CTCAGATCTTCCCCAGACCCCCCCCCAGACCCCCTGTGTACTGTTTACATCTATTCTCCCCACTAATCACCTGTCAATCACCCATCAATCACCCCCTGTCACTAACACTGCCCCCTGGGGGCTACTGATCTCCCCCCCACCACCAATCAGATCAGACCCTAACCTGCCTCTTACGGGCATCTGATCACCCGCCCGCACCCTCAGATCACCTGCAGACCCACCCTCAGATCACCTCCAAAGTGCATTGTTTACCCCTGTTCTGCCATCTAATCACCCATCAATCACCCCGTCACCGCTACCAATCAGATCAGACCCCTATCTGCCCCTAGAGCACCCAATCACCCGCCCACACCTTCAGAACACCCTTAGACCCCCCAGACCTCCCCCTGTGTACTGTATACATCTATCCTCCCCTGTAATCACCCGTCAATCACCCGGTCACTGCCACCCATCAGATCAGACCCTAACCTGCCTCTTACGGGCATCTGATCACCCACCCACACCATCAGATCGCCCACAGACCCACCCTCAGATCACCTCCAAAGTGCATTGTTTACATCTGTTCTGCCGTCTAATCACCCATCAATCACCCACTGTCACTGCTACCAATCAGATCAGACCCCTATCTGCCCCTAGGGCACCCAATCACCTGCCCGCACCCTCAGAACGCCCTCAGACTCCAGCCCTGATCACCTCGCCAGTGCATTGCTTGCATCTATTCCCCCGTCTAATCACACCTTGAGACACCCATCAATCACCTCCTGTCACCACCTGTCACCCCCTAGCACACCTACCCATCAGATCAGGCCCTAATTTGCCCCGTGTGGGCTCCTGATCACTCGGCCAAACCCTCAGATCCCCCTCAGACCCCCTTCCGATCACCTCCCCAGTGCATTGATTGCATCTATTTTCCCTTTTAATCACCCCTGAGACACCCATCAATCACCTCCTGTCACCCCCCTAGCACTCCTATCCATCAGATCAGGCCCAATACAACCTGTCATCTAAGAGGCCACCCTGCTTATGACCGGTTCCACAAAATTCGCCCCCTCATAGACCACTTTTCATCAAAATTTGCAGATGCTTATACCCCTGAACAGTCATTTTGAGGCATTTGGTTTCCAGACTACTCCTCACGGTTTTGGGCCCCTAAAATGCCAGGGCAGTATAGGAACCCCACAGTGACCCCATATGACGAGTTAATAGAAGATTTTTATTTTTTGTCAAAAGTTAGCGGAAATTGATTTTTATTGTTTTTGTCACAAAGTGTCATTTTACACTAATTTGTGACAAAAAATAAAATCTTCTATGAACTCACCATACACCTAACGGAATACCTTGGGGTGTCTTCTTTCTAAAATGGGGTCACTTGTGGGGTTCCTATACTGCCCTGGCATTTTAGGGGCCCTAAACCGTGAGTAGTCTAGAAACCAAATGCCTCAAAATGACCCGTGAATAGGACGTTGGGCCCCTTAGCGCACCTGGGCTGCAAAAAAGTGTCACATGTGGTATCACCGTACTCAGGAGAAGTAGTATAATGTGTTTTGGGGTGTATTTTTACACATACCCATGCTAGGTGGGAGAAATATCTCTGTAAATGGACAATTGTGTGTAAAAAAAATCTAAAAATTGTCATTTACAGAGATATTTCTCCCACCCAGCATGGGTATATGTAAAAATACACCACAAAACACATTATACTACTTCTCCTGAGTACGGCGGTACCACATGTGTGGCACTTTTTTGCACCCTAACTGCTCTAAGGGGCCCAAAGTCCAATGAGTACCTTTAGGATTTCACAGGTCATTTTGAGAAATTTGGTTTCAAGACTACTACTCACGGTTTAGGGCCCCTAAAATGCCAGGGCAGTATAGGAACCCCACAAGTGACCCCATTTTAGGGAAAGAAGACACCCCAAGGTATTCCATTAGGGGCATGGTGAGTTCATAGAAGATTTTATTTTTTGTCACAAGTTAGCGGAAATTGATTTTTATTGTTTTTTTTTTCACAAAGTGTCAATTTCCACTAACTTGTGACAAAAAAAAAATCTTCTATGAACTCACCATACTCCTAACAGAATACCTTGTGGTGTTGTCTTTCTAAAATGGGGTCACTTGTGGGGTTCCTAAACTGCCCTGGCATTTTAGGGGCCCTAAACCGTGAGGCGTAGTCTTGAAACCAAACGTCTCAAAACAACCTGTGAAATCCCAAAGGTATGTGTAAAAATACACCCCAAAACACATACTATTTCTGAGTACGGCAATACCACATGTGTGGCACTTTTTTGAAGCCTAACTGCGCTAAGGGGCCCAAAGTCCAATGAGCACCTTTAGGCTTTACGGGGTGCTTACAATTTAGCACCCTCCAAAATGCCAGGACAGTGAACACACCCCACAAATGACCCCACTTTGGAAAGTAGACACTTCAAGGTATTCAGAGAGGGGCATGGTGAGTCCGTGGCAGATTTCATTATTTTTTTTGTCATAAGTTAGCAGAAATGGAAACTTTTTTTTTTTTGTCTCAAAGTGTCATTTTCCGCTAACTTGTGACAAAAAATAAAATCTTCTATGAACTCACCATGCCTCTCAGTGAATACTTTGGGATGTCTTCTTTCCAAAATGGGGTCATTTGGGGGGTATTTATACTATCCTGGAATTTTAGCACCTCATGAAACATGACAAGTGTTCAGAAAAGTCAGAGATGCTTCAAAATGGGAAAATTCACTTTTTGCACCAGTTTGTAAACGCTATAACTTTTACCCAAACCAATAAATATACACTGAATGTTTTTTGGTTTTTTTTTATCAAAGACATGTAGCACTATAAATTTGGACAAAAATGTATACAGAAATTTTACTTTATTTGAAAAATGTCAGCACAGAAAGTTAAAAAAAAAATCATTTTTTTTACAAAATTCATGTCTTTTTTGATGAATATAATAAAAATTAAAAATCGCAGCAGCAATTAAATAGCACCAAAAGAAAGCTGTATTAGTGACAAGAAAAGGAGGTAAAATTAATTTAGATGGTAGGTTGTATGACTGAGCAATAAACCGTGAAGGCTGCAGTGGTCTGAGTGGAAAAAAAGGCTCTGGTCCTTAAAGAGAACCAGAGATGAAGCACCCTCATGTATTTTATTACATTTATCAGTGTATTTTATTACATTTATCAGTGGGAACATGACAGTAAACACCTACCCTGCTTTTAGTTTCATTCTTATCTGCTTAATTAGTCTATTATCAGCTGTGATGAGAATCCCCGACTGGCTCAGTCTAGGTTTGACCTGGAATCATTATAGCTGAGTCACTCTTCTGTGGAGTCTTTTCAAGCCCAAGCCTGCCATCTCCTGGCCCAGATTTCCTGCTTTGCATACTGAGAGCTGTGATGACATGGGAGGCGCTGCTGCTGCTGCTGAGAGAGAATCTCTGAAACAGACACGTGTGGCAATATGATCTGTGTGCTCTGGGTGCACTCTGTCTGCATAGATACTGATGATGACTGCAGTTTCATTCCTATGAGAGAGACTTCCTACAGGCAGCTGCACATCATACCAAAATGAAAGCACACAGATGAAAGGCTGCAGCCATTCTCATATAGCCTAGATAGCAGCCTAGTCTCATATAGCCTAGGCAGCACATCCAGAACAACTCATAACCCGGAAGCAGAAGGGATTTGAGCCGGCGGCCATATTTGATTTTTCCTGGAGCAATAGTGGATAAAAAACACTAAAAAAGGCACACCAGAGCTGCGAAATTATCAGGTAGAGCATTTATTCTTTACAAGCTATCGACTGATATGTTTATTTTGTGTGAAACGTTCATCTCTGGTTCCCTTTAAGGGGTAGAAAGACTGTGGTCCTCAAGTGGTTAAAAAGTGTCCTGTGTACCACCAATACATATTTTTTATTTTTGTGAGAATCTGCTCAGCTGCCTGTGCAGACAGGCAGCTTTTTGACCACTGTTCAGGTCTGCATTCTTCAGGTCTCTTTAAGAGAGACTTTTTGTCAGTATTGCAGCTTGCTGCTGGGAAATTTGCATACATTCGTTATGCAAATCCCCTACCTGCCTCCTGTGATGACTGGCAGTATAAAGGTTGGGATTACCCACAGTCCTTTGCTGGTCATTTCTTCAGGGTTTGTAGTAAACACTCCTAGAGAGTGTCAGCCATGCTACTTCTTGTTGAAGTTATCTTAGAGTAATTCTGGGGACTGCACTAGGCAGTTTCTTTAGTGCCGTCAGGATTGCTTATCTGTTTGTTTGTCTGTTGCGACTGTCCTGTCCCAGCGGTGGTCGATAGGAGGTCGTTCTGTGTGTCTGGGTGCTAACCGCAACAGCGGTTGTTGCTGGTAGCCCCTTCTGATCTGTTTCCCTGGATCGTGCTAGCCTCTTTTGCGCTAGTGCTGTGGATCCTTCTGTTCTGCCTTCCTGGATCGCACTCGCCTTGCGCTAGTGCTGTGGATCCTTCTGGTCTGCTATTCTGTTCTTCCTTCCTGGATCGCACTCGCCTTGCGCTAGTGCTGTGGATCCTTCTGGTCTGCTACTCTGTTCTGTCTCCCTGGATTTCACTCGCCTTGCGCTAGTGCTGTGGATCCTTCTGTTCTGTCTACCTGGATCGCACTCGCCTTGAGCTAGTGCTGTGGATTCCTCTGTTCTGTCTACCTGGATCGCACTCGCCTTGAGCTAGTGCTGTGGATCCTTCTGATCTGTGTTTCTGCTTGGATCAAACTTGCTCTGACGGAAGAGCGGTGGATCCTTTCTGCCTAGTTCCTGTTTCACGTTTGTCTGTCTTGTCTGATACGAACGCTTGCTGTAGCCTCGGTGAGGTAACCGTTAAGCAAGCGTCCGCGTTCTCTGTTTCGTGTTTGTCTGTCTTTGGTTAGTTAGGCGTGCTTGTCTCTGTTGTGCGTAACACGCGGAGACCGCGCACAAACGCGTGCACTGTTGCGAATGAGTGCGGTGTTCGCGTTCAGCTAGCGTTTGTTATTTTCCTTATCTTTCTGTTTGTATGATTTGCTGTGCCTTTGCTACCCTGGTGCTCTGTCCTGCTCAGTCTTGTGTCGCTATTGGTAATCGCCATTCTTGCGATTGCGTTTCCTTCTTCGTTTCCGCCGTTGTGTGTTCGCCGTTGCTGGGTGGCGACTAGTTTGGTGGGCACACATTGGTTCTGTCCCTTTGCTCTGTTCCCTGTGGGCTATCCAGCCCTACCTGATTTTACCTTGTCCTGGATCTGTACAATTCCCATATGGCATCTGTGGCTGTGCAGCGGCTGTGTTCGCCTGCACTCCACAGCGCCATCTGCCGGTGGGAATTGCCCTCTGCGGGTGCATAGCACCTAGCCTGGGTGTCCTCAATTATACGCTTGTGGATGAAATCCGCCGCATCAGCGCACGTCTGGTGCGCTGACCACGGAGACGATTCCACATTCGTTACAATTTTATTTTAACTTTAAACTGTTATTTCACTTTAAAGAACAAGGGACACCCATGCTAACCTAGAAATAAAAAACACATATATAAGTAGATATATACTACCTCTACTTACATAACAGATGTATTGTGCTATCCACGTATTGATTCCTGTGAATTTTACAAAGGAAAAGCAGAAAATCCTATTCTAGGCAGTGGCCATCTTGCCAAGCTAATGCTGACATCATATCCTCCCTGACTCTTGTTTCCCCCCCTCCTTTCTCTTGCGCATTGTGTATTTATTAGCTGCCCTCCTCCCAGAGTCTTTTTTTCTTTATTTACACATCCAATCACTGAGTCACCATAGCCTTGCTTGTAAACACAAGTGATCAGCTAGGCAGGGAAATAAATGGAAAAGGAGGAATATATTACAGATAAAAAGAACTCCCAGCATTCAAAAGAACTCCCAGCATTCAACTTTTTGGCACTGTTTGGCACTAGGGCCAGTGCTCCTATAGTATGTAATAACTGCAAACCATAACAGCAGAAAAAAGTTTTGAATGCAGGACGTATTCACGTAATACACTCAGACCAGTTGCTGTTGAAATTAGATTTTTATGATGACAATACCGCTTTAAAGAAAACATGAACTGAAAATTAAAAGTCAAAATAAACACAAGTCATACTTACCTCACATGTAGTCTACTCTTCAATCATTTTCTCCTCTCCTGTGTCCTGTTTGTCCACTATGATCAAGGAACTTGATCCACTTAAGCCATAGGGAAACATAGACACTACCTTGCACATTCAGTTATAACTGACAGCTGCTGATATATAACTGACAGCAACTGGTATATTTCAGTTCTGACAAAATGTTGTCAGAACTGGAAAGGATCGCTGTCAGAAGGAAAAAGTGAGCTTCTGAGAGGAACTGATGGCAAGGTAACTATGTAATGGTCATTTGAAGTTACCTCATGTGTTTATTTGAAATAATTTTACTCAGTTCAGGCTCCCTTTAGCCATTAAGTCGGCCCAAAAGTACCAAACAAAAATAAGAGGAACTGTAGTGAAAATAACGTAATAAATACAATTGCTTTATTTATATATATATATATATATATATATATATATATATATATATATATATATATATATATATATATATATATATATAAATTATATAGTCAGTGTTTGCCCATTGTAAAATCTTTTTCCTCACCCTCACCTCTGGATCAACTGAGATATGTGAGGGTGCAAGCTAGTGTTGTATCATATTTTCATGTTGTACTCGATGGACGTATGTCCTTTTTCAACCAAAAAGCTATGATTTACATTCTAAAATTTATTACAGGTGGCAACACCTTTATTCCTGTCAGGTGCAGCTCTGTGAAATGTTTATTTAGAATTCCGAAGCCTGTAAAATAATACCTTGTCTCCCAGGATACTCAGGGAGGAGAATTCCACATAGCTAAACAGCCTAGGTCCTAGGCTAAGCAACACTGGGAATCGGAGCTACATCCCAATATACAGCAATACAGACAATTGCCTATTTACAAACCGTTCCGTTCCAGGCGATTGTTTGAGTCCCGTGGTAAACCTGGTGAAACGGATAAATGATTTCGTTTTGGACAACTGTGGATTTATACATATGCAATGCCTGAATAGTGTACTGTTTAACTAGTTTAGCCTAGCTGCTACATCCAAAAGGCTGCTGCTGCGTGCTTCTGCGGCCGATCGCGCGCTCCTGTGCTGGCGGGCGTTAGCCAGGAGATCAATGAATGGGAATGCAGCCCCCTGCAACCGCCCTGCGCCCGCACCGTCAATCAGCGATCCTCCAGTCCCTCACATTCCCCCCTCCCCCCCCTTTTTCATTTGGATTTGTGGCCCTGGTCCGCGCACCTCCTATCCCATGGATAGGAGTACTCTGCACATGCGTAGTATGGAGAAATCTCTACTGCGCATGCACAGAACACTCCTGACACAACGGGGGACTGGAGGACCGCTCAGTGACGGCGTGGGCACAGGGCAGCTGCAGGGGGCTTGTAGAAGTCCCAGGGTTAAACTCCTTTTCTTTTTTTGATTTAGGTTCTCTTTAAAGTGTTTAAACTACTTATAACAATTTACACAATACTATAACATTTAACAACAAAAATAAAAGAAAACAATATTGTATATTTTGTACATTTAGGCTGCTTTCACAGTGGGACGTTACAGGTGCACGTTAGTGCAGCCTGTAATGCTCCCCCAACGCACAGCAATGTAACACAAGTGGGCTGTTCACAGTGCCCACGTTGCGTTACATGTAACGCTGCATGTTGAAGTGAAAGTGCAGCATGCTGTGCGTTCCGCATTAGACTGTTTGCACATGCTCAGTGGGAGGGCGGAGAGGAGGCGGGGAGATGCCGCTATAGTAGCCGCACACATGGCTACTTAATATGCACTGCACTGGCGCCCGCTGATTGGCCGGCGGGACCACGTGATGCGGAGTGTCTCGCTCCACATCACGGGGTCCCGCCGGCCAATCAGAGCCACTCTGGGAGACCTTATGCGGATAGAGACGCCTAACGCGGCTCACTCTAACGTCCTCTCCCGCACCACCATGCGTTGCGTTAGGGGCACGTTATGCGACCATAATGTCCCCTAAAACGCAACGTCTTAGTGTGTAAGTAGCCTTAGGGCACATTCTTACTTGGGCGGTTAGCGGGCATTTACCGCTAATCTCTCTGGCAATCACTTTTTAAAGCCCTAGTGCAATAAAAAGTATATGGCAGTGATCTCACTGCCACGATTACCAGCAAATGTGATACATGCAAAGCTTCCTCACGATTTTTAAGCGCGATTACAGTGTTAGGAAGCGTTAAGCCGCAATCGCTCCCCAAAAAAAACCGAGAAAGTTCAGTGAAAAATGTGTTTATCGCGTAAAAATCACTGCGCTAATCACTAGCGTTTTGCGATTGCAAGTGTGAATGGGCCCAAAGAAATCTTTGTTTGTATCTCTGAAACGTCACTCGAGTCATTTGTAAGTAGGTGGCTGTCTGTATATAGATAAGGAAGTGTTTCTGTTTCTAATGCTGAAACCAGGAAAATGAGCATAAAAGTATGCTGAATAATTTACGGAATTCTACTATATGTGTCACAAACCTGAACAGAGGAACAGGGTTTGAACACAACTTGCAGTAATACAGACACTGGGACCAGGGAATAAGGTCCACAAATAAAATTTTATTGCCAAGCAAAAATGCAAGAATACATACAATTGTGAATGCAAATATGATGCAAACCCATGCACAGCACACAATATACACAAACAACCCGTTAAAGCAGTGGTAAATATATACAATGCCAATATGCTGCAAAACACATGCACAGCATGCTATATACAGACAACCCAGGAAAACATTGATAAATCTATACAATGCAAATATATACAATGCAAATATGATGCAACCACATGCATACACATCATAGCACAGCAAACACCATATAGCAATAATATATATATATAATATAATAATATATATGCAGAGGGGCTGCAGCACACAACAGGAAAACAGTGACAGGGGCTCTTGGTTACGCTTTAACGCGTTTAAGCTCACCAACTGCCCCAAAGTGTCCCCATTCTGGTGAGTACTACTCTAACCAGGTAAAAATGCTAGTTTTTGTATCAGCGTTCTAGTGGGAACCATGCCAAAAGCCCAATGGTCAACTAAATGGGAGAAAGGAAATTAAAAACACCTCACCTTCTACTAGCTACTGACTGAACTATGAGCTCCGCTCATTTATATGTTTAACTGTGCTAGAGATTATATATATATATATATATATATATATATATATATATATATATATATATATATATATATATAGACACACACACACACACAACCAATCGCAGGGCAGAAATCACTGTCAGAACATAATACATATTCAGCATCAAACCAATCGTAGTACAAAGGAGCAGGCAGGAATCTGGGTCAGACAGAATATTCAGAGTTCGGCAACAGGAAGGCAAATACAGATCTCAGGGCAAGGAATCAGGAACAGGAATCAGGATGTCCAGAAGCTCAGGCCTGGAAGCACAAAGTTTTAGCAATTAGCAGCAGGAAGAGGCAGTTCTTATATAGTACGGTGACCATACGTCCCACATTGCCCGGGACGCTTCCCGCCTTCAGGTGGCGCTGTCCCAGGCTGCATGAGGTCCCGGGAAACGTCCCGCTTTTTGCTGCGGGGCGTCCCTGGCCACCGTACGATCGCATGAACTGGCTGCAGCGTCTAATAGACACATGTTCATAGCCTGCAGCCCCGCTCCAGCCTGCATAGTCTCCGGCAGGCGAGCAGGGCTACAGGAAGATGGCTGCTGAAGCCCTGTACTGGAGACTATTTGTGTCTCCAGTACAGGACTTCGGGTGCCATCTTGCCGTAGCCCTGCTCTGCCTGTCAGCGCGGGAGACACAGGCTGGAGGATCGTTCGAGGAGCTGCATGCCAGAGGCCGCCCGGGAGCGTGAGAAGACTTCTGCCAGGTGAGTAAATGCTTTTTTTTCCAGGTGAAATGCTGCCCAAATTGCATTTATTTTGTGCTGTTATGTTGCTCACAATGCGCTTATTTTGTGCTGTCAAGTTGTCCAAATTGCGTTTATTTTGTGCTGTTAAGTTGCTCACAATGCGTTTATGTTGTGCTGTCATGTTGCTCGCATTGCGTTTATTTTGTGCTGTCATGTTGCTCACAATGCGTTTATTTTGTGCTGTCATGTTGCCCGCATTGCGTTTATTTTGTACTGACATGTTGCTCACAATGCGTTTATTTTGTACTGACATGTTACCCGCATTGCGTTTATTTTGTGCTGTCATGTTACTCTCAATGCGTTTATTTTGTACTGACATGTTGCCCGCATTGCGTTTATTTTGTGCTGTCACGTTGCTCACAATGCGTTTATTTTGTACTGATGGGTTGCCCACATTGCGTTTATTTTGTGCTAACATGTTGCTCTTAATGCGTTTATTTTCTGCTGACATGTTGCCCACATTGCGTTTATTTTGTGCTGACATGTTGCCCATTGCGTTTCTTTTCTGCTGACATGTTGCCCACATTGCGTTTATTTTCTGGTGTCTGGGGTAACTGTTGCTGCATTTATTATTTAATGGTCATAGTTGGCTATGTTTGCTGCTTTGGGGTTACAGTATACTATTAGCATCACACAGTTTCTGCACACCCATGATGCGAAGTCTTGTTTGACCACATCATGGCGTGAACGCTGCTTTCTTATGCCTCGCTGTCACATCATTACATTAGCTCCGCCCATACAATGTCATGGCCACGCCCATTTTTGCCACGGCGCAGACCCCCACCCCCAGTCTTCGTCGCTGTGCGTGGCACATTTCCCCCCATTTTTCGTCGCTGTCCCCCCCCCCCCACCCCACCCCACCCGTCCCAGGTTGGACCCACAAAAATCTGGTCACTCTATATATAGCCTAGGTGATAAACAAGATGCATGTGCTGAATTGCAGAATCAGGGCTGCTCACAGTCCACGGAACCCGCTGCTGGTGGCACAATGAACGTCCCGGCAGTCCCTGCAAATACTGCCACCAGCAGGCAGGAGAAGGTCATGCATGGTTCCTAACAATATTTCACTACAGCACCTCTATAAATATTCTAATTGGATGTAATTTTTAAATGCAGTATCTTTATGCTGGGTGACAATATACGTTTTCTGGAAATCTTTAGTGGAAGAATATGAAGCCTGTCCTCTCTATTCCATTTTAAAAAAATACAATTGCTTGACTGTAACAGCAAGAAGTTTTAAATCAGGATGATACCATTTAGTGGCTTGATAAATGGTAGCCAATAGCCAATGTGGTAATAAACAATTCAGATGAAAGTAGGAAGATTTGACTACATCTGAGATTTGGTTTCTGAAGCTCAATTCCCCATCAATTAGCACACCAAGGTCAGAGCTGTATATGTCTGAATTCCCAATCCTGATTGGTGTTGATTTTGGATAGTGCTGTTTTGATGCCAAACGCTGTGTAAGGCTTGGTGATATAATTCTAGGAGTCAGCGTGTATGCCCAGGCTATAGGTCTCGCTCTTCACCTAGCTATCCCTGCCTGGCCGACCACTAACTGACACCTACACTGTCTCTGCCTGGCACACCACTAGCTGGCCCTAATTAGGACTTAGGCAAGCAAGGCATACAAGCTAATGCAGAAGGCAGATATACCACCAGGAGCCACTACTGAGGTTAGTAACACAGTTCCGCAGTATCACATACACAGGACAGGTAAAGTAATCCAGGTATAATGATCTTCATGCAAAACTATTCAACAGCAATAGTAATTTGATCAGAGTTATGAAACCGTTCCAGCAGACTTGCATGCAGGATAGCACCAGATGATAATTGATGTAACTATGACACAGTTCCTTTGAGTCTGCATGCAAGCTTATCTGAACAGATAACAGAAGTCCCGGATGATATATGACAAGCTATGCGAGAGTATATGCACACTATTAGCTGACTGATAAGGAGAGCAGACTTTATACTTATCGTCCAGCGCAAGTAGCATACAGAGAAAATTCAGTAACAGTCCAATGTCAGTCCAGGCGGCAAGCAAAGAATGTCCAGTAACTTAGCAGAGGTCGGTCCAGGCAGCGAGCAAAGGGTTATCCAGGAATCAAGCAGAGGTTAAACACAACAGTGTAGTCAAATACAAACTGAGGTCAAAGTCCAGAATATCAAACAATGATTAGAGTGCGCACCCAGCAACTAGCCAAAGCTATGCTTATCACAGGCGATGACTGGGAGCACTCTGCTCATTTAAATATCGATCATTCTCCAATCAGTGGCCGGCCACCTTCCGCACAACCAATCACACAGCAAGGCCCTGTCAGGTAGAGATAAGCTGACACCGCTCCAGTCAGCTGAGCGGGTCAGCTGACTATTGTTTACCCTTGCAGAGGGCGTACTGCGAACGTGCCCTCCACCTATCAGCGTGTGCGGACTGTGAGTCACCGGCAGCGGGAAACAAGCTCCGAGACCTGGAAGTGACAGATTCGGCCTGGGTCTCGACGACACTTTCACTGTTTTCAGGTACATTCCTTATACGCTGGCTTTGGACAACAAGGACCTCAGTTTTGTTAGCATTCAGTTTAAACCAGTTGTCATTCATCCACGCCTGTAGCTTATCAAGAATTTATTTTTGGAGTAGGGTCTGTTCCACCAGGTTTGAAGGACAGTTATAGCTGCGCGTCATCGGCATAGCAGTGGTACCTCAGGCCATGTTGTTGGATAATTGTACCAAGTGACAGCATGTATATTGCAAATAGCAGAGGGGATATGATTGATCCTTGTGGCACTCCACATTTTAGAGGTGCAGGGTTGGGCATGAAAGGCCCTAGGGATACTATCTGTGTTCTGTCAGTCAAGAATGATCTGAGCCACAGTACTCCTGCAGTCTGTTGAGCAAGACTGAAAGACGCACCTTTTTAGTTGCCGTTCTGTTTTGTTCCCTTGCTGCTTTCTTTTTACACCGTCATATCCATGGAAGTGTCTTTATCATTTTCTTGCACTATCTTTTCTCTCTCTGTTTTCTCAGTGTCATTTGCTGATGCTGCTGTAACTTATCTACTTATTGTCAGTGTGTCATTGACTATCAGTGTTCATCGCCTAAAGTGCCCTGTTGTTGCTAAAACCAAATCATGGCATGACCCAGTCATGTTTGGTGAAATAAAAGGATTCTGTTTCTGATTGACAGGACTGCTATTCCCTTACTGCCTAATTTTGCTCCATAAAGTTTCCCTATATTTGTATTCACAGAAAAGAAACCATCAATAACAGGCCGGCACCTGTGTCACAGCTGGTATCAAATAAAGGCCCAACTAATATTAAGTCTAAAGGTAAGTTTGTTTGGGGGAGGGGTGGAGTTGTTTGTTTTTGTCCATTTCATGTGAAATTCTACCTTTGCTGCTGCACATGGAAAAGGTGCAGCTCATGGTTTAGAAGGAGCTACTGCTCATGGAAACATGGCAGCACATGAAGTAGGGGGAGCTGAGGAACAGGGAAACGGAGCATCACTTTGAGTAAGGGGAGCTGCTAAACAGGGACACAGGACAGCACATGTAGTAGGAGAAGCTGCTGCATAGGGAAACAGGGCAGCACATGGAGTAGGAGTAGCTGAGCACCGGGAAACAGGGCAGCACATGAAGTTGGGGGAGCTGCTAAAAAGGGACACAGGGCAGCACATGGAGTAGGGGGACCTGCTAAACAGGGAAACGGGGTAGCACATGGAGTAGGTGGAGCTGCAGCATATAGAACAGGGCAACACATTGAGTAGGAGGAGCTGTTGCACGGGAAAACGGGGCAGCACATGGAATAGGGGGAGCTGCTGCACAGGGAAACGGGGCAGCATATGGAGTAGGAAAATCTGCTGCACAAGGAAACAGGACAGAATGGAGTAGGAGGAGCTGCTGCACATGGAAACGGGGCAGCACATGGAGTAGGAGGAGCTGCTGCACAGGGAAACAGGGCAGTACATTGAGTAGGAGGAGCTGCTGCACAGGGAAACAGGGCAGCACATGGAGTAGGAGGAGCTGCTGCACATGGAAACGGGGCAGCACATGGAGTAGGAGGAGCTGCTGCACAGGGAAATGGGGCAGCACGTGGAGTAGGAGGAGCTGCTGCACATGAAACCGGGGAAGCACATGGAGTAGGAGGAGCTGCTGCACAGGGAAACAGGGCAGTACATTGAGTAGGAGGAGCTGCTGCACAGGGAAACAGGACAGCACATGGAGTAGGAGAAGCAGCTGCACAGGGAAATAGGGCAGCACATGCAGTAGGAGGAGCTGCTGCACAGGGAAATGGGGCAGCACATGGAGTAGGAGGAGCTGCTGCACAGGGAAACAAGGCAGCACATGGAGTAGGAGGAGCTGCTGCACAGGGAAACGGGCCAGCACATGGAGTAGGAGGAGCTGCTGCACAGGGAAACAGGACAGCACATGGAGTAGGAGGAGCTGCTGCATAGGGAAACAGAACAGCACATAGAGTAGGAGGAGCTGCTGCACAGGGAAACAGGACAGCACATGGAGTAGGAGGAGCTGCTGCACAGGGAAACAAGGCAGCACATGGAGTAGGAGGAGCTGCTGCACAGGGAAACGGGCCAGCACATGGAGTAGGAGGAGCTGCTGCACAGGGAAACAGGACAGCACATGGAGTAGGAGGAGCTGCTGCACAGTTAAACAGGGCAGTTCATTGAGTAGGAGGAGCTGCTGCACAGGGAAACAGGGGAGCACATGGAGTAGGAGGAGCTGCTGCACAGGGAAACGGGCCAGCACATGGAGTAGGAGGAGCTGCTGCACAGGGAAACAGGGCAGCACATGGAGTAGGAGGAGCTGCTGCACAGGGAAACAGGACAGCACATGGAGTAGGAGGAGCTGCTGCATAGGGAAACAGAACAGCACATAGAGTAGGAGGAGCTGCTGCACAGGGAAACGGGGCAGCACATGGAGTAGGAGGAGCTGCTGCACAGGGAAACAAGGCAGCACATGGAGTAGGAGGAGCTGCTGCACAGGGAAACGGGCCAGCACATGGAGTAGGAGGAGCTGCTGCACAGGGAAACAGAGCAGCACATGGAGTAGGAGGAGCTGCTGCACAGTTAAACAGGGCAGTTCATTGAGTAGGAGGAGCTGCTGCACAGGGAAACAGAGCAGCACATGGAGTAGGAGGAGCTGCTGCACAGTTAAACAGGGCAGTTCATTGAGTAGGAGGAGCTGCTGCACAGGGAAACAGGGGAGCACATGGAGTAGGAGGAGCTACTGCGCGTAATCGATTCGGCAGGTGATCGGACATGTTGGAATTGATCAATCGAGCAATCTAATGGCTCGATCGAGCGGTACAAACCTTCCGTGTATTCCCAGCATTAGATACACTGGATCAGGGGGACAGCCAGGCAACTTGCATTGTTTAAAAGGAGATAAGCCCCCATATCCCTCTCAGCTCGGGTTCCCTTTAAGATGATAATCCTTTGTGTTTAGTTCATCGCCTACAAAGTGTGATTTTGCCAGCTCTGAGTATGTTTCCCTCAGCTCATTCCAGTCAATCATCTGAACATTACAGCTCACACCTTTCCTTTGGAGAGATTTAGACTAGTTCCCTAAACACAATTACTATCCAGTGCCTATTATCAGTCTCCAAGGGTAGTAGCATTTCATGATGGCCAGGCCTAATTGTATGGGCCACAGTTCCTTTGTTACCAGCTCAGTCATATTCTGTGTAATCTCAGTGGGATAATAGCGCAGCTATCTGAGTGACATACTCCTGTGTATTGTGTGCAGCAGCTTCCTGCTTATTTTCCAATTCTCACAAGTATGACCTTGTAACGACACTGTCATTTCGCTTTCACAAGGTAATTTGCCGCTTGTCTAGATGACAAGATGCAGCAGAAAACTTTCTTATGGGGTAGTGTTGCCTCAGGTTTTATGGCATATTGAAGCTAATGCTATCGCTTCATAGGTACATGCTGTAAAATGAGCAGTGAAATGCAGACCTATAACAAAATCACTCTTCGCATTGGGTCATTGGGAAACATCAGCATTTGATAAGATCGTAACGCTTTCCAGCTATGAGTAAAAGGAGTTTGATGTCCTTTGCTTAAAGAGGAGCTGTCAACCATACTATCACAGAGAAGAAATAACACATATATAAGTAGATAAATACTTGCTCTGCTTACATAACAGATGTATTGTTTCGTCCACATTTTGGTTTTAGGGATTTTTCTATATTAAAAAAATAGAAAATCCTTCTTAAAGGGAAGGTTCAAGCAAAATAAAAAAATGAGTTTCACTTACCTGGGGCTTCTACCAGCCCCATGCAGCCATCCTGTGCCCTCGTAGTCACTCACTGCTGCTCCAGTCCCCCGCTGGCAGCTTGCCGACCTCGGAGGTCGGCGGGCCGCATTGCGTACATTTTTACGCATTCCTGCTAGTGCAGGAACATTAACACATACATTTTTACGCATTACGGGCTCAATCCGTAAATTTTTATGCATTGACCCAGTAACGCGTAAAAATGTATGTATTAATGTTCCTGCACTAGCGGGAATGCGTAAAAATGGACGCAATGCTGCCTGCCGACCTCCGAGGTCGGCAAGCTACCAGCGGGGGACTGGAGCAGCAGTGAGTGACTACGAGGGCACAGGATGGCTGCATGGGGCTGGTAGAAGCCCCAGGTAAGTGAAACTCATTTTTTTATTTTGCTTGAACCTTCCCTTTAAGATATTCCATTTTGACTGTGTCTTGAATCTTGGAGCCAATCCTGACATCATTTCCTCCCTTACTATGTCTGTGTATGCATTGCCAGCCCCCTTCCAATCTTCAGACACTCCCACCCAGTGCTGCAGTAGAAAGTGCATTGTCTCAGCATGAGAAATAAGGGCCAATCAGAGAGTAACAAAGGTGTGGGAGGGGAAAGGAGGAGGGAAAGAGGCTTCAGCCAATCAGGCTGCATTAGTTATGTCTGAGGGGAAAATAAAGAAGAAGAAAAGAAAACCCAGCATGCCCTGCAACTTCCTATGTGCAGCACATGTACCATGAGCCAGG
This sequence comes from Hyperolius riggenbachi, assembly GCF_040937935.1. NCBI lineage: Eukaryota > Metazoa > Chordata > Amphibia > Anura > Hyperoliidae > Hyperolius > Hyperolius riggenbachi. The sequence continues at coordinate 422,067,157 of NC_090649.1, read as the reverse complement.
GAAACTGGGGAAATATGTTTTACTAGTAGACCCAAGCCCATTTAAAAATGAGCTCTAGGTCTTTTTTTCTACCGCCGCCAGTGTGCATGCGTACACACGCATCCCATGTGCACCCGACGTGCGTGCCCACAATCACCCACCCCGCCTGCCCGCTCACCTCGCTCCCTGGTCCCATCCAGCTGTCCATACTGCGCACATGCGCAGTAGCAAATAACAGTGACAGCTGGACGCAGCGACACAGGGAGATCATTATAGAAGATGGATAAGAAAAGTAATAGTGATTTTAACTTTTGGACTGCCTGGTTAGCATCCTTATTACTTGTTTACCGAACAAAAATAAAGAATTGATTATTTATTTTATGCTTGACCGTTCCTTTAACTACTTTGGCCTCCTGGACGTACTAGCTACGCCCAGGAGGCCATGTGCGCGTCCGTGCGCTCCCGTGGCTGATCGCGCGTGTGCACGCGCGCTCTCGGCCGCGGATCGTTAGCCCACGAATCAGTGAATGGGGCTATGGTGCCCGATCACTGATTCCTCTCCCCGCAGAAAAAGCGACAGCAGTGACGTCATGTAAACAAACTCATGGCCACCATCTTGTGGCCAAAAAGTAAAACTACAACTAAAAGTAAAAAAAAATAAAACTCAACACACATTTACATTATAAAAGTACTGTTTACATTCCACCCTCCCAAAAAATACCCAAATAAAATGTTTAATATAAAAAAAAAAAAAAAAACTACAATAATAAAAAAAACAACATGTAAATATTTACCTAAGGGTCTAAACTTTTTAAATATCAATGTAAAGATGAAATATTTCTATATTTTTTTAATTTTAAACTTGTAAATAGTGATAGATGCAAAACGGAAAAAATGCACCTTTATTTCCAAATAAAATATTGTCGCCATACATTGTTATAGGGACATAATTTTAACGGTGTAATAACCGGAACATATGGGCAAATACAATACGTGAGTTTTAATTATGGAGGCCTGTATTATTTTAAAACTATAATGGCTGAAAACTGAGAAATAATAATTTTTTTCCGTTTTTTTTCTTATTCTTCCTGTTAAAATGCATTTACAGTAAAGTGGCTCTTAGCAAAATGTACCACCCAAAGAAAGCCTAATTGGTGGCGGAAAAAACAAGAAAACAAGATATAGATCAGTTCATTGTGATAAGTAGTGAAAAAGTTATAGGCTAATGAATGGGAGGTGAACATTGCTCGGATGCATAAAGTGAAAACGACTGAAGGCTGAAGTGGTTAAAGGACAACTGAAGTGAGAATAATATGGAGGCTGCCATATTTATTTCCTTGTAAAACCTTAAAAAACTGCCTCTGCGCGCATAAGAATTTGCACTTACGCGTCTCGTGGTTTATAAGGCGTGACAATAAAAGCCAATACGATGCCCATCAGACTCCTCCTTGGTGAGGTCGTTGCAGCATCCTGCTCGGTCCCTCTAAGTCGTGTGCGTCTATGGCCAGTAGCTCTGCTCTACCCCCGCTCAATACACTTTACCGGCCGGTTTCCGTGGTATCAGCGTGCGCAGTGACGTCAGACGTTTAGCTCCTCCCTACGCGTTTCGTCTTCCTCCAGACTCATCAGGGGGTTCGTTGCGTGCAGAGGCACTTTTTTAAGGTTTTACACTATGTTGCCCTATGTTTTTACGGAGATTGGAAAAGTGAATTAAATTTGTAGGTTTGAAGAATCTGAAGGAAGTTGGTTATTTGAATAAGCACTGTATCCACCTGCAAGCTAAAGGTGGGCTGAATCTGGTGAGCAGTTTGGATGTTAATCACAGATGGTGTGGTGTGGAACTGAGTGTACACAGCAAGACACTGGTGGAGCACAGATAATTTCTTTGCCATAACTATATTACCCTATGTGAAGATCCATTGTATTTTCCAGAGTGAGGAAGTGGACGCGGAGATTCTGAGGTTGTTATAAGCGCATGACCCACCTGAATAACTGAGGTGGATAACATCTGATACATGAGGAGAGCGCAGCAATGCATAATTCAATGATCCATATCACTCTCGCTTCAGATGTCCATTAAATGACATATACTGTACGTCCAGTGTAGTTGTGGAGAGTGCACCACCAGTTTGTTACTCAGTGAGGCACATATGGTATCATTTTAACTGTGACGAGTTGTAGAATACATTTTGCTGTGTCTTAAAGCTTGGACCCACATCACATAAAAAATAGGTAGGGACAAACGCAATACAACATAAAAAGTCATTTTCAAAATTATGATCAAATTTGGGAAAGTTTTAGCAAAACTACAAGAGACATATGTGGTAACATTTTAACTGTGATAAGTAGTAGAATAGATTTTAGAGAGTTTTAAGGTTGAGGCCCATGTCTTGTGTATTCTTTTTAGTCACAAACTGAATCAAAAGCAATTACATTTTCGCATATTCTGTACCAAAATAAGACTTATAAAATGAAAACAAAGTGACCGAATAGAAAAGGAAAAAACATATATTGTTACCTCAGGAAGTTGGCTTTTTAAATATGTATGCCATGAGGGTAGATTACTATATTTTTTGCAAATAAGGTCTTGTAATCCTTTATTGTGTACAATGAGAAAGCAAAAAACTGAAAAAAGACACCTTTATTTCCAAATACAATGTTGTCACTGCCATACATTGTACTAGGAACCTAATCTAAGTGTTGTAATGACCAGGATGGATCCCGGTAGGAGGAGGAGCACAGCCATGTTTGTCTCTCTAGTGACAGTAGGAGGAAGAGCAGGGCTATATTTGTCTCTCTAGTGACAGGAGGAGGAGGAGGAGCAAGGCTATATTTGTCTCTCTAGTGACAGTAGGAGGAGAAGCATGGCTATATCTGTCCCTCTAGTGACAGTAAGAGGAGGAGCAGGGTTATATTTGTCTCTTTATCGACAGGATGAAGAGGAGCAAGGCAATATTTGTCTCTCTAGTGACAGTAGGTGGAGGACCAGGGTTATATTTCTCTCTCTGGTGACAGTAGGAGGAGGAGCAGGGTTATATTTGTCTCTCTAGTGACAGTAGAAGGAGGAGCAGGGTTATATTTGTCTCTCTGGTGACAGTAGGAGGAAGAGCAGGGCTATATATTTGTCTCTCTAGTGACAGTAGGAGGAGGAGCAGGGCTATATTTGTGTCTCTGGTGACAGTAGGAGGAGGAGCAGGGCTATATTTGTCTCTCTGGTGACAGTAGGAGGAGGAGCAGGGCTATATTTGTCTCTCTATTGACAGTAGCATGCTGCTGAAAATCCTTTAAAATTAACACTGTTGCTGATTTCCTTGTGTTTATTTTACAGCATTCTGGGGTGAATCTGAAGACAGCAGCTCTGAAATTGAAGCCATGCTAAGACCACAAGTCCAGAATAATGATGCTGATGATTTTGATGACTTTTTCGATTAGTTAAACTTTATTGGATAAAATGCAGAACAAATGGCTGTCATGTTATATTGAATGGAAGGTCAAAATGGATGAAACTGGATGTTTATTGCCTTACTTTTATTGCCTTTTAATACTGGATTGACTACCTGGATGCAAAACAGGAACTATTAAATGAACGTTTACAAAAAAAACCCTTTCATTGGTATTGTGTTTGTATGATGTCAGTGGCATATTTAATACATGATGTAAATTATTCCTTCCCCTACCATAGTGTTAGAGTTAACATTATTGCTTAAACTGCAGTATAGTAAAGCAACCACAAGATGTCACTGTATGTAATGTGCGGTGATGATCTCTATCTATGGTATTGTGATTTCCTGTATTGATTCTATTGTTCCTCTCTGTTTTAAGTAAGCTGCATTATCTGATGGCTGTGTAGCATTTATCTCTGCACATTTTCTTCAGTAAAAGATTTCTAACTTGTCATACCGGGTGCCTTTCTGCGTGTACAAAGCACTCTGCTCCATCACATACCGTAGCAACTGGTCACCTGTTTGTCAGCATCGAACAACACACGCAAGCCCACTTGTTTCTTGCAGTGAAATAGTGATCATGTGACCTTTTGCTTCCTTCTGCTGCTGGTCTGCTCCTAACAGGTGAAGAGGCACTGCTTATGAGGCTGACTTGACAACAATAGGGCTCATTCACACTTGTGATTGCAAAATGCAATTGTTTAGTGACATTTAGCATTCTGATCACACTTGCGATTGTACAGCAATTGCGATTCTCATTTGGTGAATGAGAATCACAAATATCTCCAAAAAATGCTACATGCAGCACATTTGCGATTTCAGAAATTGTAAGCGCTGCAGTGTGAGTGATCCCATTGGGATACATTATTCACCAGCGATCAGCAAAGCTCTGGAAAATGTCAAAAAGTGCCCCAGTGTGAATGGGCCCTGCACATAGTTATTGCAGATTTGTTGGTTGCTGATTTGGATTGAGAACTGGAGACTGTGGAGGCCATTGGAGTTCAGTGAACTAAAAAAAACACGTTTGAAATGACGCAAGCTTTGTAGTAGCCGTCAGAAGATGAGAACACTGTGGTCATGACTATTTCATGTCATTTATATGTGTTTTCTTCAATAAAGAGTTCCAGCTTTTACCATTCCACTGTGCCTGTGGCTCCTCCTTCATCTGCTGCTATTCCTGGTTTGGCTAACCTAATCCTGCACCAGGGAGTGGATTTTCTTAAGGTCTAAGAGCGCATTGGCCTCCTACTCACGTGGTCATAAAGGGATGTACATGATCAGCAACATTAATCGGGTATGCTGTGGTGTTTAAAGTTGGTATTACAGGGCCTAAAATGTGCCAAGAAAATATCCCCCACACCATTGCACCAAGACCACACTGTTGATCCCACTTGTAATAAATATTTGTTGGTTGCTATGGGCAACAACACTACACCTTTGTTCGGCACCATATCACAGAACCTGTGATAACTTCACACTCGTCACAGCAGCAGCAAAGGCGATAGAACTTGGTCTGGTACCTGTGTTGCTCCCACTAAGATGAGTCTGGTACCTGTGTTGCTCCCACTAAGATGAGTCTGGTGCCTGTGTTGCTCCCACTAAGATGAGTCTGGTGCCTGTGTTGCTCCCACTAAGATGAGTCAGGTGACTGTGTTGCTCCCACTAAGATGAGTCTGGTGCCTGTGTTACACCCACTAAGATGAGTCTGGTGCCTGTGTTGCTCCCACTAAGATGAGTCTGGTGCCTGTGTTACACCCACTAAGATGAGTCTGGTGCCTGTGTTACACCCACTAAGATGAGTATGGTGCCTGTGTTGCTCCCACTAAGACGAGTCTGGTGCCTGTGTTACACCCACTAAGATGAGTCTGGTACCTGTGTTACACCCACTAAGACAAGTCTGGTGCCTGTGTTAAACCCACTAAGACAAGTCTGGTACCTGTGTTGCACCCACTAAGACGAGTCTGGTACCTGTGTTGCACCCACTAAGACAAGTATGGTACCTGTGTTACACCCACTAAGACAAGTCTGGTACCTGTGTTACACCCACTAAGATGAGTCTGGTACCTGTGTTAAACCCACTAAGATGAGTCTGGTACCTGTGTTACACCCACTAAGACGGATCTGGTACCTGTGTTACACCCACTAAGACAACTCTGGTATCTGTGTTACACCCACTAAGATGAGTCTGGTGCCTGTGTTACACCCACTAACATTAGTCTGGTACCTGTGTTACACCCACTACGATGAGTCTGGTGCCTGTGTTACACCCACTAACATGAGTCTGGTACCTGTGTTACACCAACTAAGATGAGTCTGGTGCCTGTGTTGCTCCCACTAAGATGAGTCTGGTACCTGTGTTACACCCACTAAGATGAGTCTGGTACCTGTGTTACACTCACTAAGACGAGTCTGGTACCTGTGTTACAACCACTAAGATGAGTCTGGTGCCTGTGTTACACCCACTAAGACGAGTCTGGTACCTGTGTTACATCCACTAAGACAAGTCTGGTACCTGTGTTACACCCACTAAGATGAGTCTCGTACCTGTGTTACATCCACTAAGACGAGTCTGGTACCTGTGTTACACCCACTAAGATGAGTCTGGTACCTGTGTTACACCCACTAAGACGAGTCTGGTACCTGTGTTACATCCACTAAGACAAGTCTGGTACCTGTGTTACACCCACTAAGATGAGTCTCGTACCTGTGTTACATCCACTAAGACAAGTCTGGTACCTGTGTTGCACCCACTAAGATGAGTCTGGTGCCTGTGTTACACCCACTAAGATGAGTCTGGTGCCTGTGTTACACCCTCTAAGACAAGTCTGGTACCTGTGGTACACCCACTAACATGAGTCTGGTACCTGTGTTACACCCACTAAGATGAGTCTCGTACCTGTGTTACATCCACTAAGACAACTCTGGTACCTGTGTTGCACCCACTAAGATGAGTCTGGTGCCTGTGTTGCACAAGATGAGTCTGGTACCTGTGTTAAACCCACTAAGATGAGTCTGGTACCTGTGTTACACCTACTAAGACGAGTCTGGTACCTGTGTTACACCCACTAAGACGAGTCTGGTACCTGTGTTACACCCACTAAGACGAATCTGGTACCTGTGTTACACCCACTAAGATGAGTCTGGTACCTGTGTTACATCCACTAAGACAAGTCTGGTACCTGTTACACCCACTAAGATGAGTCTGGTACCTGTGTTACACCCACTAAGACGAATCTGGTACCTGTGTTACACCCACTAAGATGAGTCTGGTACCTGTGTTACATCCACTAAGACAAGTCTGGTACCTGTGTTGCACCCACTAAGATGAGTCTGGTGTGTGTGTTGCACAAGATGAGTCTGGTACCTGTGTTAAACCCACTAAGATGAGTCTGGTACCTGTGTTACACCTACTAAGACGAGTCTGGTACCTGTGTTACACCCACTAAGACGAGTCTGGTACCTGTGTTACACCCACTAAGATGAGTCTGGTACCTGTGTTACACCCACTAAGACGAATCTGGTACCTGTGTTAAGATAAAGTTCAGTCTCATAAATCACCACTCCAGAAGTCTTCAAAAAAATCCGCTGTAAAGTAGATCATATATAGATCCAGGACACAAGACCACCTCCGCAGTATCCAGCCAACACGTCATATGAAAAAAGAGATACAGGACATAGCGTAATCCAGTAGTACATTAAATGCCCGTCACCTCTAAAGTGCACACTATCCCAGCACCTGGTGCAGTAACACACTCCCCCTGTGTGTCCGCACTCACCCAGTTAGCCTCCAATCGATCCGGAGGTATGGATATACAGGCAATGCGGGGATCAATGAGCCACGTTGTAGATCTAAAACTCAAAGAAGGCTCCAATAGTGTAAAACCATTTAATAAAAAAGTTTAAAATTTCAAGGATACACTCACAAGGATCCGTAGGTTATGCGCATATAGCAGATAGCTTGAAGCGGTCCCGGATAGCCGCTGCTGCGTATGCCGCCTTTTTTCTAATTCTGATGTGTTTTGCTAAATTTTTTACACTCTGTAATGATGGATCTGCTGCCATCTAGTGGCAGGATCAGATGTGTGTCCTAATAAAAATAGTGACACTCTCACTTTGGATCTATTAGGGACAATCATATCCTATTGTATGGGTACTGATTTGTTTTATATATATGTACAATTTTTAATTAGGTTTAGGCTTATGAGGATGTATATGCACTTTGTAACCCCCAGCGATGAGCGCTGACGTGTATTGCAGCCGAGTATCCTTTTTGTTTTAAAAAAGTAGGCGGGCTTGTTGTAAGAGGGGAGGGAGGTGGTGTGGGATATAGCAGCCGGCATGTGAGTGATGCGTCAGCCCCTGATGAGTCATTCCTATGACGAAACGCGTAGGGCGGAGCTACGCATCACGTGACCGGCAGTAGTGAGGAGACGCAAGGAGGCAAGGCGGCATACGCAGCAGCGGCTATCCGGGACCGCTTCAAGCTATCTGCTATATGCGCATAACCTACGGATCCTTGTGAGTGTATCCTTGAAATTTTAAACTTTTTTATTAAATGGTTTTACACTATTGGAGCCTTCTTTGAGTTTTAGATCTACAACGTGGCTCATTGATCCCCGCATTGCCTGTATATCCATACCTCCGGATCGATTGGAGGCTAACTGGGTGAGTGCGGACACACAGGGGGAGTGTGTTACTGCACCAGGTGCTGGGATAGTGTGCACTTTAGAGGTGACGGGCATTTAATGTACTACTGGATTACGCTATGTCCTGTATCTCTTTTTTCATATGACGTGTTGGCTGGATACTGCGGAGGTGGTCTTGTGTCCTGGATCTATATATGATCTACTTTACAGCGGATTTTTTTTTTTTTTTTTTTTTTTTTTTTTTTTGAAGACTTCTGGAGTGGTGATTTATGAGACTGAACTTTATCTTAGCCTATGAGCGCTTATTAACATCAATTTTCTGGACAATTTGTGTATATGACAGTACAATAGTTAAAGCGCACCACGTTATTTGAATTGTGTTTTCTTTTTCCTTAGCGCAGACTTATTTTTCTTCTTTGGTACCTGTGTTACACCCACTAAGACAAGTCTGGTATCTGTGTTAAGGCCCATACACACGTCGGATTTTAGCGAACGACCCGTCGTTTGAACGTTCCGTCGTTCGGACGTTTTCGCGTCAAATCCGACGTGTGTACAGACTATCGTTCGGGTGATAAGACTGGTTACCAACGATCCGCCGGGCGGATCGCTGGTAACCAGTCTTATCACCCGAACGATAGTCTGTACACACGTCGGATTTGACGCGAAAACGTCCGAACGACGGAACGTTCAAACGACGGGTCGTTCGCTAAAATCCGACGTGTGTATGGGCCTTTACACCCACTAAGATGAGTCTGGTGCCTGTGTTACACCCACTAACATGAGTCTGGTACCTGTGTTACACCCACTACGATGAGTCTGGTGCCTGTGTTACACCCACTAACATGAGTCTGGTACCTGTGTTACACCAACTAAGATGAGTCTGGTGCCTGTGTTGCTCCCACTAAGATGAGTCTGGTACCTGTGTTACACCCACTAAGATGAGTCTGGTACCTGTGTTGCACCCACTAAGATGAGTCTGGTGCCTGTGTTACACCCACTAACATGAGTCTGGTACCTGTGTTGCACCCACTAAGATGAGTCTGGTGCCTGTGTTGCTCCCACTAAGACGAGTCTGGTACCTGTGTTACACCCACTAAGATGAGTTTGGTGCCTGTGTTACACCCACTAAGATGAGTCTGGTACCTGTGTTACACCCACTAAGACGAGTCTGGTGCCTGTGTTACACCCACTAAGACGAGTCTGGTGCCTGTGTTACATCCACTAAGATGAGTCTGGTGCCTGTGTTACACCCACTAAGATGAGTCTGGTACCTGTGCTAAACCCACTAAGACGAGTCTGCTACCTGTGTTACACCCACTAAGACGAGTCTGGTGCCTGTGTTACACCCACTAAGATGAGTCTGGTACCTGTGTTACACCCACTAAGATGAGTCTGGTGCCTGTGTTACACCCACTAAGACCCACCCACTAACATGAGTCTGGTACCTGTGTTACACCCACTAAGATGAGTCTGGTACCTGTGTTACACCCACTAAGATGAGTCTGGTGCCTGTGTTACACCCACTAAGATGAGTCTGGTGCCTGTGTTACACCCACTAAGACCCACCCACTAACATGAGTCTGGTGCCTGTGTTACACCCACTAAGATGAGTCTGGTGCCTGTGTTACACCCACTAAGACCCACCCACTAACATGAGTCTGGTGCCTGTGTTACACCCACTAAGATGAGTCTGGTACCTGTGTTACACCCACTAAGATGAGTCTGGTGCCTGTGTTACACCCACTAAGACCCACCCACTAACATGAGTCTGGTACCTGTGTTACACCCACTAAGATGAGTCTGGTACCTGTGTTACACCCACTAAGATGAGTCTGGTGCCTGTGTTACACCCACTAAGATGAGTCTGGTGCCTGTGTTACACCCACTAAGACCCACCCACTAACATGAGTCTGGTGCCTGTGTTACACACACTAAGACGAGTCTGGTACCTGTGTTACACCCACTAAGATGAGTCTGGTACCTGTGTTACACCCACTAAGATGAGTCTGGTACCTGTGTTACACCCACTAAGACGAGTCTGGTACCTGTGTTACACCCACTAAGACAAGTCTGGTACCTGTGTTACACCCACTAAGACGAGTCTGGTACCTGTGTTACACCCACTAAGATGAGTCTGGTACCTGTGTTACACCCACTAAGATGAGTCTGGTACCTGTGTTACACCCACTAAGACGAGTCTGGTACCTGTGTTACACCCACTAAGACGAGTCTGGTACCTGTGTTACACCCACTAAGACGAGTCTGGTACCTGTGTTACAACCACTAAGATGAGTCTGGTGCCTGTGTTACACCCACTAAGATGAGTCTAGGACCTGTGTTACAACCACTAAGATGAGTCTGGTACCTGTGTTACACCCACTAAGACGAGTCTGGTACCTGTGTTACACCCACTAAGATGAGTCTGGTACCTGTGTTACACCCACTAAGACGAGTCTGGTACCTGTGTTACACCCACTAAGATGAGTCTGGTACCTGTGTTACACCCACTAAGATGAGTCTGGTGCCTGTGTTACAACCACTAAGATGAGTCTGGTACCTGTGTTACACCCACTAAGACGAGTCTGGTACCTGTGTTACACCCACTAAGATGAGTCTGGTACCTGTGTTACACCCACTAAGATGAGTCTGGTACCTGTGTTACACCCACTAAGATGAGTCTGGTACCTGTGTTACACCCACTAAGATGAGTCTGGTACCTGTGTTACACCCACTAAGATGAGTCTGGTGCCTGTGTTACAACCACTAAGATGAGTCTGGTACCTGTGTTACAACCACTAAGATGAGTCTGGTACCTGTGTTACACCCACTAAACTTTAAACGGAACCAGAGGTAAGAGACATATAGAGGGTGATATATTTAATTCCTTTTAAACAATACCAGTTGCCTGGCAGTCCTGCGGATTTCTTTGGCTTCAGTAGAGTCTAAATCACCCTCCTGAAACAAGCATGCAGCTAATCCAGTCAGACTTGAGTTGGAGACATCTGCATGCTTGTTCAGGGTTTATGGCTAAAAGTATTAGAGACAGTGGATCAGCCAGGCAAATCTGCATTGTTTAAAAGGAAATCAATATGGCAGCCTCCATATAGCTCTCACCTCGGGTTCCCTTTAAGTCAGGCCCACTTTTTCTGCTTCTGAGCCAGGCAGCGCTCTACCAGCTTAACACAGTGTTCCAAGTTTCTCCTTTTGACACCCATATGTAGGAGACCTGATGCTAATTACACTCTTTAGATCTTGGCTTGCTATGCCGACTTATGTTTACTTGATTGCCTTTTTGCCGACAAGCAATATAAGTTACAAAATAATGATAGAGAAATTTAAAACAAACTTTTTGTAGTCATCTCTGGTGGTGTTTTTTTTCCTACACATTAATTACTGTACCGATCCCACGTACATTCATTTACACACATTTATAGCTAATTGCCATGTTCACTCAGATATATGCAAAGTTGATTGAGAAGCTCCTAAATGCAGATTTTTAGCACATCAAATTCCACCTGACCCCTTAAATCTTGGCAAAAATACAGATCTGTTTCCTAGATAATAATCAGAGGCACTGAGAGCTTCCTAGCCGTAATCAAAGGGAAACAAACTTTGATGCTTTCATACAAAAGCCACAGTGCGTTAGCAATTTAAACCTCATAAATTAGGCAGCCGGAAAAAAATCCATAATGAGATTACAACACCTGTAAACAATTCAGAAGAAAGGAGCTAAATGCTGGGCCAATGAGAGAAAAGAGTTAATCCTTGATATGTCAAGACCAAAGTGGAGTGTCTATAGAGAATGGAGTGTTTTCTGTGTATGACAAGCAAATTTTAAGTGCCAAAATACTCATCAGCCAAATACTTTTAACTTACAATTACAATTGCTTTGCCTTGCATTTTATTAGGAATCCATAATTGGAATGGATTTTGTATCATTTAAAGCAAAACTGAAGTGAAAATTTAGAGATAAGATAAACAATGGCATCTATAGTACTAACCTTCAGTAGGAATTTCCAGGAATCACAGAATCTTATTTTGTAGTTTTAAAGTAAATGGGAACCTGGTACAAAAAAAGAAAGCCAGATACTTACCTAAGGAGAGGGAAGGTTCTGGGTCCTAATGAGCCTTCCCTCTCCTCTCCCGGTGCCCTCGGTGAAGCGCTGGTTCCCCCATTTAAATCCCCTGCCACAAAGCCGAGTTCTCCTGAAGACGCTGCTTCATACTGCGCATGTGCAAGTGTGTAAGAGAGGGCGCTTTTGCGTGCGCAGTATGGAGCGGCACATCTTCGGGAACACTCGGGCTCCCAAAGACTGCCGAGGCCTCCCTTCGGCAGCGGAAATTGCAGTATTTGACCAGTTTCGTCAAATACTGCTACGGGGGAGCCAGCGCTGGAACGGGCACTGGGAGAGGAGAGGGAACGCTCATTAGGACCCAGAGCCTTCCCTGTCCTTAGGAGTGGGCTCATGTAGGTACAGTATAGTCATGTTTATGAATGAAGATGTTCCAGAGGGTCCAGGCGAGGTAATTATCCGTTTTTTTCATACAGCAGCTTTTAGCTTGGGGTTCTCTTTATATGTGCTGGCAGTTCACGTGATGAGAGACACCACTTGTAGACAGGGATGCTGAGAAGGAAGGTGAATCGCATCGCTGGAGTGCGGAGAGGTGAGTTACTTCTCTGCAGACTCCGCTCCGCTTGCCACTCTGCAGTTCAGGGGATGGTGGTGGGTCTCCATGAAGCCCGCAGCAAGCACCTTATTGAGGTAGTCTGGCCCTACTGCTGGACTGGGCCCCATATCAGCTGCTATGGTGATTCCTATGGCACAGTCTGCAGAATACTAAGTACATTGTCCTTATCTCCCTCAGAAAGAGCTTGTACTATGTATCCTACCTACATCACCAGGGCTGGCCTAAGGTTTCACAACACCCAGAGAGAAATTAGAGTTTGGTGGCTTTACACAATCACACGGTCATTAAACGACACGTTAAACAAGTGAAAAATGAACAGGTTACTGAAGGGGGGGGGGGGGGCGGAGAGGTGGCAAGAGAAGGGAGATTTACTGGAGGCGGATGGGGACAGAGAGGGGTTGCTGAGGGTGTTGGGGGTGGATGGGGAGAGAAACGGGTTACTGAAAGTGTGTGGATGTAGATGGGGAGAGGGGGGGGGTTTATGAGAGTGCTGGTGGGTACAGAGAAGGATGCATGATGCAGGGCAGCGAAGAGAGAGTAACTTACATCTCAAATCCCTCATGGGGCTTAATCTGCAGCAGCATCTGCATCCTCTCCCCTTGCTATCACGCTGCTGAGAGAATCACAGCATATGCCTGTGGGGGTGGGGCTTTGTGGGTCTGGGGGTGGAGCTAATAATCAGTTTGGTGGAGGAGCTTGTTGGTTGTCCCAGCACCCCTTCAAATAAGTACACTGTGGCAACCCTGAGCATCCACTTACATCACTACCACTTACATATAACCAGAGCTGGATTTATGCTTTGACGTTCTTGGAAGTCCCCTTTCACCGAAATCTGTCTCTTTTGTACTAATAACATTATAAGATAAAAAGCATTCCCTTACAACAGAAGATTATTCACCCTAACCCTGGCATTGCCAGCTGAGAGGATCCGCAAGCCTTGCTGTTGCTGGTACAGTGTCAAAGTGTATGTTCTTTGAAAGAAGAGAGATGGTTCAGTAGATGGGTGCAGATGTAACTGGTATTGTGTTCCATAAAGAGCTTTCCACTTAGCCTGGTGCCTTGTTGAAATTAAATAGAAATACAACCAACTATGGGAAAATGTTATATGTGCATAACAAAACAGTATCTAGAAAAGGCAGTCTAGAAAGGTAAAGAGCACCTAAAGAAGTTTAGATCCAAGCCTGCATTAAACTGTGGTTATGGCAAGTGGGGTGAAGGGGTGGGGGTAGTAGGGGTGTCCGGAGCCGCTGTTAAGCCTCATATATACACAACATACACCAGATAAGAGTCACTGGGAATAAACAATATAATGAAGTTGCTATTATGGGGAAAAATATAAAGGGTCTCATATTCTTAAAGGGATACTTAAGTATAACATATACGCTATAGCAGCATAGAGGGTGATATAGCGGCTGGGAACGCGGAGAATCACTCGCAATCCCAGCCTGTCGGCGGCTGTCGCCGAACCCGGAAGTAGCCGCCAGCGGGGACAGGAGGATCGGAGCGAGGCTGCGAGGGCACCATACAGCTTCAGGGGGCTGAGGGATGCCCCAGGTGAGTAAAAATCTTTTTCTTTTTTTTTTTTTACTTAAGTATCCCTTTAAACACTGTAAAAGGACCGGTACTATGGGAAACACTGAATCAGGGACATTATAATTAGAGAAGGCCCGAACCTCCGATTTTCGGTTCGCGAACTTCCGTGGAAGGTTCGGTTTGCACGAACTTTCTCGAACCGCAATAGACTTCAATGGGGAGGCGAACTTGGAAAACTAGAAACACTTATGCTGGCCACAAAAGTGATGGAAAAGATGTTTCAAGGGGTCTAACACCTGGAGGGGGGGGGGGGGGGGCATGGCAGAGTGGGACACATGCCAAAAGTCCCGGGGGAAAATTTGGATTTGACGCAAAGCAGCGTTTTAAGGGCAGAAATCACATTGAATGCTAAATTACAGGGCTAAAGTGCTTTAAAGGGAACCAGAGAGGAATTATTTGTTAAAAATACAAAAAGGATTTTATACATACCTGGGGCTTCTTTCAGCCCCATAAGCCTGGACCGCTCCCACGCCGCCATCCTCCGCTTCCTGGTTCCGCCGGTACTGGGCCCGTCACTTCCGGCGGACGCGGCCAATTGTCCGCATCACAGGGGCTCCCTCCATACACGTACGCATGAGGCTGCGCAGTAGGCAGCCACACGCGGAACTGTATGAAGGGAGCCCCCTGTGATGCGGAGAATTGGCCGTGTCCGCCAGCCGTCTGGCCGACTGACGGTAATGACGGGACTGGCTGAGGACGGCGGTATGGGAGCGATCCGTGCGTATGGGGCTGGAGAAAGCCCCAGATATGTATAAAATCTTTTATTGATCCTCTCTGGTTCCCTTTAAAACTTCTTGCAAGTGTATACATCAATCAGGGAGTGTAATTAGAGTACTGCTTCACACTGACACACCAAACTCACTGTGTAGCGCACCGCAAACAGCTGTTTGTGTAGGGACAGCCGTGCTGGACTACTGCGCAGTGCGCACCATGGCGAGATTGCTCTTCCTCAGTGATATCAGGTAATGTCTGACTGCCTTATCAACTTTCGATGGTTCTTTCTCTACCATTGTTAAAGCTTACATCTATTTCTTTTAAACTACATTTTCTACTTGCTGTTCAGTACCTGCAACGAGAATCTATTATGGAGGACAAGTCTGCCATTGTGACCAAGGGTAATGGCCGGGGAATCAGGGTTCGATTCCGGTCCGAAGTGGGAGCCTGAGACCCATGCTGTATAAGTCCTGTACCTGCCCTGACCACGCTTTGCAGACCAGGCATCTGTGGTCAGATGGACCCTTGACCCAGCGTAAGACAAACCAAGTCGAAAGCATTTGCCAAGAATGTGTTATGGAGGGCAAGTCTGCCATTTATTCAACTGTGTGAAAGTTTCTTTGGTACTTTAATAGTACCATGGTGTCCACGGCGGGTAACCAACAGGCCGAGGAATCCTGCTTCGATTGCATTCCGGAGTTGGAACCTAAGATACGGCTACCACAAGGAAGACAGCTGGCACGGCAGGGGATACACTGGTCCTGACTGTAAAAGTAAAAGAAAGAACCGACGACCAGGACTTTTTCGAGGCCCTGATGTAATAAACTTTAAATCCTTTAACGAGAATCTGTTATGGAGGTCAAGTCTGCCATTGTGACCACTGACCATGGGTAATGGCCACGGAATCCTTCCTGGTCTGATTCCGGTCCGGAGTTGTAGCCTAAGAAACGGCTACCACCACACATCCAGGCAAGGAGGGCAGCAGGCATGGAATGCCCGCCCCGAGGTAGTGACCAAAAATAACAATGGAGGACTTTTGAGGCCCTGGTGTAATGAATCTACTTTAAATCCTTTAACGAGAATCTGTTATGGGGGGCAAGTCTGATGGTGCCTTCACTGCGATTCACCAGGTTGGTCTCCAGCGAGACTCTGTTATGGAGGTCAAGTCTGCCATTGTGACCACTGACCATGGGTAATGGCCAGGGAATGCTTCCTGGTCTGATTCCTGGTCTGATTCCGGTCCGGAGTTGTAGCCTAAGAAATAGCTACCACCACACATCCAGGCAAGGAGGGCAGCAGGCATGGCATGCCCGCCCCGAGGTAGTGACCAAAAATAACAATACAGGACTTTTGAGGCCCTGATGTAATTAATCTACTTTAAATCCTTTAACGAGAATCTGTTATGGAGGGCAAGTCTGCCATCCATTCAAGTGAAAGGTATGCACTGACTGCCAGGTATAATACAATGTGCAGTCAGAGATGCAGTGAAAGGTATACAGTGACTGCAAACAGCCGTTTGTGTAGTGACGGCCGTGCTGGACTGGAGCGCACCATGACGAGAGTGCAGGTGATGGTGGCTTTACAGCCCATATGGTCGCCCGGCTGATATAGCTGAATGACAGAACAGTGACTGTCCAGCTGATCAAATTTGGTCTGACCACAATGAAGCAACGACCTGATTATATTTGGTGTGCCAACACCCGAGACACTCATATAGCCGGAAGTCATTGCTTCATTGTGATATGCAAGCCCCTTCACCGCGGCAAGGTAATGATCACGAAGGGGGATGGGCACATGTACATGCCTTTTGTTTTGTTGTTGCAGCGGCCCGCAGTGCAGCCAGAAAATTTAGGCAGGCATGTAGACGCCCCAGAAAAATTATTATAGCAGCCGCTGCTAGCAGCAGCCTGAAAAATTCAGGTATCTGCGTGGAGTCCTGGACCCTGTTGGTGGTGGCGGAGAATGCAGTCAAGCGACTTAGTCTTGGGGCAGGCAGCCAGCAGTCACACGGCGTGCAGGCAGAGATGCTGTGTGTGGGGACTGACTTACTCTTTGGGCGGGGAGTAGCCATCCGGGATCCATGCCTCATTCACTTTAAGTAAAGGTCAGGTGCTGAACACTTTTGTGACTTAGGCGACTTCTCTTCTCAGTGACAATGCCTCCAGCTGCACTGAAGGTCCTTTCTGACAGGACGCTTGCGGCAGGGCAAGAGAGAAGTTGGATGCCAAATTGGGACAGCTCTGGCCACAGGTCAAGCCTGCGCACCCAGTAGTCCAAGGGTTCATCGTCACTGCTCACAGTGTCTACATCCACAGTTAAGGCCAGGTAGTCGGCTACCTGCCAGTCCAGGCGTTGGTGGAGGGTGTATCCCAAAGGGCTACGGCGAGGCGTTGGACTAAAGAATGTCCGCATGTCCGACATCACCATGAGGTTGCTGGAGCGTCCTGTCCTTGCTTGCGTGGACATGGGATTAGGATTACTGCCAGTGGTACCTTTATTGCGTTGTGCTATCACATCACCCTTAAACGCATTGTAAAGCATAATTGCCAGCTTGTTCTGCATGTGCTGCATCCTTTCCGCCTTCAGGTGAGTTGATAACAGGTCCACCACTTTGTGCCTGTACCGAGGGTCTAGTAGCGTGGCCACCCAGTACAAGTCATTCCCCTTGAGTTTTTTTATACGGGGTTCCCTCAACAGGCTGGACAACATGAAAGACACCATCTGCACAAAGTCGTATCCAGACATACTATCCATCTCCTCTTGCTCTTCCTGAGTGACGCTACGCAAGTCCTCCTCCTCCCCCCAGCCACGAACAATTCCACGGGAGCGTGGAGCAGCACAGGCCCCCTGTGACGGCTGCTGCGTTTGTTCTTCTGCCACTGCCTCTTCCTCCTCCTCCACAGAAACACCTTTCTCATCATCCGAGTCTGACTCCTCTTCTTCCCCACATGACTCCTCTTCTTCCTCCTCCTCCCCCCTCTGTGCTGCCACAGGTGTTGAGGAAACATCTGGTTCAGATGAAAATGCTCCCACGACTCTTCCTGCAGTAACAGTTTCTCTTCACGCTCCTCCACAGCTTGATCCACCACTCTACGCACGGCACGCTCCAGGAATTAAGCGTAGGGGATCAAGTCGCTGATGGTGCCTTCAGCGCGACTCACCAGGTTGGTCACCGTCTCAAACGGCCGCATGAGCCTGCATGCATTTTGCATCAGTGTCCAGTTCGGTGGCCAGAACATCCCCATCTTCCCAGATTGTGTCCTCTACTGTAGTTGTACAGGTACTGGGTGACGGCTTTCTCCTGTTCTAGCAGACGAGAGAACATGAGCAGGGTGGAATTCCAGCGAGTCGGGCTATCGCACATCAAGCGTCTCACCGGCAAGTTGTTCCTCCACTGAATGTCTGCAAAGCGTGCCATGGCCGCGTAAGACCGCCTGAAATGCCCACACAACTTCCTGGCCTGCTTCAGGACGTCCTCTAAGCCTGGGTACTTTGACACAAATCTTTGAATGACCAGATTCAGCACATGTGCCATGCAGGGTACATGTGTCAGCTTTCCCAAATTCAAAGCGGAAAGGAGATTGCTGCCGTTGTCACACACCACGTTGCCGATCTCCAGCTGGTGCGGGGTCAGCCATTGCACCACCTCTTTGTTAAGAGCAGCCAGGAGAGCTGGTCCAGTGTGACTCTCCGCTTTGAGGCAAGACATGTCTAAGATGGCTTGACACCGTCGTACCTGGCATGCAGCGTAGGCTCTGGGGAGATGGAGCTGTGTCGCTGGAGAGGAGGAGATGGCAGCACCACTAGAGTTTAACTGCCACTCAGCCAAGGAGGAGGAGGAGGATGACAGCGAAGAGGATGTAGCAGGAGGAGAAGGAGAGGAGGCGGCAGGAGGCCTGCCTGCAAGCCGTGGAGGTGTCACAAGTTGTTCCGCTGCGCAGCCACATACTCCCTGCTTGCCATCGTTCACCAGGTTGACCCAATGGGCAGTGTACGTAATGTAGCGGCCCTGCCCATGCTTGGTAGACCAGGCATCCGTGGTCAGGTGGACCCTTGACCCAGCGCTCTTCGCCAAAGATGACACCACTTGCCTCTCAACTTCACAGTACAGTTTGGGTATGGCCTTTTTAGAAAAATAATTGCAGCCTGGTATCTTCCACTGTGGTGTCCCAATGGCCACAAATTTAGAGTCCACCAGCTTGTATGGTAATAGCTGGCGAGCTAATAGTTCCGCCACGCCAGCTGTCAGACGCCGGGCAAGAGGGTGACTGGCAGAAATTGGCTTCTTCCGCTCAAAGACTTCCTTCACGGACACCTGGCTGCTGTGGGCAGAGGAGCAGGAACCGCTCAAGGGCAGAGGCGGAGTGGAGGAGGGTGGCTGTGAAGGTGCAAGGGAGAAAGCGGCTGAAGATGCTGCACCTGAAGGAGGAAGAGGAGAAGGAGGAGGGTGGCTTGTCTTTTGGGTGCTGCTTTTCCTCAGGAGTTCTTCCCATTGCTGTTTGTGCCTTTTATTCAGGTGCCTTCGTAAGGCACTTGTCCCTACGTGAGTGTTGGCCTTTCCATGGCTCAATTTTTGGAGGCAGCACAGATGACAACAGATGGCTTTGCTCCGATCTGAGGCACACTCATTAAAAAATTTCCAATCCGCTGAGCCCCCCTGGGGTGATGGCACTATGGTGGCATCAGCAGCTGACGTTTGAAAGGATATGTAGGTATATATGTATATATATATATTAGTATATAGTATAGTATATAGATCAATTTCATATACAAGCATACATGTATCTGATCAATGTGATATTAATGTGTCTATAGAAGAATCAGCCACCTACACACATCTGTGCAGGAAGAGCTGGCTGCATGGAATAGAGAATAGCCAAATTCTTCTTGCTGGGCAAAACCCATAAGTGCCCCAAATGGGGACACCTGGAAAGTCATAAATAACATGTTTTCCCCGTGATCATTGAACTGTGTTAATTCTCGTAAATCACATTACTTTCTGTAATTATGGTGACATATGATGATATACTGCGCATGAGCAAAACCCTGTATTGAGTAGGATATAAGGAAAGCAGCTGAAGTAAAAAGCAGCATACTTTGTGCTCACATCTCCTGTGTCTGTGTGTTCTGATTAACCATTTTATGTCCTGGCGCCAGGAAATGAAGTAGTCTAAAGCATCTGATATCTGACATGAACTTAAATAGATACGACTCCTTTCAGCTGAGGGCTCGCCGCGGATGGTCTTCTTCAGAGTTCACGTAAGTAATATGACTATACTTCTCTTTTTATTTTATTTTTAAAGAGAGAGGTGTCTATATTATTTATGTGAAATTTCTGTTGATACCAAAACGAATCCGGTTTTTGTGTTTTTAGTATAATTTTAATTATATAGATAATAAGGTTTTTAGAAGGCCTTAGTTTAAAAAAAAAAATTATTAGGGAGAAGGTAGACTTTTGGTAAGTCTATTACACTTCTCTTAGTAGGTCTAAGGGAAATATAGATTTTTTGGGAAAAATCTAACAAATTTGAAGTCTGATCAACTTCAATAAATTATTTTCTTTTGGCAAGAAAATAGAGTTCATTTGGGAAATGAACAGGGCACCATATGGTATGGATTTCTGGATACGTGTAGTTCTTCTTAGGTTTTGAATGGGTTTATTATAGTTTATTTTTGTAAGGTTTTTATAATGTCAGATAAGATTCAGATGTTTTAGATTATTTGTCTGTGTTTGTTTTGTAAATAATAATCTGTTTTATTAGTAAGGTTAAAGGAAAGAAAAAAGTTATTCAATTCTAAGAAACAGTTTGGGTTTAGTGAGGTTGTAGAACGATAAAATCCCTAGACAAAGTTTGTTTTGTTCTCATGAGATGAGAATTATAGATAGAATTATTGATAAATATTAGTTATTGATAAAAATAGTGTTGATAAATTTGAAAAATATATAAATTATAATTTATCTAGATAAGAATTGCCTATTGGTACGGCAATATCTTATATTTGTATTTGACACATGGAAGAATGGAATGGAAGAATGAAAAATGGGAATTCATTATGGTGTAAAAATTCATTGGGAATTTATCCTCTCTGCCATGTATGGAGTCACACACTCGCACGGGTACAGCGACACGACGTCATGCGAACGGGGTATTGCGAGAGATCCGTTAGGATCATAGAAAGATCCGCTAAGTATGTTTTGAAGTTCATGGTGGAGAGTATGAATAATATTAGTATTACAAGTGCTAGGAAAAATAAAGAATTTATTGGATTTTTGGGAAAAACATGATGCTCGCACATTTTTCTTTATTCTTTCAGAAACAACTTGCCAGACATCTATCCTGAGGAGGATAAGACCAGAGTCCATCCGGAGGTAATCCATCCAGTGGGAGTCTGACCAGAGGCTATCCTGAGGCTATCTTTACAGAAGGATTTCCTACTGGATTCACTGTATCGGGTGAAATAGTTCGACTAAGTCCTGAATCCCAAGAAAAAAGAGACTATTCATCAGGTGGACAGTAACGCGTGCTCTGATAAAAGTTTCAAGGTTGCTTGTGTCATCTGTTGAAGAATGGAACAAGATCTGGATCTCAGACCCAGGAACATTGTATGGATTGTGGGACATTCTTATGTGTATTGGGCTCGTAGGAAAGCTATTAATAGTAGCTATGGGGAAAACCTTGGGTTATCTAAAAATAACTTCATGATCTATTGGTTCAGTGCTATGAGGGGTGGGTCATTATATTAAGGATATTATAGAATGGGAGTTAGTTGGAAGTCACATTATGGGTTAATGCTTTCTGAATAGTAAAAAGCCTTTATTTTTGCTATATCATTCTTTAAGTAAAAGATTAGGATTAGGGTTTTTTGTAAGTTAGATAATGGGTTGATATGTAATGAGCTGATATTTTTTATCTCAATTACTAAATAAGGCCAAGTGCTGATTATCCAGGGATTTTTTCTGATTGCCATTTTGGAGTCGGGAAGGAATTTTTCCCTTTCTGGGGCTAATTACACTATGCCCTATAAGGGTTTTTGCCTTCCTCTGGATCAGCAGTGAAATGGGCCGGTGTGGTGCTTTGTTTTGGTTAAACTTTATGTACACACATCTTTCTTCAACCCAGATAACTATAAAATTGTATATTTATCAGACAGTAAAATATATATATACATACATACGCATATGTGTTACTACACATATAATTCAGCAGGCCTGATCTCAGTGGGCAATTTTCAGGGAACAAGTCTCCTATTCTCTGATACCTTGGTCTTCAGTAGATTCAATCTGGCCATAATTGTTTTGTGAAGGGTCCATGTTGCTATTGTGTTGTGTCCTATCCTGATTGTGAATATAGTTGGTGAGTGTCCATATGTGTGATTAGCAGAGTCCTTCTAGTATGGTTAAATCTGAAGGTAGCCATCATTACAGTTGTCCTGTTAGTCCTGACCTAGAAAGAGAATTTTTGGCAGCGGTTGCTATTAGTTACATCTTTTTCTGCTTTGATTTGTAGTATGTCTGTATAGATATTTACCACTACTGTGGTAAAAAGTCAATTAGTTAACATTCCCTTCCCTTGTTAAATCAGAGCTGTATCTTTTTGTCTGAAGCAAGCATAACAGGCTTTGGTCAGTATGATTGGTGTGATGGACTACAATTTCACAGCAACACAGTTGCCTTGAGCAACCGGATTGGTATATTTAATATGGGATAATTGGAAGGCCAGAGATGTTGATGGTCTCATGCAGCCTTGTTCCCTAGCCTCCTGCTGTGATTTGTGTATTCCCTTTCACAAATATGTCCTGGACTGAGGCCTGTAGCTACGTTTTTGAATTGTTTGGTGAGTTCTGGCAGTACTCCTGTATTTTCTGATCTCAGCCTCTGTACTCTGGGCATTGAGACCTGAGTATGAGTGTAGTTGGGTTGGTGTCCACCCCCTGGGTTAACAGGAGTGTGTGACTTTGAGTAAAGGATGCAGAGATAGCTTGGAATACAGTGGCTGATGGAAGAGGAGTGGTCTGCCATGCCTCACAAAGGGTTTGTGAACTAAATTGTAGAGTCAAGACCACCCTCTCCCAAATATAGCCACCTTATGCATGAGTTAGTTGCTACCATAAGGATTTTTGACCTTGGCCTACCTAAGGCCTAGTATTTAGAAAAGCCCTTTTCTAAAATAGAGCAGATGGAAGTTTCTCTTGGAGTAAGTGCTGAGATAAGAAAGCTTCTTATATTGATCTAAGAGAAATATCCCTGGCGCAGGCTAAGTTAAACACATGAGTGTACCCTCACATGTAGTCCGCATAAGATCTTTACTAGATCACATCAGGAAAGAGAAATGTTCTTAGTTCTGATCTGCATCAGGAAAAATAATTATTGGGTTTTTTTCCTGAATAATTTCTGATTTGGTTCTTTTCTGATTTTTCTGATGTGTTTGACCATTAGATTGGCCAACATTATTTAATTGGTTGTTTAAGGTTACAGGTTGGTTAATCATTTTCTTTGTTAGAAATACTTTACCAAATAGCTATTCGTGTTTTGACCATTAGGAGGCTTCGACCAAAATTTTGCCCACTATGATGCTAGCTCTGCCTGCTTTAGGTATTGGCTTTAGTATGGTCATCTTCTTCCTTTGGAAGAAATAACCAAAGGGGGGACTGAAAGGATATGTAGGTATATATGTATATATATATATTAGTATATAGTTTAGTATATAGATCAATTTCATATACAAGCATACATGTATCTGATCAATGTGATATTAATGTGTCTATAGAAGAATCAGCCACCCACACACATCTGTGCAGGAAGAGCTGGCTGCATGGAATAGAGAATAGCCAAATTCTTCTTGCTGGGCAAAACCCATAAGTGCCCCAAATGGGGACACCTGGAAAGTCATAAATAACATGTTTTCCCCGTGATCATTGAACTGTGTTAATTCTCGTAAATCACATGACTTTCTGTAATTATGGTGACATATGATGATATACTGCGCATGAGCAATCCCTGTATTGAGTAGGATATAAGGAAAGCAGCTGAAGTAAAAAGCAGCATAATTTGTGCTCACATCTCCTGTGTCTGTGTGTTCTGATTAACCATTTTATGTCCTGGCACCAGGAAATGAAGTAGTCTAAAGCATCTGATATCTGACATGAACTTAAATAGATACGACTCCTTTCAACGTTGAAGGGCATGTTTGCTGGCTGTCCATAGCTGGCGATACATGGCACCGGACACTGCCACCAGCTGTTTCTGAGGACGAGCTCCCTCTGCTTCTTTCAGGGACTCGTCTCCTCCTACTCCTCTCTGACTCCCCCTCTGAACTCTCCCCCTGGTCATCTCCTCTATTGGGGACATACGTGGCATCCGTATAATTGTCATCATAATCATCATCATTCGCTTTCCTCAGACACCTCCAAAACTGCACCAACACCAGGTACTTCATCATCCCCCTCCTCACACGTTACGTCCATAGTATCGCCACCTAACTCAGATGTATGTGTTGTAGCAGTATTGGCTGTGAATCAGTGATTTCCACACCAAATAACTCCTGCGATGTGTCAAATGCAGTGAATGTGGTGCTAGTAGTAGTGCTGGTGGCTGCGGGAGATGAGGTGTTCTGTGTTAAATAGTCAACCACGTCCTGACAATCTTGGGAAGTGATGGGACGTGCCTTCTTCTGAGCACTGTACTTTGGGCCAGGGCCGCACAAAATCACATCAACACGACCTTGCACAGACCTGCCAGGTGGCCTTCCTCTGGGTCTGCCTCTACCTCTTCCTCTACCTGTTTTGTCCGTTTTGTCCATATCGGGGGGGATGAAGTGAAAGGTATGCACTGATTTGACTAATACAATGTGCAGTCACACAGGTGCAGCAGTTATCAGGTATGCACAGAGTGGTATATAACACTGTGTGTACTTACGTAGGTAGGTGGGTTCACTGAACACAACAGCTAGGTATATGCTGTGATGGTGGCTTCACTGAACACAACAGCTAGGTATATGCTGTGATGGTGGGTTCACTGAACACAACAGTCAGGTCTATGCTGTGATTGGGTGGGTTCACTGAACACAACAGTCAGGTAGATGCTGTGATGAGGTGGGATCACTGAACACAACAGTTAGGTTTATGCTGTGATGAGGTGGGTTCACTGATCACAACAGTTAGGTCTATGCTGTGATGAGGTGCTTTCACTGAACACAACAGTTAGGTCTATGCTGTGATGAGGTGGGTTCACTGAACACATCAGTTTGGTCTATGCTCTGAAGAGGATGGTTCACTGAACACAACAGTTAGGTCTATGCTGTGATGAAGTGGGTTCACTGAACACAACAGCTAGGTCTATGCTGTGATGAGGTGGGTTCACTGAGCACAACAGTTAGGTCTATGCTGTGATGAGGTGGGTTCACTGAACACAACAGCTAGGTCTATGCTGTGATGAGGTGGGTTCACTGAACACAACAGCTAGGCATGTGTATATATATATATATATATATATATATATATATATATATATATATATATATATATATATATACAGGATCTTCTCAAAAAATTAGCATATTGTGATAAAGTTTCATATATTTTAGATTCATTACACACAACTGAAGTAGTTCAAGCCTTTTATTGTTTTAATATTGATGATTTTGGCATGCAGCTCACGAAAACTCAAAATTCCTATCTCAAAATGAATCTAAAATATATGAAAGTCTAATGTTTATCAGTACATTACAGAAAATAATGAACTTTATCACAATATGCTAATTTTTTGAGAATATCCTGTATATATATATATATATATATATATATATATATATATATATACTTATTTCAAAAGCTGTCCATGCAACACAAGTGCAGTAATGGGTATTGCACAATGGGCAGCTGACACAGGTGCACAGGTGTCTGATTGTGACTGGCCTGGGCTGGCAGTGGCACACAGTATGAATTACAAAAGCTGTCTGTACAACACAAGTGTCACAGTGACACACAGGAAAAAAACCCCACAAGAACAGGATTAGCTCTGAAAAGAGCTGTTGCTGGGTGCTATTATAGCAATAAGATTTAGCCAGGAGCAAGCTAACAAGCCAAGAGCCTAACTAATCTTTCCCTAGGAGAAACAGTCTGCAGCAGCTCGCCCTTCTCTCACTATTGCAGGCACACAAGTGAGTGTAATGGCCGGCGGAGCCTGCCTTATATAAGGAGGGGAGTGGCTCCAGGACTGAATGTAGCCTGATTGGCTACAATGTGCCTGCTGACTGTGATGTAGAGGGTCAAAGTTTACCCTAATGGAGCATTATGGGGCGAATCGAACTTCCGGGAAAGTTCGCCTTCGCCAGCGAAGGCGAACCACCCAAAGTTCGCCTGGAACCGTTCGCCGGCGAACCGTTAGGGCCATCTCTAATTATAATGGGAATGCACAATGACAGTGTCATTATTAGGCACTAAAGCAATGTCACTATTGGAACAGTGCATGGATGTAAGGTCTTCATTGTTTTAGTGGAGTGATAATCTTCATCTGTCCATGTTTTAGTAAGCCAGGTTTCTTAACTCAAAAGGCCCATACACAGACAAGATTAAAGTCGGCTGAGGCAGCCAATAACAATTGCCTCTGCCAATAATCTGACCTATGTACAGCAGCCCCAGCAATCCACTAGGCATATCAATTTGTCCAAGCAATGGATGAAAACTTTGTTCTCTCTGCTCGCCCGCCCACAAACCATGTGATGTCACATCTGTATCTCACTGTCGGCTCTCCGCCCACCCGCATTATTATTATTATTTTATTATTATTTAGTATTTATATAGCGCCGATATATTACGAAGCGCTGTACAGTGTATATATATATATATATATCTTGTCACTAACTGTCCCTCAAAGGAGCTCACAATCTAATCCCTACTATTGCCATTATGTAGTGTAAGTACTATAGTATTGCAGCATAGGGAGGCTGCAATAGCAGCATAGGGGGCGCTATTCTGGCTGGGAACGCGAAGAATCACTCGCGTTCCCAGCCTGTCGGCTGGTGACGGCGAAACCGGAAGTCGCCGCCGGCCGGTCCAGGGACATCTGATGGAGTCAGCATGGGCACCGATCAGCTTCAGGGGGCTGCGGGAAGCCCCAGGTGAGTTAAACTCATTTTTTATTCCTAACTTTAAGTTCACTTTAAGAAAGACTAATAGACAGATTCAGAGTAGATTCAGGGCAAGCAGAGGCAGTATAACAAAACATGCACATCTAAAGTGAAGTTGGGATGCCTCTTTTATTGTAATGATGTCTCTGCAAGAACAGCAATGTAAACACACATGTAACAACAGGCAGCTACTCTTCTGATGTTACTGCCAGTTTACTTCGGTAAATACCCGCACTTCTATCACAGCTGTAAAAAATTTTATGAATTAGCACACAAAAGTCTAAAATACTGAATGCGGTATTTTCCCGACCAGATTTTTTTACCGCACAGCCTTTTATGAATGATAGCCTTTGAGTATACAATATTAAACATTTTCACTGCTTTGCATGTAATGAGTCTATTTCATATATTAGTTTCACCTTTTAAGTTGAACTACTGAAATAAATGGACTTTTGCCCGATAATCTAATTCTTCGAGCCTCACCTGTATGCAGGGGGAAAATAGTGATGGCACCCAGGCTGTGTCTGTGAGGGACGGCAGCCCGGAAGCTGCTCCAATAATAGGACAGGACTCACAGGACATTGTGGAGGTTCAAGGGCCATCATCCCCAGCTGCAAGTGCTTCTTCCCAGAGAAGTGTCATTAGCAAGCTGTGAAAGGGAAGAGAGAAGACACTGCTGGACATCATTCAAGTTATTGATTATGTGAAAAATGGATTGGTTGATAACAGGCTGTAGAGAAGCTGGAGAAAATCACATTGTTCTTGCATTCCCTAGATGGAGATCTCCAGTTAATACTATCACATAAACTTCTCTGTGTTAAACTAGTAGGAAATTAAACTGCGCTTTGGAAAACATGAAGGACACACCAGTCTTAAAATAATAGTGGAGCGCAATAGTAAAAAGTCACTTAAAACTTATAAAAGAATAATGTCATATGTATAATCGCGCTACAAGCTCACAGTCCCATTAGATGCAGAACCTTCCAGATGATAGCCAGAATAGTCCATCCACGACCACTGTGTCAGACACTTAAAAAGACAAAAATAATTCCATAGGGTAGTATTGTAGGTACTCAAAAATCCCCTTCACCAATTATACACCTGATTCCGCTCCCCTTTTACCAGCACCAAGTGAGCAATAGGCACCCCCCCACTTAGCCCGCACTCACCCAGTTAACCTCTCCAACAAGAGGTATATAAGCGCTTAAGGGGGGTAGACACCTGGTTCTGCAAGCAGTCTTGTCTTTAATGGGGAGGTCTGTTACAGACCTCAATCAAATCCAAGACACTGGAACTCAAACAGGTTGCATATAGTGAAGTACAGTTTAATATATCCAAAAGAAAGTGGTATTGCACTTACAAAAGTCGAAGATCAAACAGCATATCACAAGTGGTGTTCACGGGACACCGCTCCCAATGCATCCACCTTCGATCGGTCAAGCAAGCCAAACCGCGCTGCCACAAACAGTTCCCATGCCTTGCGCCTCTCCAGGCTCTGCCTCTGGGGCAATACCGCTTGCTTTTGGATATATTAAACTGTACTTCACTATATGCAACCTGTTTGAGTTCCAGTGTCTTGGATCTGATTGAGGTCTGTAACGGACCCCCCTTTAAAGACAAGACTGCTTGCAGAACCAGGTGTATACCCCTCTTAAGCGCTTATATACCTCTTGTTGGAGAGGTTAACTGGGTGAGTGCGGGCTAAGTGGGCGGGTGCCTATCACTCACTTGGTGCTTGTAAAAGGGGAGTGGAATCAGGTGTATAATTGGTGATGGGGATTTTTTAGTACCTACAATACTACCCTATGGAATTATTTTTGTCTTTTTAAGTGTCTGACACAGTGGTTGTGGATGGACTATTCTGGCTATCATCTGGAAGGTTCTGCATCTAATGATTAGTTTATTGGTTTTCCCCTCAATTGCCCCTAGACTACAATAGACATAGGTCTATGTAGATATGTAAAACAAGAAGGTAGACAATCGAGAGCCCCCAATTGTGTATTATTGATAAATACAATGTAAATATGGTATGTAGTGAATAATACTCACAAGTATGGGTTGCCAAGACCAGGCAACCACTCAAAAAGCAAGAGGGGAGATTAGGCCTGCCCCACTCAGGCTAAGAAGTCGCTCTCCGTAGAACAAGAAAGAAGGATGCCTGCTAGAGGCGCTTCACTAGCGTGCACAACTTGAAAGTTGCTCCTTGTGTATTTTTGCCTGAGGAAGCAGGCTTGAGACCCGTGAAACGCGTTGCAAACTATTTTTGGAGTAAGAATAAACACTGTTTTTCTTGATCTTATACAATAGTTGTGTTTTTTCTTCGGGGAGGTAAGTCCACCCTTGCCCCTCATTTTATACCTTTTTAACGTGATACTTTTACTCTGTTGGTGCCTCTGTATTGTATTGTCTAAATAGTTCTATGGTTGGGATCGGATTGTGAGTCCCTGCTAACACAGGGTACATAACAGCCAATAGATGCCCCATTTGGTACATCGTTCTAAAGTCCACCACCCTCTAATCAATATCAACACCCTTCTGCCCAAATAACAGCATGTCCTGCCTTCATAAGCACTTAGAGCAGACTACCCACAACTAGCTACGAGCCATCCTTTTTGTTGTACAAGTAACAGGAACGTTGCTTCAGTCACAAGCTAAGGGCTCAGTCGGATCGTTGGCTGAGCGTTCAAGAGGGCATGTACATGTGCAAAATCAATGGCTCCTGGCAGGGATCAGTTCCTGATTCCTCGGGTGACATAGCAGGGTTGTGGCTGACAGATGCATCACTAGCCTGCAGGCTAATGACATGTACTATTGCTATTCAGGGGCAGGGGGGTGGAGGAACAATGGAGCAGAATGTTTGTGCTGTCATGCAGCAGCGGGTTAAAGTGGACCCAAATTAAAAATACAAGATTTCAGAAATAAAATCTATTTTCTAAATTATAGTGATAAATAGCAGCCTTGTTTCAGCTTCATGATGACAAATATAAAATATTTTACATTTATTGGAGGAACCCCTCCCTTCCTTTCAAATTGCCGGGATTTTTCAGGCAAACTGGTGGAGGAGATAAAAAACAAAAATAAAACACAGGCTGCTACTGATGAGGTCACACGGGAGGTGATCTCAGCTTGTGTGAGATTTCACATAGACGATGCCCCTGTGAGGGAGGGTAGCTGATGTCAAAAACACCCATGATCTAAAACCTCCTACTAAGCTCAGAAGTAATGGCTGCCACCTGTATAACACTAGTTATGAAAAGAGAAGGGTGAAAAGCATACACTGAAATGCTCATAGGCTTAAAGGAGTGTTTATTTATCTTTGTATGTGTCAGAGTGGTGCAACTAAATATTTTGAATTTAAAAACATTTGGTTTGGGTCCGCTTTAAGTGGGAAGAACAAAGCTTTCAGCCATAGCTCAGCCAGATGGAGCAGCCAAGGCGGATCATTGGGCGATCAGTCAAGAGGGGTTGGGGGCTGCCATACACATGATTTATTCTTTAAAAATATATAGTATAATTAAAAACTGTTAAAAGGAGGCAAGTGTATGTTTGCCTCAATGTAGACAACCGATGTGGGCAAAATAATTTATTGAGCTCAATCAGATGATGCGTTTCATAAGAGTAAATCTTGCTTCATTGGGTCAATACAGTGCCTGTGGCTGCAGTGAAATGAGCTAGGAGCCAGGCACTGTATTGGCCTGATATAGCGAGATTTACTCTTAAGAAACACGTTGTCTAATTGTGCTCAATAAAGTTGTCTACATTATTGAGGTAAGTCAATACTTGCTTCTTTTAAATGTTTTTTCATTATTTTATATATTTCTGGGTGCCCCTTTTCCTCATGTCTATCAGCATGGTAAAGCCCTTCTGACCTGCTTCTACTCTGCCTCTATCGAGTCAATACTATGCTCATCTATCATTGTTTGGTATGCGGGCGCCTCTGTGAGTGACAATTACTAGCTACAGAGAGTCATCAAAGTTGCAAAGACTATAGGGACCCTCTTCCCATCTCTTAGCCTCTTTTACTCAACCAGACTGCGATCCAGGGCCGTGAGTATAGCAAATGATCCCTCCCACCCTGGCAACCGCTACCTCAATCTACTTTCATTGGGTCCTTGCTTCAGGTCTCTCCACCAGGACTTCCAGGCCCAGGAACTCCTTTTTCCCCTAACCATACATGTCAAACTCTGGCCCGCAAGGCGAATCTGGCCCTCGGAGCCATTAAATTTGGCCCTCATGTGGTTTCCCCACTTTGCATTATGTTTGGCCCAACTCTAGAGCACCACGGAGGTCCTAGGGGCGGAGTCAGAGGGTTTTTTTACCACTAACTCGCATTGACCGCCCCCATGACCAGACCTAGCATGTGAGCAAGCGTTGTTGAATGCAAAACGGCTGTTGTGCCTATCCTGTCTTCCCCTTTGCACCCCATCTCCTTCTACTGGTCTCACATGCAACATGTCATAGTGTATACTTGCAAGATGAAATAAAGCAGCGACTTTTGACAGTATCCAGACATTATTATTATTATTACTAGACATTCTGCATATTTTATTATTATGTTGTATAATAATCTTCATAATAGGAACTAAAGAGCCTTGCCTATTTATTAGTAGTCCGTATACAGACTTATGGATGTCTTGAGACCATGCCTTGTTTTTAACATTGTTTTTGATCATGCACATTTGATACAATAAAGAGTTGCTGATTCTGAACAGTGAAGCAGTTATTAATTTTTATTTCATCAATTATGACTTTAGAGTGGGAATTCTGATTCTTGAGGTTGTTTGTGCATGTCAAGTGACAGGCAGCCTATTGGGCCAATCAAAGTGCGGGGATAATGTCCTTTAAAGTGACTGGACCCGCATGGGCTCAGGGCAGCACGAGTGGAGCTCTCGTCATTGCCGATTAGCAGGCATATTGTAATGCCTGGGCACTAGACACTAGCAGACACACAGAAATCGAGAGGTCGAGGATAGCCAAAGGTCATACACGTATCAGAAACAGAGGTACCAGGAGTCAGACAAAATCAGAGTCGTAAACAGGCCGAGGTCTAAACCGAGTATCAGATGTCTGCAGTCCAGGAAGGATGAGACTAAACAAAGTGAGTGGCACGCTGGGTCATACACAGGAAAACAATCAGGAGAATATACAATATACAATATACAAGACTGGTCTAACTAGAGTACATATATATTGGCAGTGTCTGCATATATATATAAAGCTCTGAAAACTAGCTGATTTAGTCACAATAGCAAGGCAAGGTCCAGCGCTCAACGAACTGATAGCTATAACGGACAGCGAGTAACTGAATGCCCTGGGCTTATATAGAAGGAATAGATCACAGACCAAGCCCGCAGGAAAATCGAACCAATCAGCAACATCCCTGCAGCAAGTGTCAGCAGACTGCAGGAATCAGCTGACACATCTCAGACACGCCTCCTTAACATATAAAGGCAGCTCTGAGCTGCGCGCGTCCTCCTAGGGAGACTGCCAGAAACAACACGCTGACTCACATCTACAGGGAAGCCGGGAATGCATCTGAACAAAGAGGAAGAGGAAGCTTCTTGCAGCTGCTCAACATTGTCAGAGCAGCCTCCAGAGACAACACCAGATAAGTTTGTTACACATATGTTCATAGCTACACTGCTAAGGCCCCTTAACTCTGATAAGGCCCCTTATCTCTGATAAGGCACACTATATGTCTTAGTGAATCAAGCCCTATATGCTGAAACACTTTGAATAGCAGCGCATTTTGAAAAAGCGTTCAGTTAACTACTTGCCGACCGCGGACCGTCCTGGGGCTCTGTTTTGCAGGAGATCACGCGCAGGCTGCACGCGCACCTTCTGCTCGGTGGGCGGAGCTGAGCTCCGCCTTCAGTCTCCAAGCGGCGATCGCCGCTCGGAAGACTGTTAGACGGCGAAACTGCCGTCTAATTAACATGATTAGCGCTGCGATCTACAGCAGCGCTGTACAGGGGACAGCCGTGTGACACGGCTGTCCCCAGGGGGACTCAGAAGCCATCCGCTTTGATAGGCTGAAACCTATCACAGCCGATCGCTATGATGGGGGGGGGGAGGGAGGGTAATTTCAATCATTAAAAAAAAAATTTAATAAAAAAAGAGACTATAAATATTGATAAAAAACAAAACAAACAAACCTGGGGGCGATCAGACCCCACCAACAGAGAGCTCTGTTGGTGGGGAGAAAAGAGGGGGGGGATCACTTGTGTTATGTGTCGTGTGGCCCTGCAGCTTGGCCTTAAAGCTGCAGTGGCCATTTTTGTGAAAAATAGCCTGGTCTTTAGGGGGGGGGGGGGGGGGGGTAAAGCCTGTGGTCCTGAAGTGGTTAAAATGTGTATAATGTGAACTGAGCCATTTGGAATCATTACCGTGCACATCATTTGTCCTTTCAGTTATAACTGACAGCAACTGATATAGTGTAAAAGGGCCCTAAGGCTCCTTTTACATTACATCAGTTACTTAATAACTGAAAGGACAACTGATGTGCAAGGTAATGTCCATGATTCCCTATGGGCTGTTTCACACCAAGAGCGCCTCATAAAGTGTAAAAGAGGCCTTAGGCCTTGTTCACATTATAAATTGCCAGCGCAATCACATGCGCAGAGCAATTTATAGAGTGCTTTTCAAAGAACTTTTCCCTGCACTTTACGCTTAGCAAAGTGCTTTTGTAAGCACTTTTCTAAGCACTTTTGCTGAGCGATTAAGATTTTCACTTCCTGACGTTAGTCAGGAAGTGATCTCTTTGACCCGGAAATGAATAAATACAATGGGGTTGATTCAGAGTTAACGTGCTTTATCAGACTTAACATGCCTTATCAGAGTTAGCGCATCTGATCAGCGTAGCATAGCGAGCGTTTCGAACTTATGCCTGCTAATTGGCAATGACGAGAGCTCCACTCGTCCTGCCCTGAGCCCCTGCGGGTCCAATCACTTTAAAGGACATTATCTCCACACTTTGATTTGCCCAACAGGCTGCCTGTCACTTGACAGGAAACTTGACAGGCAGCCTACTCTGATAAGGCATGTTAACTCTGATAACCCACACTATTTGTTATAGTGAATCAACCCCAATGTATTTATTCTTAAAAGTGCTCGGGAATTCGCAATTAAAAGCGCTTTTTCAAGAGGTTTGCGATTTCCCTATACCTTCCATTGAGCAAAAACATTCAGAAAATGGTACATGCAGCGCATTTGCGATTTCAATAAAATCAAAATACTCACATGTGAACACTCTCATAGGAAATCATTGGACAAGCGATTTTAGAGCGATTTCTAAAATGGCCAGTGCTTTAAAAAAATTGAAAACTCTCATAGTTTGAACAAGCCCTTAACCACTTCACCTCTAAGGGTTTTACCCCTTAAACTCCAAAGCAGTTTTCACATTTCAGCGCTGCCTCCAATCATTCGCCAATAACTTTATCACTACTTATAACACTGAAATAATCTATACATTGTTTTTTTTTTCACCACAAATTAGGCTTTCTTTGGGCGGACCTTTTTGCTAAGAATTATTTTATTTTACATGCATTTTAAAGTGAATAAGAAGGAAAAAAAATATTATTTGTTAGTTTTCAGCTAACAGAGTTTTAAAATAAAACATGCTACTGTAATTAAAACCCACTCTTTTTATTTGCCCATTTGTCCCAGTTATTACGCCATTTAAATGATGTCCCTAGTACAATGTATGGAATGGCGACAATATTCTATTTGGAAATAAAGGTGTATTTTTTCCATGATGTGATTTTGGGTACTTTAACAATAATGTAAGCCCTTATTTGCAAAAGATTACAATAATACACCTTCATAGAATACATATTTTAAAAGCTAAGCCCATAACGTAACCATTTATTGTATTTTCTTTTAAATTCCGTCACTTTCATTTTTTTTTACAATTTTGTTATGTGGGGGCAGGGAGGGAGCATAATTAATTAATGGGCTTGTTATAGGGATAGGAAATGTATATCTCATTTTTTAATTGTAATATTCTTTTTGGACACATAATGTCCCCATTTTCCTGTCTGGTTAGAACGCAGCACAAGTTGTGTTCCAGCCAACAGGAAATGACAGTGACTGTCATTTAAAATGAAAGGATTGTTGTAACGATCGGTGAAGCACAGAGAGGTCTGATTACCGGTGATCTGCAGTATCACGGGGAATACAGACGTATACCAGATTATAAGTGATCTGCAGTATCACCGATAATCCGATATACTAGCTAACCTCTGTTCACCTGAGTAGA
This sequence comes from Hyperolius riggenbachi, assembly GCF_040937935.1. Lineage (NCBI taxonomy): Eukaryota > Metazoa > Chordata > Amphibia > Anura > Hyperoliidae > Hyperolius > Hyperolius riggenbachi. Next base: position 422,031,708 of record NC_090649.1, on the reverse strand, counting down.
GTGTAGTGTTTTGGTGTAACAGTAACACTTTGAGGACGAGCCTCAGCGCAGACAGAAGTACTACGCAGATTCCTTCTGCAGACCTGAGCTCTCCAAGACGGGAGGAGTCAGACTGACAGTAGGAAGGATTGTCTGAAAGTGACACTCAGGAGGAGGTGCCACTGACAGGACGGGGAATCGCCTCCAATAGTGAGGTCGGTTCTCGAGGTCGGACAAGCCAGGTCGTACACACACGGACAGATAAAGTACAAGATCAGGAGGCAGAGGCGGAGTCAAAATACAAGCAGGGTTCGGCAACAGAGTATCAGAAATATCGAGGTACAAGATCAGAAGGCAGAGGCGGAGTCTAAGTACAGGCGGGGTTCGACAACAGAGTATCAGAAATATCGAGGTACAAGATCAGAGTTTCAGGTGGATGGTCAGGCAGGCAAATAGGTCATAACAGATAATCACAGTCAAACTAGTACTTTAGCTATCAACAAATCTAGCTAAGTGTAGGATTACAGCTCCAGCTGGTCCCGGCACACTTGCGGATCTGACTACGGATCTGGGTGCTCCCACGTATGTGATCGCAACGCCAGACACCAAAGGAATGACCAGGTAGTAGTATATATACCCAGGTGTCCCCCCCAGCACCTCCCTAAGTGCTGGACCAATGACGAGTGGAGCTAGAGTCAGCTGACCAGCCTGGTCAGCTGACTCCTTCCTGGGTGCCATAAATCTTCTGCTTGAGTGCGCGCGCGCGTCACTCTAACACCAGAGGGACTACGAGTCCCAGCCACAGCAGCCCCGCTCTGCGGTGTCTCCGCAGTGGGGGTATGCGCGCTAACCGCTGCGTCCAACACGGCGGTTTCTCCGCGCTCCATGGGTCCTTGCACGGAGACAGCCGCCTCATGCTGAGAGGAGGCGGCTGCCTCTCCGTGTGTGGAAACACCGTGCGCGGAAAGAGTCGCCTGCCGCTGGCTCATGGCGGCGGCTCTTCCGCGTTTGTTACAGTACCCCCACCCTGAGGAGTGGACTCCGGACAGCTCCTTCCGGGCTTTTCTGGATGTAAAGCATGAAACTCCCTCACTAACTCATCCGCATGCATACGGTTCCCCGGTACCCATTGCCTCTCTTCAATGCCATACCCTTTCCAATGTACCAGATACTGTGTAGAATTTTGTACCACCCGAGAATCTAAAATCTTCTCGACTTCATATTCTGGTTGATCATCAATTATTACAGGAGGAGGGGGAGTGAGACCCACATGAACTGCAGGTTTAAGTAGGGATACATGGAAGGACCTCACACCACGCATGCTAGCAGGAAGATCAATGACATATGTGACATTGTTGATTTTTCTTGCTACCCGGAATGGACCCACGAATCTGGGCCCTAACTTGGCTGAAAGCTGTCTCAAGGTCAAGTGGCGGGTTGACACCCAAACCAAATCTCCTGGTTGAAACCTCCACTCTAACGAGCGTCTTTTGTCAGCCTGACCTTTCTGACTCTGAAATGCTTTTACCAGATTATTCTTAATGGTCCACCACATGTCCTTAAATGACCTTTGCCAACCCTCCAAGGCTGGAAATGGAGTGGACGCAATTGGCAACGAAGAGAATTTAGGTAGTTTACCGGTTACTATCTGAAATGGACAGAACCCTGAGGAAGAACTCTTTAAGTTGTTGTGGGCAAATTCTGCATAAGGTAAAAATTTAACCCAATCACTCTGCGCCTCGGCAACGTAACATCTCAAAAATTGCTGGGTGGTAGCCCGAGGAAAATGACAGTTTCATGCCCATTTGGTGACAGAATGCCCTATCAAAATTTTGAAACAAACTGGACTCCCCGATCGGATACTATGTCTTCAGGAATGCCATGCAGTTGGAAGACATGGGTGATAAATAAATCATCCAGTTCCTGGGCCGAGGGGAGTCCCTTTAGGGGCACGAAATGGGCCATTTTACTGAAACGGTCGACTACTACCCAGATGACCGACATGCCTTCAGACCTAGGAAGCTCACCCACAAAATCCATGGACAAGTGGGTCCATGGTTTACTCGGGGTGGGCAAAGGCTGCAGTGTACCTACAGATGCCAGGCGGGAGGGCTTGCTTTTTGCGCACACCACACATTCCCTGACAAACTCTTTGCAGTCAGCTGCTAGCGAGGGCCACCACGCACACCTGGCCACGAGATCCTGCGTTCTAGACGCCCCAGGATGTCCCGCATTCTTATGAGAGTGGACCATCTCCAAGACCTGGAGACGGAATGGTAACGGGACAAACAAAACCCCTGCGGGCTTCCCTTCCGGGATGTCCTGTTGAAAAGGAATTAAAGTCTCCTTCCAATCCTCCCAAGTCTCGGTTGCGGCCAGTACCAACCTCTGGGGAATAATAGTCTCTGGAACGGAGGGCTGTGCTGTCTCTGACTCGAAGCACCTGGATAAAGCATCCGCCTTGACATTCTTGCTACCCGGGGTGTACGTAATAATGAAAGAGAACCTAGAGAAAAAAACCGACCATCGAGCTTGACGAGGACTCAACCTCTTAGCCCCCTCGATGTACTCTAAGTTTTTGTGGTCAGTGTAGACCGTGACCGTATGCTCAGCTCCCTCTAACCAATGTCGCCATTCCTCGAAAGCTAATTTAATGGCTAGGAGCTCTCTGTTGCCAATATCGTAGTTCCTCTCCGCAGGGGAGAACCTACGGGAGAAGTAAGCACACGGGTGCATTCTACCCTGCAAGCCAGATCGCTGAGACAGCACAGCCCCCACCCCGACCTCCGAAGCATCCACCTCAACAATAAACGGAAAAGACGTATCCACATGTCTGAGGATGGGTGCAGAACAAAATAGGCCCTTCAGGGTGGCAAAAGCCTGTAACGCCTCAGGAGACCAGTGAGTGGTATCTGCCCCTTTCTTGGTGAGACTGGTAAGGGGAGAAATGACCGTAGAGTACCCCTTTATGAACCTCCTATAATAGTTGGCGAAGCCAAGAAACCGCTGAAGGGACTTCAACCCAACCGGCTGAGGCCACTCCAGAACAGCGGAAACCTTGGCAGGATCCATAGACAGGCCCGTGGTGGAAATTATGTACCCCAGGAAAGCGACAGACGTTACCTTAAAAATACACTTTTCTAGCTTGGCGTAGAGAAGGTTCTGCCTTAGTCTGTTCAAAACGAATCTCACATGGGTCCTATGTTCAGAGAGGTTGTTGGAGAAGATAAGGATATCGTCTAGGTAGACTAGAACAAATTTCCCCAACACCTCTCTGAAGACCTCGTTGATGAGTTCCTGGAAAACGGCCGGGGCATTACATAGCCCGAAGGGCATTACCAGGTACTCGTAATGCCCGTCCGGTGCATTAAAGGCCGTTTTCCACTCATCGCCCTTTCTTATGCGTACCAGGTTGTACGCGCCCCGCAAATCCAGCTTAGAAAAGATCTTGGCGTCAGTGATCTGTGTGAACAAATCGTCTATCAAGGGTAGCGGATAGCGATTCTTTACTGTAATCTTGTTAAGACCGCGGTAATCAATGCAGGGCCGCAGGCCTCCGTCTTTCTTTTTTACAAAAAAGAAGCCTGCCCCAGCAGGTGACCGGGACGGGCGAATGAAACCCTTGGCCAGATTTTCCCTGATGTACTCCTGCATAGCCAATTTTTCGGGCCCGACAAATTGTACAAATGACCCCGGGGGGGTACACAACCAGAACGGAGATCAATGGGGCAGTCGAAAGGACGATGTGGAGGCAATTTATCGGCTGCTTTGGGGCAGAATACATCAGAATATTCAGAATACTGGTCTGGTACACCGTATACCTTAATCTATGTTTTGTGCGCTCACTTGTACAATATAAACAATAATTCGCATATAAAAACATTCAATGTTATAAAGTCCTTTTAGAGTCCAAAGACTAAATTACGTGTCCATGGATCGCTGCACCAATCATCAAGCATCTTAAAGGAACACTGGTCTGGTACACCTCCCACCTGAACTCTGGTTTGCCCCAATGTTAACTTCCCCAAACACTGTTGAAAACAATGAGGTGACCAGGTGGTTAACTGACCCGTGGCCCAATCTATTTGCGGTGAATGGATTTGTAACCACGGCATGCCTAGGATAATAGTGGAGGTTGACATATGTAAGACAAAAAATTGTAACTGTTCCCCATGCAATACCCCTACAGTGAGCTTCACCAGCGGAGTCTGTGACAGGGCATGATTCCGTTGCAGAGGGGAATCGTCCACTGCCGTGACCTGAATGGGAGGTCTCACGGGAGGGAGTGGTAGACCCAACTCCTGAGCAAACTCGAAGTTCATAAAATTAGCCGCTGAGCCGGAGTCAATAAAAGCTTCAGTGGCTACAGACTTATCATCCCATGTAACAGTACAAGGGAGAAGCAATTTTCTTTCTTTAAGGGGTGAAAATTGTGTGCCCAGGGTGTCACCCCCCACTACTCCTAGGCAAACTCGTTTCCCGCCCTGTTAGGGCAATTTCGCAGCCTATGCCCTGCTGCTGCACAGTACAGGCACAGCTGTTCCGTCATTCTCCGCCTTCGCTCCACCTGGGTCAGTTTCGATCGACCAATCTGCATTGGTTCGGGCGGAGGCAAGGCCGGAGAGGGTGAGACAGGCGGAGATGGTGCTACTAGGGGTGTAGCGGACGGTGCCGCGTAAGATGTCACCCTGACACGGTGACTGCCCCTAGTCAGCCTTTGATGGCGTAGCCTACGATCAACTCGAATGGCTGATGATATGGCCTCATCTACTGTCTTGGGCTCGGGTACGGTTAACATTAGGTCGGAGACCTCCTCCGACAACCCAGACAGGAAGTAATCCATCAGGGCAAAGTTGTCGAATCTGGCGGTGACTGACCACCTACGGAATTCTGCCGCATAATCCTCGACCGAGCCTCTGCCTTGCCGCAAAAGTTTGAGCTTCCGCTCAGAGGACGCCGCAAGGTCAGGGTCGTCGTAAATTACGGCCATGGCCTTAAAGAATTCCTCTACCGAGGTCAGAGCTGTATCGGTAGGGGGCAGGTTGTATGCCCAGGACTGGGAGTCACCAGTCAGCAAAGTTTTAATAAAGGTGACCCGTTGGGTCTCAGTCCCCGAGGATCGGGGTCTCAACTCGAAATACGATAAAACTCTACTCTTGAAATTCCGGAAGTCAGACTTGTGGCCGGAAAATTTATCAGGTACAGGCATACGTATGTCATCACTAGGAGGGGATCGCACTGAATCAACTGACGTCTGGAGGGTTCGCACAGAGCCTGATAGGGCATCGATTAAGGCTTTGTGCTGGCCCAGTGCTTGATGGATACTGTCCACCGAAGTGGCAAGCACAGTCAGAGGATCAGCGCGTGATTCCATCTGTTTTTTGGTCTGGCGTTCTGTAACGATCGGTGAAGCACAGAGAGGTCTGATTACCGGTGATCTGCAGTATCACGGGGAATACAGACGTATACCAGATTATAAGTGATCTGCAGTATCACCGATAATCCGATATACTAGCTAACCTCTGTTCACCTGAGTAGAGTGTAGTGTTTTGGTGTAACAGTAACACTTTGAGGACGAGCTTCAGCGCAGACAGAAGTACTACGCAGATTCCTTCTGCAGACCTGAGCTCTCCAAGACGGGAGGAGTCAGACTGACTGTAGGAAGGATTGTCTGAAAGTGACACTCAGGAGGAGGTGCCACTGACAGGACGGGGAATCGCCTCCAATAGTGAGGTCGGTTCTCGAGGTCGGACAAGCCAGGTCGTACACACACGGACAGATAAAGTACAAGATCAGGAGGCAGAGGCGGAGTCAAAATACAAGCAGGGTTCGGCAACAGAGTATCAGAAATATCGAGGTACAAGATCAGAAGGCAGAGGCGGAGTCTAAGTACAGGCGGGGTTCGACAACAGAGTATCAGAAATATCGAGGTACAAGATCAGAGTTTCAGGTGGATGGTCAGGCAGGCAAATAGGTCATAACAGATAATCACAGTCAAACTAGTACTTTAGCTATCAACAAATCTAGCTAAGTGTAGGATTACAGCTCCAGCTGGTCCCGGCACACTTGCGGATCTGACTACGGATCTGGGTGCTCCCACGTATGTGATCGCAACGCCAGACACCAAAGGAATGACCAGGTAGTAGTATATATACCCAGGTGTCCCCCCCAGCACCTCCCTAAGTGCTGGACCAATGACGAGTGGAGCTAGAGTCAGCTGACCAGCCTGGTCAGCTGACTCCTTCCTGGGTGCCATAAATCTTCTGCTTGAGTGCGCGCGCGTCACTCTAACACCAGAGGGACTACAAGTCCCAGCCACAGCAGCCCCGCTCTGCGGTGTCCCTGCAGCGGGGGTATGCGCGCTAACCGCCGCGTCCAACGTGGCGGTTTCTCCGCGCTCCATGGGTCCTTGCATGGAGACAGCCGCCTCATGCTGAGAGAAGGCGGCTGCCTCTCCGTGTGTAGAAACACCGTGCGCGGAAAGAGCCGCCTGCCGCTGGCTCATGGCGGCAGCTCTTCCGCGTTTTCTTACAATTGTGTTTCCCGTTGCAACATTATTTGGTACGTTGCCGCACAAAGGAAGTTGCAGGGCATGCTGGGTTGTCTTTTTTTGCTTCTTTATTTACCCTCAGACTTAAAGGGACTCCGAGCAGTGCAGAAACTATGGAAAGATGCATATCATTTTAAAGCTCTCTTTCTCCTCTTTCCAATGCTATATAAACCGCCGCCCTACGCCTTTTAGTTTTCGCTATTTTCGCGATTGAAATTCCCGCGGCCGCGATTTCAATCGCAAAAAAAGAGAAAACTAAAAGGCGTAGGGCGACGATTTAGGTGTCGCCAGAAAGAGGAGAAAGTGAGCTTTAAAATGATATCCATCTTCCCATAGTTACCTTGTATTACACAGGGCGACTTTTTCCTAAAGTCAGCAGCTTCATTTTGCTGAATGGAGCTGCTGACACTGGGGAAAGTGTCGCCCTGTGGAATACAATATAACTATGGAAATTTCAATCGCGAAAATAGCGAAAACTAAAAGGTGTAGGGCGGCGGTTTATATATCATTGGAAAGAGGAGAAAGAAAGCTTTAAAATGATATGCATCTTTCCATAGTTTCTGCACTGCTCGGAGTCCCTTTAACTAATGAAGCAAAAAATGACAACCCAGCATGACCTGCAACTTCCTTTTTGTGTACCAAATTTTGTGTGTACCAAATAAGAGTCAGGTAAACTGGGGAATGATCATTTATCAACAAGAAAAGTAATAGAGATATTAACTTTTGGATTGCTTGATTAGCATCCTTATTACTTGTTTACCAGACAAAAATAAAGAATTGATTTTTTATTTTATGCCCGACCGTTACACTTTAAAGTAATTTGGGCTCCGGCTTTTGACAGCACCCAAATTACTGTCTGAGCGCCCGCTATTCACATTACAGCCTATGGTGCTCCCAAAAGTCCTTGCACTCCTTGCATAGTTTCGGGTAAAATTGGCCTGTGATTGTCCAATCGAAAATGAATGTGTGTACCAGGTTTAAGGCCTCTTGCACACTGCATACATTTCCGATTCCGCTTTAATCTGTTTTTACATCCGATTCCGATTTTTAATCTTTACTGCATGCTGCGTTTTTTGATCCGTTTTTCTGTTAAATATATTCAGGGAAAATCGGAATTGAAAATCGGAAATGGAATCGGAAACGGAATCGGAAAACGGATTGTGCAGGGAGCCTAAGGCTATCAGTTTCCTGAGAGACAAGTCTGACAAGATCTTGTCAGAACTGGAAGGAATCGCTGTTATAAGAAAATGGTAGGTCTCTGAAAAGAGGTAAGTATGTAATATTCATTTGCAGAAATATGTGTTTATTTTAAAGTGTTCCTGAGATGAGGAGAAATAAAAGTTTTATACATACCTGGGGCTTTCTCCGGCCCCCTCCGCTCAGATCACTCCCTTGCCCTGGTCCAAAGCCTCCTAGGTCCAGCAGGAGCCCTGTTCTCCGCGGGCCAGTCAGCCAAGCGCTCTCCCTCATCTCACTCCCGTGGCTGGGAGAGTTCTGCGCCTGTGCAGTAGTATGGGGTGGACGCATGCGGCTGGGCTGCGCATGCGCAGTACGCCTGACTGGTCATAGAGAACAGGGCTGCTAACGGAAGATCTAGGAGGCTTTGGACCGTGGCCAAGGGCGTAGGGCCCGTGGTCGCAGCGGTCGCCTTGGCGACCGGGCCCGGCTCCTGAGGAGGCGGGGGAGGGGCCCGGGGGGCCCATCTCCGTTTGGAGGGCCATGCGGCCCGTGCGCGCTGGTAGGGGGAGCCGCAGCCGCGGGGAGGGCAGCCCGACCTCTCCCTTCCTTCCTCTCCCCGGGGCCCCCCCCCCCTCAGATGCAGAGTGAGCGGCTCACGGAAGCGCTGTAGGCAGAACTCACCTCCCTGCGTTCCACTCGCCACTGATCTCCTCTCTGGCTGGCTCTGCATAGATGCTGTTACACACGCAGCTTCCGGCTAAACAGGAAGCTGCGTGTGTAAGCATCTATGCAGAGCCAGCCAGAGAGGAGATCAGCGGCGATTGGAACCAGGGACGGAGGTGAGTTCTGCCTACAGCGCTTCCATGAGCCGCTCACTCTGCATCTGAGGGGGGGGCCCCGGGGAGAGGAAGGGAGGGAGAGGTCGGGCTGCCCTCCCCGCGGCCCCCCCCCCCTCCATTATGGGGACGGGGCACCTACCTACCTGCCCTATCCTGGGGGGCAGCTACCTAATCTATCCTGGGGGGCACCTACCTAATCTAACCTATACTGGGGGGCACCTACCTAATCTATCCTGGGGGGCAGCTACCTAATCTAACCTAATCCTGGGGGGCAGCTACCTAATCTATCCTGGGGGGGCAGCTACCTAATCTATCCTGGGGGGGCAGCTACCTAATCTATCCTGGGGGGCAGCTACCTAATCTAACCTATACTGGGGGGCACCTACCTAATCTATCCTGGGGGCAGCTACCTAATCTATCCTGGGGGGCAGCTACCTAATCTAACCTAATCCTGGGGGGCAGCTACCTAATCTATTCTGGGGGGCAGCTACCTAATCTATCCTGGGGGGAAGCTACCTAATCTATCCTGGGGGGCAGCTACCTAATCTAACCTATACTGGGGGGTACCTACCTAATCTATCCTGGGGGCAGCTACCTAATCTATCCTGGGGGGCAGCTACCTAATGTAACCTATACTGGGGGGCACCTACCTAATCTAACCTATACTGGGGGGCACCGACCTAATCTAATTTATACTGGGGGCACCTACCTATCTAACCTATACTGGGGGCACTTACTTATCTAACCTGTATTGGGGGCACCTAGCTAGCCTATACAGGTGGCAACTAAACTGGCTACCTATATTGGAGGCACCTACCTAACTAACCTATACTGGGGGCACCTACCTATCTAACCTACGCTGGGGGCACCTACCTATCTAACCTACGCTGGGGGCAACTATTCTGGCTACCTATATTAGAGGCACCCACCTAGCTAACCTGTACTGGGGGCACCTATCTATCTAACTTATACCGGCGGCGCCTGCCTATCTCACCTATACCGGGGGCAACTATACTGGCTTACCTATGCCTGACTTCCTATACTGGGGGTACCTATAGCTGGCTATAGGGATTTTGATATGTGTGTGCATCCGTCGGGTGTTGCCGGGGGAGGGGGGGCTGTTGTTGCCGGGGGGGGGGCCCACATCCAGATTCCGCATCGGGGCCCAGAGGTTTGTAGCTACGCCACTGACCGTGGCGAGGGAGCTATCTGTGCGGAATGGACTGCAGAAAGCCCCAGGTATGTAAAAAAGTTTATTTACTCTCGTCTCAGGTTCACTTTAAATTATTTTAATTGGTTCAGGACTTTCACAGTATGTCAGGTCAGCAGCCTTGTGACCACATTTCCAGTGTGAGCAGCTCGCACATAGAAGGAGACAATCAGGGACCGCGGTGACAAAGCTTTGTCTGGGTCAAAGGGCACCAACCTCGCCGACTTACCGGATGAAACAAGGCATTTTTACAGCTAAACCGAGGGCACACAGGAGGCACAGTAAGAATCTGCACACTTACCCTAAGGACACATATAACATACTTTAATGGGCATGACTGATCAAGAAATGATCGTTCAGCCATGGGATTGTACCTTCATGGGCACCCTGCTTTCCACTAAAGCCTGGTACACATCTTCAATTTTGATTGGCCCATAACTAGCCAATATTAGCACTTCCAGGTAGCATACCTGCCAACCGATTTTGAATACTAGGATTGTGTAGAAACCAAATAAAGAATAAACTGAGAGTGAAATGGAAAGTGATCTGACTCTAGAGACAAGGATTTTTCTAAATGGTGGATTGCTGAAGAAGAAAGAGATGATGTTGAAGTGTGGGTGTTGGTTTACCATGTGTACTAGTGTTCCATGGCATATAATAATAAATAATAACAGTAATCAGAACACATGGTAAACTATCACCCAAAACAAGCATTAATGATTGCTTTGGTAAAAGAGCCACTGTGTTTACATGGCTGTACGCTTCAAAGACACAACCAGAGGACGTCTATGCAGAAAAAAAGCAATTCAATTGGAATGTTGCCCTTATTCAATATGGAGCCCGCAGCTTCCGGCTCCGGCTTTTCCTTTGTTCATCAACATACCGGGATTTTAGAATTTCTCGCGAAGTTTTACACAGTCGCTTCCGGTGTCTTTAGTGCTGAACTGCTGATACTACGTACGCTGCGGCCTTATCTTATTCACATTACCGGGACACAGCATGGGAGTCCCTGCCTTCTTTCGCTGGCTGAGCCGCAAGTACCCGTCTATCGTCGTGCACTGCGTGGAGGAGAAGGTGAGTGCAGAGCGCCGGGCGGGCGAGAGAGGGGGCCATGCGGCCACGGTATCCCGGGCTCATGGCCGCTGCTGTGATATGAGGGCCTATATGCAATGGGGAAGACTTACAGAGAGATACGTAAAGGGAAACAAAATGGAGCTGTTGTCTGGCAAACGAGTCACAAGCCTTATTATATAAACCTTGTATATTGCTTAATTGGTCTTCTGTATTTTTGCGTCACTTTTCTATGCCTCTACTTTAATCAGCTCTTCTGTTTATGAGCCTCCAACTAGTTTAGTCTTGCCTCTAAATGCCTTTACTGCATTTTATATAAAATTACTAATTCATTGCAAACTGAAGTACAATACATAAGACAAAGTTTTGTTATTGAATTATAAAGCACCAACATATTTAGGGGTGCTGACCATATCTCCCAACTGTCCCTCTTTTGGAGGGACAATTCCTCTTTGGGAGCCCTGTCCCTCTTTCCTCCTCGTTTGTCCCTCTTTCAGTACAATATATAAATGTATCTACTAAATGTGTTTGACTCAACTTTCCCATGATATATTACTAATTTTAAAATCTTAATATGCAGGGAAAGGACCAGTGTGGTTTGAATTATAAAACATATTTTTCTTCATGGTATGCGTTACTAGGGGTGTTAGGTTGTTCATACAGACTGCTGCCGGTGTCCACCCTGTGGTATTTACCACTTGGTATCCGCAACATTGCATTTTGAGATGAATGGGAGTATTCATCTCACGTTAGAGTGGTGTAAAACCCTGACATAATATTCAATAGAAACGTTTCCTACTTTTTATATGCCATATGGTTATCATATTTGCTTTTGTGCATAAATATCATTTATTTAGAAATTACAAGTTTCCAAATTACTTTTTTTTTCTCTGAGAGCTGCCTTTGCATTTTATTCATAACTGGTTTATTAATCTTGTAATATAAGCAGAAATGCTTTCTGAGTGTCTGACTTTGTTTAGCAGTGTCTGCACAGTCAGAGAAGTATTTAATTATTTGTTACAAGTGAGGAATGTAAACACGAGAACATTATCTCCAGTTTGGATGTGTCCAGCTTTTTCTGCAGGGAACTTGTAAGTCCTGTTTAACAAATTAAACGCTGTTCTAGTAAAAAAAAAAATGGTGGTAGTATATAATATGCTGTAAATAATCTTTTAGAGCAAAGAAGAAATGCTGGGTTTCATTCGCTTTAATTGTCGTTTAGTCAAGTACTGTTGTTGTTTGCAATTATGGTATCCCCCTTGAGCTCCAAACGTGACAACGGCAAACGATGTTGAGCGTCTTTTTGCGTGGTAGCAAAAGAAGTTTGGCCATGGCAAAACAAGCCACCAGCAGCCAACCATGTGAGCCGATCCAAGGTATAATGGCCACTAGGAAAACTAGGCTTGTTTAGCGGCATGCATTTGGAATATCCTCAAAAGTAGGCTAGATGCAGAGCAGTGCTTGTCACCATGAATGTTTCACCTTGTGTAATCGCCTGTATACACCTTAGATACTCATAAGCTGCAGACTAATCAGCACTAGAGGGAGAATGCAAAAGAAAACACGAAGTTGTGTGTCCAGAGCGACCCAGGATCAGGGGAGATGCACTGCCTTATCCTCTGCTGCGTGTACTCTGTAATGGGACAGGTGGAGGGAGGGCGAGTGATTAGACACCAGGGAATGCTACTGGAGAGGGTGGGGGTACCACTAGACACCAGGTACATTATGGGTGGGGGGAGCATGAGGTATGATATATAGGAGGAGGTCCGTACAGACCATCTGTAGCTACTTGCAGCATCAGTATGATCCAAGTATAAACCAAGATTTTGCTCTGGTGGCCATTTTAAAAGCAAAAAAATTTGGTTTATGCTCTAGTGTATACAGTATCTGGTAACGGCACAGAATGGCATACCATTATGCATTGGAAAGTAGGGGGATAGAACTGGGTATAAGGGAGGTTGAAAGTTTAGGTTGAGCGCAGGTAGGTAGATAAGGGAAGGTACTCATGAGGGTAGGGTTAAGGCCCCCATACACTGGGCCGATTCCCGTCCGTTTCGACAGCAGATTCGATCCTGGGATCGAATCTGCTGCCAATCGCTTGCGCTAAACGCACCCGCCGATCCGATTTCCTCCCGAAATCGGATCGGTCCGTCGATCGCGCCGTGCGGGAAATTACCCTCGATCGCCCGGCGGTAGGAGCGCGTCGCTTGCGGCGTACGATTCGGGCCCGATGCGACGCATGTATACATTACCTGAAGCTGGCTCCGGGGTCCTCTTCTCCTCGCTGCACCGCATTTCCGCATGTCCCAGTGTATGCTATACTTCCTGTGTCACTCCGGTGACCAGGAAGTTGAAATAGAGGGCGCTCTATTTGAACTTCCTGGTCACGGAGTAACACAGGAAGCGCCGGGATGGAGCAAGAACAGCGGTGCGGTGAAGCGCGGAGAAGACGCCCGGGAGCCAGCCTCAGGTAATGTATACGGGGGTTGGGGGACAGGCGGCAGAACAGCTCAGCAGATGGTGAATCGGTTTCAGGCTGAAATCGATTCACAATCTGTTTGCAGTAAAGGTGGCCATACGATCCCTCTCTGATCAGATTCGATCAGATAGGGATCTGTCAGCTGGTCGATCTAATGGCACATCGACCAGTGTATGGTCACCTTTAATGCTAGATCAGCAAGTATGTTAGGGCAGAGGTGGATAAATTAGTATGGAACTGAGGAGCTAGTCTGTCTAATCCAGGAGCCAGCAGGGTATTTGCAAAAGTGAGCCCACTAAAAAGAAATTAGTACTCAAAAGTTAGATGCAGCTGTAATTGTTCAAGAGCCTTGGCTACCTGGCTCCTGAGATTTGTTCAGCCTTCAAACATTCGATATTTGAGAGGGTCAATGAGATGCTAATAATGGCAAGTTGATGTTTCTTTCATGCATCTTCGAGTTGCCGATCCAGGCAACGCGAATCCGCTGGGCTCCGTGTTCCGGCTAGCTTCACTTCCTGTTCAGGGAAGTTTAAACAGTAGAGGGCGGTCTACTGTTTAAACTTCCTGCCGGGACAGGAAGTGAAGCTAGCCGGAGACCAGGGGACTCACGCCGGCGGAGCATGTAATGTATTGCTGCTAGCATCAGTCGTCGGGCATTCGAACGCCGCTATCGACGCACTCCCGACCTGCCGGCGATCGAGCAAAATCTTCCGCACGGACGGATCGATGGGAACGATTGATTTTGGGCGGAAATCGATCGTTCTGTCAGCGTCACAGTGATCGAATCTGCTGTATATCGGCGGGAAAATCGTTAGTTGTATGGGCCCCTTTAGGCTGGTGCTATTCCATAATGCATACATGTGCATGAAATCAAAATTTTTGCAATCTCATTGGCTTTGTTAGGTATCAGTGGGGAAGGGGGTTATGGGTAGAGTAGCAACAAGGCGTATTCACTTGGCGCCAGGTATAGGCATGAGTATAGGGAGGTCTGGGTCATATCTGGAATGGGATTGGCAGAATGGCAGTGGTTTATCAATAGGGGATACAAAGGTTGCCTACTAGAGACCCTCTCTCAACCAGAGCACGGTGGCGTAGTGGTTAGCGCTCTTGCCTTGCAGCGCTGGGTCCCCGGTTCGGATCCCAGCCAGGTCAACATCTGCAAGGAGTTTGTATGTTCTCCCCGTGTCTGTCGGTTTCCTCCGGGCAATCCAGTTTCCTCCCACAACCCAAAAATATACAGATAAGTTATTTGGCTTCCCCCTAAATTGGCCCTAGACTATGATACATGCACTACATGATACGATACATACATAGACATACAGTGGAGGAAATAATTATTTGACCCCTCACTGATTTTGTAAGTTTGTCCAATGACAAAGAAACAGTCTCAGAACAGTATAATTTCAATGGTAGGTTTATTTTAACAGTGGCAGATAGCACATCAAAAGGAAAATCGAAAAAATAACCTTAAATAAAAGATAGCAACTGATTTGCATTTCATTGAGTGAAATAAGTTTTTGAACACCTACCAACCATTAAGAGTTCTGGCTCCCACAGAGTGGTTAGACACTTCTACTCAATTAGTCACCCTCATTAAGGACACCTGTCTTAACTAGTCACTTGTATAAAAGACACCTGTCCACAGAATCAATCAATCAAGCAGACTCCAAACTCTCCAACATGGGAAAGACCAAAGAGCTGTCCAAGGATGTCAGAGACAAAATTGTAGACCTGCACAAGGCTGGAATGGGCTACAAAACCATTAGCAAGAAGCTAGGAGAGAAGGTGACAACTGTTGGTGCGATTGTTCAAAAATGGAAGGAGCACAAAATGACCATCAATTGACCTCGCTCTGGGGCTCCATGCAAGATCTCACCTCGTGGGGTGTCAATGGTTCTGAGAAAGGTGAAAAAGCATCCTAGAACTACACGGGAGGAGTTAGTGAATGACCTCAAATTAGCAGGGACCACAGTCACCAAGAAAACCATTGGAAACACATTACACCGCAATGGATTAAAATCCTGCAGGGCTCGCAAGGTCCCCCTGCTCAAGAAGGCACATGTGCAGGCCCGTCAATTTTGCCAATGAACACATGAACACCTGAATGATTCTGTGAGTGACTGGGAGAAGGTGCTGTGGTCTGATGAGACCAAAATAGAGCTCTTTGGCATTAACTCAACTCGCTGTGTTTGGAGGAAGAAAAATGCTGCCTATGACCCCCAAAACACCGTCCCCACCGTCAAGCATGGGGGTGGAAACATTTTGCTTTGGGGGTGTTTTTCTGCTAAGGGCACAGGAAAACTTAATTGCATTAACGGGAAAATGGACGGAGCCATGTATCGTGAAATCCTGAACGACAACCTCCTTCCCTCTGCCAGGAAACTGAAAATGGGTCGTGGATAGGTGTTCCAGCACGACAATGACCCAAAACATACAGCAAAGGCAACAAAGGAGTGGCTCAAGAAGAAGCACATTAAGGTCATGGAGTGGCCTAGTCAGTCTCCGGACCTTAATCCAATAGAAAACCTATGGAGGGAGCTCAAGCTCAGAGTTGCACAGAGACAGCCTCGAAACCTTAGGGATTTAGGGCTGGTGCACACCAAAACCCGCTAGCAGATCCGCAAAATGCTAGCAGATTTTTAAACGCTTTTTTTTATTTTTATGAGGCGTTTTGCGGATTGCTGCTGCGGTTTTCAGTATAGTAGATTTCATATATTGTTACAGTAAAGCTGTTACTGAACAGCTTCTGTAACAAAAACGCCTGCAAAACCGCTCTGAACAGGCGTTTTTCAGAGCGGTTTGCGTTTTTCCTATATTTAACATTGAGGCAGAAACGCATCCGCAATCCAAAAAATGCCTCACCCAGGCATTTTTCGTTTCTGCAAAACGCCTGCCGCTCTGGTGTGCACCACCCCATTGAGATACATTGACCAAGCAGATCCGCAGCCGCAAGCGGATCTGAAAACGCCCAAAAAGCCGCTCGGTGTGCACCAGCCCTTAGAGATGATCTGCAAAGAGGAGTGGACCAACATTCCTCCTAAAATGTGTGCAAACTTGGTCATCAATTACAAGAAACGTTTGACCTCTGTGCTTGCAAACAAGGGTTTTTTCCACTAAGTATTAAGTCTTTTATTGTTAGAGGGTTCAAAAACTTATTTCACTTAATGAAATGCAAATCAGTTGCTATCTTTTATTTCAGGTTATTTTTTCGATTTTCCTTTTGATGTGCTATCTGCCACTGTTAAAATAAACCCACCATTGAAATGATACTGTTCTGAGACTTCATTTCTTTGTCATTGGACAAACTTACAAAATCAGTGAGGGGTCAAATAATTATTTCCTCCACTGTATGACTATGGTATGTGAGCTCCTCTGAGGGACATTTAGTGACAAGACAATATACTCTGTACAGCGCTGCGGAAGATGTCGGCGCTGTATAAATACGTAAATAAATAAAATAAACCAAAGTATTAGCTCTATCTCCAGATTTTTAGAGGTGCACTCTGGGAGTGACCAAGTTTTTATAGAACTTGCTGATCTGAGGTTGTGAGAGGTGTGGTGCAGCTTCAGCAAGTCCTTCATGTATCCGGGGCCCAGATTGTGCAGGGATTTGAATGTCAGCAGTCCAATCTTGAAGAGTATTCTCCATTCTACTGGTAGCCAGTGCAGTGAGCGAAGGATCGGTGTAATGTGACAGTGGCGAGGCTGGTTTGTTAGCAATCTGGCAGAAGCATTCTGCACTAATTGCAGGCGACGCAGGTCCGTTTTGTGGAGGCCAGCATAAAGGGCATTGCAGTAGTCCAGCCGTGATGTGATGAAGGCGTGGACTAGGGTTGGAAGATTCTCTGGGGGAATCAGATGTTTAATCTTTGCAATGTTCTTCAGATGAAAGTAGGAAGATTTAACTACAGATGAAATTTGGTTTCTGAAACACAATTCCCCATCGATTAGTACGCCAAGGCTGCGCACAAGGTTGGAGCTGTTTGTCTGAATTCCCAATCCTGATTGGTGTTGCTTTAGGATAGAGCGGTTTTGATGGCGAGTGCTGGCTTTGGACAAACAGGACCTCAGTTTTGTCAGCATTCAGTTTCAACCAGTTATCATTCATCCATGCCTGTAGCTCAGCTAAGCAAGAGTTTATTTTTGGAGTAGGGTCTGTTCCACCAGGTTTGAAGGACAGGTATAGCTGTGTGCCATCGGCGTAGCAGTGGTACGTCAGGCCATGACGTTGGATAAGTGTATAGAGTGGCAACATTTAGATTGCAAACAGCAGAGGGGATAGGATTGATCCTTGTGGCACTCCGAATTGTAGAGGTGCAAATTTGGACATTATAGGACGTAGGGATACTCTGTGTTCTGTCAGTCAGGAATGATCTGAACCACTGAAGGACTGATCCACTGATGCCACAGTACTCCTGCAGTCTGTTAAGCAGGATGTCGTGGTCAACTGTATCAAATGAGAGATCCAACAGGATTAGGATGGAGCATTCCCCTCTGTCCCTTGCCATGAGCAGATCGTTGCAGACTTTAATGAGGGCTGTTTCACAGCTGTGGTGTTTCTTAAAGAGAAACTCCAACCTAGAATTGAACTTTAACCCAATCAGTAGCTGATACCCCCTTTTACATGAGAAATATGATTTTTACAAACAGACCATCAGGGGGCACTGTATGACTGATTTTGTGCTGAAACCCCTCCCACAAGAAGCTCTGAGTACCGCGGTACTTTTGGCAGTTTGTTACAATGTAACAAGGTTCACAGGCAGGAATCAGCTGTTTACAGCTGTCTCTAACAGCCAAAACAGCTAGGAGCAGCTACATACCGTATTTTTCGCCATATAAGACGCACTTTTTCGTCTGCGTCTTATATGGCAAAGGCAGGGAATCCCCGACTTAGGAACTCCCGCCGATTGGAACCGCCGCCATGTCGGGGATTCCCTGCCTTTGTGTGCCTGCTCTGTTCCTCCCCCTTGTGATTCCTGCCCTTCCTAACGTGCCCGCGTTGATTAAACACCTCAGCGCTACCCCCGCTAGCCTCCACTCCGTCCCCCGTGTGTAGCTGCCCCCCCCGGGTGTTGGACTCTATAGCGTTAGTCAGCAGCTCACCTTCCTAACGTGCCCGCGATGACTGCAGACTTCCGTCTCCCTGGCACTTCTCGCTCTAGTGATCGGCTTGAACTGCGCGTCATCAGTTCAAGCCGATCACTAGAGCGAGAAGTGCCAGGGAGACGAAAGTCTGCAGTCATCGCGGAGGTAAGCTGCTGACTACCGCTATAGACTCCAACACCCGGGGGGGCCAGCTACACATGGGGGAGGAAGTGCAGGTTAGCGGGGGTTGCGCTGAGGTGTTTAAGCAACGCGGGCACCTTAGGAAGGTAAGCTGCTGACTGCCGCTGCTACAACACGGGGGGGCCGGAGACGCAAGGAGGAGGGAGTGGAGGCTAGCGGGGGTAGCGCTGTTATCTTTAGGAGGACACATGGGGAGACATGGAGGGCTCAGGAGGACACATGGGGGGATACACAGGATGGCCCATGGGTGACACGGGAAGACATATAGTGGATACATAAGGACATATGGGGGGCACAGGAGGACACATGGGGGATACATGAGGACACATGAGGACACATGGGGAGACATGGAGGGCACAGGAGGACACATGGGGATACAGAAGGACACATGGGGGGACATAGGAGGGCACATGGGATACACAGGAGGACACCATCTGGGAGAGAACACATGTACAAAACGCTCCTGGAACATGGATGCACCAGGCTTAGTATATATATATATATTTTTTCCGTTTTTGCCCTCTAAACCTGGGTGCGTCTTATATTCCGGAGTGTCTTATACGACGAAAAATATGGTAACCTGCCCACAGTAAAAATGTCACCATGTAATACATGTCAGAATGTGAATCTGGGAGAGGAAAGATTTTACAATGAGCAAACACTGACTAAATAATTAATACATAATTATGGTAAAAAATGAAGCACTTTTTTTACTACATTATTTTCACTGGAGTTCCTCTTTAAAGCCAGATTGTAGAGGGTCCAGGATGTTGTTTACTGACAGCCTGGTTTCAAGTTGTAGATAGACAGCCTTTTCAATAACTTTACCTAAGAAGGGGAGGTTGGAGACAGGTCTGTAGCCGGAGCAGTGCTTTTCAGCGCTGCTAGATTTGGGCGCAGCTGGCGCCTCCATAGACTTCAATAGGAATCATTCCTATTGCAGTGCTCAGTGAGTAACGTCGGCTCCGTCAGAAGACGGAGCCGAAGTTGCTTAAAAACATAATAATTCGGCCTCCAGCAATCGCTGGAAGCCGAATTATTTCATTCCCCCACTATCCATGTCGGCCTGGAGGGGGAATAGTAATTAAATCGGCCCGGACTTGTGCAGAAGCAGGATCAGCTATATAACGCTGTATCCTGCGCCCAAGTCTACCGGCGCCGATTTCAAATGTACGCTCTGTAGCTGCTCATAGCATCTGGATCCATGGAAGTTTTTTTTAAGGGGCTTGATTATTCCTTCTTTTAGAGAGGTAGGAAACCTCCCTGCTTGCAGAGAGCAATTTACTATTTTATGACATGCTGGACCAAGCAGGTCAGGGCATTTCAGCATATGTTAAGTTGGTCCAGGGTCCAGGTCGCAGGTTGTCTGGCGGAGGCGACGGAAGATGTCTGAGATCTTTTCCTCGCTAATACTTTTGAAGTCAGTCCAGGGTGTTAGGTTGTTTTTTGCAACTATTTCCAGGAGTTGATTAAGTCTTAGGTGCTGTGGACTGAATGAGAGACCGAATAGAGGATACTTTGTCAGCAAAGTAGTTATAGAAGGGTTTAGACAGGATGGGTTACATAGTCTATCAACTGTGCGAAATAGTTGGGCTGGCCTGTTGGCGGCCTTTGCGATCTCCTGTGTTAGGTAGGAGGATTTTTTTTCTTGGTGATCGCATTTTGGTAGCTTTTCAGGTGAGAGACCCTTGTCTGTGTGTTGTGTTTATCTTTTGAATTCTGAGATTTTCACCACTTCCTATGAGACGGCAATCTCACCATAGAGGTAGAGCTCCACTCTGAGAACAGGTGTAAGAATTGCAGCGCTGCATGATTTTTTTTATTTTTTTTCCTGCTTTTAGGGACTATAATTTTTTTTTTATTTTTATTTTTTTTTGCTTTTAGACCCTAAAATCAGGAAATAATTGTGCTGCCAGGGAGGCTATCAAACTGTTCCCCTCCTCTGCTTAGATGTCTCATACTGTGTATGTCCTTGGCAGGTTTTGTTGCACCATATGAATGGTTATGTATAGAATGCTTAGGGGGTCCTGTGTAAAATTTGCACTGGAGCACAAAGCTCCTTAGCTGTACCACTGGGGATTGGGATATGGCTGTGCTAAATAATTGGTTGAGGCTGCTGAAAAGACACATTTGCCCTTGCAACCACCTGTTTACTATTTGGAGTGATATCTTTTACATGCTATTATATAAATGCAGCCTTGCTAGCATACCATTTGCTTGCCTGTTTGTATTGACAATGGAATTGTTTTCTGTATGGTTATCATGGAATATATGACAGAAGAAATTTCATCCCATATAATTTCCAGGGCTGTGCAGTCGGTACAAAAATTGTACGACTCCTCATTTTATGAAACCACCGACTCAGGTACCTAAAATTGCTTTGACTCCGACGCCTAATGCCTAGTACACACCATACAATCTGATTATTTTAAGGGGCCCATACACTTAATGATTTTCCCGCCGATATACAGCAGACTCGACCACTGTGATCGAAATCTGCTGTGAAATAGTTTCGCAAACGCTGACCGAATGATCGATTTCCGTCCGAAATCGATTGTTTCCGTCGATCCGTCTGTGCAGATGATTTCGCTCGATCGCCGGCGGGTCGGGGGTGCGTCGATAGCAATGTTTGAATGTCCAACGACCGTTCGCTAGCGGTAATACATTACCTGTTCCAGCGCATGTCCCCGCTCTCTCCGCTGTCCCTTCTCCGGGGCTCCGGCTGGCTTCACTTCCTGTCCTGACAGGAAGATTAAACACTAGAGCGCCCTCTACTGTTTAAACTTCCCCCGGCAGGAAGTAAAGTGAAGCCAGCCAGAGCCCAGAGCAGAGAAGACAGCGGAGACTTGGGGACTCGCTTCAACCGGATCAGGTAATGTATGCGGGGGGGGGGGGGGGGCAGCGGCAGTTCCATAGATTTTGAATCTGTTTCCTAGTGAAATCGATTCACAATCTGTTTGCAGTAAAGTCAGCCATACGATCCCTCTCTGATCAGAGGATATCTCAGCCCCTGGTGGGGCGATTTGCTTCATTTAAAGTGCTGTACGCGCAGCTAGCACTTTGCTAGCCGCACGTCCAGCTTGAACGCCGCCGCTCTGCGGCGATCATCCGCACGCGGCGGCGGAAGAGGGCCCCCACCGCCAGAGCCCTGCGCTGCCCGAACCAATGACTTCCAGGCAGCGCTATGGGCTGGATCGGAGGCGTCTG
The DNA here is from genome assembly GCF_040937935.1 of Hyperolius riggenbachi. Taxonomy (NCBI): domain Eukaryota; kingdom Metazoa; phylum Chordata; class Amphibia; order Anura; family Hyperoliidae; genus Hyperolius; species Hyperolius riggenbachi. The sequence goes on along the minus strand of NC_090649.1, from coordinate 422,009,908 downwards.
ACGTCCATGACGTCATTCTGATCGTCGCCATGGCGACAGGAAAAAGCCAAACAGGGGAACGCGTTATATACGCATTCCCCTGTTTGCTATTGATGCCAGCGACGATCGCACTGGAGGGACACATGCGCGCTCTAGTGTTTCATGTAGCTACCACTCTGGTAGCTTTACATAAAACAAAACAAAAAAAATAATAAAAATATATTTCTGCCTATTTGGCAGAATTAAAGAACCGCCAGGAAGGTTAAAGAACTATTAGCCATACTCTGCCTGGAAAAAAACATATGTATAAGTAGATAATTACTTGCTCTGCTTACGTAGCACATGTATTGTACTGTCCACATTTTGATTTCAGTGAATTTTTTTTTTCAGAGAATTCTGTTGCTGGCAGGGGCCATCTTGGGTCTCATAGGCTAAAGCATTCCCCCCTCCGCATCCCCTCTTCTCCCTGCACTATTACAGAGCACAGCTGGGAGGAATTAAGGCAGTGCACACAGACTCGCCTACCCATGGTTCCTGGCGCTGGAGTTCCCGTCTATACTCTCTGCACTACTGCCGGCGGTAGTGCATAGAGTATAGACAGGAACTCTAGCGCCTGGAACCATGAGAAGGTGAGTCTGTGTGCGCTGCCTTAATTCCTCCCCGCTGTGCTCTGTAATAGTGCAGGGAGAAGAGGGGATGCCGAGGGGGGAATGCTTTAGCCTATGAGACCCAAGATGGCCCCTGCCAGCAACAGAATTCTCTGAAAAAAATCACTGAAATCAAAATGTGGACAGTACAATACATGTGTTATGTAAGCAGAGCAAGTAATTATCTACTTATACATATGTTTTTTTCCAGGCAGAGTATGGCTAATAGTTATTTAATGCACCTAATGAGGAGAGGGGTGGACATAGCACACTGCAGGAGAGGGCCGAGGACAGTGACAGAGGACAGGTGCTGGCCCCCCTCCCTGCGCACTAGCAGTTTCAACCACCATAGTGAAGTGAAAGAGAACAGGGCAGCCAATCAGAGAAGTGGGAGGGGAAATGGGAGGGATAGCGGCTTCAGCCAATCAGGCTGAATTGGCATGCACTGCAACTTCCCTTCTGCGGCAGTCGTACAAGATAAGAGGTTGGGGACATGAAATGTAATTGCCTAGATGGCATATTTTTTTACTCTTATAACTACTAATAGGCATGAAATCCAAAATCAATTCTCTAAGGCCCCGTTCACATCACAAACGCGGATGGCCATGCGTGTGGAACGCGTGCGGACTGCAACGCGTACGAACGCACGCTATCCGCGTTTGTGTGCGTTGCGTGGCTGATCCCATCACTGAAAAGTGAATGGGACAGCCATGCGTTTTTACAAAAAATGCATGCAGCATGCGTTCCCGGACCGCACAGGTCCGGAACGCATGCAGTGTGAACATCAGACATTTCACTCTATGCAATGTCTGATGTCGTGCGTGTCGGCCACCTGCACGCGTTTCCAAAACGCGGCTGGAAACGCGTGCAGTGTGAACGGGGCCTTACAGTTACTCTTTAATTATGCAGCCCAACCATTGGTACAAGGATGGGTAGATGAGGAGTCATGTGACAAGAAAGCTTTTGCTATAAGGCCTGGTGCACACCAGAGGAGTTTTTCTGAGCGTTTTGAGTTTTTAAATCTGCTGCTAATGTGTTATCCTATGTGTCTGTGCACACTGGAGCAATGAGGTTTTGTAAAAAAAACCCATAGCATTTTACATTGGGAAGAGCTTTTGAAACCTCTAAAAGCTCTTCCCAATGTAATGCTATGGGGTTTATACAAAACCTCATTGCTCCAGTGTGCACAGACACATAGGATAACATTAGCAGCAGATTTAAAAACTCAAAACGCTCAGAAAAACTCCTCTGGTGTGCACCAGGCCTAAAAAAAAAAAGAGCAAGTTTTAGTGCTTATTAATTATGTGGTGGCTATGGTACAGTATTGAATATTGGAGGGGGGCAGGAATCTTAACCTTGGGCTCTAATAGGAGACATGCCTCTGCTGCAATGGTCATATTACTGCAAATTATCTACAGGTACTTCCTCACTCTATATACTGATGTAGTACAGGGTGTGTTAATATGTTTTAGGAGTTGTTGGCTTGTTTTGTGTCCACCCTGAGAACTCTATGGACTCCCCATTTAAAGCTTGTACGGTGTAGATCGGCCAATTTTACATTAAGGCTGCTTACACACACAGGGACGTTACAGGCGCACGTTAGTGCAGCCTGTAACGCTCCCCCAATGCACAGCAATGTAACACAAGTGGGCTGTTCACACAGCCCACGTTGCGTTACATGTAACGCTGCACGTTCTCCCGAAAGTGCTGCATGCAGTACGTTATAGGCAGCTAAGCCGCGTTAGACTGTTTGCACATGCTCAGTCATGTTGGGGAGGAGGGGAGAGCGGCCGGGCACATGGGTAATTAATATTCTCTGCACATTGTGACGTGCAGTGTTTACTTCCTGGAGCGGCCGCTCTGTGCGGCGATTGGCCGGCGGGACCACGTGATGCCGCATGCGTCCAAGAGTACGCACCACGTCATCACGAACGCAGAGTGAGCTGCACAACGCGGCTCACTCTGACGTCCACATCGAAGAGCACCAGGCGTCGCGTTAGGTGCACGTTATGCGACCTTAACGTGGCACCTAACGCAACGTCTTAGTGTGCAAGTAGCCTAACAGTGGCTTTCAGTGGCTACCTTTTTTGTTAACTTTGATACAGAGCTACACTTGCCTACGTGGTACTGCAGAATCCTTCCGTCTTATTCATTAGCAAAAGTATGCAGCTTGAAAATGAACAAATTGAATGAAGCCGTGGAGGGATTAGATTGGTCCGTTTTCCAGCTGAGTACAGTACATTTAACTAATTAAAAATTGCATGATCAAACATCAACTCAGTGATTTGTATCTCATTTTATCATCCCTGCTCAGATTTTTATATTTATACTCTTTTTACACTCTTTGGCCCTTATTCAATTTACCTTTTTCTCCAAAGTTTTCTTCTAGGAGATCATTTTTCATCTTCTATTAACCAGCTGGGCGGTATGGACGAGCTCAGCTCGTCCATCACCGCCGGAGGCTGCCGCTCAGGCCCTGCTGGGCCGATTTTCATGAAATAAAGAGCAGCACACGCAGCCGGCACTTTGCCAGCCGCGTGTGCTGCCCGATCGCCGCCGCTCTGCGGCGATCCGCCACGAGCAGCGGCGAAAGGGGGTCCCCCCAGCCGCCTGAGCCCAGCGTAGCCGGAACAAAAAGTTCCGGCCAGCGCTAAGGGCTGGATCGGAGGCGGCAGACGTCAGGACGTCGGCTGACGTCCATGACGTCACTCCGCTCGTCGCTATGGCGACGATGTAAGCAAAACAAGGAAGGCCGCTAATTGCGGCCTTCCTTGTTTATTCTGGGCGCCGGAGGCGATCGGAAGAACGCCTCCGGAGCGCCCTCTAGTGGGCTTTCATGCAGCCAACTTTCAGTTGGCTGCATGAAATAGTTTTTTTTTTTTTTTTATTTAAAAAAAACCCTCCCGCAGCCACCCTGGCGATTTAATCAGAACGCCAGGGTGGTTAAAATAACTTTAATTGCACTTTGCAATTAAAAAAAGAGTACCAAAAGTTAGGTTAGAGTACTATTAAAATATTTTGAGCATTTTCTTGCTTGCTGGGGGCTTAAAAGCTTTAAAATATCACCTAGAAGAATTGCGTATTGGCCCTCTTGCTGAAGTCAATACATGACTGTGATCTGGGCAGCTGCTCCACTTTTCGTTAGATATTGCCAACTCTTTTTATTAGCACATTTTACATGCTACTATGTAAATATCTTTACGGTTTATTTCAGTATTTATAAATAAAAACGCATTGTTTCTCATTGAGAGTGAATAGTGCATAACATTGCAACATAATTTCTTTGTGTTCACTGGTTTCCTGTTTTCAGCTGAGGGCTGCAAACATAATATACTTTGTCTATAAGGAAAGGATTGAAGCATGTTAGCCAAGTACATCTGTAGACTATAGCTAACTTTTCTTCCCTGATTGCAGCATCATTTGGACCAGTGCTGTCCAACTGGCGGCCCGCATCCGGCCCGCCAGGCCTTCTGCTGCGGCCCCCCTGCTGTGGCAGTGTTAGCCCCCGAGTCCCCAGAGCTGAGGGGACTTATTTTTAAAAAAAAATTTTAAAGTTTCCCCCATTCCTCGGCTATAATGTAATATTTATAGCCCCCCTCCCCTTGTTCCCTGTTGCTGCCGCCTCACCTCTCAGATCGGTGGCGGGCAGGAGATAGGAAGGAACCAGCCACACCGGTGCACAGCAGCCGTATGGGGGACTTTAAATGATGTCACCTCCTGCCTTTAAATTCGGCGCGCGGCTGCCGTGCGCCATTGTGACTGGTTCTTTCCTATCTCCTGCCCGGTCTGATCTGAGAGGTGAGGCGGCGGCAGCAGCAGCACGGGGGAACGAGGGGAGCGGACGGGGGCTGGAGATAGCCAATCTCAGGGCATTCTGTGGGGAAATCTGCAGCCGATCTGAGTGCGTTTTGTGGGGACATCTGCAGCCAATCTGAGGCGTTTTGTGGGGACATCTGCAGCCAATCTGAGTGCATTTTGTTGGGAAACAGTTGCTAGTTTTTTGGGTTTTTTTTTCGGAGGGGGGGGGGATGTTAGCCAGCCCTCCACCATGTGGCCTGGAAAAAAATTGACCCTCCATGCCTGCGAACTTGGACAGCACTGATTTGGATGATCTGCTCTGCTCCAAAGCCTTTGAGTTCTATTAGTGATGTTCACAAAGTTCCTATCACTGCTGAACTAATTAGCCTTAAAGTGAATCTGTACTCTAATATTCTTACACTAAAAAGCATACCATTCTATTCCTTATTTTCTCCTGTGCCCCTCTGTGCTGTTTCTGCCACTTTCTGCTGCAATCCTGGCTTGTAATTAACAGTTTTAGGCAATGTTTACAAACAAACTAACCAGCTTCTAATAGGCTCAGCTAAGCATAGTGTGTGAGTATGCAGGGGGCCTGCAGAGGGTGTGTATCGCTTCTACCAATCACAAGCAGCCCTGCACATTCCACACAATCAAAGCCTTAGCCCGACAAACAGGACAGAGGAAAGATACATTGATTTATTACAGAGACAATGTAATTAGGAAGAGCTGCAGTAAGCCCCAGCACATTAGAACAGGCATAGGAACTCATAGGATAGAAGAACTAAGGCTGAAAAAATTGTTAGAGTCTCTTTAAAGCGGAATATAACCCTGCATTTCAACTTTGCTCTAAAACATTATTTACAGCATATTGTTTGCAAAAAGCATTTTTTTTTTTTTACTAGACCAGCATTGGAAGGGTTAAACACAGAGGTTTAAAGTTCCATGGAGAGATATGCAGAAGTTCAGATTGTTACATTCTATTTAGTTATATGTATCTATTGAGAAATGTTACACACTCTTTGGCTGTCCTTCAACTCCTTCTCAGTCAGAGACAGTGAGTCACATTCAACACTTAGATACATTTTGTTTACTTATGTGTCTATGTCAGCTTCAGATGCGTCTGCAGAAATCTACAGGAACTTTAAAGCACTGTGTAACCCTTCCAATGCTGGTCTAGTAAAAAAAAAAATGCTGGTTGCATATAATATACTGTAAATAATGTTTTAGAGCAAAGTTGAAATGCAGGGTTATATTCCGCTTTAATTTTATCGTCTGAGTTGCCGTAGGCAAAAATCTAAAGGCTCATACATACGCTCAACAAGTCTTTTTAAATGCACAATTGTCAAACAACTCGAAGTTGGACAACTTTTGTCAAGTAGACTTCTGTTGAGCGTTTGTATGAGGTTTAATGTTGGGCATACACGGGCCGATGCGCCCTTATCAATCGACCCGCTGATGGCTCAATTGATAATTTACGACAGGTCCGATGACCCGCCGGATCGATACACCGTTCGATCCCCGCGGGCGGACAATAGAGGGGAATCGAGCGGAAGATAAGGAGCGCCCGCTGGGACAAGCGGGAATCGATCCGGCTGCCTGCGGGGGCGCGGCGGGAGTCGATCTGGCGGCTAATTGAGCCGCCGGGTCGACTCGTGTATGCTCAGCATAAAGGGACACTTAAGCCAGGAATAAAAAATCAGTTTCACTTGCCTGGGTCTTCTACCAGCCCCCTACCGGAGCATCGGTGAGTGGCTGCGTGGGCACAGGACGTCTGCAGGGGACCATTACCCCGGGTAAGTTCAACATGTTGGAAATTATCTATCTAACCATCTATCTGCCTTGCAATTAAGCATTGTTCTACTCAGTAGGAGATAACCAGAAGACAATGCACCAGAGATAATGACCAGTCTCTACCAGTACTTTACAGAAAATAATCTAATTACAGAAATTATAACAAAATTGTATGGCGTGTACTAGGCATAATAGGCCGAGAACTATCTAGCATGAGGACAAAGTCTTATTTTTGATTAAAGCAGATCCGAGATTAAAAACTATAACAAGTAACTTGTCTATATATCTTATCTAAAGTTTAGATAGTTTACACAGCAAGTCTAGCTGCAAACAGATTTAATAGAATATGATTGTCTTCCTGTGATACAATGACAGCAGTCATGTTTGTAAACATTACACAGAGGCAGGCTTATCTGCATCCTGAGCACCCAGCCTGTGAAAAAAAATAACCCCCCTCCTCACTCTGCCTCTGAAATAAATGGCTAGCAACACCTCCTCCTGCCCAGACTGAGCTCCCATGAGCCCTTGCTACTGCCAAAGCTCTCTGGAGAAGCTTTGGGTGAGGCTTGTTTAGTTTATAGGGAATTAGAGTATTAAAACAAAGTATTTGGCTTGAGGAATGCCCTATAAACAATTGAAAGGAACACAATTCTGCAATGAGTAAAAGTTCACTTCGGATCCACTTTAGGAAATGTCAAGTTTACCTTGAAGCCTCTTAAAGGACTTACGAGGCCAATACTTCAGAAAAAAAATAAAAAAAGTTATCCACCTGTGTCAGCTTGTCAGTAACAATAGCGTGGATCGGGGGGTTGGCCTTAGAGCTGCGCAGCCGCACCCACGGCTATGCGTACTGCGCAGCCGCGGCCAGCTCCGGCCGCCATCTTAGTACAGGCTGGAGAGCCCGACCCGGGCCGCGCGGTCGGGGACCGTTCGGGGGGCTATGGAGCGGCGGGGACCCGGCGGAACGGCACGGAGGGCGCGGACGGCGTCCTCCGTGCCTGACAAGCTGACACAGGTGGATAACTTTTTTTATTTTTTTTCTGAAGTATTGGCCTCGTAAGTCCTTTAAGGTGCGTACACACGCACTACCAGCGGCATCGACTGGTCCGCGGGGCGGAATTTTAGCCGACAGTAGTGCGTGCGTAAGCGCTGTTGGCGGGCTGATAAGGCTGTTTCTGAACGATCCACTGAGCCGATCGTTCAGAAACAGCCTTATTAGTCCGCCGACAGCTCGTACACATGCACTACAGTCGGCTAAAAGTCCACCCAGCGAGAGGGCCCGGCGGACCCGTCGTTGCCGCGTCCGACCAGCGGGATGGTCTGGCGGACCCGTCGTTTCCGCTGGTAGTGTGTGTACGCACCTTTAGGCAAATCCAGGTTACTGAACATATAATTAAAAGAAATGTAAACCGAAGATAATTACCAAATTCGTTAACCATTTTTCATTGTATGTCCTGAGATTAGAGTAGAATTTAGAAAAGCAATTTTTTTCTGAGAGTGAGGTGAGCAGATCATCTTCCTGATCAATGAAACTATTACTTTATTACACCAGTAGGGGTTGTAAAAGTCAGTATGGATAGGAGGACTTCCTCTTGACTGTTATATTACTGAGTTTTACTTTAGGGCCACTCTAAGCTCTATCTTCGATAGAATCAGGGCTGTGAAGTTGGAGCAATTTTGGGTACCTGGAGTCAGTGGTTTCAATAAACTGAGGAGTCGGGAGGATTTTTCAACCAAATCCATAGCCTTTGTAAAAATTAGACTAATGCTGGATACACACCATGCGTTTCCGCGTCGAATGCGTCCGTCGATACGCGTGGATTCGATTATTTCCGAGCATTTCCGAACGCATTTCGATGATTTTTAGGTCGATTGCCATGTAAAGTATGGCAAATCGACCTAACGATCCATCGAAGCTTGAATCGGACATGTCGGAAATAATCGAATCGATGCGTATCGACGGACGCATCGAACGCGGAAACGCATGGTGTGTATCCAGCATAAGGAGTCGGAGCAATTTTGGGTACCTAGAGTTGGAGTGGGTGGTTTCATAAACTAAGTAGTCAGATTATTTTGTACCGACTCTACAGCCCTGGATAGAATGTTACTGTATTGGTTTAGTTTCCCATAACTCTTCTCTAAATGACTTGCATGATTTGTTTCAGCCTAAGGATTGCAATGGCATCAAGATTCCGGTTGACACCAGTAAACCTAATCCTAATGAAGTGGAATTTGACAACTTGTACTTGGATATGAATGGGATAATTCATCCTTGTACTCATCCAGAGGACAAGTAAGCAGTATTATTGCATTTCACTGTACATCACCATTGGAAGTCTTCTGTGTAACTAAAATGTCTTATGTCTTAATTACAGACCAGCACCCAAAAATGAAGATGAAATGATGGTTGCCATTTTTGAGTACATTGATAGGTTATTTAACATTGTGAGGCCCCGGAGATTGCTCTACATGGCCATTGATGGTGTGGTAAGTGCTAATATTATTTAGCACAGCTTTATTTTCTCTTACATTAGACTGGCATAGCTTCACTTTTAGGATTTGAGGTCTCCTCCCATGAATGGAAGTGGCCACCCATTGGTCAGTAGTTCTTCAGCATTGCACTTGATCAAATCTAGCATTGCTTGCTTTACCTCTGCTAGCCAATCTGTGATTGTGGACAGTTTATCAATCGAAAATGATAGGGCAAAGCAATAATTGTATTTGATTGTGCAAGGAGGTGAAGCCAGTGCCCGATTTGTATGGCGTCCCCATTTTATGGAGACTGCCGTCTTGCTGTTTGCTATAGGGGGGTTTTCTTTGGTGATTCTTGTAGGTTCCAAGAATACTTGGGTGAGAAGTAAGGATAGACCGGGAGCCCAGTGGTGCAGTACCGACAGGTATAGGGAGGATACAATTATATAGATATATACTCACAAAGGTGGGTTGCAGTTCCTGCAACCACCATATAGCCCTGCAGGGAATTAACCATCCCTGCTCGGTACTCCCGGTCCTGCTGGATACTGGATGGTCACTCTCCTGTAGTATGATATACTTTCCAGAAAAACTGCAAAGCTATTACCTCCAAAGGAGGTCTGACTGGTAATGGGTAGGATGGAGGCACCCAATGTGTGTTTTATTTTAGTGTTTTAAAATTAAAATAATAAAAACCAGGTAATCACTTACCACTCCAGAAGATATAGACACCAGTTCAACTGCAAAAACAGACAGCGCTTTTTCTGTGGTCATGGCCCGCTTCCTCAGGTCAATACTAAATGCCTTGATAGCATAGGGGATAGAGTGTAAGTTAGAGGCGCCTACACTCCCCTATCCCCTATGCTATCAAGGCATTTTGTATGCCTTCAGTGTTCTCCCCAGAATTTGTTTCCAGCCAGGTGGCATGAAAAAGTAGCCGGGTAGGGAAATTAAGGTCACGATGGGTGATGTTATCTGTTACTACTAGGTGAGAATGGACAGGGAGGATCATGCTGGGTGCTGCTTGCTGGGGAGAAGAGTAGGTGGAGCACGCTGGTTGTTACCTGGTGAGGTAGTCATGCTAGGCACTGCTGATAGGGGTAGAGGATTACACTAAGGGTTGCTAATGGAGAAAGAGGCATCTTGCACTGAGTGGTGCTGTTTTGATGGGCAATCCGATAGTTCTGCCAAAGCCGGATTAATACCAGAAAGGGGCTGTAGACAGGGTGACTAATTTAGGCCTCAAAACCACACATCCCCACAGATGGTTCTTAACTCATGCTATAGAGACTAAAGAGTGCTCTCTGCCTCTAATGCTGGGCATACACGAGTTGAGCCTCCGGATCGATGCCCGCTCGTCCCCGTGGGCGGCCGGATCGATGCCCGCTCGTCCCCGCGGGCGGCCGGATCGATGCCCACTCGTCCCCGCGGACGCTCCTTATCTTTCGTTTGATTCCCCGCTATTGTCCGCCCGCGGGGATCGAGCGGGGAATCGATCCAGCGGGTCATCGGACCTGTCGGAAATGATTAATCGAGCCATCGTCGGCTCGATTGATAAGGGCGCATCGACCCGTGTATGGCCAGCATTAGATCCTATGAGATATTTTAGACAGTCACAACAAGATCAAGCGTTCGTTCGTTTATCTCCAGATCTGACCAGCTGGTAACTTACAATCTCCATGAGGTAAAAGTTGGCAGATGTAGCAGGCAGCCAATAGGGAGAGCCTCACATCCCTGCTTCTCATGCCATTTGATTCGATGCACAGATGGGTGGGACTTCAGCATGACAGACCAGGAAAATTAACCATTTAAAATTGCTTTTCTGCATCCCTTTAGATGTGCATATCTATATATTGATACATAGAAGAGCTCCTTTCAAGTTAGCATGTATGCACATCTAAAGGGATGCACAGGATAGAAAAAGTAACGGCTTATGCAGATACTTGTGTGTAAACTCACAGCTTCCTGCCTGACCTGCTCCACAACTGGTAAGATTTACCTAGCAGTGCTTGGTGAATTGAAGCATTTTTTGTGGAGTATTACCAAACGTCTACCGCATCTGGAAAACTTAGTGAATTTGGAAAAAAAAAAAGTGTCAAATACCAAAGGTGGTATGTTACTGACTTAACTGCCCTTAGTATATTGTGACCTTTGTCTTTAGAGCCCAGGTTGTAGCACTGTGTGTATATACCCTTGGCCACTTCATGCCACGGCTTGTAGGGTTCAAATGTGTGCATGAGCACACTTGTGGCACGTGCGTATTGGGGGAATAGCCGGTCTTTTATAAACCTCCTGTTTGTACTAAAGGTGCTCAAACAGCACATTTATAAACGTCCATTTTGCAGGAAGTGGTTTATGTAATATTGCAAGCTATATAATATAAAGCTAGCGGCCACACTGGTGCGTTTGAAATTAGACATATCTTTGCTGAATTCTTGTCTAATAATGCAAAGTGGTAGAACAGGTAAAATATTGATATCTGGAAGAATTAGGTTATTTACCTGATTGCCAGATATTTATTAGCTTATGGGGGCCTTACTACTGACCAAGCACTGGCAGATTTGATCTGTGAGATATGTTATAGCACTGAATGTACCAGAGCTACAGGTTTATTGAGGGAAATGTGCAATGAAGCTTCACTGTGTTGTTACTCAGCTATGAGGTGCTAGAAAGATAGAAATATGATGTTTACTACACATGATGTTATGAACAAAGTTATCGCAGTGAAATATCACTGCCTTGCACACTCCCCTCAGTACCTACCTGCAACCTGTGGCCACCATCTGTGCTCAGGTATCCGTAGCATTACTGTACTGTGGTGGACTGTATGCAGTAGGTTTATAGTTCACATAAAGTAACATGTAGCTAGAATTCTGCTGAAGTCTGTTTATATTTGCACCAACCACATAGGCACCCAGAGCTAAAATGAATCAGCAGCGTTCGAGACGTTTCAGAGCATCTAAAGAAGGCGTGGAGCTCACTGATGAGAAAAACCGGATCCGGGAAGAAGTTCTGTCTAAAGGTACATACAGTCGTCTAATATACGTTCTATCTGTCTGTAATCCCATTTTGAAAACCTAGTTTGGAGACCAGATGGTTTTAGTAATAAAACAAATACACGTAGTCCTTTCAGCACACTCCATCTCCACCTCATTGACATTACATAGTTACATAGTTATTTTGGTTGAAAAAAGACATACGTCCATCGAGTTCAACCAGTATAAAGTACAACACCAGCCTGCTCCCTCACATATCCCTGTTGATCCAGAGGAAGGCGAAAAAACCCTTACAAGGCATGGTCCAATTAGCCCCTAAAGGGAAAAATTCCTTCCCGACTCCAGATGGCAATCAGATAAAATCCCTGGATCAACATCATTAGGCATTACCTAGTAATTGTAGCCATGGATGTCTTTCAACTCAAGGAAAGCATCTAAGCCCCCTTTAAATGCAGGTATAGAGTTTGCCATAACGACTTCCTGTGGCAATGCATTCCACATCTTAATCACTCTTACTGTAAAGAACCCTTTCCTAAATAAATGGCTAAAACGTTTTTCCTCCATGCGCAGATCATGTCCTCTAGTCCTTTGAGAAGGCCTAGGGACAAAAAGCTCATCCGCCAAGGTATTATATTGCCCTCTGATGTATTTATACATGTTAATTAGATCCCCTCTAAGGCGTCTTTTCTCTAGACTAAATAAACCCAGTTTATCTAACCTTTCTCGATAAGTGAGACCTTCCATCCCACGCATCAATTTTGTTGCTCGTCTCTGCACCTGCTCTAAAACTGCAATATCTTTTTTGTAATGTGGTGCCCAGAACTGAATTCCATATTCCAGATGTGGCCTTACTAGAGAGTTAAACAGGGGCAATATTATGCTAGCATCTCGAGTTTTTATTTCCCTTTTAATGCATCCCAAAATTTTGTTAGCTTTAGCTGCAGCTGCTTGGCATTGAGTACGATTATTTAACTTGTTGTCAATGAGTACTCCTAAGTCCTTCTCCAAGTTTGACATGCAAGTGGAGTACATGCTCTGTGTATATATAATTGTGGTTCCTTTTAATTTGGCACTGGGAAAAGCTGGTAGAGTGTCAGTAAATTTTGCTTACTTTTTTTTTCCCCTGTCAACCAGCTTATCCCTACCCAAGCCCCTTATCTTACCTGATGCCTAAAGGCCCATACACACGTCGGATTTTTCCGAACGACTGGTCGTTTGAACGTCCCGTCGTTCAGTCATCCGCACGCCAAATCGGGCATGTGTACAGTCCGTCGTTCGGGTGATAAGACCGGTCTTGAGCGATCGCTCAAAATCAGTCTTAGCACCCGAACGACGGACTGTACACACGGCCGATTTGGCGTGTGGACGACTGAACGACGGGACGTTCAATCGACCCGTCCGGAAAAATCCGGCGTGTGTATGGGCCTTAACACTAGCCTTGCCCCTAAAGGACCACTGACCTGAGAGAGGGATGTATGGAGGCTGCCATATTTATTTGCAATTTTCATGTAGCGCGTGTACGAAGCTTTGCTCTGCACAAACAGGTGAATACAATCTGTTAATTTTAGTACAGCAGTCTTATCAGTTAGCTCCTGAGTGAAGAAGAAACTTAAACTTTAAACTGCGCTGAGATTTTGGAAGCTATTTATATCCTCTCTACTATTAGTTTTATGCTGTTTAATGTTTTCGTTTCATACAACTTAAAATTCACCTTTGAAGAACACTGCATTTGCCCTATACATGTTTAGAGTGGAGCGTGCTAGAGGGTGTGCAAGTGATCTCTCACTCACTCATTGTAGTGAGACGCACTTATGACATTAATGGTAAGGGGTTCCTTACATTTGTATCATGTTAGCAGATTTAAACCAAGCTTTGATTTGCCCCTTTTGAGTTGCTGCCCTTTGTTTTGTCAGGTGGACACCTTCCTCCTGAAGAGATAAAGGAGCGATTTGACAGCAACTGTATCACACCTGTAAGTACAACGTCTGGCTGGTCTAACTTTCATAGTGTGAAGTATTTAAACTATTTGTAGCAACACTATTTATCTATTGACAGGGAACGGAGTTTATGGACAACCTGGCAAAATGCCTACGCTACTATGTTGCAGATCGTCTAAACCATGACCCTGGCTGGAAAAACCTTACAGTAAGTGTCTCTCATTACACCTTTTGATGTAACTCGGCTTTGTACTCCTTTGGCGTGTCACGTTCTCATGGATTGTGGATTATGAATGGATTTGTAGAGATGGAGCATCATTTACCTCGTTGCTAACTCTGCAACTTCAATAGTGAAAGTTGCTTTTGCAAAGTTTAGACCCTGTGAATTTTTCACACATATTGACATTAAAGTGGATCCAAGATGAAAAAATAACTATAAGAAGTAACTTGTCTATATATCTTATCTAAAGTTTAGATAGTTTACACAGCAAATCTAGCTGCAAACAGCTTCAACAGTTTGATTATTTATTCCTGTGATACAATGAGGGCAGCCATGTTCTGTTTGTCACATTGTCACAGGCTGAGGGCTGGAGATGCTATCAGCTTGTTTGTGTGTAAATTCAGTCCCCTCTCCTCCTCCCCTCTGCCTCTGAAATCAATGGCTAGTAACCTCCTCCTCCTGCCCAGACTGAGCTCCCATAAGCCCTTGCAGAAGCTGTGGGCGAGGCTTGTTTAGTTTATAGGGAATTAGAGTATTAAAACAAAAAAAACAAAAATTGGTTTGAGGAATGCCCTATAAACTATATGAAAGGAACACAATTATGCAATGAGTAAAAGTTCATCTCGGATCCACTTTAACTTGGGTGCTCTAAAGCCGTATGAGGAATGTTGCCTGGCAGGGATTGGGACTCCTTGCCTTGGCCAACCCTGTAGGACCAAGACTGCAGAGATGTTGCTAGCCTGCAGGCTACTGAACCGTTCTGTTGCTATGTGGGTGGGGGGGGGGGGGGTAGAAGAGGGCTCATGAAGCAGCACGTGAGGATCGTGTTATAGTGGATGGGGTGAATAGAAAATACAATACGCTCGGCCGGCACCTACCCGAATTCCTCCACTAGGCTAATTGCTGGACCGTGGGGGGGGGGGGGGGGGGGGTTGACATTGGTGGCCACTGTACATTTACTACATTCGCGGCAGAGGGGGTCGTTATCGCCGCCTCGCCCAAGTTTCATCCAGTGTGTGTATACTGCGTAATCCTAGGGATCTAGGCAGTCTTCATCTCAAAAGAACTAATGGATGCAGGACTCTATGGATGGTCAATAAAATACAAAAAATTCCAAGTTGATGCAGAATTATGCAAAATTATACAGCTTAGAAATGAACCAATTGAATCCTGCCAAAGTAGAATTTGGTCCATTTTCAATTTGCATAAATTTGCATAATCCTGCATTATCTCTGTATTTGCATGCCTATTGACCATCCCTATGGGGCACTGTCATTTGGTATCTGTGAACCCTACATATGTGTTCACACGCCAGATTTTAGCTGACTACAATGATCTTTCATTGGTGTTTTTGTTGACCTCTGCACTGATCAGCTTGTGGGATTTTGCTGAGAAGTACTGTACTGTATATACTCGAGTATAAGTCTAGAAATTTAGGTCTGATTCACATCATAAAAGTATAGGGGTCAACTTATGCACGAGTCACGGGCAACACTGAGCACACGGAGTTATGTGTGTACTAATAGTGACATTACCATGTGCAGCTATTTACCCTGTGGAAAGTAATACTTTGAGGAAAGGAAATGCCAAGAAAACACAGGTCTGAAAAAAATTCCAGCTTAAAGAGAATCTGTATTGTTAAAATCGCACAAAAGTAAACATACCAGTGCGTTAGGGGACATCTCCTATTACCATCTGTCACAATTTCGCCGCTCCCCGCCGCATTAGAAGTGGTTAAAACAGTTTTAAAAAGTTTGTTTGTAAACAAACAAAATGGCCACCAAAACAGGAAGTAGGTTGATGTACAGCATGTCCACACATAGAAAATACATCCATACACAAGCAGGCTGTATACAGCCTTCCTTTTGAATCTCAAGAGATCATTTGTGTGTTTCTTTCCCCCCTGAGGGGGGAGTGCATAGCAGAACCACAACACTAAAGAACTTGGCAGCCTTCCAGACACAGGCTGACAAGTCTGACAAGGGAAAGATACATTGATTTATTACAGAGACTGTGATAATACAAAGTGCTGCAGTAAGCCAGACCACATTAGAATAGCTTTTGGAACTTGTAGGATGATAAAAAACAGGATGCAATTTTTGTTACGGAGTCTCTTTAAGAGAGTTGATTGGAGTCGACTTATATACGAGGTTGACTTGTATTCGAGTATATACGTTATGTACTGTATTCTGGAGAGGGGAAGGGAGTGGACAATAAGAAAGAGAGCTGTTTTAGCAGATTGGGGGTCAGGGAAGTCAAGTCTGGGAAGAAGCGTAATATGTAAATACGGTATGACTAAATTTGAGAACAGGGTGAAGCCAAAAGATTGATCACCATGCTCTATCTATTCTCAGTTTGATTCCCCTACTGACTACTTTGTGGCTGCATAACTCTGGCAGCTATTGCCAGGGTGCTAATTTACCCTGTGTTATTTTATTTTTTTTAAACGTAATTTGGGCTCTGGCTATTGCGGCACCCAAATAAGTCAGTGAGCCCTGCTATATCCATAATTCACATTATGGCCTGTGGTGGCGCCCAAATGAGCTCTCTTGTGAGGACACTGCTGTAGGACTGTGCAGCAGCACTCAGAAACTCCTTCATAACATGTCACAAAGGAACCCTATTTATATTTATCTCTAAATAAAATTGGCTGAGTCTCCAGTTTCATAGCACATGTGGCATTGATCATTTATGGTATGATTTTCTTTTGCATAGAACTGCTTTTTTTTTTTTTCTGCTTTTTTTTTTTTTTTTTTTTTCTGCTTTTTTTTTGTCTTTAAAATAAAACAAGTGAGAATCTTGCGCCTCCCTTACACTATGCTGATTTGTCTGTGTAGGTCATTTTATCAGACGCCAGTGCTCCAGGTGAAGGGGAGCACAAAATCATGGATTACATCAGACGTCAGAGAGGTATAATGTGCTGCATGCCTGAGTGATTATTCTCTTAGGTATCTCCCCCTGTATAACCCAGCTTTTCTCTCTCTCTTCTGTGAACAGCCCAGCCTCATCACGACCCAAACACTCATCATTGCTTATGCGGAGCTGATGGTAAGCACTAGATTGTGACTTTCTGCATAATGCGGAGATTAGGCTAATTCCATTGTGCGGTTTATGCTTGTTTTTATTAATTACAGTGTTCCGTGCAGTTTATAGGTCAGCTGCACAAATGAAATGATCAGACCATTCCCAATTCTCAGCATATCAGCCTTGCACAATACCAACCTGGAATAAATGGCTGTTTTTCTTTTCGGTTTCCCTTTTTTTTTTTTTTTTTTTTTTTTTTTTTTTTCCACTTATAGAGCCACAAACTTTTTAATGGCAGTTGTGTTGAATTGTTTTGTATAACTCTAGTTGAGAAAACATTTGAAAACTCAGGTTTTTTTTGTTTTTGTTTTTTTATTTTCGATTTTTTTTTTTTTTTTTTTGCCTTTTTTTTTCTGATAAACATGCTACACTGCCTTTTAGGGCCCAATCACACTTAGGCGATTAGTGGCCATTTATCGCCAATAGCCAGCGATCGGGAAACCGCTAGTACAATGACATATTACAGTGATCTCACTGCTGGGATCACCGGCGATTTGCGGTAAACGCAACTATGCTACATGCAGCATTTTTTTTGCAAATTTAGAGAGATCGGAATGTGTTTAAACCGCGAATCAGAATCGCTCAATGTACAGTGATTTATTTTTTTGCGTTTACCACGAAAAATACTCAGCGGCAAAATGCTAGCGATAATCGCTAGTGTTTTGCGATCATCAGTGTGAATAGGGCTTTACATGTTTGAAAAATGTCACATTGTTGCAAGGCGATTGTTAGATACTCAAATCTGGAACTTTTGTTAAACTGCTGCACCAATCATGTCACTTTCGCCAAACTAAACAAAATGGAACCTACAGCTCAAAGATTACATATAAATCCTCCTACACATCTGCCGTGGTTGTATGATGTTCATTTAGTACCGTGAACAGACAATGCAAAGTAAATGCCCGTACACACGCTAGATTGATGTTGCCTGGCAGGGATCGGACCCCATCCCTCGGATCTCAGGGCCGAGGCTATACAGGTGCGTTTTCAGCCTGAAGGCTGATGATGCGTTCTGTTGCAATGTGGGATGAGTGAGGAGAATAAAGCCAATCGGCCGAATTGATCTGTTTGGTGAATTGCTGGCCAATCAGTGGCTGCTGTGCACACGTGGAATTATCGCCAGAGGTGGTCATCCGCTGCCTCAGCCGACTTTAACCTAGTGTGTGTATGGGGCTTAAGGCTTGGTTCAGACCACCGGCGTCCATCCCCGTCATTCACCACCGAGATCCACCTCGTTCTCCATTGAGGAAATGGGAGCATTCATCTCAGTGTGTTTGCCATCGATTGCGCAAGCACTGCTGTTGATCGAATTTTCTGAGATGCTGCATATAGCTTCTAACGGCAGTTGCAGTTCCCCCTAGTATCCTCCTGAGGGCTCAAAACATAGATGGGAAACGAGGCCAAATGCTTTTCTGCTTTGTAGCAGAAATGAGCCACAGCAAAATGAGCCGCCGACAGCCAGCCCTGTGAACCGACCATTAGCTTGTGGCAGCAAGTGTGATTAGAGTTTTTCTTTTTTTTTTTGTTCCAGCTGATCTCATTATGTTAGGACTGGCTACCCATGAAGTGAACTTTACTATCATCCGAGAGGAATTCAAGCCCAATCAGCCAAAACCCTGCGCACTGTGCTCACAGTTTGGACATGAGTTGAAGGAGTGTCAGGGATTGCCCCGTGAGAAGAAGGGCGAGGTAAGGCTCCAGGAAACCATCTGCCCTCAATAATCTCTTGCAATGTTATGTCACTTGAAAAGTATCCCTGTGACAGGTTGGCATCACATTAGTATTTTTACATGACTCTGTGTAGTCTTTCGTCGTCTGTGAGGAAGCTTGAAGTGCGTTGTGTGTCCTGCTGTCAGTATAGAATGCCCTGGTTCACACCAGGTTTTCTGTGCTGGATTTACTTTTAAACCCCCCTGGCGGTATGATTCTTTCAAGATTTTAGGGTCTAAAAGTGGTGCATTTTTTTTTTATTTTATTATTTTTTTTTTGCATGCTTTTAGACCCTAAAACCAGCAAAAAAAATCACACTTATCCACTTCCCTGGGATCCAGCTCTGCAGTTCTTCCTCCGTCCTCCGGATAGCGTTGTAACCCTGTAGTGAGATTGTCGTCATAACAAACGGCGATCTCACCCAAGGGATGCAGAGACTCCGAGGACAGGAAGGAGAATGGCTGCCGGCGTCTGGATCCTGGAAGAGGTGAGGTAAAACGCCCACTGCATGCTATGCTCTGTACAAGGCTGCCGGCGGCTACCACAAGCCACACTCGGGGTTACCGCTCCTGGCTTGTTTCTCCATTTAGAGCATGACTTGTGATAACCCCTAAGGTGGTTAAACCTAAAGTACAGCCATACACACTCTAGAGCAGGGATGTCGAAGTCCAGTCCTCAAGGACTAAGGTCCTCTCGTATTATTGGCACAGTTCAAACTGCTTGATTGGACTAAATCAGGAAAGGTGCGGTTTATCAAGTAAAACACATTTCTCAGTCCATCCTAAACACTGGCATTGATATTGCCCTCGAAGACTGGAGTTTGACACCTGTGCCCTAGAGGGAGCTCACTGGAGGCAGAGAATCTACTTTGTGTGCAGCTTCTCCTTGGTGTCGTTTAAAGATCTAACATACCAGACATCTGAGCAGCTGGAGCATTATTCTCCTTACACTGACCATGAACTCCACTTCAAGATGCGCCTCACTGTAGTTTTTGTCCCCACTCCATACAAAACGTGAACATAGCTCAGTTGTAGCCAAGCAGCGTGTCTCTACCGCTTATGCCGGACTGCTACATGTGACAGTTCTTTTTCTGCGCATACCAGGCTAGTTGCACATATGGTGTGGTGTGATTGTACTGCATCGGGAGAGCCTGGGGCAGGACAGTCCCACCACTCACATTTCCCCATGTATATTACCCTGCAGCAGAGTGCTGCATGTTATCCTGCGACCGAGTCCTCTAACAAGATATGCATAGCTCCACCCCCAATCAGTGACGAGCTGCCTGTACATCACTGTTTTCCGTCCGATTGTCGCATGCGTGCCACACTGCCACCACAACAATCTAGATTGTTGCAGTGTCATAGATTCCAATGCATATGCCTGCCGTACGGTACAGCTTATGCCACTCGGCAACGCTCTGCAGTGTGCGTTGCCGTGACTACTACCACTGTATCGGAACACAAGTAGCATGTCATGTCTCATTGAGACTAATGACCATTGTGATGGGGGAGTGTACTGCGATGCTACGCGACGTGGTATGTGTAAAAATAGCCCAAGAAGAAAAACACATTATGCCAAAGCCTATTAAAATGGAGTATGGCCACCCTTGACAGTACCTGGACTCGGGGAACCAGGGGGAGGAGCCATGTTATAGCAGCACTTTCACTAGGCAAGTGTGAGTTTTTCTTACCTAGGATTCCTGCAATCTATATAAACCTGTAGGTCCACTAACTATTCTTAACTTTGCTCCCTGCTCACCATGTTCATGTGTATCGGCTCAAAGCGTAACATACTGGTGGTTTTATGCCCTCAAAAACATTTATGTAAAAGAAACTATTCTTCTTCAGAAGCTTTTTTTTTTCTGAAAGCTTGTGCAGGAGATGATTAGAGGGGGATTGTTGGCCAGCAATGAAATCTAATCCAATCTGAATGATGTCATGGGCAACAACTCCTTTTTTTCTTTTTTTTTTTACCGTTTTACGTACTTCAGCTACTTTTTTTTTCTGCCACTTCAGAAGTTGCTTACATTAACAATAAATGTATAATGTTCTTGTCTTTATTGTAGCATGATCAGTTTGCAGACGCTCCTCCGCCTGGTTCTGAGCAGGAGTTTATTTTCATCCGTCTCAATGTATTGCGTGAGGTATGTAGTGTTGATTTGCTCTTCCATTCTTCAGTGTGTTAATGTAACGTCTCACATTGCTGTAGCCTGAGATCCTGTCTCTTTATCAGTACCTAGAGAGAGAGCTGACCATGGCAAGCTTGCCTTTCCCGTTTGATTTTGAAAGAAGTATCGATGATTGGGTCTTCATGTGCTTCTTTGTGGGAAATGACTTTCTCCCTCACTTACCCTCGTTAGAGATCAGGTTTGTATTTAATCATATATTTTTTTCCTTGAAATACTTTATCTTGTGGCTTATGTATATTTTTTGTATTCCATTACAGGGAGGGAGCTATTGATCGACTTGTGAACATTTACAAGAATGTGGTCCATAAGACCGGGGTGAGTTTTACATTTCAGACCCTGTTTTGTGCTTAATAGAAGAACTGAGGTACACAGTTACTTTGGAGATTCTTGTTTTAGAACATCTGCTTGCTAAATACATTTTAAAAACAAGAGCCACCCTTTTTTTAAAATCTTGGCTCCTCATTTCCTTTCTATAGCCAGTGTAATTAACCACCAGTATGATCACCTCTGTACCAAGCCATTTTTTCATGTTTAGTGGTATGACACTTTCACAAATCAGCTCCTGTGTAGTTTACCTGCCTTGTACGATCTATCTTGTTTCTTCAAGGGACATGTAACAGGAGGGAATAAATGTGTATGTATGGTACCAGTCCTGTTTAGAACTAGCCAGTCTTGTTTGTTGTTTTTTTCTTACTTTAACCACTTCTGTACAAGGGGGTGGTTTTGCTGATCGGTGCTGCATGGGCTCTCCAGCCCGCAGCACCGATCAGCTAGCAGCCAGGGCGATCAGACAACCCCCCCCCCCCCCGCCCCCCCCCCTTTTTTTTTCCCCACTAGGGGGATGTCCTGCTGGGAGGGTCTGATCGCCGCCGGCTGCTTGCGCTTGCGGGGGGGGGGGGGCTCTTCAAAGCCCCCCTCCGCAGCGCTTCCTGGCCTCCTTCCCTCCCTCTCTCTCTGTGAGCGGACAAGGACGGAATTCCGTCCTGCGCCGGATAGGATAGGCTTCAGCCTATCAGGTGCCGGCGGTCCCCGGCCAATCAGAGGCCGGGGATCGCCGATCTCCTCTACGGCGCTGCTGTGCAGCAGCGCCGTATATATGTAAACACCGGGAAACATCTTCCCCGTGTGTTTACATTTTACCCTGCGAGCCGCGATCGGCGGCTCGCAGGGTGTTCACGGAGACACGCTCCGTGAACTGACATGGAACCATGCAATCCACTTCAGGATTCAGGGGCGTAGTTAAGCGTACACCAAATCCTGAAGTGGTTAAAGAGAATCTGTTCTCTTAAGTTCTTACAGTAAAAAGCATACCATTCTATTCATTATGTTCTCCTAGGCCACTATGTGCTGTTTCTGCCACTCCCTGCTGTGATCCTGGCTTGTAATTGCCAGTTTTAGGCAGTGTTTACAAACAAAAGACATGGCTGCTAACCAGCTTGTGATAGGCTAAGAGGAGCTCAGTCTCTGACTCATACAGAGCCTGCAGGGGGCGTGGAGAGGGTGTGTATAGCTTCTATCCTATCACAAGCAGAACAGCACATTCCTGCCTGAGTGCCTGAGCCCAACCAAGCCGTCAGAGGAAAGAAGATTAGATTATATAACAGAGATAATACAGCCACTGTGCAACTAGGAACGGCTGCAGTAAGACAGACCACATTAGAACAGGTATAGGAACTTATAGGATAGAAGAAATGAGGCTGAAAATTTTGTTAGTCTCTTTAAGGGTTATCAAAAAAAAAAAAAAAAAGTTTCTCTGCAGTTTGTCACTAAAAACTAATTGGTGATCATAAAACGCATGGGTGTATGAGAAAAACAGATAAGATTAACCTTTAAACCCAAAATAAGAATATGGCGAGACTGATAAGTAAAACTGCAACCAAACATGGTTATATGCTAATTGTAATATAACTAATTTGTCTGATTGTACCACGCTGTCCACAAATTTCTATTGCATTGTATTCTTTCAATACAACTTAAAAAAAAAGAATATGGTATTCTAGCAATTTCCTATTTACTATTAGACCAGATACAATTGTTTAGCTCATCGGTTCATTTTCACTTCAGGTTTGCTGTAAGGACAAATGGGACTTTCTATTAAGGCGGGTACACGCCGGATTCCTGCAAATGGCGGGTCGACAGACCTGTCTGCGGGGCGGCAGTTCTGACGACAGTTTGCCTGGGTGTAGTCTGTCGGCAGGCTGATAAGGCTGGTTTTGATAGATCGGCTTGTTTGTCTGCTATTTAAACTTTATCTGGAATGTACGGTACATGTAAATATGAGACGCTTGCTTTAAAGTGTACCTCAAGGGAAGAAAAGTGCCCCTAGGGAATACTTACTTTGGGAGTAGCCTCTGGATCCTAAAGAGGCTTCCTTGTCCTCAGTAGAGGGGATCCAGGTTTGGCTTCCCCAAAAGTCCACTTGTCAGTGCTCCTGCGCAGGCGCACTAGTGGCATTTCATCTGGCTTTTCTGGAAATAGCCGAACCAGATTGGGTCCGCTCTACTGCGCAGGTGGAAACCATCTGCCCCTGCGTTGTAAAGTGGACCACTATAGCTGAAGGAGAAAAGTTAAGCTTTACTTACCTGGGGCTTCTTTCAGCCCCTAGCAGTCTATCTGGTTCTTCACTGCAGTTCCGCTGCCCTGCAGTGTGCAACTAATACCTCTAAAAGATCCCCGACTACAGCTGTTTGTAAAACAAAAAAAGTTTGTGTTTTGAAAAATGCCCTCATTGTTTTCCATCCAATTTGTAGGGCTACCTGACAGAAAGTGGCTTTGTGAATCTGGAGAGAGTGCAGATGATCATGCTTGCAGTCGGCGAGGTGGAAGATAGCATTTTCAAGAAACGTAAGGAAGATGATGTAAGTCCAAGAATCCTTGCCATCTAAATAATTGTGTATATTTCAGACCTCATGTGCTTCTTTTGCAGCCGTCAGACTGTACGGTGTGAACACACACGCCTTTTGTTGAGGGGAAACTCTTTCGTGATAGCTTTGCTTGAAAAATAGAACAGTGCTCCAGTCTTTTTATAATTTGTTATAAAAGTCTTTTCATCTAATTCACAGTCTGACAGGAAAGCGCGATAGGGTTAGCTCCTTTGTCCTACAACTAGTATGCAGTCTGTAAACCGGACAATGGCTGGTTCTGTCAGTGGCTTTTAAGTCATGTGACCCCTCCTAAATGGGAGGAAGGTGTAGCATGTCCAGTTCACTGTGACCCCTCGTAGTGGACACAAAAGCTGAACGAGCAGTGTAAGCATAGTTTGGTGTGAAACCAGAGGGGGCCCCACTCTTTCTATTGTTATATGTCCAGCCTGCAATGGCGCTGAGAAAGGAAAAAGGTGACTATTGGGTACAAAACAAAAAAATGTATGGGATTTTCAGCATATTTTTTTTTTAAATCCTAATCCAAGACACAAATGATTTTCTAGTCTTCAGTGGCAAAGCTTGTGTTTATCCATGAGTTAGTGCATTTGTCAGCTGGCATCAGCTTAAAGTGGATCCGAGATAAACTTTTACTCATTGCATAATTGTGTTCCTTTCATATAGTTTATAGGGCATTCCTCAAGCCAAATCTTTTTTTGTTTTAATACTCTAATTCCCTATAAACTAAACAAGCCTCGCCCACAGCTTCTCCAGTGCCTTGGCACTCTCAGATCCATGTAGCAAGGGCTTATGGGAGCTCAGTCTGGGCAGGAGGAGGTTACTAGCCAGAGATTTCAGAGGCAGAGGGGAGTTACGTTTTCACAGGCTGTGGGCTGGAGATGCACAGCAGCTTGCCTGTGTGTAATGTGACAGACAGAACATGGCTGCCCACATTGTATCACAGGAATAAATAATCATAAACTGTTGAAGTTGTTTGCAGCTAGATTTGCTGTGTAAACTATCTTAACTTTAGATAAGATATATAGACAAGTTACTTGTTATAGTTTGGTTTTTCATCTCGGATCCGCTTTAACAACTTTTAAAGCCGAATTCTGGTCATAATACTGCGTGGAAAACATGCTGCCCCCCCATAAAGATTCCCTGCCGTGAGACTGTAAATCGGTGCTGAAAATTTTGGCGCAACAGGCGCGGCCATAGGACACTACAGCTGCGCTCAATCAGTAATTTGGGTGCCGTCAAAAGACTGAGCCCAAATTACTATAAAAACATATTTCGTGCCCCAGCAATAGCTGGCTGCCAAATTACGTCTTACCCCGGAGTCCATGGCGGCCTAAAGGGGGAATAGTTATTAACGCCGCCTGGCCTTTTTCAGCAGCAGAGTGAGGTTTTTTTTTTTTTTGCTTTACCTGAGCCCAAATTCCTTGGCGCCTTAATTATATGTACACCCCTCCTGCTAATTTTCACCTACTGAGAATCTGCAAGCCTCCGCAGCACCACAATCTTGGTGGTAAAGTTACTAGAATACTAAAAACCACCATGGCCACCAATCCCACCCCTTCTGGTACTCCTCTTTATGGGAGCCTTTAAATAAATGGGTCTCTATCCAGTCGTGATTGTGATGACCAGAAAAAGCATGGAAGGACATCCGTAAACAGATGCTGGCTGCGGACATCCGTGCCGGATCGGGGGCAAGTGGATTTGGGAGAGAGAAATTGGTTGGGGGGAGCTTCTATGGAGATAAGTTTTCCTCTTCTCTTCCTACATGCTTGTTTTTACTTTTAACCTAAAATTATGTCTAGTGTACCTGGTGAGGAGCCATTTCCTGTAGCTTCTCCAGTCTTGCCAGAGAGTCTCTGTATCCTGGTATTCACCGACCTTGCTGGTCAAGGAAGCGTGGTGGTTCTGAGTAAATCTAGTGCGTGGAGCTCTTGAACAAACATTGAGAAACATGTCTTCCATTCATGATTTTGCTGTGAGATGGCGTTGACGAGCTTGCATATGTATGTTTTAGGAGAACTTCAAGAGACGACAGAAGGACAAAAGAAAGAGGATGAAGGTCAGTTGTGTGTTAAGAGCTTAAACACTGCTAGCCGTTTTTCCTTTCGTAATTTAAATACTTTTTGTATAATTTTGTTATTCTAGGCAGAGAAGAACCCATCCTACATTCCAGGAGGCCAGTTTGCCCCTCGTGCTTTGGGTCGTGGAAACATGTCTGTTCCACAAACCATAAGTAACCCCAGGCAGGCAGCTTTTGAGATGCGGATGCAAAACTCTGTAAGTTTTTACTCCTCTTTCTGTTCCCTCTTGTTTGCTGTATTTTTGTTGTCAGTAAAGATTTCGTGTTTCTTTAATTGAATCCCACTTTTTTCCCTCATGCATGATTATCTGTAATAATAATTTTACTTCAAATAATTCAACCAAAACTAGTAAAACACTTCACATTAGTTTCCATATTGCAAGAGTGTTTCAGGTACATTGTTCTAGGGCAGCAGAGCTGACCCCTGTAGGCAGTTTATTGTCATGGTTGCTGCATCTGCCCATTTATGAAAGACTGTTCACTAATTACCCCTGTTTGTGGGTAAGCTTTCAAGTCGTCAATGAGGTATAGTTGTTAGGCCTACACCATAGTTTTGTATAGTTTTTGTACTTTACCTTCTGTTTTTTAATTAAATATAAGAATACCTAATTTAGTTTTTTTTTGTTTTGTCTTTTCATTATAAGTAATTTTATAGTTAGATTAAAATGTCTAAATGTATTTTTAGTGGAAAGACACAAACAAGTTCAGGTACCACCTATGCATCATTCCAGTCCCTCTTGGGTTATGTTTACCATGTGCCGAGGCCCTGGTGTTTCATTTTGGAAGGAATTGATCTCAAATCATGTGTCTCAATGACTCTGCTTAATACAGTAAATTTTAACCACTTCCCATACAACCACCCCCATCAAGGCGGTATTTGCTTGGTCCATTTTTAAGCTGCGTACATAATCCTGCATGAATTGTTAATTGCATCTCATTGACCATACCCAGTCCTGGGTCCACACTGGCTATTGCTATGGACACTCAGAGACCTATACTAGCTAATGGCAGTTCAGGAAATTCCTTATCTCTCTCTCTCTCTCTTTCTCTCTCTCTCTCTCTCTCGCTGGGCCATGACACACCAAATAGCGTTGTACCGGTCATTTTCTAAAAAAAACACCTCCATTGACTTACATTACAATTGCTGCTGCAAAATTGCCAAGGTTTTACCCTGATTTTAATATGTCAATGGCAGCATTTTTAAAAAACGAAAACGACCAGAAAAATGCTATTTGGTGTGTCTGGGCTCTCTCTCTCTCCCCCCCTCTCTCTCTGCAATGGTTCTGAACTCTTGAGTTACAAAGCTGCTTCTGCATGACTCTTCAACTGAGTTTTAAAAATCCCAGAGACTCATAGCAGGTATGACTTGCAATGTATTAATTAGCAGCTAGCAATTTTAGGGTGGTTGACTACAAAGGTGGTCTTCCAAAGGAGTCTGTGGTTACTTTGCAGCAGAGGGTTAAAGGATACCTGAAGCACTGTGTAACAGGATGAGCTAAACGTATGTGAATGATAGAGATATATATAATACACACACTCACTCACTCACTCACATTTAGTTGACTGATTCCTTTTTCTACTTTCCTTTTCACTGTAATTACAATTGTTGAAAATAAATCATGGATGAAATCCAACAGTAGCCCGATTCACCCTTATAACTGATGAGAAGAAAGCTTAGCTGTGACAAACACTTCAGAAAAAACAATAGAATGTAGTAAGTCAACATTACTCTGTATGGGAGCTGGATAAAAAAAAGTTTTTTTAAAGTCCTGACAGTGAGTTTGACCTTCAAAGCTAAAAAGGTATTGATGCCATGTATGGAAAAAGATTAGAGTTTTTACAACTCTCCAGGACTTCCAGAGAAGTATGGGTTCCATTCATGAGAAAAAACTGAGGTAGATATTAATGTACGTCATTAGAAGAATGAAGAAAGGATTCATATATTTTCATGAGGAACCTAACCAAAGTCTTTGGATAGGTAAAGGGAAATCTGTTTAACCTACCTCCCACAACTCCAATCCAATCCAAAGATTGTAGTGGTCTGTGAGGAGTATGGTAACTATCAGCTCTCTGGATTTATGTAACATAAATCTAGTGCGTTAGGTTACTTGTTGTAAGTTTATGCTGCCCACCAAATATGATGTCCCTAATGAATCTCTTCTCCGTTCAAGTAACCAAGTGTTCTATAAAACCCACAGCAGTTCATAATGCTGTACAGAATGTACTCAGACATAATGACGTGATATGTCACAGTTGTAAGGGTGCCCATACATTAAAACGATTATGGGCAGATTCGACCAAGAGACAAATGTATCTCTAATCGAATCTGATTAGAGATAAATTTGTCTCTAATCGAATCTGCCCATACACTACAGGCCGATTCCCGTCCGATTTCAGCATGAAATCATCAGGGAATCGGCTGAGCAGCCGCTGTCCCCCCGCCGCTGCCCCCAAAATGTATAAATGTATATAATGTAGTGCATTTATACATTACCTGTCCTGTAGCAGCTTCCGCACGTTGTCCGTCCATCTCGCCGGTTAACAGCCGCATATACAATGGCGGCGCATAGTGTCTGACGTCAGCCGCTATGTGCCTTCGTGTTTGCGTAACCTGGATATGGACGGAATGCGCACGGAGGCTGACACCGGACAGGTAATGTATAAATGCACTACACACTGCATACATTTATACATTGCGGCGGGGGTTTAATCGTCTCGTTGCTCGTTCGCAACTCTACCGTCGCGCACCCGACCAACCAACCTCGGCCCAAAATTTTCCAACATGTGCGATCGACTGTGCGGTCAATTAGATTCTTGACCCTTCAAGGTGCATGCACACGCGCAATTACTGTCACCCACAGGGATCAGAACACAATCTTTTGGCGAACAGTTTGGGGCTGAGTTCTGTACAGATGGGTCGCTAGCCTTACAGGCTAGCAACACGTTCTGTTACTATGGGCGAGAAATAGCGGTAGTAGAATAATAGGGTTGGCCTGCTCTCAGCTGAGACAATCTGTCAGTCCGTATCTCTCCGCAATCAGTCAGGGAGGGCCAAAGCCCGCCTTGCACACATTCTCATCAGGCAGCTGTGAACCATCTAGCGTGTGTATGAGGCATTCGTTTACCTGAGTTTCCCTCTAGTGATGTAAGCAATCAATTGCATAAGAACACAAAAGGAAAACAAAGCTAATGCAGTCATTTTATAGTGTTGGCTTCCGTTAATGCTTAAAAGTCCATTTTTTTAATGGTATTCTGCAGACAAACCGAAAACACGTTAAGTTTCTAATGTTTAATTTCCTGGAGAGCTGAGAGTCTTGGGAATGAAACAGATCGCTCTTTTGTAGCAGTCTTCAGTGTAAAATGCGTTTAAGGATTTGTTCACCTCTGCTCAAGTTCTCTACTTCACACAATGCGTTTTGATATCACTGAATCTCCCTCCTCTTTAGAACTCCAATGGCAACCAGACAGGAACAAAAAGGAAAGCGGACGACAGTGACAGTGAGCCCGAGCCAGAAGATAATATCAGGTGAAGCCATTTTGTATATAGCACTTTGTTAGCAAATTGCTGAATTGGGTGGAATTGCTAATGAATGCCATTTAGCTTATGGCAGCAGCGCCTTTGGATAATTTTCTGTGATCTTTTTATCCGGCAGTAATTAATATGGAGGGTAGCAATATTCAGTAAATTCCAGCGAGATGAGTAAGCTAAAGCTGTTTAAATCCAAGTATGGAGATTAGTATGCAAGCTGGCTGTCTTTCTTCAAGCCACTCTTCCCTTTGAGACCAGACACTGCATTGGCTACACATTCATGGATTTTGATTTGATTATGTGATCTGAATACCAGTGTTTTTCCCCACGAATATTTAACCCTTCAACTTTTTTCCTTGCTGTAAGAGTGTCACATTAGCAGATTTGAATGGGGCATCTGTTTAGCATTCCAATTGCACTACTTTGATCTGTAGTGTGTAAAATCGTACTCCAGAAATATAATTTGTGCAGGTGTCCCATTAACACCTAACACATGGCTTCTGTGGACATGTTGCTTATATTTGCATGGTCATTTGTGATTTGATTTTTTTCCCCCCTTTCTTTCTTTTTTTATGCAAATAAAGCGAAAGTAAATAAGTGAATACATTAGCACTGTGCGGATTACAAATGCTTGGTGTTTGATGCAGCTCTATCATTTTTGGAATGAATTAGGCAAGACAAAAAGGCTATTTGGCGGACTGGCGTGCTGATATGAATTTTTCTGTTTTGCAGGCGGTTTTGATTTGGTGTCCAGTGAAGGGCAATTTTGTATTTGTATGGGAAGATGTGTCAATATAGTTACTATGCTTTTTTGCCTTCCCAGCTGCACCAAACAACTTGCTGGCATTCCCAATTGTGAGAGCTTTAGTTTTTCCCAGTGAAAGCACTGTGACCCGAGTTGGGCACAAAAGGCGCAGGGAAATTTGAGCGCACCGTGTGCCGACATAGTGTGATTTAGGCTATAACGGTGCTCAGACAGAAATTTGCGCACTGTCAAAAAGAGCCCAAACTACTATAAAAAACAGTAATTGTGCCGCCAGTAATAGCTGGCCAAATTACATCTTTCCCGACTCTATTGCAGCCTGGAGGGAGAATATTAATTAACACCGCCAGGACTTTTGCAGGAGTAATGTGAGCGGTTTTTCGGCTTTGCCTTGTGCCCAAATTTCCCGTATGCTTGTGACCTATCAGATCTCCCTGCAAGCTGTTACAGCTGCATGGTAAGCAACGTACCCATAGCTGGTGTAATAAGTATGCTTAGTTTCTGATGTAGCGGGCAACCGCAAAACGGCTGTCGGCATACCATGCTGTCTGTACCCGTAGAACCACAATAAAGGTACTGTTTGATTCAGTGCCACTACTTTTGTCTTCACGTAATAAGGAAAGGGTAGGGATGTCTAATGCAACATCTATTTTTACCCAATACGGTTGTGGATCCACCCAAAGCCCTGCTTCTGTTACCCTCTTCATTGCTTGTGGCTGACACTGGGGCCTCTTGTATGGCAGCCACAGCAGTAAAGCTGCAGAGGGCGCTAGGAGGCTATAGTGCCTTTACCTGGAAAATCGCAGCTCTCATTTAGAGAGTACCAGTGAGGTTTTTAGTGCAGCTGGGAATAAGATAGAAATAGTTGTATTTGTGTAAATTAAGTTACCATGTGAACTGAATTTGTTTGTTACGATATGTATTTTTAAATGTTAAATATAGCTACGTTAAAGCGGAATATAACCCTGCATTTCAACTTTGCTCTAAAATATTATTTACAGCATATTATATGCAAAAGCATTTTTTTTTACTAGACCAGCATTTGGAAGGGTTAAACACAGAGGTTTAAAGTTCCGTGGAGAGATATGCAGAAGTTCAGATTGTTACATTCTATTTAGTTATATGTATCTATTGATAAATGTTACACACTTTTTGGCTGTCCTCCAAGCTCCTTCTCAGTGAGAGAGAGTGAGTCACATTCAACACTTAGGGCTGGTGCACACCGAGCGGCTTTTTGGGCGTTTTCAGATCCGCTTGCGGCTGCGGATCTGCTTGGTCAATGTATCTTAATGGGGTGGTGCACACCAGAGCGGGAGGCATTTTGCAGAAACGAAAAATGCCTGGGTGAGGCATTTTTTGGATTGTGGATGCGTTTCTGCCTCAATGTTAAGTATAGGAAAAACGCAAACCGCTCTGAAAAACGGCACTTCAGAGCGGTTTGCCAGGCGTTTTTTGTTACAGTAGCTGTTCAGTAACAGCTTTACTGTAACAATACAGGAAATCTACTACACCAAAACCGCTAGACAAAACCGTAAAACGCTAGCTGAAACGCTACAGAAAAAGAAGAAAAAGCGTTTCCAAATCTGCTAGCATTTTGCGGACCTGCTAGCGGGTTTTGGTGTGCACCAGGCCTTAGATACATTTATGTAAACAAAATGTATCTATTTCAGCTTCGGATGAGTCTGCAGAAATCTCCAGGAACTTTAAAGCCCTGTGTAACCCTTCCAATGCTGGTCTAGTAAAAAAAATGCTGGTTGCATATAATATACTGTAAATAATGTTTTAGAGCAAAGTTGAAATGCAGGGTTATATTCCGCTTTAAGTACCTGATTCTGGCTTGTAATATTGCATCTTGTATTTCTCTGTACAACAAGTCTAGGACTAATCCCCCTCCCCTTTATCCTCTTTTTACATAAGGGTGGTGCCAGAAGTGTGAGCCTGTCGGGCTGTTTTGAGTTAATATTGCATTTCTGCTGTATTGTCCGCCTATAGCCGGGAGCGTGTAGATGGGGAAAAGAAAGCAGACTCATTACCGGTTATGCTGATAATTCAGAATTATGCTAAAATACACAAATCTTATGACAAGTGTTGGTTTAACCCTTTGTCTGCCATTGACAAAATGAATCTGGTCATGACTGTCACAGGGTTGAACAAGCTGGTTTTAAAATCTGCCATCCTGATACACAGATTAGGGATGATCTGGGCAGTTCTCCAGCTGGCCAATCTCACCTATAAACTGCCAAAAAAATGAGGGCCACCCTTACCTCATTATTGCTCCTTCTACTGCTGCATCTTACCTCTCCCCCACTACTGCCTAAACTCAGGATTACCGAGATGGGCATCAGCGTGCTTGAAGCTGGAGCAGATGTGTGAGCATGAACTTTCTCCTCACCAATGACTGCAGCTGCTTGTAACCGTCAAGTGCTTTCCTGAGTACTTCCTGGTTCATGGCAGTGTGCTAGGCTGCAGCCATGTGTGTTGAAGGTAAACCTCTTCTGCACCTGAGACTTAATGCTAGGTACACGCGATGCAATTTTCTGACAGATTTACTGTCAGATGCACATACAGGTAAAAGAAACTTTATACTGCATTAAAACTCCTTTACTCTTCTCTTTATAGGCTCTGGGAATCTGGCTGGAAGCAGCGCTATTATAGAAACAAATTTGATGTTGAAGCTACTGACGAGGTTTTTCGCCGTAAAGTTGTGCAGTCATATGTGGAGGGACTCTGCTGGGTTTTACGTTACTACTACCAGGTAGAGCCTTTACTTACTAATTATGCCTATAGTGTGTTGTAGAGAAGGTGCTGGTTTAGTGGGTTTATAAGAAACGAGCAAGAGCAGGCTTCCCCGACCATTGTGCTGAGGCTCTGTTCACAGACAGACATTTTTTATTTTGTCCAGTCTCCACTCACTGCAAAACTTATTTTATAAACAGGAGCTTTTCACTCTGCAACAGAGATGTGGGATACTTTGCTGTAAGCGAGCTTCTGTGCAGTTTACGATAATCTCCAGCCAGACCATCGGAATGGGCAGTACACCGGCCACTCCCACTGTCCGCATGTGATCCATTATAAGTGGGAATTGAGCCTTAGGGCCTATTTCCACTGCACGCAGATTGGATGCAGAAAAACTGACTCCAATGAATGCCTATGGGAAAATCTGCATCAGAAAAATCGCTATTAGTGAAAACAGACCCATAGGCATTCATTGGAGTCAGTTTTTCTGCATCCAATCTGCATGTAGTGGAAATAGGCCCTTAGTCAAACATCTCACCAGTCTATGATGTAAACCGATCCTCAGCTGATCATAAGTTCGCAAGTGTAGCCACCTGGGTGTCAAAAGTAGCGACAACAGAGGTAAGTCCTTTAAGAAATTTGGACATGACACCTGAGGCAGGTCAGCTGCAGTTATTAAAGGGAGCCTGAAGTGAGAGGAGTGTGATGGCGGAAATATTTATTTCCTTTTACAGTGGACCAGAACTCTCGCAGAAGGAAAACAGAATGTAATGCACCCTGTATGTATTTAGAGAGTTTAGCCTGTGTAATTCCCCCTCATCTGTGACTAATCACAAGTTGTAATTTGATCTCTCCCCTGTGTCGGCTGACTACCATGGCAGATAAGCTCATTTGAAAGCACCGGATGTTAACAAAATGTCTGCTTCCATGAAAGCAGGAAATAGAAACGGTGCAGATTTATTGCAGGATTTGTATCAGCTGTAACAAGGCACCCTGAGCAGACGCTGTTGGGTATGCATACAGCATAAACATACCCATGTCTATTTGGAGACACTCACCGGCCCCTTATCTAATTGCTCCTGCTCCCAGACTGGCTGCTATCAATTACATTGGATCGGTGACTCTGGCATAGTCGTGCTGTGACCCGGAATAGGAAGCCTGTGGGTCCTCTCTGCACATGCTTCACTCGGAACTTCCTCTCTGCTCTAAAAGATACACAACAGCATAATAACCTGACTGCTTCCTCCTCTCTGCGTGTGAACCGCAATATGACGCTTGGTAGAGGGAGGGGGAAGAAGCCAAGAAGCCTGCGAGTCCCCTCTGCGCATGTCCAGGCTTCCTTGCTTCTTTCCCCTCCCTCTGCTGTGGGTCATATTGCAGTTCACGCGTGGAGAGGAGGAAGAAGCCAGGTTATTATGCTGTTTGTTTTAGAGCAGAGAGGAAGTTCTGAGTTCAGGTCCGCTTTAAAGTGGAGCTAAACTCTCTGCTCTAAAAGATAAGCCACAGCATGATGATGTTTAGGGAAAAGGTCTTCATTGCAATTCATGGAAATCCTAAAAAAAACTTGAGTTTTAACTTTTCACATTCTGGGAGCGCAGAAAAGGTTGAGCCTCATTGTTGGCTCATAAGGCACCCAGCTCTAATTCACAGCTGCTAAGAGATAATTAAACTGGCTAATCTCCCTAAACACACACAACGCAGAGGAGTGAATTTCTCTGAAACTGTATGTGGAATGAAGACTTTTCATTGTGTACTGTGCAAGAGTTCGGGTCTGCTTTAAACTATACCAGTCGCCTGGCAGTTCTGTTGATCCCTTTTGACTGCAGTCGTGTCTGAATCACACATTTGAAACAAACGTGGCTAATCTGGTCAGACTTGGATCAGAGCACCTGATATGCATGCTTGTTCAGTGTCTATGGCGTAAAGTACTTGAGGCAGAGATCAACAAGACAGCCAGGCAATGTGCAGTTTTTAAAAGGAAATAAACCTGTCAGCCTACATTTCCCCCTCACTTTAGTTTTGCTTTATGAAGGTGATGCTTAGCTCTATAGACCTTACACTTTTCGGACTATTAGGCTGCAGGGCACAGACAGAACATAAGATACATGTTTCACCAAAACCTTTTTTCCCCTTTATTTTAAATAAAAAAATGGAAATCAATAGATTTGTATGGAAGAATTCAGTGCAAGTCTGCCCTTCCCCGGTCGAAACAAATTGATCAACTTTCCCAATTGGCCGTGGTGAAAATTCTGATTTGCTTTTTCAAATACAATTGTATAGTCTATGGCCACTTATGTATTGGTTTGGCCACATTTTAGACCTGATTAAAGGACAACCAAGGTGACATGTGACAAGATGATAGACGTGTATGTACAGTGCCAAGCACACCCATAACTAGGCTTTGTTCCTTTTTTTTCTTTCTTTGCCTGAAAAAGTTAAACATCAGGTATGCAAGTGACAGTTTCTGTCCAGGTCAGACTGTAGCATAACCCTCACTGATGAGTAATTATAGCCATGGAACACTTTTTCCTGTCAGTAAATGGCTTCTGAGAGCAGGAAAGAGACAAAAAGGGTCAATAATTCATAGATTTGAGCTCTGGCATACTTCAGTGAAGGTGTTGAGCAGAGACAATGAAACTGTTAAAACATTAAGACTAAATTTAAATGTAAAATAAAACTGTGGGATATCTAAAAAAGACTGAGGATTGATAGTTGTTTTTCTCATCAGTTTATTTTCACCTCAGATGTCCTATAACACAAATGACTGAGTTGTGCAGTTCAGCCTCCGATCTGCCTTCCACTGAAGCCGAATGGCAGCGTTCATATCCACTCACAGTTCGGATGTGCTTCCATGTGACAGACTGCTCTTTTTTGCCCATGATGAGTGCTTGGAAGCAGCCGGCAGATGCTCAGGGACAGCTGACAGGGTGTGGATGCACCGCATGCAGCTGCCCATGTGAAAGAGGACTTAGGGCCCTTTCACACCAGATGGATTTTTAGGCGTTTTAACGCCACGGCCGAAGTTGGCGTTTTGCTAGGTAAAAGAAAGTCCATAGACTTTCATTTTACCTTTCACATCTAACTCGGCGTTTTGGAGCGTTGCGTTTCAACGCTCCCAGGAGCTTTTTCAGGGCTGTTAACAGCCGAAGTTGGCTGTTGGCGTTTCAATGATAGTCAATGGAAAACGCCAACTTCAGCGTTTTCAAAGCCTTTTCAAAGCGTTTTACAGCTATCTTGTTCACTTATTTTTATAGAAGAAAAAAAAAAGGACATTTTCATATGGGCTGTAAAACTCTTTCAAAAGGGTTTGAAAACGCTATGTATTGGCGTTAAGCAAAAGGCTGACTTTCAGCCTTTTCTACCGCAGCCTCTAGTGTAAAAGAGCCCTTAGAGAAAACTGCAGGCTAGTTGTGGTCATGGCTAGTGAGGTAGTCCCTGACCAGTGTCTTTACAACTGCTCCCATTTCTGCACCCTTCTCTTTAAAATCACCTCAGTATTTTGAAAGGAGATTTCTGGTTGGATGCAGTTTTCCGCTGTTTGCTTTAATAAATCTGCTTTCATCAGCTCTTTCCAGTATGTCATCAGGGTAAATAGATGTCACTGAAAAGAGATGAAATGATTTAATAAGTGTTGGCAGCCTGTCAAAGGAACCTTCAATGCTTTCCTTGTCATATTATGGTGTTACAGGAATTACAGCGTAATTGAAGTGAACAATGTCTAATGAAAATCTTGATAATTGAAATATCAGACAGACGAGATTAGTTAGAAATATACAGCATTTCTAGAGCTGCATGCTAATAATGCTCTGCTTGGGAGAGAACGGAGCTGTCAGGGATGGAAATGCTTCAAGGACAACTGTACTTATAATTGTTCCTTTGCAGAGGGCTTTAAAGCTATAAATGTATTACATTATTGATTTGGTTCCTCTAATGAGATATGTTAAGAGAGCAGGACGCTATTGTTTACGAATAGCCACAACACAACGTCTGCAGTATTACGGCTTTGATTAGTAATAGGTTGGTGTTAATCTACCCACAAACATTCATTGGTTGTCTCCTGACTGAGATCTGGTGACACTTGGAATGCTTGTGGCTGACGTCTGTTTAATTCAAAGATCATTTAGTTGGATTTTGCTCACTTATCATTGATGCAGGGGTCTAACTAGAGGGGAGCAGCCCTAGGTGATTGCAGGGGGCTCTGACTACTAACCTTCCCTTCTGATACAAGGGACCATCCTTCAGATCAAGCGTTTTTTGGGAAGGAGAGCAAGGGAAGGGGTGTGAACATAAGGGAAGGCATGAATTATGAATTGTAGTTGCACCACTGCGGTTAATGTATTCCCCCTAGATGAGGTGTTGGTGGAGGTCTCCTGCACATCTACATGCTGGGCAGGTCTGTGTATTGATTTCTCTTTAGAAAGATGGTAGGCATCCAAAATAAGATAAAGCTACATACCGTACACACTGGGAAATGGAATCATGTGAAATGACGGCTGGACGATGGTGTCATGATCTCTCCGACAGATCTGGAAGCAATTTGTTGTGGACAACGGCAGAAGACTGCAACACAGATTGCTAAATGATCATGAAACAATAGCATTGATAAACAATGCAAGGTGTAGATATGTCGCCATACGCTTTGCGGACGCGTGGTTTCGTGCGTAGCGCTGTACACACTGCGGACAATGGATAATGCCCAATCACCATCATGGATCGATTGTTCGTTGGTTGTTCATGGAAACAGTTGTTTGTGGCATGCGTTTTCTAACTATATTTGAATGATGCATTGTTCGTTTGTAGCTATTTTTTTCCTCCCCGTGTGTACAAGGCTTAAGCGAACGCTACTGGGTTTATGTTCGGTTAAAGGACTTCCGATGTGAAGTCACAAATCCATTTTTACTCACCTGGGGCATCTTCCAGCCCCTTGCAGCCGCCTCAGTCCCTTGCCACAGCACCTGTCCTCCGCTGTCCCGCTGGCCACCCGTCATGAGCACAACCCTGTTGGCGGGTCAAGATCTGGCACGTACTGCGCCTGCGCACAGCTACTGCACAAGTACAGTACGCACAGGCACGAATGCAGGCGCAGAAGTCCTTACCTGCTAGTAGGGTTGCGATCAGCATGGGTCGCCAGCGGGACAATGCGGAGGACCAGGGCTGTGGCGAGGGACTGAGGCCGCTAGGGGCTGGAAGAAGCCCGAGGTGAGTACAAAAAAATAGATTGGTGACTTCACAACAGAAGTCCTTTTAAGTTTAACATCAGGCCTGAAACCAACTAGCAGCGCTTTCTAAGCGCTAGTGATTTGAAAAGCTCTTGCTAATGTAATGCTATGGGGGATTTTTTAAATAAAATCACATCGCTCAAGTGAAATCACACCCATAGCATTACATTAGCAAGAGCTTTTCAAATCACAATGCGCTCATTTTGAAAATGGCCATTACCCCATAACAGCTTTCTGGTCAGCACACAGTTAAACTGTAACATTGCCCACTTGAGCCATAGAGAAACATTGACATTACCTGGTACATCAGTTTTCCTCTCAGCTATAACTGACAGCAACTGATATTTTACTGACAGCAACTGATATATTTCAGATCTGACAAAATATTGTCAGAACTGGAAGGGATAATTGTCAGAAGAAAATGGTGAGCTTCTGAGAGGAACTGATGGCAAGGTAACTGTGTAATGTTCATTTGAAGTTACCTCATGTGTTTATTTTAAATATTTTTACTCAGTACAGGTTCTCTTTAAGGGGCAATCCACCTTGTGCCAGAGTCCACGGTGGCGGTTGCCCCCTTAACTCCTTCACTGGATGGTATTAAGTTTTCAGTGGCACATAGTTTGTAATTGTCTGATGCGTACCATCTACACTTTGTCACCTATTTGTGTTCCGAGGTATATTTTGCAACAACGAATGCTGACTGGACATACAGGAAATGACTTGGGATTGTGAAACTAAGTGCTATTGCTGAGGTGTTTGTGATAAGGCCGGTCTTACTGAGCTCTGTTGGCTGCACCTCCCTCCTCTCACTATTCCCCTTTAGCACACGTCTCCCAAGTCCAGGGCTTGGTAACATCCAGGGCTGTGGAGTCGGAGTCGTGGAGTCGGAGTCGTGGAGTCGGGCAATTTTGGGTGCCTGGAGTCGGAGTCGGGAAAAAATGCACCGACTCCTAATGAATTTGTAACTGTAATTAAAATAGAAAATATGATAAAATGTTCTATTTCTCAGATAATAGTCATTAAAAATAATGTATATATACAGTATATATACAGTAATAGCTGTGCTTAGTCCACAAAAATGAAATAAACCAGTCAAAATTAGTTACTTGTGCTGCTTCAATAAAGCAGTCCCCGTATTTTTAAGGTCAGATATACATATCTGATTGTGACTGTATATATGATGTGTACACAGGAATCTCTTATATATACTAAATAACATCTATGCTGTAAGAATAAAGCCTGATGTGTAGCTGTGTCACTAATAGAGATTGTCAACGAGATGGAAATAATTCTGCATTGATGCTGATTTATGCAAATGTATGCACTCCCTTTGCTGATGAAATCAAATAATGTGATATGTTATTAAAATTTGGTTTGGTGACTACAAATTAAAGGGTAACTGAAACGGATGAAAAGTAAAGTTTTATACATACCTGGGGCTTCCTCCAGCCCCCTTCAGGCTAATCAGTCCCTCGCTGTCCTCCACCACCCGGATCTTCTGCTATGAGTCCTGGTAATTCAGCCAGTCAGCGCTGTCCGGCCGCATGCCGCTCCCACAGCCAGGAACATTCTGCACCTGCGCAATAGTGCTGCACAGGTGTAGTATGCTCCTGGCGGCGGAGTGTGTGCATGCGCACTACGCCTGACTGGCTCAAGTACCTGGACTCATAGCAGAAGATCCAGGTGGTGGAGGAGGACATACAGGGACTGATTATCCTGAAGGCGGCTGGAGGAAGCCCCAGGTATGTATAAAACTTTAATTTCATCTGTCTCAGGTTTACTTTGTTACACAGTAGTACTATACTCTACATATGCACTCCCCACAGAGCTGCAGGAATCCACTGAGAATGCTGTCCACATTGAACACAGAGGTGTTGTCTGTTTACAATCTCCTCATTCCCCTGCAGAGTACCTGCACATCATTCTTACATGTACCCACACTTACATTGCCTAGGGCCTGATAGATGTTCTTTGTTCCGGTTTGTACCTTTTACAAGTACTCTTACCAAGGACTAGTTTTAGTCTAAAGGGAATAAATATAGTAGTCTACATATCCTTCTCACTTCAGTTGTCTTGTAAAATTCCTAAGCGTTGGCAGTTAAGAGACGAATTTCATGTTACATACTTTTAATCAACAAAATTGTAATATGCAAATTAGAGGAGTCGGAGTCGGTGGATTTTTGGACCGACTCCACAGCCCTGCATCCCCACACATGGTACATAAGGGAGCACACTGCTATGTCCAGATATTTCTCTGCACTTCATACCAATCTGAGAGCAGCGCATGCCTAAGAGGAGAGCTGGGCTTGTCAATCTTGAGGAGAGCATGACCTGACGGGCAGCAATAGTCTCGTGTGTACCAGATTTAAGAACTTCCTAGCTCTATTATTTGGGGTTCCATTGTAGCTAGCATATATGCTTGATTACTCTTTGTAAGCGTGTTTAGCAGTTCGTCAGAATTGATCTTCATAGACTAGCATTGCTAGACCCATTACCAATTTCATCCTGTATAGAGCTGGGATGGTGTGCATGAGTTGTAGAAATGGAAAGCAAAATATTCCTCTTTAAATATATTTCTGAGTAAAATTTCTCAACAGCGTAGTTATGTTGTAAAATGAATTATGTGCATTTGTTTTGGTTTTGTTTTAACTTCTGTGATTCATTTGATGCAGGGTTGTGCTTCTTGGAAGTGGTTCTTCCCATTCCACTATGCTCCCTTTGCTTCAGACTTTGAAAATATTACTGAACTTTTTAAAGAATTTGAAAAGGACACAAAACCAGTAAGTGCCTTAGATATGCTGGAGACTTGCTTGTATTGCTTTGTGTGGTTTCTTTTATTTTCGTGCCCCTCAAACCATTGTCGGTTTGACGTATGCTGATGTAGGAATTCCTTTCAAAAGCTTAGTGACCATATATCTCTCAATTTGGTGGCCGATCGACCATCCAATTCAATAATTATTGAATCATATGCCACCAAAAGCATGCCTGATTGACGATGTAACCAATTTTGGTCCAAAATTGGTCGCATGTATGGATCGGACATGCTGCAAGATGTTGCACCATGGTGATTGATTGGGTGTGCGGTGGTAACGGCAAGCAATATGGAAATATGCGACGAAACCCCTGGTGCGGTCCCCCCCTAGTGTATAAATGTGTCCCCTGTGTGTACATTTATACATTACCTGTCCTGTCGCCCATAGTGCCGTGCCAATCTGTCTACGGAATCCTGTGCTGCTCCATTAGTGCCATACGCACCGGCGTATGTGTGACGTCACACGCGCTCTAAAAGCCGGCATGTATAGCACTAATGGATCAGCAGGATTCCGTAGACCGGTGGGCAACATAGGACAGGTAATGTATAAATGCACACATGCCGAGCACATTTTATACACTGGGGGGCAGCAGCAGACCCGGCTGATTCCCAAGAGAATTCATGCTGAAATTGTTTGGGAATCGGACTGTGGTGTATGGGCAGCTGATCGATCTTTCTATACAGATACAATCAGAGAGAAATTTGTCTCTTGGTCGAATCTGCCCATCATCACTAGGTGTATGCGTATGTGTATAAATATAATAATCTCTTAACCCTTTGGGGGACCGGCTGCCTATTCCCACCCCTCCTCCCCCCCACCTTAAGGACCGGGCCATTTTACATGCGGGAGGGGTCTCAGTCAGCCGGATCCCCACTATAGATTGCTTGGCATGGTGTCCCCTGTGTGGCCAGGTGTCCCCCGTATTGCCAGCAGCCATTACTCACCTCCCAGGCTCCAGCGATGAGCATCTCTTGCACCCTCTGCTCTGGCCAGCAACCTCACTCGCACTGCTTTTAAGTTCCGGGTCGCGGCTTGACTTCATCAAGCCGGAACCCAACACTTACAGCAGAGCGAGTGGGGATGCCGGCCAGAGTGGAGGGGAGTAATGATCGCCGGGGGAATGTCAGAAAGGTGAGTGGATCCTCTTCTTCCCCCTCAGACTGCCGCTGCTCTTAGTGATCGCTACAATCCGCCGGTGATTGTAGTGATCAGGAGCCAATTGCGATGGCTCCTGATCACTTAGGGGAGATGCCAGCTGTCATATGATAGCTTAATCTCCCCTCTCGGGTGCGCACCATCGTGTCGAGCAAAAATGGCAGGTGCCGTAAATCTTATGCTAACCACAAGAAAATGTATGCGCGCTCAACACCAAGCTTAACCCTTACAAGTCTGGCTGTGCAAATCTGGCTAAATTGGCTTATGAGGCATTGCTCATGCAAAATTGCATTTGCTTTCGCATGCCAAACTTTGCAGGGTCAAAAACTAATACCGCAAAGCGGTTGCCCTGCGGGAATTAGTTCATGCTACATGGCACTATCCAGGAGCTCCACGGGGAGGCTTCCCAATGCCCCCATACAACCGGGGGGGGGGGGGCTGCAGGGCCCCAGGCTCTCTCGCTCCCTAGGGACCACAGCGACACCCCGGAGGGGGAGGCTGGGTGGCGCAGACTATTTCTTCCCCCCCCCCCCCCCCCCCCCAGCGTGGCCAGCGCCGGGGAGGGCCATCCGCACCGACTTCCATTGGGAAGTCTCCCCGTGGCGCTCCTGGATAGTGGTAATGTGGCATGAACTAATTCCCGCAGGGCGACCGCTTTGTGGTATTCATTTTTTCACCCTGCATAGTTTGGCGTGCGAAAGCAAATGCACATTTGCATGAGCATTGCCTCATGAATAGCCAATTGAGCCAGATTTGCAGAGCCAGACTTGCTAGGGTTAAAACTTGGTGTTAGAGCACGCATACATTTTCCTCAGGTAAGCATTTTTTGGCGTAAAATTATGCTGCATCAGGCTTAGAGAGCCACAAGTTGTGGTGAAAGCTGAATAACACAAGTCTGACTATAAAGTTATCTCATGTTTCCTTTAGTTCAAGCCCCTGGAGCAACTGATGGGTGTATTTCCAGCTGCCAGTGGCAACTTCCTGCCTACCACCTGGAGGCGCCTCATGTCTGACCCTGTAAGTGTGTTTATTGATCTTGTAAGCTTTTTAATATATCCCAAATCACATATATTTTTGTTCAAGTATAATCGCATTAATTCAGTTTAATGGTAATTTTTTTTTTTTTTTTATTAGGAGTCCAGTATAATTGACTTTTACCCGGATGACTTTGCACTTGACTTGAATGGTAAAAAATATGCCTGGCAAGGTAAGATCAAGGGAATCATGTTTGTGTGGTATAACTGAAGTGTTTAGCTGCTAGGCACCCAGTGGAAGTGTGACAAATGGAATATGCTATACAGTTTGTTATAAACAATATCCCTAAAAACGATGCCATCATTATAAACTGCTGCTTTATAAATGTCTTTTTGAGCCACATAACACAGTAGGTTGTTTACTGTATTTATAAGTGAAGCAGGTATTTGCTCCGCAGCCCCTCTCCCCCACATGGACGCCTCATTTTTCTCTCAC
Organism: Hyperolius riggenbachi; assembly: GCF_040937935.1. Classification (NCBI taxonomy): domain Eukaryota; kingdom Metazoa; phylum Chordata; class Amphibia; order Anura; family Hyperoliidae; genus Hyperolius; species Hyperolius riggenbachi. The sequence continues at coordinate 421,966,442 of NC_090649.1, read as the reverse complement.
CCGTGCCGCAGAGCCGATGGTTCCCACAGTTTTGTCCTATGTCCCCGACAGCCATGATGCATGCTGGGAGATGTAGTTCCTATTGATGTGATTACATCTCCTGGCTGGTAGATGTAACCACATCAATTAAGTACATCTCTCTGCATGCATTGTGGCTACTGGGGAGACAGGATATTACCACGGGAATTTTAACGTGCAGCATGGGGGATAGAAAATGGAGGCATCCAAATAGATAGGCACTACTAGTTAATTAGTATAGGCAGTAAATGGCATGGATTCTGTGGGAACAAGTCAAAACATTTTTCAAATTGGACTTGTAGTTTTTGAGAAAATTGATTATTAAAAATTAAAAGAAGAAATTCCTTTTAAACTTGTATAAGCAGGTATGGGGGCAGAGGTGACACAGAGGGGGGCACTGGAGGCACAGAGGAGGTACAGGGGACAGAGATGGCACAGTGTTCCGACTTAAGAACAGATTCAGGTTAAGAACAAACCTACAGTCCCTATCTCGTTTGTTAACCCTGTAAGTGCCTGTGGAAAAGAGTCCTAAATGCTGTAGCTTATAGCAGAATCTGCTTGTTATCTGTTTGGTCATTTTACTACAAAGTGGTTTAAAGTGGGGTAAAATTCTGACATAACGTTCAATAAAAAGTGGTTTATCTGCTCTGAAAGCTGGCATTGCATTTTATTGCAAAGCTGCTGCATTTATAGATTAAAATCTAGTGATCACTTTTCAGCTCTTTGCTTCTGCTGCAGAGCAAGTTCCTAGCATAGCTAGTAATGTATACTAATTGTAACAAAGGAATGTAAACATTGAAGAGCTGTGTTTAACTGTTTGAATACTGTTCTGCTACAATTTTTTTTTTTTTTTTTTTTTGGGGGGGGGGGGGGGGGGGGTAGTAGATTTAATGCTGTAAATCTTTTACAGCAAAGAGGAAATACTGAGTTTCATACCACTTTAATAGGCTGCACAGTCACAATGTCTTGTTGAATGATTTTATGCATGCGTTAAAATGTACCTGCCTTACAGTACATGTAGCTGTATTTGCATGTAGCTGTATTCTTAGAAGAATGCAGTGTTAAGAAAAGTTGATGTATCGACGTCAGACTTTGTGAAGTTATCTAGTGCTATGTCAGGCTCATCAGCCTCCTTACGTTGCTCCCGGCCTCCTCCAGTTAATTGATTGCTTCCTCTCCCCTTCAGGTGTTGCTCTGTTGCCATTTGTTGATGAGCGCCGGCTAAGAGCTGCTTTGGAAGAGGTTTACCCTGACCTCACTCCTGATGAAAGTAAGATTATGATATTCACACGTATTTGTGTAATCATGAAGGTTTTTAGCATTAGCGTACTTGTCGTTTATGCTCTGCTAGGCTGCAAATGAACGCAATATAATGGATGGCTGCTATTGATTGCCTTTAAACAAATCTGTAACCTTTTGGTGCATAGATGATTTAATTGCTGTAAATTGAATGATCCTTGATGCAAAAATGGAGCCTTGGTGGGTACAGAGTAAAATAGAACCACCCAGCATTAAAACCTGTTACTTTTATTTACAGGTTTCTTAGCTGACTTAAATGCAGAAAGCCTTTGAATTGAGTATCTGTTTAAAAAAATGCTACTAGCAGAGCATTAGGAAAAGTGGCAACTTTAGCAGCGTAATTAAGATTTTAAATTGCTTTATAACTGCACAAATCATATACAGAATTAATTAGCTTGTTGCGTTTGTCCTCTAATGAACTTAATGGTAGCCGTTGAAGATGCACTTTTCATAAAAGGAGTCCTCTGTGCTCAGCTATGTTCTTTGCCTCCATTCTGTTAGGGAGGAGAAACAGTCTTGGAGGAGATCATCTCTTTGTTGGGAAGCACCATCCACTTCTGGAATTCGTCCATGAGCTGTACAGGACAAACTGCAGAGAGGTATGCTGGAATCTGGAACCCCAAAGGAATACCTGCTGAAAAAGTTAAAATGTTTATATAATGTAATGCATACATGTCGAACTCCAGCCAACAAATTTTTCCTCCAAGTGGTTTCTTAACTTTGCATTATGTTTGACCCTCTTTAGACCACCAGGGAAGCTATATTGGAAGTAAAGCCCTAGATTAGGGGTCAGGAACCTTTTTGGCTGAGAGCCATAAACGCCACATTTTAAAATGTAATTCTGTGAGAGCCATACAATGTTTCAAACTGGCACAGTGTGCATGCGCAGTAGAGGGCTCATGTCCCTGTTGCCATGGTTATGTGTATACAGTTGATCCGCCAGGCAGCGGAAGTGTCAGACACGTCTTCAGCTTCTCTTGGGTTTCAGCAACATCAGCAATTTCCCCCGAAAGCCAGACAGGAGAAATACCGCTTGTACAATTACCTAGCTGACTTAGGGGTCAATTCACTTTGTAGGATGAGATCCCCACAGCCTATTGGGCCAATCAAAGTGCTGGGATCTTGTCCTACAAAGTCACTGGACCTGACAGGATCCAGGGTGGGACAATTGGCCGTTAGTTTTGGGGGGAGCGCAAGTAGTACCAAGTAGCATACCTACTTTGAAAATGTTACTTGCGCTGCCACACTAAGCTGCGCTGCCTGAGCAGTGTAGTTTAGTGATCAACCCCTACTGATTTGTCTGAGGCAGAAGATGTAGCCATCAAAAGAGCCACATCTAGCTCACGAGTCATAGGTTCCCTACCCCTGCCCTAGATCGCCAGGGGGAGGGAGGGGGAAAGCACTAGACACCAGGGAACTGTATAGGGGGTGGGAGGGGGTCATCACTAGACACCAAGGAACTGTAGGGAAGGGGGTCACTAGACACCAAGGAACTGTATAAGGGAAGGAGGGGGCACTGGACACCAGGAAACTGTATAAGGGAGGGAGGTTACTAGACACCAGGAACTTTTAAAGTCCAACTAAACCAAAACTAAAGGAGGCAGATTTAAATGGGTGCCAGGATCCATGAATATTAACAATGTAGAAAAGCAAAGTGCTAGACAGGATATTTTTCAGGGGTCAAATGTGCTTTGATTGGCAGTACAACATACTTTATTTCCCCTGCAACTGATGGGTGGGTTGGTTTGACATGACCATGTGATGTCTTATGTAGGGGTACATTTACCAGAATGCCAGCATTGCAGTAATAACCATGTATCTGTAGGAGGAGGTGGGACTTTGTGGTTCAAAGGAAGTAAGTGCTCGACAGGGAATAACGGAGTAATAAGCTTTAGGGCTCAAACCCACTAGCAGCCTTTTCTAAGAGCTAGTGATTTGAAAGGGCTCTTGCTAATGCAATGCTATGGGAGATTTTTATAAAATCAGATCTTTCAAATGGGATCACACCCATAGCATTACATTAGCAAGAGTTTTTTAAATCACAAAGCGCTCCTAGTGGGTTTCAGGCCTCAGAGCTCTTGAGTTTGTATAAAGAGGTGCAGGGCTATAGGCATGCACAACTTCACAAGGCATTTTTCAGATGGAAGTACAGTTTTCCAGACTGGAGAGAGCTAGATAAATGGACATGCAATAACATGATCCATTGTCAGGGAACCTTTCACACGTCCGTTTTAAAAGAATCCATGTAATTCGTTCTGACCTGCAGCATTTCTCTGAACCTGACCAAAAACAGATCGGATGCCAAGCATATAATTGGAAACGGACAGTAGGCATTTCCACTGGGGATAATCTATAAGATGCAAATAAATTCGAGCTGGTGCAGCATTATGAAAAATTTGTATTCAAATTTATGCATAAATAAATAATAATATAAATAATATAAATAAATAAATAAATATGCAGCTTGAAAATGAACCAATCAAATCTTGCTGAGGTAAAATTTGATTGGTCCATTTTCATGCTGCATAGATTTGCATAAACAATTTGCATAATCTTACATCAACTTATTTTTTATTTTTTTTGCATCTCGGTGACTATCCTTAGTTTCCACAGAACTGTGATGACTTGTGGCAGCACAGAGAGCATTGCAGAGAGGAGGCTTTTGCAGTAATTTTTTATTGTTCTATTTACTAATCAAAGCAAATGCAGATGGATGTAGACTGGACTAAACTGTATGTCCAGTAAACTGTAAGCATTTTCATTCAGGCATAGTGTGAATCAAGCTGAATAGTTTTATTTGAATCAATTTGATTTCAAAATTTGTTCTATTCATTTTTTTTACTGGTTGGGCTTATTTTCAGTCATTCGTGTTACCATGTTTTCCTGAAAGTAAAACCTCCCCCGAAAGTAAAATCTAGCTCAGATTTCAAGCCGGCTCGAAATGTAAGCCCTACCCTAAAAATAAGACCTAGTGGCAGAGAGGAAGGGACACAGCTGCGCAATAGGAAGAGGCAGCCAGGGAAGTAGTGTGTGGATGGACTCATCCCTGGACAATGTCAGCCTGGCCTGTCTCTGTCCCTTCCCATCCACCAGTGTTGCTGTCACTCTCTCCCCTCCCCTCTGCAAGCCCCCCTGGTGAGCGAGATGTGCTGGCTACTGTCATCTCTTTTATTTGCTCTGGGACAGTGGGAGGGGGTGAGAAAGAGCTGCGGTGTGTGAGGAAGGAGGAGACTGTGTGGAGGGAGTTTCTGCCAGCACCACTTTGCTACCTTAGGTTCAGCAGAGTTAGTATGGAGAAAGAGGTGTGATTGTGCTCTTTCTTTAGCTGTATATGCTAGCTGTCCTCTCTCTCTTGTGCTCAGCTTGTGCCTCAGACAATACAGCAGTGGCAGGAATCTAAAGCATGTGCCTGTCCTCTCCTTACTATAGATCTGAGTTAGATAAGAGTGTGAGTCTGGGAGTAGAATTCATAACCTCAGCAAACAGTACAGTGACTTTGCCATTGTACTCTATCATTTGTCTTTTATCAGTTAATGTGAAGTGAGATTCAGATTTTGTATAAAACTCACATATTGTGCACAAATACTGCTGTATAAGTTTTCCCATTAGCCATGTGTTGTTCCTTAGTGTGTTTCTCGCAAAATACGACATCCCCTGAAAATAAGCCCTAACATGTTTTCGAGCAAAAATTAATTTGTCACTGTCTCTTTTTCGGGGAAACAAGGTATTTAGGCTCTGGTCAGCGTACGAGAGAACGGCGCCGGAGACTTGGGCGCAGGACACAGCCAGTATATGGCTGATTCTGCTGCCGCACAAGTCCGGGCCGTGTTAATTACTATTCCCCCTCCAGGCCGACATGGATAGTGGGGGAATGAAATAATTTGGCTTCCAGCAATTGCTGGAAGCCGAATTATTGTTTTAAAAGCAACTTCAGATCCGTCTTCTGACGGCGCTGAAGTTACTCCCTGTGCCTGCGATAGCCGTAGTTCCTATTACAGCCTATGGTGGCGCCGGCTGCGCCCAAGTCTCCTGCGCTGCTGCGCCCAAGTGTCCAGCGCTGGATTTACAGTGTTCGTCTGGTCACACTAGAGCTAAAAACCTGCATTTTTTTTTGTCAAAACCTGACAAAAAAATCCTTGCTTCAGCAAGGGATCTGTTGCAACCGATGCGGCCAAAACCACAATGTTCCAATCTGTTATCTTTTTCCAGATAAGCAGATGCGTTTCCCATGGAATCCTATGATGGAAACGCATCTATAAGCACTTCAACTGACCAATTGAGCGAATTTTGCACTGTCCACTCCGGCTGGCCATTTGTGATTTGGCCTATGTGTAAAATGTATGCATTAAAGGATACCACAACCGAATGGTTGTGGTAAAATTGATTGCTGCACTGTGTAGGGGGTGATGAGTGCATACCTGCATTTCCTCCCGACCCCTCCGTCTGCCGCCGTTCATGCTCTATACACTCCGGTGTGCGGCGACTTGCTTGACCTCTGCCCCGGACATACTGCGCCCTGTGTGCGCAGTATGTCCTTCCCCCTTCGCTTCTGGCCGGCGCATAGTGCCAGGCTCAGAAGCACGCTGTCCCCTTTTTGCTGCGTGTGCGCTCCATTACACCGAGCGTCACATGATTAGCATGTGACGCTCGGTGTAATGGAGCGCACACGCAGCAAAAAGGGGACAGCGTGCTTCTGAGCCTGGCACTATGCGCCGGCCAGAAGCGAAGGGGGAAGGACATACTGCGCACACAGGGCGCAGTATGTCCGGGGCAGAGGTCAAGCAAGTCGCCGCACACCGGAGTGTATAGAGCATGAACGGCGGCAGACGGAGGGGGCGGGAGGGAATGCAGGTATGCACTCATCACCCCCTACACAGTGCAGCAATCAATTTTACCACAACCATTTGGTTGTGGTATCCTTTAACTCTGGAAGCAAACCTTTCCAGCCCAGAGATCCATTTCGCATCTGTGGTAGGCTGCACCTGTGCACCGATCAGTACTGACCCTTTTTTATATCAATTCGTTGTCACCTTTATGAATTGTAAGTATTGATATGTAAATTACAGTAGAAGTTTTTTTTTTTCCCCGCAGCTAACTGATATTCCTCCTGAACTGTGCCATGGAATTCAAGGAAAATTAGAAATAGACGATGGTGCCATTCTTCCTAACAAGTAAGGATACTACACTTATTTTGTTTTTTGTTGTGGCCTTTAATAAGTTACATAGATCTGGAGAGCTTCAGATATGAAGCTTGGAGATCCTTTGAAGTCCACCCAACACTAAAGGAACCCCAAAGCTTTCTACATATGCTGATGATTATTCTCCTCACACCAAATCCCCTCCCTTCCCTGAGTGGACCGCTTTGCTCCTGTGGATTTGTCTGGATGCCACACCTCTGGGATAGGGGGCATACTGACACTGTCCATTCAATTACTAGGTGCCCCATTCCAGAAAGATATGCCCTGCCCACTTCGAACTATAGGACAGAATGGAATGGGGAGGTTAGTTGCACCGTCTTCAGTCAATTTAAGAGTAGGGTGCAAAAATCAAGTGTAACGGACATTAATGACCACCATGGTCGCAAATCGGGAGTCACACCAGCGTGTGTACAGCGTCCATACGATGTATCCCAACGTGATCCCAGACCCCCCAAACTGCATGAGCTCATTATTCTCTCAAGGCTCCCTGTCCTCAGAAATCAGCTGCAATGCATGCCGCTCATTCTACCTCCTTCCTCCCCCACATGGTGACAGACTCATTGCTAGCCAGGAGGCTGACGACGCATATGTACAGCGTCAGCAGTAATGTCCCGGCTACACAAACCCTTGTGCAATAAAGATTCCCCGATTTTCCCCCCACCTCCCCGTGTGTTTGGAGCTTTGTCATTTCTACCTATGCAAGTCTCAATTGCTCTCCACTTTTACAAATATTCATTGTTCTACGTTTTAATTTTAGGAGTGTGGAATCACCAGTTCCTTTGCTACGGAATTTGAATGAGAATTATTCTATCAGGTATGCAGTGAACATTTCCGTGATTTTTTTTCCCTTCAGTTTCGTACTGTTTCCTTGTAACAAAATATCCTTAGTTTCTCATACTCCTCTTCTCCTGCTGCCCAAACCATTTTCTGACCTATTTTATTGTCTATTTTAGTGTGAAATTTAAAGATCCACAATTTGAAGATGGCTATGTCTTCAAAGCTGTTCTCCTGCAAGGAGCAAAGTGAGTTATTTTGCCTCTCAAAGGAAAGTATGTAGTATGCATATGGGATATTTTTTGACAGTAATTCCTCTGTTTCTTTAGGAAACCAGCTGTAACCTTAAAACCTGGAGACTGGGAGCGAACCAACAACAACGGCAGACCATGGAGACCACAGCTGGGCTTCAACCGTGACCGAAAGCCCGCCCACTTGGATCAGTCTGCCTTCAGGACATTGGGGTAAATGTCTTGGTTATAGATTTAACTCCCAATAAATAAACCTATAGTTTACCAAGTAATGTACTGGAATAAATTCCAGGAAAGATGTTGCGATTGGGAGTTGTACAGAAAGATATGATGCAAGTGTCCTCCCCTCAGAAGTGGTGTACATTTTGTACATTTCTTCTCTGTGTAATGAATGGGTCATTGCGTTAAAGTACATCTCTAACTTAAAGTGGATCCGAGATAAACTTTTACTCATTGCACAATTGTGTTCCTTTCGTATAGTTTATAGGGCATTCCTCAAGCCAAATACTTTTTTTGTTTTGTTTTAAAACTCTTAATTCCCTACAAACTAAACAAGCCACGCCCACAGCTTCTGCAGAGTGCCTTGGCACTCTGAGCCTTAGTAGCAAGGGCTTATGGGAGCTCAGTCTGGACAGGAGGAGGAGGTTACTAGCCAGAGATTGCAGAGGGGAGGGGAAGAGGGGAGTGAAGTTTTCACAGGCTGAGGGCTGAAGATGCAGATCTTGCCTGTGTGTAATGTGACAAACAGAACATGGCCGCTCTCATTGTATCACAGAAATAAATCATAAACTATTGAAGCGGTTTGCAGCTAGATTTGCTGTGTAAACTATCTAAACGTTTTAGATAAGATATATAGACAAGGTACTTGTTATAGTTTTTCATCTCTGATCCGCTTTAATAAAATATCTCCTGTGTGGGGTACTAACCTCGGGAGGGGGAAGCCTTCGCATCCCAATGAGACTTCACCCATCCTCTTTAGCTTCAGGGATCCAGCGCTAGCTCCTCTGAAAATTCCTTAGACATGCACTGCACTGGCTCAGCAGTGCATGGCAATATTTATCTATAGGGCTTCAGTGCAGTCATAGTAGAAGCTTTCTAGTCGGGCTTCGGTGGAAATAGCTGAGCCAAGCGGGTTCTCTCTACATTGAGCAACAATAAAAGTTCTAGATTTTGCTTTAGATAACGTTTTGCAAACTTAAAGGGGAACTATAAGTTGGAAAAGAGCTCACCCCCAGTTTGAAGCTGATGGCAGGTTTGTCGGGGAAACCCCAGGTCTTAGAGTGAGAAGTCCTGGAGCGAATGGAAATCATCTGAAAAGGTGAAACCCCTCCCACTTTGTAGACCCAATTAAAATTCGCCCATGCACAGCCTTGTGGGTAATGACATCACATGCAGCTCATTTCTGATTTGAAATTAAAGACTTAATATCTCAGCATTCATAGCTCCTACACACTCTGCGGCCGCCCTGAGTGTTTGTGTGTGTGTGTGTGGGGGGGGCACTGTAATGGAAGGGGGAGCCGCAGCTGCGGGGGGGGGGGGCGCAGCCCTTCCTCTGCCTGGGCTGCCCTCCATGCCCCCCTCAGACTGCAGAGTGAGCGCGCAGGAAAGCGTTGTATACAGCTACTCGCCTCCGTCCCAGGTTCCAATAGCCGCTCACTCACCGCTGGTTGTCTCTCTGCATAGCCGGTATACACACGCTGCTTCCTAACAGGAAGCAGCGTGTGCATCAGCGTCTATGCAGAGAGGAGACCAGCGGCGAGTGTGCGGCAATTGGAGCCTGGGACGGAGGTGAGTAGCTGTATACAGAGCTTCCCTGCACTCTCACTCTGCAGTCCAAGGAGGGAGCATGGAGGGCAGCCCGGGGAGAGGAAGGGAGGGAGAGGTCGGGCTGCCCTCCCCACAGCTGCGGCTCCCCCCTCCATTATGGGAGGGCACCTACCTACCTCACCTACACTGGGGGGCAGGTATCTATCTAACCTATACTGGGGCCACTTATCTAACCTGTATTGGGGGCACCTACCTACCTAGCTAGCCTATACATGTAAGAACTATACTGGCTACCTATATTGGAGCCACGTATCTAACCTACAGTATGCTGTGGGCAACTATTCTGGCTACCTATATTAGAGGCACCCACCTATCTAACTTATACCATTAGGCGCCTGCCTATCTAACATACTGGGGGCAACTATACTAGCTACCTATACTGGGGGCAACTATACTGGCTCACCTATGCCTGGCTACCTATACTGGGGTACCTATTCTTGGCTACCTATACTGGGGAGGCCTATACTGAGTGCAACTAGACCTGGCTAACCTATACTGTTTGCACCTATACCTGGCTACGCGGGGGGTGCACAATTTTTACACCCTGCATGTGGCTAATTTGTCAGATCTGACAAAAATGTCAAACTCCCAATCTGTTGCATGCTTGATCAGAGTCTTTGAATAAAAATATTAGAGGGGAAGGAACAGCAGGATAGCCAGGTAACTGGTATTGCTTAAAAGGAAATAAATATGGCAGCCTCCATTTACCACTCACTTCGGTAACTGGTATTGCTTAAAAGGAAATAAATATGGCAGCCTCCATATACCACTTACTTCAGTTGTCCTTTAAAGGGTTCTTCCATGGTAAGAAAGTTGAGAAAGACTGGCCTAGCATGTGTACCACCAGCCTTTAGTTCAGCTGCCTCATGTACATAGGTAAAGTACTGGGATTATTAACCCCTGCAATAAAAAAAAATGAACACAGGCAGGTTCTTAATAGGTTTTGGTACTATATGTACCCATGTTTATCCCATCATGTCATATGTCACTTCAGGTACGCTTTAAAAAAATGGAGGTAAGGCATTAAAAACAAATTGCTGTGATTTAAAGTGGAGGATACTTTTATAGAATTTTGATGTTGGTGAGCAAATGGGTCCAATAAAGTGCATATTCTTTTAAAAATTAGTTTCTTAAAGGACCACTGAAGCGAAAGTGATATGGAGGTTGCCATATTTATTTTCTTTTAAGCAATACTAGTTGACTGGCTACCCTGCTGATCCTTTGCCTCTAATACTTTTAGCCATAGATCCTGAGCAAGCATGCAGCAGATCAGGTGTTTCTGACATTGCCAGATCTGATAAGATTAGCTGCATGCTTGTTTCTGGTGGTGTTCAGATGTGACTAGCCAAATAGATCAGCAGGGCTGTCAGACAACTGGTATTGTTTAAAAGAAAATAAATATGGCAGCCTCGATGTTCTCACTTCAATTGTCCTTTAGAGCCTGATCACCAAGCTTGACCACCACCATTATTGTCCCGTTTACTTGCTGCATTTGTGCCCAGACAGGAAGAGATTCACTTTCCATAGTGGGCAAAGAAAGCCTGTTCTCCTGTAATAACTTCTTGGTACAGCAGAAAAGCACTTGACATTCTCTTTTTGCAGAATTTAAAATTGCCTTAATTTTTGAACAGTGGAAGATTGAGGACAGGGATTTGATTTGTAATGCTTATAGTGCACTGACCTTTTGCTCTACTTTTTAGCCACGTCTTGCCACACGGCTCGGGACATTCAAGAGATGGACTTTACAGCAATGCGCCACCACCTGGAGCCTATAACCCTGTGAATGCATACCGCATGCCCAACCACCGCCAGGCACCCTTATTCCAAACTGGTGAGTGGCAGCTTTCTTTAATCCTTACTTACTTTCTGACCTTGCATTGATGAAGCACTGGCTAATTCCCTTGCGTTTCTATTCATTTTAGTACTGTAAAGGTTCCCATACATCAGACTATATATGAGCTATGGGATGCAAATCTCTCTCTGATCGGAGAGGGAACTGTTGGACGCCATAAACCACAGGTCAATTACCGATCATTTTCAGCATCAAATCTTTTGGTAATCTGCCTATTGACGCCGCCCCTGTCACATGTCAGCCCACATCTTGCAGTATGTCCGATTGATACATGTGACCGATTTCTGCCCGAAATTGATTTCATCGTCTATCAGGCATGCTCTTGGCAGCACAGATTTTAATTTGACTTTGATAATCGAATCGGATGGCTGATTGGCCTGATGTATGGGCCACCTTTAAAATGTACCAGAGCTCTAGAAAATATTTATACATACCTGGGGCTTCCTCCAGCCCCATACGCTCCGATCGCTCCAATGCTGCCGCCCTCAGACTTCTGCAGCGCTGGTACCGGGTCCACGCACTTACGTCAGTCTGACGTAAGAGAAGTGCGCCCTCTACGTATCTCTCCAGCAGCTGCTGGAGAGATAAGGCCCCGTTCACACTTGCGGTTGTCTGCCAAACGGACCGGATGACCTGACCGGATCGGAACCGTACGGTTCTGATCCGGATCCGATCCGGATCCGGTCAGGTTGCATCAGGTGTTCATCAGGATGCGATCCGGATCCGTTTGGCAAAAGTTACGTAAAAAACAAAAAAAATGTTGGAGTCTGGGAGGTCAGCAGAAGGGGGACCTGTGGAATCAGGCCCTCCGCTGTTTAGCACTCACCTCCACCTCCAACATGCTGCCAACATCTCCAGCTCATGCTGCTCCACTCCAAAATGCTTGCCCATGTGTCCCCGATCCAATATCGCAGCAACAATCCTCATAGGAAGTGGGGTAGAACATCCGGATTTTTAGCCAGTGTGTTGTGCGCTATCCGGTTCTCATTGATTTGTATTGGCCGGATGGTGCAGTCCGGCTCCGCCCCGGATACGGCTGCCGGAGGAGCCGGACCAAAAAATAGCGCATGTTGGAACGGAGTCCGGATCCGGTCCGGCTCCGGTCCGGACGAAACGGACGCATGTGAACGGTGGCATAGACTTACATTGCTATGCCGTGCGTCCGTTTCGTCCGTTCTGCATGCGGTGCAGCTCCGGCACGGCGATTCCGGATAGCCACCGCTAATGTGAACCGGGCCTTAGCAAAGAGCACACTTCTCCTGCGTAGACTGGCTGCGACTGACAGAAATGCGGGGACCCGGTACCGGCGCCGCAGAAGACGGAGGGCGGCGGCATGGGAGCAATCGGAGCTTATGGGGCTGGAGGAAGCCCCAGGTATGTATAAATCTTTTTTTATTTTTGTTTTTTTAGAGCTCTGAGTCTCTTTAACCACCCTGGCGTTCTGATTAAATCGCCAGGGTGGCTGCGGGAGGGTTTTTTTTAAATAAAAAAAAAACTATTTCATGCAGCCAACTGAAAGTTGGCTGCATGAAAGCCCACTAGAGGGCGCTCCGGAGGCGATCTTCCGATCGCCTCCGGCGCCCAGAATAAACAAGGAAGGCCGCAATGAGCGGCCTTCCTTGTTTTGCTTATATCGTCGCCATAGCGACGAGCGGAGTGACGTCAGCCGACGTCCTGACGTCAGCCGCCTCCGATCCAGCCCTTAGCGCTGGCCGGAACTTTTTGTTCCGGCTACGCTGGGCTCAGGCGGCGGGGGGGACCCTCTTTCGCCGCTGCTCGCGGCGGATCGCCGCAGAGCGGCGGCGATCAGGCAGCACACGCGGCTGGCAAAGTGCCGGCTGCGTGTGCTGCTTTTTATTTGACAAAAATCGGCCCAGCAGGGCCTGAGCGGCAGCCTCTGGCGGTGTTGGACGAGCTGAGCTCGTCCAGACCGCTCAGCAGGTTGAGCAAAGCGGGTGTTCTGATTACTTCTCTTTTATTGGGTGCATGAATGCTCCAAGTGTGTACTTTCACAGCACTGAAGCCAAAACATCAACACCTTGGCAAGTATAATTTCTCGTAAATAGTACAATTGCGCTTTTGATATTCCTTAGGTAATGTTTATCACAGCCAATAGTAGACAATTGAACCCTCCGGGGTAGCACTCACCAGATCCCCCCCGCCTCTCCACGCAGAGCGCTCTGGCGTGTCAGCGACATTATGAACTATTTGATGAATGAGCAGCGTTGAATCTGCATAGAACGGCACATTTTACATCCGGGGGACAGGTCTGGGGTCCATCGCACTCGGCGTGCTATCACAAGCCGTTACCACCATGCACCTTATCGAGCATGCGGCCCTACATCTTGCAGCATTTCCGATTGATACATGCTGCCAATTTTGGTCCGAACTTGGTTCCCTAGTCGATAAGGCATGCTCTCGGTGGCACTGGTTTTTATCCAGTTCAATTATAATAATCTAATCAGAGATGGTTGAGTGGCTGCCAAGTCGCATAATGTATGGACACCTTAACTCTGCAGGTTTTTTTTTTTTTTTTTCATATAATATTACTCCCACCACTCCTGAATTTTACTAACACAAGTACAAGACTTGTTGCATGAAAGGAAATGAGGGTCAATCCCACTCCTCTAATTTTGATCGGACATTGATTAGTGACATCTCTGATCCGGGCTGCACATGTGTGTCCACTGTTGCTATGCGAATGGGGGGGGGCATGCGTTACATTTGAATCTGGCTACCTACCTTGGCAGGCTATTGAAATCAATTTGGTGCATTGCTTTCTGCCTTGTGTTTTGGACTGATCAGCATAGGTTGCATTGTAGCTTGGTTTGTGCTGAAATATTTTGAAATATTGGTGCTACTCACCTTTTTAAAGAAAGTCTAAAGTGGAAAACAAACTAAAAACAGATACTTACCTAAGGAGAGAGAAGGCTCTGGGTCCTAATTAGTCTTCCCATTCTCCTCACAGTGTCTGCGTTCTACCACAGGCTCCCCAGTTAGAAGTCCATGACCAGAAGGGGTCGTTACTGCTCTCTTCTGGGTTGGGGAGACTTCGGCAACCTTCTGAAGCACTCTGGCTTCTAAAGACTGGCTGCTCCATACTGCGCAGGCGCGAGAGCCGTCTCTCTCGCACAGTACAGAGCCACAAGTCTTTGGAAGCCCGAGTGTTTCCGGAGATTGCCAATGTCTCCCTGGCAGGAGATACAACGGAGGAGCCTGCAGGACACAGAGAACACGGGAGTAGAACAGGAAGGCTCAATAGGACCCCAGAGCCTTCCCTCTCCTTAGACAAATATCTGTTTATTTTACACTTCAGATTCACTTTAAATCAAATGTAAAATGCATATTTTGGGGCTTGGATATGATTTATTTGGGTTAAATATTGCAATGCTACAAACAACGATATTACCTTTATTGTACTGTATTTGGCTTTGCTTCCTCCTCCCATGTGACTGGTGTACCTGGCTTTTCCTCATTGTTCTGACTCTGTTTCCAGCCACTGCATGGGAGCAGTGGTGGCTGACTGCGGTATCTATTAGCTCTGACTCCTTCCTGTCTGAGCAGTGATGTCATTCAGAGGTGTGTCTGCACTTAACAGTGTGGGTTTGATTATCTTATGCTGGAGAACTGTAGAGAATGCTGGAGAGCCAAAGTGACGAACAAAAATGGGTTATTTGTTTACAAGCTGCCTGCTGTTAAAGGAATACCATCGATACCCAAGTGTTCTAAAATGACAGTGTACAAATAATGTTTAAGTAGCTGTGTAAACATTTTCCTACTTTTCATGTTAAATATCAGAGGCAAAGGTTGTAATTTATTGAGGGTAGGATTTAGCTATATTGGGACAAATCAATTGCAGAAGGGGTGTCTGCTTCAATGCACAGCCAGAGTTGCATATCAGACTACAGAAAGCAAATATCAAACATATCAAACTCTGGAAGCAAAAACAATATGAAAAAGCTGTGAGAATTAGTTACATTTCCTCTGCTCTCTTCAGACACTTCAGTCAGAAACAGAGCTCCCAACAGCTGCAGCTCCTGTGTCCTGTCTCTCTCTGTCACACACAGAGCTACACATAGAGTTAACTGATCAAGTGTGAGTGGAATTTCCCCTCTCCTCATGGCTCAGTCAGCCATCCGTTTTGGCGTCAGTAAACTTTGAATGTATTTTGCTAACAGTAAACAAAGAAGTTGCTACTAAAATGTATACACCAGTACTTAGCAGCACTTCCCAAACAATTCCTGTGTCAATTGAAAAATATGTGAATCGATAGTATTCCTTTAAGATGTGAAAGGTTTGCAACCATCACCTAGGTTGTGTATTTCAGAGTTTTCTACTAGCGTACAGCCAAAACTCTTTTCAGCAAACCCACTCCCCATTCCAGACTTTGTATACAAACAAAGGGTCTCTGAAGGGCAATAATTCATAATTGCCAATGAGGAAAAACAAAAGATGTGCAATCTTGCGCTAATGCAGGTGAGAGGTCAAAGTGGACCGCAGACTGATCACACACTGGCAGCTCCTCAAACACTCGGCTGTGAGCGGACTACTGGAAAAGGAAGCAAAAGACAGGAGGAGCGCTCCGTAGTGTGATACCGTTTAATAAAATGAAAACTGCGCAATAAAAGATACACTTACTAGATGTGTATGAACAGTAGGCATTTAAAATTGGCATATAGCCCAGAATAAAAAGGACATCCCCTCTTGGAAGCGAAACCTGAAGCTGCAGTGGCCAGCGGCAGCAAGGATCCAGATGGTAAATGGATGACAGGTGTCCCTTCGGGGTGACTGTGTGCAGGTTACGTCAAGACGCGTTTCGGCGTGTCCACGCCTTCGTCAGTTAACCATTTTAAATGCCTACTGTTCATACACATCTAGTAAGTGTATCTTTTATTGCGCAGTTTTCATTTTATTAAACGGTATCACACTACGGAGCGCTCCTCCTGTCTTTTGCTTCCTTTTCCAATAATTCATAATTGACTGCTGCAAATTAAAGTTAGATGGTATGGATGTATGGAAAACTACATTTTAAATTAACCCTTTCAGGACTGACCATTCTGGCCCCTTGAAGGTCCAGAGCAGTTACTAGTGCCCCCCCCCCCTCCTCCTTTACTATATAATCCCTGGTGATCTTGTGGCCCCCCCTTCACTAAACATTCCCCTGGTGGTTTAGTGGCATTCTCCTTCTATTCCCCCCACCACTACCACCACCCTGCAGAGATCAGCTGCAGGAAGCAAGGCTGGGTAAGTATTACTCCCTCACTCCTCTCTCCTGCACCGAGCAGCTGTGACCGGTATCGCAACAGCCAGCCCCGTACTGACACAAGTATTGGGTCTTAGCTTGATGACATCATCAAGCTGGGACCCGTACTTCAGTCAGTATGGGGCTGGATGCCAAGGGGCGGTCAAGAGCTGCGATAGTTGGTAGAACACAGAAGGTGATCACCGGCGATCATCGTGATCAGGAGCCAATCTGTGCGGCTCCTGATTAATGCCAGGAGATTAAGCTGTCTGCACGATAGTGGCGGGAACCACGTAGTGCACAATCTACGTCCCGTCTGAGGCTTACAGCCACAAGCATGATGTAGATTTCAACTATGCTGGTCCGGAAAAGGTTAAAGAAATGAATATTCTTTCTTTCCTGTTTTCTCTTTTGGCTAATATCGAAGCCAAATATCACATTGTCTGCGTTGCCAAAAACATCATTAGTGATTTCAGCAAAACGCATTGGGGGTGGTTTGCTAAGAGAGGTCCAGTGAAGTGTAAGTGTTTACTTCAAGCATCCAGTCGTGCTGAGAAACTTGTTTTCTTTTACTTCTGCACGACTGAATGATTGATGAGAACACAGGCTAATGTCTTTGCTCTTGAAATCACATTTCTTTAAAGCAGAATCAAATACAATAAAAAAGTGTACCAACTCCTTATTGCTCATATAGTTATCATATCTGCCTCAGAGTAGTGTCATCTGAGTTAAGAATCACTATTCCCTCCGAGGTCACCGTACAGATGGTGATGGAAGCATAAAAAAGCAGTCTGCTGTTCAGGATCAGTGCAGCGTGTCACATAAATCTCCCAGAATTTTTTTTTTCTCCTGAACATGAAAGGAAGGTCTCTTATGTTAGGTACACACCACACAATTTTCTGTCAGATTCACCTGCCAGATCGATTATTTCCAACGTGTCCCATCTGAATTTTTCGATTTTATGATCTTTTTCTAATCGTTTTTTGATCCATTTATATCGAATTGAATGAAAATGATCGAAAAATCTATCAAAATTCAGGTGAAAATAATTGATCCGGCAGGTAAATCTGCCAGAAAATTGAATGGTGTACCTAGCATTAGATCAGATAAGTCTCCGGAGCGTTGTGAAAGTAACTCATGTTAAAGGGACACTGTGGTGCATCTCCAACTACGATATCCTTAAAAGAAACATAAAAGGAACCTAAACTGTGAAGATTTGCATTTTTCCTTTTAAAATAATACCAGTTGCCTGATGCTCCTGCTGATCCTGTCTCTCTAAACTTTTAGCCACAGCCCCTCAACAAGCCTGCAGATCAGGTGCTCTGATTGAAGTCAGATTGGATTAGCTGCATGCCTGTTTCAGGTGTGTGATGCAGCCACTACTGCAGCCAAAAAGATCAGCAGGACTGACAAGCAATTGGTATTGTTTAAAAGGAAATATCCATATCCCTCTCAGTTAAGGTTCTCTTTAAATCGAGAAGTATACACTCTTTAACCTTCCTGGCGGTCAATTAAAACCGCCAGGGGGCAGCGCAGCACTTTTTTATTTTATTTTTTTAAATCATGTAGCTAGCCTAGCGCTGGCTACATGACAGCTGCTGTGCAGCGGCATCCATCCGGAAATCCTGTTCTGAACGGGATTTCCATTAGGGCTTCCCCCGTCGCCATTTTGACGGGCAGGATGACGTAATCAACGCCGTGATGTCAAAGGGGGTCCCGATCCACCCCTCAGCGCTGCCTGACACTGATTGGCCAGGCAGCGCATGGGGTCTGGGAGGGCGGTGCGGCTATCGGGCAGTACACGCAGCTAGCAAAGTGCTAGCTGCGTGTACAAAAAAATTATGCAAATCGGCCCAGCAGGGCCTGAGAAATCCTCCTGCGTGGCATAGCCCAAGCTCAGCTCGGGCTTACCGCCAGGAAGGTTAAATCAAGAGGTATACAGAGGCTGCCATATTTATTTTCTTTTTAAACAATACCAGTTGCATGGCAGGCCTGCCTGCTGATCTATTTTGGCTGCAGTAGTGTCTGAGTAACACCAGAAACAATCATGCAGCTAATCTTGTCAGATTTTTGTCAGAAACTCTTGCTCTGCATGCTTGTTCAGGACAGTCAGGCAACTGGTATTGTTAATTTAATAAATAAATATGGCATCCTCCATATCCCTCTCACTTCAGGTTCCCCGTAAAGAGAAGAGTTTACTAAAAATATTTTTACTTTCTTATTCTGTAAAATTATATTTGTATGCAGCTTGAAGTTGGGCCCATCAAAATTGGCAGCAACTGAATTTGATTGGCTTACTTCCAAGCTGCAGACAAATTGTAACAATTTGCATCTTCCTTAGAAAATTAGCATCTCAGTAACCATCTCTAGTGAGTCTGTGTGTCCTTTTTAAAATGACTAAACATTCAGCTTCTGCTTTCCAAAAGCAAGTCCTGCCCCTTAAAGGATACCCGAACTGAAATGTGACATAATGAGATAGACATGTGTATGTACAGTGCCTAGCACACAAATAACTGTGCTGTGTTCCTTTTTTTCTTTTCTGTCTGAAAGCGTTAAATATCAGGTATGTAAGTGGCTGACTCAGTCCTGACTCAGACAGGAAGTGACTGCAGTGTGACCCTCACTGATAAGAAATTCCAACTATAAAACATTTTCCTAGCAGAAAATGGCTTCTGAGAGCAAGAAAGAGATAAAAAAGGGGAATTTCTTATCAGTGAGGGTCACACTATTGTCACTTCCTGTCTGAGTCAGGACTGAGTCAGCCACTTGCATACCTGATATTTAACTCTTTCAAGCAGAGAAAGAAAAAAAGGAACACAGCATAGTTATTTGTGTGCTAGGCACTGTACATACACAAGTCTATCTCATCATGTCACATTTCAGTTCGGGTATCTTTTAACCTCAACCTTCCCAGTGGCTGCTTTGCTGCTCATCTAGCTCTCCAGTACTCCAGCAGTGAACAGTCGTGCCTTAGGATATCCAGCAGTTCTGGGATATACAGTGTCTTGGTGTTTCCATACATGGCTATGATTTATAACACTCCATCTGCCTCTGCAGGGAGTTGCAGAATCCGCCAGCAGTCAGGTGTCATATCATTTAACCTCTTAAGAAAGCAGAAAGTTCCCAGCTAACATGTCAGCATATTCCTATATGTGAAAGGAGATATTAATGGAAATTGCCTTGCTGCGGCGGGGGCGGTGAATGACAACTAGATTGGAGAATAGCCGTGCCTTGAAGGAAAGGAGCATAAAATGGATTCGGTATATTTACCGGAGCGGTGTCTAGTGCGCGCACAAAGTGCCAAGACTGGGAAGAAGGGCAATGCGGTCAATCAAACAGCCACCTCTTTCAAGTGCCTGCAGTGGGTGTTCCTTCATGCTTTTCCTTGATTTGACATTGATGTACCAATTTTCAGCTGATGAGTAATTGGCTATATGCTGATAACTTGCTCGAGTCAAGTACAGTCTGGCAGCACTTTTGCTGAATGGCAGATTTAGTTTATGCAAACCCCAGCGTCTGATTCCTGACTTTGCTCCATCGCAGTCTGTAAACTTGTCAGTTAGCTGAGTTGGAGAGCGATTTTTGATTAGTGCAATCAGTAAACATGAGGTCTTCTCTTTGATTGCCGAGCTGATTAGGTAAATACTCTCTTAAGTAGCTGTTTGGAGCCTTTAGTTTATAGGTTTGCGATTCAAGCTTTCGAATCCATGAATCTCTAGCTCCCCACCCCTCTCCCTCCATTCGAACAAAAGGGAATAAAAAAAAATCCAGTATTTATTTTGAAGTGCCATTTAGTTTCATCAGATGCATTCATGCGTTGAGATCAGCATGAGAATGAAATCGATCTCTGTAAGAGATATTGTTGGGATGAAATGAATAAGTAGTTGTACTTGTAGTTGTTTAGGTAACTAAAACTAAGTATTTTTCCCAATAAGGTAACCGGTTTAAAATGTTTTTTTTATTATTTAATCTACATAGTAAAACAGCTAGGTGCCTACAGCAAAACATTACCTTAATATAGCTTGGCCTCCCCATCATCACCACTTTCAAAGTGGACCTGAACTCTTGCACAGGACAGAAGAGAAACCAAGAAATGCACCCTGTATATATTTAGAGTTTAATTCCCCCTCATCTGTGGCTAATCACAACTTTAATTTGATCTCTCAGCTGTGTCAAGTGTCTGCCTTGGCAGAGCAGCTAACTTGAAAACACAGGTTGTTAGCCCCTTGCTTCCATGAAAGCAGGAAGTAGACAAACTGCAGATTTATTGCAGGACTTGTATCAGCTGTAACAAAAATGTTTTTCTTTAAAGGTTGTTATGTTGTTGCGTATCTTTTAGAGCAGAGAGGAAGTTC
The DNA here is from genome assembly GCF_040937935.1 of Hyperolius riggenbachi. Lineage (NCBI taxonomy): Eukaryota > Metazoa > Chordata > Amphibia > Anura > Hyperoliidae > Hyperolius > Hyperolius riggenbachi. Next base: position 421,945,626 of record NC_090649.1, on the reverse strand, counting down.
TGAGTTCAGGTCCACTTTAATCTATGTAGTTAAATCAGACCTGAACTCAGAATTTCCTCTCTGCTTTAAGATAAGCAACAGCATAATAACCTTTAAAGAAAAACATATCCTTTTTTTTTTTTTACTGCTGATACAAATCCTTCAATAAACCAGCAGTGTCTACTTCCTGCTTTCATGGAACCAGACATAAGGCGCGTACACACGCCTGATTTCTTGAAACTACGAGTCATCAGACCCGCCCGCGGGACGGCTGTTCTGAGGACAGTTTCCCCCGTGTGTACAGCCTGTTGTCGGGCTGATAAGGCTGGTTTTGATTGATCTGCTGAGCGGATCAATCAAAACCAGCCTCATCAGCCTGACGACAGACTGTACACACGGGCAAACTGTCAGAACGTCTGCCCCGTGGTCAGGTCTGAGGACTCGTAGTTTGAAGAAATGAGGCGTGTTTACGTAGCTATAGGGTTAACATCCTGTGTTTACAAATTTAGTTGTCCCATCCCCCTTACCTGCAGTTAGAGTGGGCTTTCACTCTGTGTGATTATTTTTATGTAGGTCATCCAAAAACGCACAGCAGTTTGTCTAGCAAGTAGCTTGCCCATTGCAGTGTGTTTGCTTGGTCTTGTTCCAAATGTAAATAATGTGAATTAAGCCTTAAAGAGAGTCTGAAGCGAGAATAAATCTCGCTTCAGACCTCATAGTCAGCAGGGGCATGTGTGCCCCTGCTAAACCGCCGCTATCCCGCGGCTAAACGGGGTCCCTTACCCCCGAAATCTTCTCTGAACAGCGCATCCCCTCTTCCGCATAGAGGCAGGACTAACCGCCGCAGCCCTGCCTCTTGCGCGTCTGTCAGCGCATATCTCCGCCTCTCCCCCGCCCCTCTCAGTCTTCCTTCGCTGAGAGGGGCGGGGGAGAGGCGGCGATGCGTCGCTGATAGACGGCGCTGAGAGAGAGGCAGGGCTGCAGCCGTTAGCCCTGCCTGAAGAGCAGAAAAATCTACGACCAAGTTGGTCGTTGATTTTGCAGGGGTGAGGGGGGGGGATTGGGGGTTCAGGGACCCTTGTTTAGCCGCGGGATGGCGGCGTTTTAGCAGGGGCACACATGCCCCTGCTAACTATGAGACAAGAAGCGAGATTTATTCTCGCTTCAGTGTCTCTTTAAAGGGCATTATGACAAACAAACAAAAAAACCTGTGAAATGTATATGTACTTTTTGCCTATGTTGCTGTCACTGACCGTAAGTGTTCTTCTGACAGCTCTGACCTCTTACAAGGAAATGGACTAGTCTAAATCCTGAGTGGATTCTCAGGATTTTTTTTTATTTGCAAAAGCACTCAATTGAACATCAGTTGCTCAGTTCATTTGCAATTATCATGTGCAAACGAAGAGGCCAGCTGGCTGACATCTTTGTATAGGCCCTTGCCAGGGAGTTCTATTAAAGATAACCCAAGGTGAAAGATATACAGGTAGTCCCCGACTTCCGAACACTCGACTTACGAACGACCCACTGATACAAACGGCATGGATTCTCGGTTTCCATGGGAACAAGTCAAAAAAAAAATTGGACTTGTAGGTTTTGAGAAAATCTATTTTAAAAAAAATCAAAGAAAAATGGCTTTTAAACGTGTAGAAACAGGTACAAAGGGCAGAGGTGACACAGAGGGGGACACTTGGAGGCACAGGAGGGCACAGAGGAGGTACAGGGGCCAGAGATGGCACAATGATCTGACATAAGAACAGATTCAGGTTAAGAACGAACCTACAGTCACTATCTCGTTCATTAACCGGGGACTACCTGTATGGAGGCTGCCACATTTATTTTCTTTTAGACCATATACATTGCCTTGATGTCCTGCTGATCATCTGCCTCTAATATTTTAGCCATAGACCCTAAACAAGCATACAGATCAGACAAAAATCTGACAAAAGTAGCCGCATGCTATTTTCATATGGAGGTGGACTAACCCAAAACCTGTTGATAAGGGGCTGAGAGCAGTCAGATTAATAATACTGCGACATTGGCAGTTACGTAGGAAACAAGTGATTTATACTGCATTTTACTTTGGGCCGAATGTACATCTTGTATGTGTGGTACATTTTACAGCTCTTTTCATACTTCTCACATGATGGCCGCAATACTTCCCATTACTGTAGAAAACAATTCCGAGGCAGGGAATTTCTCTGTTGATACATTGCTGTCACATTGCAGACACAGGTCTTGCTTCTATTGTTAGTGATGATGGGCAATAGCGTTGCTGACGTTTGTTGCTTTGCTAGAAGTAAATAGCTGCTGTTCTGTTTACAAAGTGGAGGCACTACGTTACAACTCTAAAGAGGGCCATACACTAGGAGACAACCAATCAACCATCCAATTCGATTATTATAATCGAATTGGATGAAAATTGGTGCTGCCAAGTGCATGCCTGACCGTCAAAGCGACCAATTTTGGGACAGAAATTGGCCGCACGGTCGATCGCGCATGCTGGAAAATTTTTGGACGGATGGACCCGGCGAGCTGCTTCAGGACAGGTAATGTATAAATGCACTACATAAATTACATACATTTATACATTTTGGGGGCAGCGGTGGGACAGACAGCGGCGGCTCAGCCGATTCCCGGATGATTTCATGCTGAAATTGGACGGGAATCGGCCTGTAGTGTATGGACAGATTCGATTAGAGACATATTTATCTCTAATCAGATTCGATTAGAGATAAATTTGTCTCTTGGTGGAATCTGCACCTATTCATTCTAGTGTATGAGCACCTTAACCAGAATACTTCCTAACTGTAAGCACTGTTATGATGAGTGCTGGGTAAGTGATGCAGTCTTTTGTGCAGCCAGTCGCTGATATTGAGCTTGTAAACCTAGTCATTGGGCAATACACCATTATTTTTATCTCCTAAATTATCTTGAGTTCACCTCAAAACGAATTTGTTTTTATTTATATGGTGCCATCTTCTGTGGTACTGTAAAGAGTTGACATACAAATGCAGCACAGCATATCTGGCACTGTATTGCTTTTAATGAATCCAGCAATGAAAAGTGTACTTGTAAAGATAAATCCAGCATTTGTTGCAACAACATTCAATAAAGTACAGTCAGTGCAAAAATATTATACATTAATATTTTTGAAGTGTCGCTGGAACTGGGGCTCTGACAGCTGTTTTGCAGGGACTTGCGTCTTCTGAGCTGCAAGTGAGCAAACAAAAGCTGCCGTTATATGCATATCACGCTAGAAGTTCCAGCATCTAGGAGAGCTCCACCTCCTGCTGTGGCTGGATAGTGTAATGGTTAAGGGCTCTGCCTCACACGGGAGACCAGGGTTCGAATCTTGTCTCTGCCTGTTCAGTAAGCCAGCACCTATTCAGCAGGAGACCTTGGGCAAGTCTCCCTAACACTGCTACTGCCTATAGAGCGCGCCCTAGTGGCTGCAGCTCTGGCGCTTTGAGTCCGCCACGAGAAAAGCGCTATATAAGTGTTTTGTCTTTGCTGTAAGTCTGAGACCATCCTAATGCTTCATCCGGTAATACAGGGTCATGTTCATTTAAGTATAAGTAGTAATTAGAAACAGCAGGGGAAGGGCAATGGTTTTTAAACTTAGTAAAGTTACATTTTGCTGCAGTGCTCTTTAAAATACGCAGAGTTCTGAAAACATGTGACTTTAAAAAGAGTCACATACTTGCCCCTGTAGAGGGAAGCCTCGGAATCCTCCAGAGACTACCCATGTCCTCCTTGTGACCACCATCCAGCACGTGGACCCCCTGGAAGTTCCCAACTGCACTCTCATCCACGAACAAGTGCAGCCACTCTGCACTAGAAGCCTCACACCTGTGGAGTAGGACGGAGCCACTCTGGCTTGGCGGGAAAAGCAAATGGCCAGTTCACATTGACCCTTTCAGTGACCCCCAAGACCTTCATTAAAGCAAATCCGAGATGAAAAACTAACTATAACAAGTAACTTGACTATATATCTTATCTAAAGTTTAGATGGTTTACACAGCAAATCTAGCTGCAAACAGCTTCAACCGTTTATGATTTATTCCTGTGATACAATGAAGGCAGCTATGTTCTGTTTGTCACATTGTCACAGGCTGAGGGCTGGAGATGCTATCAGCTTGTCTGTGTGTAAATTCAGTCCCCTCTCCGCCTCTCCTCTGCCTCTGAAATCAATGGCTAGTAACCTCCTCCTGCCCAGACTGAGCTCCCATAAGCCCTTGCTACAGTGCCAAGGCACAACAGGAGCTGTGGACGAGGCTTATTTAGTTTATAGGGAATTAGAGTATTAAAGCAAAACAAAAAAAGTATTTGGCTTGAGGAATGCCCTATAAATTTTATGAAAGAAACACAATTATGCAATTAGTAAAAGTTTATCTCTGATCACCTTTAACCAAGTAGAATTTTTGCTGCCTAGAACGGTCTGTTTTTTAGCCAGTGTGATTAGAGGATCCGATTCTCATTGCCCCAATGCAATGCTTCAGCATCTGTTTCTGTTCCACTGGGCTCAGCAGTCTGAAAAATTTGCTGCAATACCAAACTTCTGTTCCATTCAGCGGAGTGTGCGGAATGGACCAATGTGAACGGATCTATAGGTTAACATTGGATCCGTTTTCATCCGTTATGATCTGTTCCGTTACGGTCCGCAGTCGGACTGGTTTTTACTACCAATGTGAACCGGGCGGCTCCTTGAGCCTGCACGGGTGTGGTGTGTTCTACGCAGTTCGGCCACACTCATTCACAGAAGGGAGTGCGGACACAATGTATATGCAGAGCTCAAAACTCGCTCTGTAATAAAGTGTACCCAAGTAAAATGTAATTTTAGTGTTTTAGAAAACATTTTTTTTCTTTTGAATTTTTTTATATCCATTATCTCAAAAAATAGGTATTTTTGAAAAAAAAAATTGACTTCCCACAGAATTAAATTTCATATTTTTGAGTCATTCATTAATCGGGGACTTACTGTGTTCCCCTCATTAGTAGATCAGAGCATAGGCCCTGATTGTAGACACACAGCACAATGTGAATGGTTTGTTATGCACTTCCACGTTCTCCCCAGAAATTTTTTTCCAGCCGGGTGCAATGAAATAGTAGCCGGGTGGGGCAAGATGAGAGAATGCAGGGCCGGTGCTTCTGTGTGCAACTCTGCTTACAGAATAGGAGGAGGTCAGCCGATGTCAGCCGGGTGCTCACCAAAACTAGCCGGGTGCAGCACCCGGCTAAAACAGCCTGGGGAGAACACTGCACTTGCTTACTAAAATGTCTGGCCTCTTAAAGTGAGTGTAGTGATAATAAAAACAGATACTCGCCTAAGGAGAGGAAAGGCTCTGGGTCCTATAGAGCACAGTTCCCCAACCCTGTCCACAAGGCCCACCAACAGTGCATGTTTTGCAGAAAACCAAAAACCTGCACAGGCGAGGTAATTGGTGCCTCAGCAGAGATGAACTACCTGTGTAGATTCCCACAAAACATGCACTGTTGGTGGGCCTTGAGGACAGGGTTGGGGAACACTGCGAATCCTTCCGGTCTCCTCATGGTCCCCGCGTTAACCCACAAGCTCCCCTGTTAGCGGCCGGAGACTGCTCTCTTCCACAATATGTGGGCTTCAGGAGTCTTTGGAAGCACTTGGGCTTCCGAAGACGTGCTGCTCCGTACTGTGCAAGCGCCCCTTCTTGGGCACTAGCACGTGTGCAGTATAGAGCCGCTCATCTTCAGGAACCCAAGTGCTTTTGAAGACTTCCAAAGTCTCCCGAGGTGGGAGATTTGAATGGTGCAGCCTCCGGGGGAACGAGAGGTCAGTGAGGAAAATGGGAAGGCTCTATAGAAGGTATGTCAAACCGGTTCTACGAGGGCCGAGATCCTCACACATTTTTGATACAGCTCAAATGAATTGATGGGTCTGAATCAGGAAAGGTGTGATCCATCAGGTAGAACACATTTCTTTCTTTCTCAGTCCATCCTAAACACTGGCATGGATATGGCCCTCCAGGCCTGGAGTTCGACACATGTGCTCTATAGAACCCAGAGCCTTCCCTCTCCTTAGGTGAGTATCTGTGTTTTGTTTTTATCACCACTTCAGACTTTAATGAAACATGTGATAAACAGTAATGCTGCCAAGTGCAGACGAGAGAAATCGGTGCCGGGAGACTTGGGTGTAGGATGCAGCCGGTATATGGCTTATCCTGCTGTTGAACAAGTCCCGGTAGAGTTAATTACTATTCACCCTCCAGGTCCATGTGGATGGTGGGGAATAATGTAATTCGGCTTCCAGCTATTGCTGGCGGTCGAATTACAGTGTTTTAAAAGAAACTTCAGCTCCGTCTTCTGACTGCGCCGAAGTTACTCAGTGTGCGCCGCTATAGCTGTAATTCCTATCACGGTCTATGGTGGCGCCGGCTGCACCCAAATCTCCTGCGCTGGATTCCTTGTGTTCGTGCTAAGTACGTTCTTTTGTACTTTTTACACATGTGTGTTTAAAACTTTTGGGTAATTGATGGTGAGTTGAATTGAAAAGAAAGAAAACAGAAGTCTAAATTTAAGAGAAAACATTAGGGATAATAGGAGATGCAATAAGGAGCTTAACCGAATCTGCAAGCGGGATTTGATTTCTTCAGGTGACACATCCCTTCTCATTTACATGGTTGCTTTTCTCTTGTATACTCTATTTCCTGTTTTTCATCTTCATGTCTGTAGGCTTGTTCAGCATTACTATATTGTTTGACGTCTGTAATATTTTTGGATTACTTTGTAGTAAAGACGTCCGAAATTACGCTATCGATTAGACAAAACAAAGCTATTTAGAGGAGCTTTTATAATTGGGCTTTGGCCAAACAATGATCATCTCACTGGAGCCTAAAGATTTGCAAGCTACACAATTTGTGGAGTGTTGTGTACTGAATGAGCATCTATTGATTAGAAGCTTTTCATGCTGTGCACTGGCCAATCTTGTTTAGACGAGGAGCATCCATCTAATTGCCTGTTTTGTTGTGGCTGTGTTACTAATGTAGCGTTGTCAGAGACAAAGGAAAGAGTGGGTGGTCCTTCAGCACGCACACTTTCTACTCTAAAGAGGGGCTGCATCTGAAACAGATATTGCTATTTGCTCTGAACCAGTGATTTGAGAATTTCTGTCAAGCCGAAGACCTTGTCAGTCTTATGGTTGTTACCTTTCATGGGAATGATCTTTCCATAAGCAGTTGCTGTCTACAGCTAAATAAAGATCCATGTGTAGTAGAGGCAAATATTACAAAATACTAATGGGAAGCGGGCATGACTACTGTGTTCAATATTTATTCTAAAGTGCACCGGTCACTTCACCGAACCTGCATGTATCTGTATGGCAGTGATACCGATACAAACTGTGAGGCTTTGACATCCCGCCCCCACGCAAATAGGCTGTACATCTGATAGAAAAGTGAAGGCTTTTAATTTAATTTTAGCTATATGGAATATTAATATTTTAGGAGGTTTTACTTTCTGTTACAGGGGTGTGGGGGTTAATGTTGACTACCGCCAATTTTTCTTTGATCAACACAGGAAATGAAATGGGGGCACATTTAACGGTCGCAGATGATAATTAAGCCTATGTAAATGTATATAATTGTTTTCTCTACTAAGAGATGTTTCCCAATTTCAGAAAACACAGCTTATTTAGATGTTTAACAAAAAATATAATTGCATGAGGACACAAGTACAATATGGAGAAAGTAAGCAGTAGAGCGGGAATGGCAGCGCATCTGAACCAAGTTGCACCTACCTGGCAATATTTGCATAGAGCTGCAAGGCTTCTTAAAGTGGACCTAAACTAAAAATACAAGATTTCAGATATAAAATCTATTTTCTAAATTATAATAATAAATAGCAGATTTTTTTCAGCTGCATGATGACAAATATAAAATATTTTACATTTATTGGAGAAACCCCTCCCTTCCTTTCATATTGCCGGCATAAAATCAGGCAAACTGGTGGAGTAGATGGTGTCCAGCAAAGGAGGAATTGCTAATGGCTGCCACCTGTATAACCCTAGTTATGCAAAGAGAAGGGTGAAAAGCAAGAACTGAAATGCTCATAGGCTTGAAGGAGTGTTTATTTATCTTTGTATGTGTCAGAGTGGTGCAACTAAATATTTTGAATTAAAAAAAATTTTGGTTTTGGGTCCGCTTTAAAGACCCAACTGTGCTTGTTACAGCTGAGACATGTGCTACGCACCTAATGGAGGATGTTTGCGTCCTAAATAATTTGCATGCAAAGGATTTCATACTAGACCCTTCCACCGTAAAGAGGTCATCCTGTCGGAAGGGACCCTCATAACTAGCCATTAAAATGGAGGAAGGGATGCAGTGTGGACTTCACACAACCCTAACCTCTGTTTACAATGACCCAAAAAAGTGACATGCAAACATAGGTGTACAGATATAGAAGTGCCATACAAATATCAGAATAGACCAATGACAAAACACCGCTCATTTAAAGTGAACTCGGGGTGAGAGTGATATGGAGGTGGCTGCCACATTTATTTCCTGTTTAAATAATTCCAGTTGCTTGGCAGTCCTTTTCATCTTCTGGAATGAGTGTTGTCTGCGTCACAACCCTGAAACAAGCATGTGGGTAATCCAGTCAGACTTGAGTCAGAGCACCTGATCTACATGCTTGTTCTGGATCTATAGCTAAAGGTATTAAACACACAGGATCAGGGCGACAGTCGGGCACCTTGGATTGTTTAAAAGGAAATAAATCTGACCGCCTCCGTATCACACTCACCTTGGGTTTCATTTAAGTTTTTCAACCACTCCTCTCCCTCTGGATCGAATAGGAGCTGAGATGTTCTCATCGTGGACATCATCATGTACCAGAGCTGCCTAAATATGGTGACAACCTCTATTGTGCAGACAGGTGTACAGGCATAAGCTGGTGGCCATAAGGACTTACAGTTTCTAGACTTTTTAGCTATAAAGTGCCCCATAATGTTGCCAATAGCACAGCTACACATCCAGGTTACAAGGAGAATGCTCTCAACTTTTATTATTTAGTATTTATATAGCTCTGACACCTTCCGCATCGCTTGTACAGAATATACTGTATTTTTTGGACAATGACTCACTTTTTCTCCCCCAAAAGTGGGGGAAAAAGTCAACTGCGCCTTATAGTCCAAATGCAGGGAGTTCCTGTCTTGTCAGCGCCTGCCAATATGAACCTCCAACCCGCCACAATGTTGGGGACTCCCTGTACTGTGCCCATGTAGAGGACACAGGGGGATAAACGGAGGACACAGGGGACACAAAGGGGCATAGAGGAGGACACAAGGACAGAGACGGACACATGAGGACACAAAGGGGACAGGAGGACACGGGAGACATGAGGTACAAGAGGGCATGAAGTACAAAGGGGGCATAATCCACAAGATGACCCTTCAGCATGGATGCACCAGGTTTAGTATATACATTTTTTTTCTCCTGTGTTTTTTTTTGTCCTCTAAACCTAGGTGCGTCTTATGGTCAAGACCATCTTATAGACCAAAAAATACGGTATATAGTCGTGTCACTAACTGTCCCTCAGTGTTGTTCTAATCTCTATCATAGTCCTATGTCTATCATAATCTAGTGCCGATTACTAGGGAGAATTTGAACACCGTAAGGCTAGAGGGCTAGCCACTGTGCTGCCTTCTGCTTTAAACGTAAGAAAAAGAACTAAAAACTAGGGATAAGCAAGAGATTTTGTGAGAAGCTAAGTCATCCCAGACCCTGGTTGGGGGGAATGGGTGCTCAGGTTGTGTAAGTAGGAATTAACTAGCTTAGTTCGTCGCCTGTCTTCTTATGCATGCTACTCTTCATCTTCTGACACTTCTGCCTATTAAACTGGAATTTCCGCTGTGACGGCGGAAGTGTCAGAAGACGAAAAGCTGCATGAAGGGTGTTGGGGAACAGCCTAGATGAGATATCCCCTGTTTACACATCCTGAACACCATGCATGGTTGGAGACTTCTCGCTCATCCCTGCTAAAAACAGTAGTACTTCCTGATCTTGTGATTATGCCAGCTAGATATTGGCCTCAATTCACTAAGCTTATCTCCTGTCTTTAATAACTCTTCTAGAGTTGTTACCATGGTGATAAGGCATGTAGTATTCCGGAACCATTTTACCTCAGGCAAACCTAAAGTTAACTCTTCTGTCTTTAACCTCCCTGGCGGTCTATTAAGATCGCCAGGGCGGCTGCGGGAGGGATTTTTTTAATTAAAAAAAAACTGTTTCATGCAGCCAACTGAAAGTTGGCTGCATGAAAGCCCACTAGAGGGCGCTCCGGAGGCGTTCTTCCGATCGCCTCCGGCGCCCAGAATAAACAAGGAAGGCCGCAATGAGCAGCCTTCCTTGTTTTGCTTACATCGTCGCCATAGCGACGAGCGGAGTGACGTCATGGACGTCAGCCGACGTCCTGACGTCAGCCGCCTCCGATCCAGCCCTTAGCGCTGGCCGGAACTTTTGTTCCGGCTGCGCAGGGCTCGGTCGGCTGGGGGGGGGGCCTCTTTCGCCGCTGCTCGCGGCGGATTGCCGCAGAGCGGCGGCGATCAGGCAGCACACGCGGCTGGCAAAGTGCCGGCTGCGTGTGCTGCTTTTTATTTCGCTCAAATCGGCCCAGCAGGGCCTGAGCGGCGACCTCCGGCGGTGATGGACGTGTAGAGTCGCCCATACCGCTGAGGAGGTTAAGTTAACTCTTTAATCCTTAAAATAACTCCAGAGTCAGACAGGCTGTTAATTAACTGCGTGTGAAAATAACTACAGAGGAGGTAAATTAACTAACTACAGAGGAGGTAACGTAAGGAATGAAGAGATAAGATAACTCTCTCACTGTGGAAGTAAGTTTTTTCTTTTGCCTTATTATCTCCAGCATGATCTTAAGACGAATTCAGAGAGATTTACATCAGCGAGGCTCTCCAACCTCGACCTCCCAGTATATCTTGGAAAAAAGCTGAGTACTTCACACAGATGGTATTCCTAGATAAAATGGGAGAATACTGTGTACATCAACGTCTTAATATACTCTGGAATTATATACAATTGGTATTCATAATAAGGATCATGTACAGTATAATGCTTATAGTTTAGGTTCTCTTTAAAGGGAGTCTGAAGCCAATTTAAAGAACAAAAACTGATACTGGCCTAAGGAGAGGGAAGGCTCTGGGTCATATAGAGCATTCCCGTTCCTTGCCTGGTCCCGTCGTTCCTGTGCTGTCTCTCCCGTTAGCAGTCTCCAACCGATTGGTCGGAGACTGCTCTCTGCCGCTGCTCCAATAGTCTTCAGTGGGCCACTCCGTTCTGCTAGTGCAACCAGTCTTTGGGGATCTCTTAGGCTCCCACAGTGGGAAGTTTGAACCGGGTATCCAGTGCTGGAATGCGGGGACCGTGAGAGGAACGGGAAAGCTCATTTAGGACCCAGAGCCTTCCCTCTTCTTAGGTAAGTATCTGACGGTTTTGTTTGGGTGTTTTTTTTTTTTTTTTTGTGTGGGGGGGGGGGGGGGGGGGAGGAATTGGCTTCAAATTTACTTTCAAGGAAACCAGAGCTTACTAAAAGTGAAAGATCTATGCATACCTTGTTCTTGTGTCTGCAGCTCCCGTACCGGGTCCCCGCACTACTGTCAGTCGGAGCCAGTCTGGTGTTAGAGAAGTGCGCCCTATGCGTGTCTCTCTAGCAGTTACTGGAGAGATACGTAGAGGGTGCATTTCTCTTACGCAGACTGGCTCCGACTGACGGAAGTGCGGGGACCCGGTACTGGAGCTGCAGCATGGGAGCGATCTGAGCGGATATGGGGCTGGAGGAAGCCCCAGGTATATATAAATCTTTTGCTTTTAGTGAGCTCTGGTACACTTTAATAGGGAGCATGAAGCAAGAAGTATATGGAGGCTGCCACATTTATTTCATTTTAAACAATTCCAGTTGCCTGGCAGCCCTGCTGGACTATTGGCTGCAGTAGTGTCTAAATCACAGAAACAACCAATGCAGCTAATCTTGTAAGATCTGACAATGTCAAACGCCTGATCATGCTTTTTCAGGGGCTATGGCTAAAAATATTAGAGGCAGAGGATCAGCAGGATAGCCATGCAATTGGTATTGCTTTAAAGGAAATAAATATGGAAGCCTCCATATCCCTTTCGCTTCAGGTATCCGTTAAGTTACCACTAAGCATGGTGATCTGTCAACATCTCCTAGTACCCATAGACATAAGGTAGTCCGATCTCAAATCGATTAATCGATTTTGCGGCAGATTTCGATCGATTTCAATCGATCTGACATGCTGGAAAATCTAGGTCGATCTGTTGATGGCTTATTTTCCATTGGACCTAATCGAAATCTGATGGCAAAAAAATGCCATCAGATCGATTTTAAATAGATTTCATATTGAAATCTATTGGAAATCTGTTCCTAGTAAAAAAAAAAAAAAAAATTCCTAAACACATCAGATAGATCAGAGCTCTATCTGATGATCTATCTGCTGCTAATCTAACGAGTGTATGGCCACCTTGAGTAAATATTTTTCTCAGATTTCTGTTCTATACTTCACTATCACTACAGACTGTCTATCTGTTGATTAAACGGATTACTAAAGGGGCCCATACACTCAGCCGATTTTCTGGCCGACCGATCGATCCCGATCGATTGATCGATTGAAAATCGGTTGGCCAATCGACCGATCGATGGCCGCTTTCGATCGATTTCGAAGGATTTCCATCGAACTGGCAGGGTGGAAAATTTAGGTCGATCTGATGAGATTGCTTATCAGTTTGCATTGGCCTTAATGGAAATCTGATGGCAAAAAAATGCCATCAGATCGAATTTCAATAGATTTCAAACTGAAATCTATTGGAATTCTATCGTGGTAAAAAATGTTCTAAAAACGCATCAGATAGATCATCAGATGCATTTCTTATCTATCTGCTGCCAATCTGACGAGTCTATGGGCACCTTTAAAGGGATACTGTAGGGGGGTTGGGGGAAAATGAGTTGAAGTTACCTGGGGCTTCTAACGGTCCCCCGCAGACATCCTGCGCCCGCGCAGCCACTCACCGATGCTCCGGCCCCGCCTCCAGTTCACTTCTAGAATTTCAGACTTTGAAAACCGCTGCGCCTGCGTTGCCGTGTCCTCGCTCCCGCTGATGTCACCAGGAGTGTACTGCGCAGGCACAGACCATACTGGACTTATGCTATACACTCCTAGTGACATCAGCAGGATCGAGGACATGGCAACGCAGGCGCAGTGGTTTTCAGACTTTAAAGTCTGAAATTCCAGAAGTGACCTGGAGGCGGGACCGGAGCATCGGTGAGTGGCTGCGCGGGCGCAAGATGTCTGCGGGGGACCATTAGAAGCCCCGGGTAACTTCAACTCATTTTCTCCCGGCCCCCCTACAGTATCCCTTTAAGAGACACTTCCAAACTGTTAAAGTGGATACGAGATAAACTTTTACTCATTGCATAATTGTGTTCCTTTCATATAGTTTTATAGGGCATTCCTCAAGCCCAATACTTTTTTGTTTTAATACTTTCATTCGCTATGCACTAAACAAGCCTCACCCACAGCTTTTTCAGAGAGCCTTGGCACTGTAGCAAGGGCTTGTGGGAGATCAGTCTGAGCAGGAGGAGGAGGTGGTTACTAGCCAGAGATTTCAGAGGCAGATGGGAGGAGGGGAGCAGAGTAAATTTGTCACATGCAGAGAGCTGGAGATGCTATCAGCTTTGCCTGTGTGTAATGTTTAGCGGATCCGAGATGAAAAACTAACTATAACAAGTAACTTGTCTATATATCTTATCTAAAGTTTAGGTAGTTTACACAGCAAATCTAGCTGCAAACAGCTTCAATAGAATATGATTATTTCTTCCTGTGATACAATGACAACAGCCATGTTGTTTGTAAACATTACACAGATGCAAGCTTATCTGCATCTTGAGCACTCAGCCTGTGAAAAAACCTAATCCCCCCTCCTCCTCCCTTCTGCCTCTGAAATCTCTGGCTAGTAATACCTCCCCCTCCTCCTGCTCAGACTGAGCTCCCATGAGCCCTTGCTACTGTCTGAAAATGCCTTGGCTCTCTGAAAACCAGTGGGCGAGGCTTGTTTAGTTTATAGGGAATTAGAGTATTAAAACAAAAACAAAAAAGTATTTGGCTTGAGGAATGCCCTATAAACAATAGGAAAGGAACACAATTATGCAATGAGTAAAAGTTAATCTCTGATCCACTTTAAGGCCCAGTGCACATCAAAACCACTAGCAGATCCACAAAACTCTAGCGGTTTTGGGTGCGGAGTACGAGATAAAGGCACAGTGCACACCGAGCGGATTTGGATGCGATCCGCCGGCTGCATCCGCCTGTTAATCCGCGTGGCTAATGTAATTGAATGGGCTGGTGCACACCGGCGGTTTGAGTTTTTTTGCAAACCGCAAACGTGCAGCTGGAGGCATGTTTGCGGTTTGCAAAAAACCCTCAAACCGCCGGTGTGCACCATCCCATTCAATTACATTAGCCACGCGGATTAACAGGCGGATGCGGCCGGCGGATCCTCTGTGTGCACTGGGCCTAAGTCAAGGTGTGCACTGACATCTTCCACAGCACTTTGCAGAGTATGTAGTCTTGTCACTAAAGCCTGGTGCACACATGCAATTTTCATTGGCCAATGACTGGCCAATTTTACCACTTCCATGTATTATAAAGCCCCATACACACCCTCAACAGCAGTCTTTTAGGCTCGCACAACTTTTCTTGTTAAACAAGATCGTTCAGAAACAGTCTTATCAGTCTGCAGACAGACTGTACACATGCTCTACTGTCGCTGAAACACCCGCCCAGTGGGAGGGTCTGACGGACCCGTTGATTGCCGTAGTGTGTGTGCGCACCTTAAAAGACTGCGTGTGTGTGTGCGCGGCTTAAGAGCTTGCCTACACAATCGGTTTATAGTATTCAAAATCTGTTGTCCTCATGCTACATGAAGGTGTTAAAATTGGTCAGCGATTGGCCAATCAAAATTTGGTGTTTATGCAGCCCTGAAGCCTAGTACACACTTTCAATTATGATTGGCCAATCACTGACCATTTTTACCACACCAATGTAGTATGTGGGTTTTAATCTACTCTTTGTACAGATTTGTATACTCTTTGTATAGTTTCTGCCATTATCACTGAAGTGAAACACCATTTTAAACTAGCTCATGTGGGCTTTATCCTCAAACACAGGTGATGTTCAGAAAGACAAACCACAAACACTCCAGGCACATAACATTTGAATGAAAGAGCAGCTTCAGAAGCTAGAATTATTATTCCTGTTGCCTGATTGGTACAGGCCAAAACTGTAAGGTACACAAGCATGCGTCAGAAACCTCTGGAGGAAGGAGCAGATTTGCATGCTTGCTTTTAGGGTTAAAATGTATCAATTGTAAACTGCAAAGGATTAACAAAAAACATGCAAGAGGCATCTAAAAAAAGAAAAACACTAAAACTTAGCTTTTATTAAACAAATCCCCAAAATAGTTGAAACCTGAGTGAATTACAGATGTTGAACTTGTATTCCTTATTTAGAGATGTTGCCTAACATACTGTAATAAACAGGTTTGTTTCTCAGTGCATATGAATAATTTGTTTTGCAATTTGTAAATGGAGGGATTTTGAATATGCTCCTTCACATGAACAAGGAGTTTAAAAAGGCAAGAATAAGGGGGTAACAAGGGAATTTTTTACCTACCAGGGGCTTTATCTAGCCCCTTTAGTCCAACCCCCTGTAGTCTGTTCCCTGCAGTCTAGTCCCCCTTGCTGTCCTCCGGTCTGCTTCAGTGTGCCTCTCCCAGCCCTGGCCATTCGTGGACTACTATGCATACGCGACCCAGGCCAACCGGGGAGGGGGGGGGGTACGGGCTTTGAGGCATGTTAGAGGGGTTTGTGGAGTATACAATAGTTTTTTTTCCTAATACAGACAATTCCAAGTCTTTATTGGGGAAATAACTCCACCACTACCTCCCATTTTTTAAACAGTTTTTAGTGTATTTTATTCTTTGTGGCGCCTCTGTTTCATTCTCAACTACAAGCTGTCCA
The DNA here is from genome assembly GCF_040937935.1 of Hyperolius riggenbachi. NCBI lineage: Eukaryota > Metazoa > Chordata > Amphibia > Anura > Hyperoliidae > Hyperolius > Hyperolius riggenbachi. Next base: position 421,929,567 of record NC_090649.1, on the reverse strand, counting down.
CCCCTGATGGAGGGGTGTTCCTCTCTACTTTCTGATCTACAGAGAGCGACGTCTTAATCTTAGTGGGGGCAGGTCTAATCTCCCCACCTTCCCCATACAGTGGTTGCCTTGGAGGTAACCCATCGTTGTATTTATTCACACCCAGTTTGTTCTCATTCATCTTAAAGCGGCTCTCCGGACTAAATTAAAAGTCCTGCAGCCTCCCCTTAAAAGAAAGTTATAATTACATGCGCTGTCTTGTCCCGTCGGGTGATGTAGGGTCTGTGGGAGCGGTTTCTCAGGACAAGACAGCACAGGTAACTAGAACTTTCTTTTTAAAGGGAGCATGCAGGATTTTTAATTTAGTCCGGAGATCCGCTTTAATGTTAATATACTACACCATTCTATACTACACCATTGTGGGCTCCCAATCTTTGTTTTTACATGGAAGAGAGGCTGAGGCTGGCATTGTGGATAAATACTTTATGAAGTGCACTTATCCTTTATTGAATACAGTGCTATTCCTTTTGCTTTTTCTTAACCTCCTTGCCGGTTATCCCGAGCTCAGCTCGGGGTAACCTGCGCAGGAGGATATCTCAGGCCCCGCTGGGCCGATTTGCATAATTTTTTTTTTGTTACAAGCAGCTAGCACTTTGCTAGCTGCTTGTAACTTCCGATCGCCGCCGCTCGCCGCCGATCCGCCGCAATCCGCCGCGCCGAGTCGCTCCCCCCCCGCCCCAGAGCCCTGCGCTGCCTGGCCAATCAGTGCCAGGCAGCGTTGAGGGGCGGATCGGGATTCCCTATGACGTCCCGACGTCCATGACGTCGGTGACGTCATCCCGCCCCGTCGCCATGGCGACCGGGGAAGCCCTGCAGGAAATCCCGTTCTCAACGGGATTCCCTGCATACTCTGATCGCCGAAGGCGATCGGAGTGGGTGGGGGGATGCCGCCGCTTAGCGGCTATCATGTAGCGAGCCCTTGGCTCGCTACATGATTTAAAAAAAAAAAAATTAAAAAAATGTGCGCCGCTGCCTCCTTGCCGGATTTTTTAGACCGGCAAGGAGGTTAATAAAAACACCTTCGATTAAATAAATACTGAGGCTGTCATAAGAAATGATGCTTGCTAAGGTATTGCTGTTTTGGCTTCAGTGCTGTGAAAGTGACACACTTCGAGCATGCATGGAACCTATACAGCTACGGTAAATAATCAGGACACCTGATCTGCTTACTCATCATGGGCCAGAGACTCCAACTATTACGAGTATCTGCATGACTGCTGGAGCACAAGTGGTTTTAGGATGAGCCCATCAGGGCAGACTCCATATTTCTATCAAGACAGGTCTTTAAGAGTCATGGTTTATAAATCAAAATTTGAAATGCAAGATTTGTTTTCATATTTCCTACACCAGTTTTTTTTCCTTTCCTTATCCATATGCAATAAACATATTGTAGTAGGATTGTTTAGTATTGTTTTTTTAACAAGGCTCTTTAATCCATTGTAGTGCCCAGAGCGCAGAACTCCTGGTCTAACCGACCACCTCTTTACAGCCAACCACCGCAAAGGTAAGCCGATACAGATTTATACGTGTAAAATGTTTTATGCCTGAACTGCTTTCTAGAGACACGTATTGCCTCTCAGTAGTTTGATGCCGATGTCGCGCTCTCAGTGCCTAGCTTAGATCCTGACACTTCTAAAAACCAAACATGGATTGGGATTGCAGGAGGGGCTAAACAAATTTCTGTTTAGGCCTGCCGTGGAAACTAATGAGGCATAACTAATGGGGTTCCACTCTATAGGCTCTGTGCTGTGGCTGGTGTGTTAGCACAGACCCGCTATTGATTCTTGCTACAAACCTCTTGAAGTCCTAATCAACTTTGCTGGTAGAACTTTTTCAAGCCTGACAAGCCTATTGTAGGACAGTGTCACTGTAGGTCAGTAGTTATTAGTTGCAACTGAAAACAGTTTCTTTAACTACTTAAGTCTGAACTGAATTAAAAACAGAAGGGTCTTGCTGGAGGATTATGGAATCCACAGACTAATAAGTAGCAAGCAATGGAAAGAATGTGACATGGTTTAGTAATGAGGGATGTTCTACATATGTTCGCTGACAAAACTCAGAACTTCCTGACGTTCCCCACTTGCCAATATACATGGGAGAGTAAATTAGAATGAATGCTTCATTTATAATGAAATTATATCAGATCTAATTTTCCTAGTTATAATTTTTTTTTTCTTGCAACTACCTTTTTGCACCTGTTGTATTTTAAACACTTTGTGTATAGTTTTGAAAAGATGTCAAAGATGTCACCTTATAAGATGGGGCCCTTTATGCTTATATGAATCTGTTTATCTCAACCAGTCAAATTCCAGCATGGAGAGAAGAGTACATGATTGGTTGTTAGAAGTAAACGGTCATGTTTTGTTTTTGACAACTTTAATATCTTTATCATTATTGAATGTTTATTTTTCTAGAACATAGCAAAATAAGACTCATAAATGGGAAGTACAGCAATTCATATCAATGGCGCTGGTACACCAGAATCTGGTAGCATCAAGTTAACTGCTACTTGCCGTAAATATGCCCAAAAGATCTTCCTTCCTTCTCTGCTGTCTAGTTTTTAGGTAGTTGGGCATCAGGCAATTCGGCAAGTACATGAACTCACACCTGTAAGGAAGCCTTGTAGTGGTGGGCTCATGTTTGCTGATAGTTTCTGAATTGGTTCGAGTCAATTAAAACATTTGCTGCTACAAGTAATATGGGCCGCTAATCTAGATCATAATAGATGTTGAATTTGTGTTCCCATATAAACTGTATACCAAATGTCAGTCTCTGCCAATTAGTGCTGATGTTGCTAGGTCACGGCGGTCAATTGAAAACCACATGAATAGAACTTGAAAAGGTTTTTCCCCCGATCAGACCTTCTGACATATTGCTTGGAATAATGGATGGGAAAAAAAAAACTGACAAGGCCCCTACCCTGGATTCAGAATTCCTTGCTGTAAGAATTCATTTGCAATCTGCAATTAACTTGAAAGAATAGGGAGCCTTAGAGGGTCTGGACTTTGAGAAAATAAAGCATTCTCCTGGGCTGCTTATGTTTACCCTTTGGATAAGCTACCTTAGCTTAGAAATCTAGTGCGTGTTGTGTGCGCCCATCTAAATACAATGTCTTGTTTAGGTTTCTACTTTTGGGTAATGTTTCTGATTGCATTCTATTCTGGCTTTCTTAAAAAATCGACACTCCCAAAGTTCACACTATTTCCATTTAAGATGTTAATGTAAAATATGTAATTTTATATTTATGTACATTTGACATCCGTTTTTTGTTGTTGTGTAGACATTATGGACAGAATCCAGGGCAGTCCTATTCGAACCAGCAATCTGGACAAGGAGGACCAAGTAACTACTATCAGCGAAACAGTTCTTCCTATAATAGACAGGTAAAAAAGACCCAGGGTCTTGTTTTGTTTCTCTTGCCTAGTTTATGTATTTTATCTGTTTTCGTCTGTTACCACTTATATCTTATTTGTCGACTCTTGAGTGCTGGTCCATTAACTCGACTAGTTTAAGAAAGGGCTATGTGTGTGGCTTCGAGTAAACGCGCAACAATAGGGAACTTGTTTAGCATTTTTTTTCCTCCCTGTATTTATCTTCTGCGATTTGTTTACGGGAACACAATGATGCAGACTTGTTCGACAAATCTTCCTTCTTTTGATCGCGCTTAGAGATGTTCTGAGCGCACTTAAACTTCTGTTTAGTTCAATGTTTGTCACTTTTGTTGTAAAAGCATTGTCAGGTTACAACTAGATTGAATAAGACCGTTAGCTTTTGTACATCCTAATCCAGTAAATAAACTCTTAATATTGTGTGTTTTGCAGCCTTACGGCCAGGGAAGGAATTACCAAGCGCCATCCCAGTCGGGAAGATACAACTGGAAATGAATGAATCCATCGTTTTTAACCAAACTCCAGCTGAAAGCCACCTGTGATTTAAGTCCAACCAGTACAATTTTTATTAACAAAGGATTCAACGCATATGCTGTGTAAATGTATACTTTTTGGGTTTATGTTTTTTTTTCCTGCATGTGCTTGTAGAATTTTTGGTTTATGAATTTTTGGAATCCTCTGTGTATGTAAAATTATATTTGTTGTCCTTAATTTGATGTCTGAAAAATGGTGTTTGTAAAATATTTGTAATGGCTCATGCGGTTTGTGAGCTTTTTTAAGTCGAGGATAGTTTTACTTTCATCCATTCTCGGGGGAGATCCCTTACTTACAGTTATTCAGGACAGACACAGATCATGCAGCCTTGTTTTGTACAGGAGCGTAATCTTTTTGTATTTTACAACGGGCATTGATTGCTGTCCAAATATTTTGAAACTGTAATGCTTACTTTATTATAAATGCCATCAATTGTATGTAGTATTTTAATTTCTTCTGAAATTTTTATAAAGCGATCTCAACAACAGTCCTGTGTTTTTTTTTGTTTTGCTTAGTTTTCGTTTTCAATGGCTTCTAATATATTTTTTTGTTTTCTTTGTATTTTTGTTTTTTGTTTGAAATGTTTGCTAATAGTTATTAAAAAAAACATATTGTGGGTGCATATTCAGGTCCTATTACTTGCATAATCATCTTTTCTGTTGATTGAAGTCAGTGAAAAACATTAATACAGTTAAAGATACGGTATGTGTATTTAAAATTCTTAGATTCGGCTTTGTTTTCCTATGTCAGTAATAGGTTTGAGATTAAAGCACAGTGCATTCCAGATCTGTTCCATGTGGGGTTATTAAAGGCCAGAGCCTATCAGGCAGCGGTAGAAGTTTTGCTTCGCGAACCTTAATTCATTAGCGTCTTATTATAGAAATCTTCAGCCAGCGGGAAAGATGATGGCGCTCAAGAACTGAGTTGGGCACCAATAGTTTGGATTTCTCAGTTCCTCTCAACATTCAACAAAAAATGCTTTAATTGGATCGATGAAGAATAAAATGTGCACACAAGAGTTTTAAAGGCCAAATAGACTTCAACAAAACAGCTGGAAATATTAAGAAATATATAAAATAAAAATAAGCATGCATGTGCAGAAAATGCAGTTTGAGGTAGTGTTTTTGTTCAGCCTTTTTTTATTTTATTATTCGCAATTCTATCTCTCGGAGGTTGAAAAAGATAAAATTACAACAGGATTACATTGACAAATGACCTCTTAATGTAGGACGTTCCGCTATGCAACATTTTTAATGTGTCGCTGTCGGGGTGCCTAAAATTTTAAGCTATTTGGTCAGGCAATCTATGTAAACAGTGTTCGAGCAAAAGATATTTTGTTTTTCAAATGTGTGTGTCAGCTGTGTAATAGTCTTAACCCCTCCATGGTTTTGTAAACCCCAGGTTTTGGAAAGCATGGCTGAAACTGCCTCTCAGTAGTAATAGTGTAGATGTGGATTTCAGCTGAGCAGTTATGTTTCAAGTCAAGTATCAGCCAGCTTCTATGCTTGTGAAGCTGAGCAAATTGTGAAATTCACCACATCACCCCTCCCCCACACCTTCTAAAAAGGCAATCTTATCCAGATGCACTGTCATAGTAGGCTCACTCTTACAATAGAGGTGATATTTTTACCTTTGTTTATTCTTATTAAATAGAAACCCTAACCAACACGGGGGCTTGACTTATAGCACAATGCTTTCATCTGTAAACCTGCAAAAGAATATTATATTTAGACATCAGTTAAAACAAAAACTTTGAGGAAGGATTGATACCATTTGTTGGCCAATTCAATAGATAATAAAAGCAAGCTCTTGTTCTTCGTTTTTTTTTTTGTTTTTTTTTCCTTTTTGAGATTGCTCATTCATGTGCAAACTAGTTTTATGGTTTAAAGGATACCTGAAATTACATTTTTTCCAGTGTTAATGTTATGAGATAATCTTGTTTATGTTCCGTCCCGATCCTAAATAGAACTAGCGTGTATTTTTTCTTTTTTCTATACTCTCGCTGTAAGGGTTAAGAATCCAAGGATCTAAATGACACAGTTCTAACGGCTTCCAACTAACAGAAAGTCACTCTTGCATATAAGTAATCACAGGTCTTAAAACTCCTATGTGGCTGAGAAAACACTTATGAGAGCAGGGAGAAGATGAAAAGTTCAATATGTCAAATCTATAATATGTATGTAATGTCTTTGAGAGCTGAATAAGCAATACCATTCACCTGAGGTATTCAAAACTTTAACCACTTCTGTACCAGCAGTATCTGCTCCCTCAAGGACCAGAGACTGCTTGTACTTAGGAACGTCACCTCATGACAAATCACCACACATGCCCACCGGTCTCGCCACTACTCCATCCCTGCAGGCCTCTTTTTGCCGTTGCTATGATGGCAGAACTATGTGAACAGGTCAGAAGCTGCTTTTATTGGCTCCTGATGCTGTCCATCAATGTAAGCCAATGGGATTAGTTTACAGCGATGACTGGATCAAGGAGCCAATGAGAGCGGCTCATGACCTGCTCACACAGGTCTGCCATCATATAGATGGCAAGGTGAATGGTCTGTGGTCAGGAGAGAGCGATGCGATCGTCGGGAATGTGTGGTGGGTTGATTGAAATCTACACCCTGGCAGTGGTAAGGGGATCAAAATGGCATAGATTTCAATCATCAAAGTCTGGAAGTGGCTAAGGGCCCTTTTTTTTTCTGCCTTTTAAACCAAAATAAGTCTGGGATTCCAGGAAAGTCATTTTTAGCACTATAAATAATATTGTATCTCCAGTTAATATTAACATTAGGTTTGCTTTAGATAAAAAGCCAACATTTTAAATCTCCAGTAGCCTTCAAAGTTGTATTTATTTAGACTTTCATATACTGTATATACTCTCATATAAACCCAGCCACATAAATAAGTCCAGGTACCCACTTTTCCCTCAGAAACCAGGAAAAAGTGATTGACTCGCATATAGCCCTTGCCTCAATAGCCAGATTGGCCCCAATGATGAAACAGTTGTCTCAAGATGCCACTAGAAGGTGTCGTACATATGAGACACAGCAATTGCCACACAGGAAGAATTCCCGATCATTGCATCCCTGACACATTGCTTGCACGCTGTGCTCCACAAGCCAGGGGACACAGGTAGTCCTGAGCAGCGCACTCTACACCACGTTACAGTGGATGGGGGGCACGGACACAGCAGGGAGCCAGTAATAAAACCTGCTCCACTATCTGTTCTGCTCCACTGACTCGCATATAGGCCGAAGGGGTAACTTTTTAGCACATTTTTGTGCTGAAAAATTTAGGCTTATACGCCAGTATATGAATTATGTATAATTAAATGCCTTAAATATATCTATACAGTATAATATAGTTACTAAAATTATCTGGTCATTAGCTAACTTTAGTGACCTGGTCAGTGTCCCCACGGAGGAGGGTCTATTTGTAATCCCTGGGGTAGCCATTCCTGCTTACTAATACTCAGCCTGTTCTTAATCTATCAGTCATTATACAATGCATTATGCATGACTGCAGCAGTCCTTGCCTTTATGGTTTGGATTGTGTTTCTGCAGCTATCATGTTGCTCATTGGGGATGGGCAAGGGTCAATTTTGCTGGGGAAAAAAAATGGAGGTTTTCACTTCCTGGCTGCCACATTACTCTTGACTTCTGCAAGTTGAGTCCTTCCTGGACTCATTCTGCTTCCAGTGATGTAAGAGCATTTTATTTGCTTGCTCATTGCTGGTCACCAGTTAAGATGAGCCGGAATGAGGCAGCAGAATCAGACCAGAGCTAAAGCATCTGATCCGCATGCTTATTTTGGGCCAGGGAATTTGAGGTCAAAAGATCTGGAGGCTGACCTATTTATTTACTTTTAAACAATGCACATTGTCTAGCTGGTCCGGTCGATCGTCTGCCTATATGCTTTTAGCCGTGGACCCTGAACAAGCTCGCAGATCAGATGTCTGAGTCGAGTCTTTCTGGAATAACTGCATGCTTGTTTAGGTGTGTGATTCAGACACTTATGACTAGGAGGATTAGCATGGACTGCCAGGAAACTAGTATTGCTTAAAAGGAAATAAATAAAGCAGCCTCCATATGTATCACCTCAGATTATTTTTCTCACCTCAGAGCATCAGCACAGAACTTGGGTAGCTGCCATTGTATATTTCATAGTTGGGTTGAACAAAGTTCACCCAGAAAATATGGTACAACACCAGCCTGCACACTCAAATATCACAGTTGAGGCAGAGGAAGGTGAAACACCCTTACAAGGCTTGGACAACTTGACCCTTAAAGGGAAAAAAAAAATTCCTTCCTAACCTGAGATGCTTATCAGATAAAATCCCTGCATCAACACTGTTGGGAATGACCTACTAATTATAGCCCTGGATGCCCTTCAATACAAGGAAAGCTTCCAAAGAATGAAGATGATGGCCTCTGTTTTACTGTCACTTCAGGTTCCCTTTAAATATATGCTTCCAGCATAACCCCCCCCCCCACACACAAACACACACCACATATGAATATAAAATTAACCCTCCCCAGTGGTATCCCAATCTCGAACTCATCCCTAAGCACCATCATAGCATAACAAAGGCTGTAGCCGTCATCCTGCAATAGGCAGTAAAAGTGAGGGGGGCTATGGGTGATTGACACATCCACCACTCCTCTCCTGGACATCATGAGACCTGGCCACCTACCCTCCTAGATGAGCATAAAATGGAGAGCAGCCCTCACAAGTGCCTGTGTGTGTACACTAACCATGGTTAGTGTTACACTAACCATGTAACTCATGGTTAGTGGTTGACCACAACTTTTTTTTTTTTTTTTAGTTCGATCCTGATCGAAAGTTTAAAGAGCAACTGAAGCAAGAGTATTATGGAAGCTGCCATATTTATTTCCGTTTAAGCAATACCAGTTGCCTGGCTAGCCTGCTGAGCAACGGGTGAAAATGTTGCATGCGGATGCAAAACGCATCTGCCTTGCTTTGGCTCAAGTGTGAATCGGCCCTTATAGAGATATATGGAAACTGATGTGTTATGTAATATGACTAGACATGGTCAATAAGTTAACAATTCCAGCCAGCATGCAAATTGTATGCAGCTTGGAGTACAGTAAGTGCATTTGATTGGCCTGTTTTTGAACTGCATACAACTTTTTGTGCTCCTGCTGGAATTATTTGCATGTCATTGACCATCTCTAGTTATGACTTTACAATAAGTTCAATAATGGGTTTCCAAGCAGCTGCCCAGAAGTCTCTTGGTGAAGAAGAAGAATCTTAGTGACTGAGGCTTGGTATTTGGTAGCACAGATTGACTCAAGCTTTCCAGCAGGGCAGATTGCGTAACATAAGAACCATCACCAAGGGGCTGTTGCTGTTACTCCTGTTCTGTCTCCAAAAAAAACCAGGACCAGGTTTAAGTGCTACAGACAGGACATGAGGTGACATTTTCTCAGTGAAGTCCCAAAACTTGTTCCATTTTTTGGGATTCACAGATGACATTTGCTGAGACAGTTGGTAAAACTGCATGCCAGTCAGTGCTTTCTCCTGCCGCAGTAGGACTTCCAAGGCAAATGAGATCATAAGGCAACAGCAGTCTCTTCAGTCTGGGATTTAGTTTGTTTTCAGAGGGGAGTGGGGGTAGGTCTAGGCATTGGAGGGGGATGGTTAGGCTTAGACCTAACCATCCCTCTCAAGGTGGACTCTGTATGAGAATAAGCTTAGGTTGGACTATAGTGAAATACTGGTACAAATTACCAATGTTTTACTATCGGAATAATCCACTGATTCATAGTAGAATATCAGTAATTTACCAGCTTGTGGCTAATCCTGGTGCCCAAATTCTCATGGCACCCATTCATGCAATTCTAGAGCATAAATACATTATGTTCTATAAGTTAAAGGACAATCAAGGGGACATGTGACATGATGAGATAGACATGTGTATGTACAGTGCCGAGCACACAAATAAGTAGGCTTTGATCTTTTATTTCTTTCTCTGCCTGAAAGAGATAATAGGTATGCAAGTGACCGTGTCTGTCCAGGTCTGAACTGGGTCAGACTATAGCATAACCCTCGCCGATAAGTAATTACAGGCATAAAACTTTTCTGTCAGTTAATGGCTTCTGAGAGGAAAGATAAAAAGGGTCAATAGGTACACCATGTTTATGTTGTGTAAATCCTCAGTGGTAGCTATAATATATATATATATATATATATATATATATATATTATGATCATCCAACCACAGCACCTGGTGCATTTTGAAATAGCCCTTTGTTTCATATTTTTGGCATACACCATCATATTTGCACTGCAAATGGATGAAACGGTACATCAGACTACCATGTATTTCTTTTTTTTTTTATTTCAAATTTTTGTATTGAAAATTTGGTTTTAGGAGTATAAATATAAAACACAAATTACAGTTCAAGTTATAAACTGTGTATGTTGGTATATATACTCTTTTCTATCACAAAAACAATAGCCATATAAGGTATAACATGACATGCTCTACCATCAGCATCAGTCCTCGTTTCATGGCTAGTTTTATAGTGAGCATAACATATAATGGTTACTATAAATGTAATATTCATAACCAGATATTTATACTTATACACATACCATCGTAAAAAGATTTTTTAAAAAAACGACTAAAACAAAAAATGCAAAATGAAGCCCATTCCAACTGACCCCACTCCCTCCTCCCCCACCCCTAACTCATCAACTGCTGCCATGGATCCCGTATTTCAGCAACTATGGCTGAATGATCTTCCAAGGTTTCCGCCATTCTCTCCTGAATCATGAAAGTTGTAACTGGCTTTTACTTCATCAAAAGATATAAACTAAGATCTTCAAGCTTTCGCAATGGTCTGTTTAGCAGCTACAAAAAAAATTGCCAAAGTTTTCTGATATTTAGTAACCCTTTCAATTGGGAACTGTAACAGGCCAAACTGGATCACAAGGCACAGACTTTTGGAATAAGGTGTGAAGCAATCTAAATATTTCAGTCCAAAATCTCGAAAGCATGGGGCGAGTCCAAAAAATATGTAACATCTCCTTTAGGCCCCGTTCAGACTGCAGAACGCAGACCGCAACGCATGCGGAACGCAACGCGTACGAACGCACGCCATCCGCGTTCGTATGCGTTGCGTGGCTGATCCCATCACTGAAAAGTGAATGGGACAGCCATGCGTTTTTACAAAAATGCGTGCAGCATGCGTTTCCAGACCGCACAGGTCCGGAACGCATGCAGTGTGAACATCAGACATTGCACTCTATGCAATGTCTGATGTCGTGCGTGTCGGCCACCTGCACGCGTTTCCAAAACGCGTCTGGAAACGCGTGCAGTGTGAACGGGGCCAGCGGCCCACAGCCTTTGAAGTACAGCCCAAATCTCATTCCTGTTAAATGATCTATTCCTGCAGGTACCCAGTACCACCTTAACAATACTTTAAATGCAGACTCTACAATAGCTATATTGAAGGATAGCTTTGGAATTATTTTTCATTGATTCAAGAGTTCATATTTGTGCCAATCCAATTCTTGTGAACAAGCGACAGTGTCGTGAAACGGACGTTTGCGGGGATCTCTCAACCTGGCGCCCACATAGCTGCTTATAGCTTTCTGCGATCAAGCAACTGTATGAGCACTTTATACTTTTCAATAAAAATATGAATGGCCGTGACAGCCTCCTCTCATGCCTTTAAAGTCAAACATAGACAGCTCCAAAGGAAAATCAGGTTGATTCTGTAAAAAAAAATGTCTCAACCAATGTTGTAACTGGAAATAACGAGATCTTTCAAAATCAGAAATTTTGAAAAAAAAAATGTCAGATGTTTCCAAGTGTGAACCCCAGAGACCCCAGTTAGAGATCTGAGCTGCTCCAGTTTATGATCTCTCCACCAGCGGAAGGCAACAGGATGATTCACCCCTGGAGGAAACAAGGGATTATCTATTGTTGGCATCAACAGTAAAGATGGGGACATTAACATTCTGGAGAATCTAACAGAATCCCAGCCCTTAAAGTGGATCCGAGATGAAAAACTAACTATAACAAGTAACTAAATATCTTATCTAAAGTTTAGATAGTTTACACAGCAAATTTAGCTGCAAACAGCTTTAATAGAAAATGATTATTTCTTTCTGTGATACAATGACAGCAGCCATGTTGTTTGTAGACATTACACAGAGGCAGGCTTATCTGCACCATCAGTACTCAAAAAACCTAATCCCCCCCCTCCTCCCTCTGCCTCTTTTTAAAAACATTTTTTAGAATGTAGCTAGCTCGCCGCGGCGTCCCCTCGTATTGTCCGATCACCGCCGGCTCCGCTTGCCCATAAAGAAATCCCGTTCTGAACGGGATTTCCTTGAGGGCTTCCCCCGTCGCCATGGCGACGAACGGAGTGACGTCATCGACGTCGTGACGTCACGGAGTCTCGATCCACCCCATAGCGCAGCCTGGCAGCGATTGTCCACGCTGCGCAAGGGGTATGCGGGGGAAGGGGGGCCCTGTATCGCGGCGGGTAGCGGCGCATCGGCGGCAGGCGGTGGCGATCAGACCAAACACGCAGCTAGCAAAGTGCTAGCTGCGTGTTTGAAAAAAAAATGATGCAAATCGGCCCAGCAGGTCCTGAGGAATCCTCCGCGGCGGCTTACCCCGTGTCCAGCACGGGGTTACCGCAAAGGAGATTAAATTGTTTTCTTGAACATGACAATGAGTTCACTGTAAAATGCCCCTCACAGTCACCAGATCTCAACCCAATAGAGAATCTTTGGGATGTGATGGAACGGGAGCTCCGTGCCCTGGATGTGTACCCCACAAATCTCCATCAACTGCAAGTTGCTATCCTATCAATATAGGCCAACATTTCGATAGAATGCTTTCAGCACCTTGTTGAATCAATGCCACATAGAATTAAGACAGTTCTGAAGGCAAAAGGGGGTCAAACACGATATTAGTATGGTGTTCCTAATAATCCTTTAGGTGAGTATGTAGTGGGATGCGAAAGTTTGGGCAACCTTGTTAATCAATATGATTTTACTGTATAATTTGTTGGTTGTTACGATAAAAAAATGTGAGTTAAATATATCATATAGAAGACACATACAGTGATATTTAAGAAGTGAAATGAAGTTTATTGGATTTACAGAAAGTGTGCAATAATTGTTTAAACAAAATTAGGCAGGTACATACATTTGGGCACCACAAAAAAGAAATTAAATCAATATTTAGTAGATCCTCCTTTTGCAGAAATTACAGCCTCTAAACGCTTCCTGTAGGTTCCAATGAGAGTCTGGATTCTGGCTGAAGGTATTTTGGACCATTCTTTTTTGCAAAATATCTCTAGTTCATTCAGATTTGATGGCTTCCGAGCATGGACAGCTCCCTTTAACTCACACCACAGATTTTCAATTATATTCAGGTCTGGAGACTGAGATAGCCATTCCAGAACTTTGTACTTGTTCCTCTGCATGAATGCCTTAGTGGATTTTGAGCAGTGTTCAGGGTCGTTGTCTTGTTGAAAGATCCAGCCCCGGTGCAGTTTCAGCTTTGTAACTAATTCCTGGACATTGGTCTCCAGAATCTGCTGATACTGAGTGGAATCCACGTGTCCCTCAACTTTGACAAGATTTCCAGTCCCTGCACTGGTCACACAGCCCCACAGCATGATGCAACCACCACCATATTTTACTATAGGTAGCAGGTGTTTTTCTTGGAATGCTGTGTTCTTTTTCCTCCATGCATAACGCCCCTTGTTATGCTTAAATAACTCAATTTTATTTTCATCAGTCCACAGCACCTTATTCCAAAATGAAGCTGGCTTGTCCAAATGTGCTTTAGCATACCTCAAGTGGCTCTGTTTGTGCTGTGGGCGGAAAAAGGCTTCCTCTGCATCACTCTCACATACAGCATCTCCTTGTGTTAAGTGCGCCGAATGGTTAAATGATGCACAGTGACTTCATCTGTAGCAAGATGATGTTGTAGGTCTTTAGTGCTGGTCTCTGGGTTGACTCTGACTGTTCTCACCAGTCGTCGCTTCTTTTTATCCGAGATCTTTCTTGGTCAGCTTCTTCGAGCCTTAACTTGAACTGAGCCTGTGGTCTTCCATTTCCTCAAGATGTTCCTAACTGTGAAATCTCTGATACAGCTTTCTGTATCCTTACCCTAAACCATGATGGTGAACAATCTTTGTCTTCAGGTCATTTGCGAGTTGTTTTGAGACCCCCGTGTTGCTACTCTTTAGAGAAAATTAAAAGAGGAGATAAACTTACAATTGACCCGCCCCCCTTAAATACTCTTTCTCATAATTGGATTCACCTGTGTATGTAGGTCAGGGGTCACTGAGCTTACCAAGCCAATTTGAGTGCCAATAATTAGTGATAATAATCTTAAGATTTTGGAATCAATTAAATGACAACAGTGCCCAAATTGATGCACCTGCCTAATTTTATTTAAACAATTATTGTGCACTTTCTGTAAATCCAATAAACTTAATTTTACTTTTCAAATATCACTGTGTGTGTCTCCTATATGATATATTTAAGTGACATTTTTTATTGTAACAACCAACGGTTTATACAGGAAAATCATAACGATTAACAAGGTTGCCCAAACTTTCGCATCCTAATATATATATATATATATATATATACATATATATATATATATATATATATATATATATATATAGTTTTATTTTATTTTTAAAACTAGATATAGACACAGATAAATGCTTTATGCCTTCTGAAAAGTGATTTCATGAAATGCAATTATCCCAGTTATAAATGAATGCACCTATGTGTGAGTAAAGCGATGGAAGTGTTATACGGGATAAAATATTGCACATTCTATATAGATATTCTGAAATGACCTGGACATGTTTTTTTATTTGAGAGATAGGAACCAGATGATTTTCACAGAACATCGAGATCTGAGAAAAAAACTAAGAGCAGGGGCCAGTAGTCTTTGCAGGATATAGCAAGTGTGTCTGGGCACCCACTACTCTAATCCAGTGCCACTTGCTTATGGAGTGCCACAGGGTTCTGTGCTGGCACCATTACTCTTTGCAGTCTACATGCTCCCAGTGGGGAAAATAGTCCAGAACCATAGCCTCGGATACCATTATTACACAGCTGTATCTGTCCTTCACACCTAGGGTTGCCAGGTGTCCGGTTTTACACCGGACAGTCCGGTTTTTGTGCGCTGTGTCCGGTGCAAAAAGGCATGCTAAACCGGACAATTAAGTTGTCCGGTTTAGAGACCCCCCCCCCCGCAGCGCAGGAGGAGAACAGCGCAGCAGAGAGAGAGCTGGGAGCAGCGGTGGAGAAGGGGGGCAATCTCCCCCCCCCCTTCTCTCACCTTAGGGTGCTCTCTCTCCCCCGCTGTCTCCTCCAGGATGATGTGCAGGCTGGCGAGTGGCTGCAGGCGGAACTTACCTCTGTGTCGCTCCAGCGCCGGAAGTTCGGGTCCCGCAGCCGCTGAGATTCGACTCAAAAAAGATCCGGATCAAAGATCCGAATCATTCATGAGCCGGACAACACTAATCAGTCTGAATAGTGTTGTCCGGCTCATGAATGATTCGAATCTTTGATCCGGATCTTTTTTGAGTCGAATCTCAGCGGCTGCGGGACCCGAACTTCCGGCGCCTGCGACACAGAGGTAAGTTCCGCCCGCAGCCACCCGCCAGCCTGCACATCATATTGGAGGAGACAGCGGGGGAGAGAGAGCACCCTAAGGTGAGGGAAGGGGGGGGGGAGATTGCCCCCCTTCTCCACCGCTTCTCCCAGCTCTCTCTCTGCTGCACTGTTCTCCTCCTGCGGGGGGGGGGCACCTGGCTACCTAACCTATTCTGGGCACATATAGCCCCTGGCTACCTATTCCGGGCACATATACCCCCTGGCTACCTATTCTGGGCACATATAGCCCCTGGCTACCTATTCCGGGCACATATAGCCCCTGGCTACCTATTCTGGGCACATATAGCCCCTGGCTACCTATTCCGGGCACATATAGCCCCTGGCTACCTATTCTGGGCACATATAGCCCCTGGCTACCTATTCTGGGCACATATAGCCCCTGGCTACCTATTCTGGGCACATATAGCCCCTGGCTACCTATTCTGGGCACATATAGCCCCTGGCTACCTATTCTGGGCACATATAGCTCCTGGCTACCTATTCTGGGCATATATACCCCCTGGCTACCTATTCTGGGCACATATACCCCCTGGCTACATATACTGGGACATATATACCCCTGCCTACGTATACTGGGACATTTACACCCCTGCCTACATATACTGGGACATATATACCCCCTGGCTACATATACTGGGCACATATATCCCTGGCTACATATACTGGGAACACTGGCTGTTTGTCATTATGTGCATTTAGTGGTGAAAAGCTGTCTCTTTTGTGCATTTACTGGTGAAAAGCTGTCTCTTATTATGTGCATTTACTGGTGAAAAGCTGTGTCTTATTATGTGCATTTACTGGTGAAAAGCTGTCTCTTGTGCATTTACTGGGGAAAAGCTGTCTCTTATTATGTGCATTTACTGGTGAAAAGCTGTCTCTTATGTGCAGTTACTGGTGAAAAACTGTCTCTTATGTGCACTGGACCAGTACTACTGGTGAGGACAGTTAGTGACATGGCTATGTACTCTGTAATGTGCTGCAGAAGATGTCAGTGCGATATAAATACTATAAATTTTTTTTGAAAAAGCCCATTGCTTAGCCCCACTCTACATAAAAGTGTGCTTCTGACTCCGCCCCTAACTCCACCCCTAACTCCACCCCCTGTCCGGTTTTCTCCATCAGCTGACCTGGCAACCCTATTCACACCTGGCACACAAGACCCATCAACATCCATAAATGCCTGTCTAGTGGAATTGCAAAACTGGATGAACACCAGCTGGTTGAGGCTAAACTCTATTTGGTAGAGTTGGTGGTAGGTGGTCCACACATTATGACTAAAGTCCAAAACTCTTCCCACTTTAAACAATTAAGGGATTTAATTAATTAAGGGAGATACCGTACAGTATAAAACATTGTGGTGATTCTGGATGGAAAGCTAACACTCAAGCAGCAGGTATCAGCTGTTGTCAAATCCTAATTTTTCCATATGAGAAACCTTATCCCAGCTGGAGACCTACCTGTGCTAGTTCATGCATTTATATCCTCCCCCCTGGACTACTGCAATGCTTTGTTCGTCGGATCCCTGGATAAGATTCTGCATTCCTTACAACTAGTACAGAATGCAGCAGCCAAACTCCTAGCTAATACCCCCTGCAGCTCACACATCTCCCCAGTACTGCAAACTCTTTACTGGTTGCCAGTAAAATTGAGAACCCATTTTAAGATCTTCCTGCTGACATTCAAGGTTCTAAACCACATGGGACCCAAGTACATAGCAGATCTGTTGTAGCTATATGCCCCTCCACGCACCCTCCACTCTGCCACAGGGCCGGCGCTACCATAGAGGCAGAGGAGGCAGCTGCCCCAGGGCCCCAGAGCTTGTAGGGGCCCCCAGTGGCTACAAGAGGAAAAACATTTTTTTCAAATCGGGCTTATAGTTTTTGAGAAAATCGATTTTAAAGTTTCAAAGGAAAAAAAATACACATTTAAAAACCTGCCGACTTTAATGGTTGATAGCAAATCCACCTTAAATGCTAGAAACCCTTGATTTGCAGGATATGTTAAGGAGATCATTAGGAATAGGAGGAAAAAACAATTTTTCAAAAAGACCTTATAGTTTTTGAGAAAATCGATTTTAAAGTTTCGAAGGAAAAAAGTATACTTTTAAATGCGGTAAATGTCACTTTTAGTAGCAAACCTAACGGTAGTGTAATTTTACATGCATCAAACGAAAGCGCAATAAATTTCCTGACAGGGTTTCCAGGGGGTCCATACGCAGCCGCAGCGCTTTGGCTGCATGAAGAATCCTGGCTTTTTTTTCTATTTTTCCAATTTTTTTTTATGTTTAGAGCGTGGGAATTTAAAAAAAAAAATTATGTGGGGTTTCCCCCTCCTGAAACTTTTTAACCCCTTGTCCCCCATGCAGGCTGAGATAGCCAGAATGTGGAGCTCCGACCGATTGGGACTTCACACCCTGACTATACCAGCTGCAAAAAAGGTCCCCTAATGCCGATTTTTGTTCCGGGGTATATGTTGGGGGGGGCCCCCAGGTTTATTTTGCCCTGGGGCCCCATTGTTGCTTAAACCGGCCCTGCTCTGCCAATCAGATTAATCTGGTAATTCCCAGGATCCACCTAAAACATTTGGTGCTTTGGCCTTTTCCTATGCAGCCCCTACTCTATGGAACTCACTTCTATAGTCAGTGCGAGAGGCCCCTTCTCTGGACTGCTTTAAGAAAAGGCTAAAAACCCACCTCTCTTCCCGAGCCTTTGAGACTGCATAGTGCAGGGTCATAGCGCCTTGAGTCCCTTGAGTGAAGGAGAAAAGCGTTATAAAATATTATTATTATATCTGTACATCAAATTGTGTGTAAGTAATAAGAATGCACTCACAAGTTGGGTTTTAAAGGATGCAACCATTAACTCAAGCCTTCGGAGAAAAACTCGGAGTAGAACTCAAATGGTTGCTCTTCCAATTATGCTTTTGCAGTAAAACAACAAAAGCGATAAAATAACAAATAACCTCCCAACAGAGTTGTAAAAGAGATAAACTACTGAGTGGAGGCATCCAAAAAGTATAAAATAATAACAATGTAATGAGCAATAACAATGTAATAGCATAGTTATATTTTTACAAATATTTTAATTTGACCAAAAGTATTAATATTTTCCATAAAAATTGTGGCAAAATGAAAATGCCCAAATTCACTCCCCACTAGAAAGGGCAGTATAGCTGTTGCTATCGATGGAAATGGAAAACCACTGATTATGAAGGCACTATAATGGGGGGCACTTTATTAGGGACCCTAAAAGAGAAACCCATTGTAAGGACACCATAATAGAGGTAATGCAGTGGGAACAAAACAATGCATTATGTAGGGACATTGTGATGCAGTCTCTTGATGAAGTGGTGAAAGTATAAAGACTTTCAGACATGCGGTAATAAGATTTTTACCTCATGCGGTATTTCATTAAGTATTCTAAGAATCATTTATTGACTTTAGTATTTGAATGGTTATTGCAGCAATATTACAGAAAAAAATGGGAGAAATATGTGATACAGAAATAATTTTTTTATAGTAACAAGTAAAGAGCAAGACTAAGCTGTGTAAAACTAACGTAAAATGTTTACCTGCTCAAAACAACATCTTATTAAAGAAAGGACGCATATGCTGCGTGCGCACGTACATGACCTATGAGCGTTCGCGGCCCGCTCATGCACAGTCACAACCCCCGCGTGTGCAGACTTGCATGTGCTCACACGATTGCGCACGTCTGTCCCCCTTTCAAAGTCTTTCCACGTACCGCGCATGCGCACCAGGCATGATGCAATGATATAGGGACACGGGAATGCAGGACAGGGAGATAATTATATAGGATTTTTAATTACTACACAATAATAATGTGGATTTGTGTTTTACAACACCTGAAATGAGAAAAAAAAGTTTTTCCTTAACTTCCTTACTTTCCTAACTAGTTTTAATAAGCTTTCCTCTGTTTTTTTCTACCCTTTTTTTCTGCTTCTATCTTTTCCTCAACACCCTTCTGTAACTTGAAATAACAAAAAATCTCACTTGTTTTACCATGTTTTCCTTTTGAATCAACATTGGGCAGCACGGTGGCGTAGTGGGCAGCACGGTGGCGTAGTGGTTAGCTCTCTCGCCTTGCAGCGCTGGGTCCCTGGTTCGAATCCCAGCCAGGGCACTATCTGCAAAGAGTTTGTATGTTCTCTCTGTGTCTGCGTGGGTTTCCTCCGGGCACTCCGGTTTCCTCCCACACTCCAAAAACATACGGATAAGTTAATTGGCTCCCCCTAAAATTGGCCCTAGACTACAGTACTTACACTACATAATATAGACATATGGCAATGGTAGGGATTAGATTGTGAGCTCCTTTGAGGGACAGTTAGTGCCAAGATATATATATACACACTGTACAGCGCTGCGTAACATGTCGGCGCTATATAAATACTAAATAATAATAATAATTTATGAGGTATTTACCTCACAACGCAGTAATTTTCCTCACTAGTCAGTAATTTTAGTTTTCCATGCAAGAACAACATTTATAAATTTACATTTCACAAAATGTTTGGTAAAATCTGTTGTTTTCTGCTTTACTGCATGCAGTAATGCTTTGTGAATTGACCCCAAAGTGTGGCATTTAACCTACACAGTGGCCAAGCACCCAACCAGCTGTATTGCTCTTTATCTTTTTTGAAATATAATTAATACCTGGTGGCTGGCTCCTGCAGTTCCTTCTTGCCAGCAGAGTGGGAGTCACTTTCCAGCAAAGAACAGATCACCTGACCCTGCCCACCTCCTGTTAGCACCGCCTGTGCTAAAGAAAATTACATCTTTGTGGCCAGCAGTGCAGCTATTGTTCTTCTGGCTCACTGCGTGATAAGCATGTAACCCTTTCCGTGAGCTCATCAGTGAGTTTATAAACTCTGTGTTTGCCTCCCATCATCTTGCCCTGCCAACAGTAATATACCATACCTCACTGCTTTTATTTAACCCTTTTATGAAAACACTGTCGATGGTGTGGAAGGGTTTAAATGCTTTTTTAAACACTGAACACAGGTAGGGAGATAAGACTCTGCTGAGCTGTAGTGGTGCAGTTCTGGTCACAAAGAGTTAAACTCTCAGAAGTGGGAGGAGGTTGTGGTGGCCAGGTGATCCCAGCACATATGGAAATGCTGACTTCTGCCCACTTTCAAGTGCTTCTTATCTCATGTGGATGATAATGAGTTGGGGGGTGGTTGAACAGTGTCTCTCCAAAGGGATTGCTCTGTCATCTCAACTAAAATGAAGTTACAGGACTTGGCCAGCCAGCCTGGTATTTTAAATATATTAGTTGCAAAAAAAAGTTCAGATGTGCAATACAAACAGCGCTTTACACTTGTCAGGGGAAATAAAGTAAAATGAATGGTACTTACCGGGGGCTTCCTCCAGCCCCAAGCTCCCAGGACCTCCCTCGCCGCAGCTCTGCCCGCAGCCGTTTGCCGGAGCTCCGACCCGGTCCCCGGCGATGATGTTAGAGCGACCTGGAGGTCGCTGTGTACTGCGCCTGCGCGATCGGAGCTGTCAATCACCGCCACGTGGGCCGGAGTGGACTGCGCAGACGCAGTAGTAGTTCTGCGCCCGCAGCCTTTTGCTGGAGCTCTGACCCGGTCCCCGGCGATGATGTCAGAGCAACCTGGAGGTCGCTCTGTACTTCGCCTGCACGATCGGCGCTGTCAATCACCACCACGTGGGCCGGAGCGGACTGCGCAGGCGCAGTAGTTCTGCACCTGCGCAGTCCGCTCCAGCCCACGTGGCGGTGATTGACAGTGCCGTTCGCGCAAGCGCAGTACAGAGCGACCTCCAGGTCACTCTGACGTCATCGCCGGGGACTGGGTCGGAGCTCCGGCAAATGGCTGCGGGCAGAGCTGCAGCGAGGGAGGTCCTGGGAGCTTGGGGCTGGAGGAAGCCCCCGATAAGTACCATTCATTTTACTTTATTTCCCCTGACAACTCCTTTAAAATTGATGCAAATGTTTCACTCATGCGCTAAAAATGAAGGGCTATGCGAACGTTAATAAAATAAAATTTCAAGATGGCTTACTGTATTTTTCGGACTATAAGATTCTCCTGACCATAAGACGCACCTAAGTTTAGAGGACAAAAACCAGGGGAAATATATATATATATATATATATATATATATATATATATATATATATATATATATATATATATATACTAAACCTGAGACATCCATGGTGAAGGGGCATCTTGTGGATTATGCCCCCTTGTACCTCTTGTGCCTACCTGTGTCCTCCTCTGCCCCCCTTGTGTCCTGACACCCTGTTTCCCCCTGGTGTCCTTCTTTATGCCCCTTTGTGTCCCCCTTGTTTCCTCATTTATGCCCCTTTGTGTCCTCCATTTGTCCCCCTGTGTGTGCATGGGCAGAGTACAGGGAGTCCTTGACATCGCAGCGGGTTGGAGGTTCGTATTGGCAGGCATTCGCAAGTCAGGAACTTCCTGCATTTGGACTATTAGACACAGTGACTCCGCCCAGGGCCGGATTTAGGCCAAGGCAACCTAGGCCAAGGCCTAGGGCACCACAGTAGCAAGGGCACCAAAGCAGCAGGCTAAACTGATGCAGCATTTGCAAGCTTGCAACGCAGGGAGATCAGGCGAGTGCCTGACTGCGGTACTCTGCTGCTAGCCGCCTGTGCAGTAGCCACCTTGCTCTCTGTGTACATTTGCATTGTGGCCGGTGGCAATGGACTTGGACATGGACAGTAATGGAGATGGAAAGGAAGAGGAAGCTTCTGCACTGGAGACGAACTGAGAAATGAGAGACACTGATGGCTGCTGCAGTGTGAAGGCAAGCTGGCTACCTATACTGAAGGGGGCGGGGAGGAGGGATTAAGGGAGTCATCTGGCTACCTATACTCGAGGGAAAGGGGAGGGGTCATTTGACTACATATACTGTGGGGGGGTCATTAGCCTACCTATACCAGAGGGAAGGGGTCATCTCGCTACCTATACTGAAGGAAGTGGCCTTGGGCGGTAATGAGTACAAATCCGGCCCTGCCCACTCCCCACCACAACTTTGCGGGGAGAAAAAGTGAGTCGTATAGTCCAAAAAATACAGTATGTGGCACTGATGTACAATATATCTATTTTTCAATGAAAACATCGCTTTTTGACATATGTTCTCATTTCAGTTCTGCGTCTCTCTTTTTTTTTTATCAGCAAGCACTGTGCCCATTTCATAATTTATCGTAGACACCAGCCCTTTATGATGGTAACTAGAAAAGAGATGGTCCATGAGATGCTGATAATAAACTTTTCTGCGGCTTTAAACTGGGCCAATCACAAAATGACAGGAAATTTGTTTGGCCCAGTTTCAAGCTAAACTGCATGAATAGCAATATCAGACATCGGGCTACATTCAGTTAACTTTTTCCCAGGAGATATTTTTTACACTTTATCAAAAAAATACCCGCAAAGCCCCCAGCAAGACAGAAAATACTCAACATAAGTTTGATGTTAACTGCATTCGAGAGAAACAAAAAAAAAAAAAGATGTGTGTGCTCTGACCAAGTTCACCTGAATATATACTGGCTGTCTAATTGTCTACTGATTCATTTAAAATGGTAGTAGCATCTGGTTGCCAGAATATGCAGGGTCAAAAACCAGCTCACCGCATTCCCTGCAGGAGTTGGCCCACGCAAAATCCATTGCATCTCAACAGGGCCACCACATGTAGGCCTCCTTGTACCCCCAAGAAATGGGGAGCAGTGCTGACACCTCTCAAGCATGCGCATTGCTCAGGAGTGCCGTAGCCACCCCCAGGCTGCTTTGTTACCTACTTTTTAGAACTGGGTGAGTAAAATTTCCAATTTTTAACTCTTTGTGTGTGGGATTGAGTGAAAAAACATTTTACAGTCTACATTTAGGCAAATGCTATGGCTGGGCAAGGGGGGCACATGTCCCCAGGCTCAGCACTGTAAGGGGGTGCAGAGCATGACCACCGCACCTCCAAGTGAGTGAGAGGCAGCTCGCTGGTTGCCCAAAGTGCCCCTGCTTCTCCCCTCCCTCTGCAGAGGAGTGCAGAAGTGTTAACAGTAGCAGAATAAGGGAGGCACATCTGGCTAACTGTAGGGGGTACATCTGGCTATCTAAATAGCATTTGTACATTTGGCTCCACCCATGACCACTCCCACACTCTGATGCATGGCAATGCCCAATTTGTCCAGAGGGGGGGGGGGGGGGGGGGGGGTAGTGCAAAAGCTGTCTTTGTCCCCGGGCACTGAAAAGCCTAGCTACTCCTCTGCATTTAGGCGCACTTATTGCTTTATAATCTTACAAACTGGATTATTGCTGAATGGAGAAATCCATACACAGATGATGTGGTGGAAAAAGTTGCCATATGATCTTTGCATTTGTATACTGTGTATATAATAAATGCATGATACAGACAACCAGAACTAGCTTTCTAAGGACAGCCACTGTGTGAAAGAGTTGTAAGCAGAGGAAAAGGACCGGTTACGGTTTCTTAAAGCGGACCTGAACTCAGAACTTCCTCTCAGCTGTATAAGATACACAATTGAATAATAACTTTAAAAAAAATTCTTTGTTACAGCTGATACAAATCCTGCAATAAATCTGTAGTGAAACTTTTATAGTAATCATCCACATTGTTAGTGTGCATTTTTAGGGCTTGATTCACAAAGCAGTGCTAACTGTTAGCACGCCTGTGAAAACCCCCTTAGCACGTCTAAACGAGCTTTTGGCGCGCAAAACTTTGCGCGCGCACTGCACAGAGCGCAGGGCGCTCCGCGCGAAGTGCCCATTATAGCCTATGGGACTTAGCGCGCGCATAGGACTTTGCGCGCACAATACTTTGCGCGCGGTACGTAGCGCGCGATCGGATTGAGAAATCCGATGCTAACCTACTTAGCACCCTGGTTAGCACGTCTAAAGACTTTAGACGTGCTAAGTAGGTTAGCACCGCATAGTGAATCAAGCCCAAAATGTGCTATTGAGATGCCCTGGGTGCTAAAAATGGTGCTCGGTCACTTTAAAGGTTTGATTTAAAATCCATCACAGCGAAAAAGTAAGCAGTTAAATTCTGAAAGAAAAGACAGGTTTTGAATTTGTTCATTTCCTCATGGGGGATTCTCAGGGTTTTCTTTGTTTTCAAAAGCATTTCCTAAACAGCAGTTGCTAAGCCCAACTGCCAAAATAGTGTATAAGTAAGTAGGCAGGCTGGCATCTTATTATTTTGGCAGTTAAACTGCCATTCAGGAAAAAAAAAAAAAAACCCTGAGAATCCCCATGTGGAGAAGATGGATTCGTTCTGCCAGACTTTAACTGCTTAGTTTTTTCACTGTGGTGGTCCTTTAAATTAGCAAGGAATACATTTGCATCTCATTAACCATCTTGTCACCACAGAATATGCCTTTACTTAGTTGAATCTGTTTGAATCGACTTTTGCACCTCTAAAGGCAATGAAAAATGGGTAATATTTTTTTCAATTCCTGAAGACCTCTACCAATTTTATTTTTGCACAAATTTGAGAATAGCTAGAAAGATGTAAATAACAGGTACATGATTTTTGTACATTTTGGCGTTTTTCCCCCCCCCATTATTCCAACATCGTGCAAAAATTCAATTAAATTCATTTCTAAAGTATGAAAGATAAGGACCAGGCTTTCATGCCTGCTAAGCCAGCCCTTCACTCTGTAAGAAATCACATTACTGCATCTTAATCAAAAGTAAAATTATCACAGTAGGCTGTATTTTCAGTCCTACTGGAGACAATTTGCTTCGGCAATATATTGCACTTTGCAATATACTGTAAAGTAATTGCTCAATCAGACTTTGGATACTTTAATGAAGTTTATAGCTCAGAAATTGTGTTGTCTGGATGTCCACACAGAAAGCTACCAAGCTCATTGGTTTGATTGCCTCTATACAGTATGATAGCGCTAACTGAAGCCAGTCATCAGGAATCCGTAACGTCTTGCTTTGATTAAAACATAGGTTCAGATATTATCAACATTTCAAGCACTGGGTCAGTTTGACGTCAGTTTGGCATCGATTTAACATGAATTTGACATCAGATCAGCTGCAGCTCAATGACTTTTGTTTTAAAAATCCAAGTCTAATTTCCCATTTACTTGTGATTTTCAGACATGAACTGGTGTCAAACTTAATGTAACCTTAAGGCCGATGTTATACCTGGCCAGAGCGTTGTTGTGTGATCTTTTTTCACATAGAAATGACGATGATCACGTGTTGGTCTGGAATACCTTTAAAGCTTTCCTCCGTGGGGTTCTGATACAGCTGGTTGCGAGATGCAAAGGTGAAACAAAGAAACACATACATGATTAACCAAGCTAAGACAGAGGCTCTAATAGCTTCCCTAGCCTGGTAAGGACCCCATACTATGTGAATCCTATAGACCCATATCCCTCCTTCCAATGGATGTTAAAATACTTGTGAAGGTCCTAGCTATGAGGCTCAATGAGGTGATATTATCTCAAGTACTTGAGGACCAAACTGGATTAATGCCAGGGAAAAACATGGAAATAAATATCCCTAGACTGCTCCCCAACATACAGTGCAAACAATGTAATAGGCGTTAACAGCGTTATTACCTCGCTAGGCAAAGGCATTTGACGCGGTTGAAAGGCCCTTCCTGTCTGCGGTCTTTGCCGGGTTTGGAATAGGTGAGAACTTGCAGAGGTGGGTTCGCATACTATACACGGGCCCCACAACCAGAGCAAGCACAAGTGCATGGATATTAGATTACTTCCCCCAGGTCCGGATTTACGTCACAGGAGCCTATAGGCACGGATGTCCTGGCGCTTCGCCCTTCATGAACCTACAAACCCCCACTGAACCGCAAGTGTACTGGCTGTCCCAGCTACAGGTGTCCCTTAGCATTAGGTAGCTAAAGGAACCTCACTATTAAGTAGCTAGAGGTGCCCATGACTGAAGGGAGATCTCGTCAGTGGAATGCAGAGAGCAAGGTGAGTAACCTCTCATTTATACTCTAAGCAGGACTCTGCATAGGAAAGGAGAGAGGGAGACACTCAGAGAGGGGAGTGAGCCGCCTTTCCACCATTAGGCACCTGTAGGCACGTGCCTACAGTGCCTTATGGTAAATCCGGCCCTGACTTCCCCCTTGGTAGGGGCACTCGGCAGACATGTCCCCTCTTCCCCTTACTGTATGCCCTTGTGGCAGAACCATTGGCATGTAGGATCAGAGCGTGCCCTGATATTACTGGTTTAAAAACTCCCCATACAGAAGATAAAATCAGTATGTATGCTGACAATTCAATTCCATTCCATTCCAGATGGTTGGTTGAGAGCCTCTGTCGCGTGTATTAGACTGTATTGATGAGTCCAGCTATTACTCTAGTCTATATGTAAATGGGGCCAAATCACTCCTCTTGCCCCACAATGTCTCACCTAATTCTCAACCCACTTTGCTCAGCCCCTGCAGTTGGTGTCTGAATCTTGAAGTACAGATCCTGTGTGCTATTTAACACGAGATATATGGTTTCATCCCGCTTGTACATTCTTGATGTAAAGCCTGGGCAAAGCTACCTTTATCGGTAATAGGCAGAAACAATTAACCTGCCTGGCGTTTAATTTCCAAGGATTTCTTTAACTTTCCAAAATGTGTCAAGCAAGGGTCTAGTATACAGTGCAGGAGAGTATTGACATGTATGCACATCAATACTGTTCACAGCATGTTTTGTATTGATGTGTATAACCGTCAATACCACTAAGGAGGTTAATAAAGATGGTCCTGTTGCCCAAAATATTATACATGATTCACCGGTCCCCCATCTACAGCCCTAATTCCTTTTTCAGACAATTTAGGTTGGCGTGGCTGAGCTTTGTGTGGGGGAAGAATGGGACTCTGCGGTGCCTACTTCTACAAAACCCAGCTGGATTGGGAGGAATCTCGATGCCCGTTTTCCACTATCTGGCCGCACAGCTTCAGTAGCATTGTTCACTGTGCCAGCATCTACAAATGTTGAGACCCTTGGATATGATCGGGACCCCTACCTGGACAGTGTTACTCTAGATGTTTTGCACTGCTCTGGTCCAGGTTGCAAGAAAGATAACACTATTTCAGATCTGGCTGTACGGGTATGGAACTGTTTAATTAAAATATATAAAGACAAAGGTTATAAAGCTCACATGCCACTTTGGGGTAACCTGCACCTGGTATTGCCCTGTAATATTAGACTACTGGAAACAACTTGCCAAGTTCTTACATTACAAAACGGGGTGTGTCCTATGCCCTCACATCCAGTGTTGTGGCCGTTAGGTGTTATACAAGATGAACGTTTATAAGCTCCCCTCAAATGCTCTCTATCCAAAGTGTTGATTATGGGCAGACAAGAGTTGGTGTGCAGATGGCTTGTACCCTCACCACCGACCTTTGAGAACTGGATTAAACAAGTAGACAACTCTTTACCTTACAAAAAGGTGGTATATATACACTGGGAAGCAATAAAGAAATTCCACTAAATATGGGAAGGATGAAAAAAACACTCCAGATAACTTGTGTCAACTGAACATTTCAAAACCTATGGTTCTGGTTAGATGCTAAGAGGTCAACATTTTGGGGCTTCCCCAGCTGTTTATCTAGCTATTCTCTCTAACTGCACAATCTCAACCTAGCATGCTGATGCTTCACCACTACTTTAAAGGTCATGCGTACTGTGAATATTCCACATTAGTATTTGTGTCTTTAAACACTCTGCAACCTACTGGCTACAATACAGGTTTAATAAGAAGATCTGCAAACTTTAGTTCATGCCTTTATTACATTCCAACTGGACTATTGTAATGCTCTCTACACCGGCCTTCCAAACAAGGACTTGTACTGCCTACAGCTGATACAGAATACTGCTGCCAGACTGTTAACAAACCAACCCCATCAGTGGCGGACACAGCCAGCAGTGGGCCCCTGTGCAAAATTGTAATTGTGGGCCCCCTATGACCTGCCGCGGCAAAATATGGGCGCGGCAAAAAATAGTGGATAGAGCCGCGGCAAAAAAATGGGCGTGGCAATGACCGGATGAGGGCGGAGCTAACTGTAACTTAAAGCGAACCCGGGGTGAGGGTTTATTTCCTTTTAAACAATACTAGTTGCCTGGCGGCCCTGCTGATCTATTTGGCTGCGGTAATAAACTGAATTACACCAGCAACAAGCATGCAGCTAATCTTCTCAGTTCTGACAATATTGTCAGAAACCCCTGACCTGCTGCATGCTTGTTCAGGGTCTATGGTTGAAAGAATAAGAGGCAGAGGACCAGCACGACAGCCAGGCAACTGGTATTGCTTAAAAGGAGAGAAATATGGCAGCCTCAATATTATTCTCACCTCAGGTTCCCTTGAAAAGTGCAACGCAAAGACAGTGGGCCCAAGTTTTGGTGACCCTTTCCCCAGAAAATTCACATAATTGTGCAGGTTTTCTCAAGAAAATACACATATATGCCCAGAAAATACGTGCAATCATGTCGGCAGATATGCCCAGAAAATACGTGCAATCATGTCGGCAGATATGCCCAGAAAATACGTGCAATCAAGTCGGCAGATATGCCCAGAAAATACGTGCAATCAAGTCGGCAGATATGCCCAGAAAATACGTGCAAACAAGTCGGCAGATATGCCCAGAAAATACATGCAATCAAGTCGGCAGATATGCCCAGAAAATACGTGCAAACAAGTCGGCAGATATGCCCAGAAAATACGTGCAATCATGTCGGCAGATATGCCCAGAAAATACATGCAATCATGTCGGCAGATTTGCGAAGAAAATACATGCAATCATGTGGCAGACCTGCCCAGAACATACACCTGCTAATATAAATAAAACAAAAACATTTACTCACCTGCAGCAGCAGACCTCCTGTCCCAGCCTCCATCCGGCGTGCAGCTCCCATGGGTGGTTGGGTGGATAGGTAGCCTAGTGGGTGGGTGAGTGGGTGGGTGGGTTGGTAGCCTGGTGGGTGGGTGGGTAGGTAGCCTGGTGGGTAGGTAGCCTGGTGGGTGGGTAGGTAGCCTGGTGGGTGGGTTGGTAACTAGCCCGGTAGGTAGCCGGGTGGGTGGTTAGGTAGGTAGCCTGGTGGGTGGGTAGGTAGGTAGCCTGGTGGGTGGGTTGGTAACTAGCCCGATAGGTAGCCGGGTGGGTGGTTAGGTAGGTAGCCGGGTGGGTGGTTAGGTAGGTAGCCGGGTGGGTGGTTAGGTAGGTAGCCGGGTGGGTAGGTAGGTAGGTAGCCTGGTGGGTGCGTGGGTAGCCGGGTGGGTGAGTAGGTAGCCTGGTGGGTGGGTTGGTAACTAGCCCGGTAGGTAGCCGGGTGGGTGGTTAGGTAGGTAGCCGGGTGGGTGGTTAGGTAGGTAGCTGGGTGGGTAGGTAGGTAGGAAGCCTGGTGGGTGGGTAGCCGGGTGGGTGGGTAGGTAGGTACCCGGGTGGGTGGTTAGGTAGGTAGCCGGGTGGGTAGGTAGGAAGCCTGGTGGGTGGGTAGGTAGCCGGGTGGGTAGGTAGGTAGCCGGGTGGGTAGGTAGGAAGCCTGGTGGGTGGGTAGGTAGCCTGGTGGGTGGGTAGGTAGGTAGCCTGGTGGGTGGGTAGGTAGCCTGGTGGGTGGGTTGGTAACTAGCCCGGTAGGTAGCCGGGTGGGTGGTTAGGTAGGTAGCCGGGTGGGTGGTTAGGTAGGTAGCCGGGTGGGTAGGTAGGTAGGTAGCCTGGTGGGTGGGTGGGTAGCCGGGTGGGTGGGTAGGTAGCCTGGTGGGTGGGTTGGTAACTAGCCCGGTAGGTAGCCGGGTGGGTGGTTAGGTAGGTAGCCGGGTGGGTGGTTAGGTAGGTAGCCGGGTGGGTGGTTAGGTAGGTAGCCGGGTGGGTAGGTAGGTAGGTAGCCTGGTGGGTGCGTGGGTAGCCGGGTGGGTGGGTAGGTAGGTAGCCGGGTGGGTGGTTAGGTAGGTAGCCGGGTGGGTAGGTAGGAAGCCTGGTGGGTGGGTAGGTAGCCGGGTGGGTAGGTAGGTAGCCGGGTGGGTAGGTAGGAAGCCTGGTGGGTGGGTAGGTAGCCTGGTGGGTGGGTAGGTAGGTAGCCTGGTGGATGGGTAGGCAGCCTGGTGGGTGGGTTGGTAACTAGCCCGGTAGGTAGCCGGGTGGGTGGTTAGGTAGGTAGCCGGGTGGGTGGTTAGGTAGGTAGCCGGGTGGGTGGTTAGGTAGGTAGCCGGGTGGGTAGGTAGGTAGGTAGCCTGGTGGGTGGGTGGGTGGGTAGCCGGGTGGGTAGATAGCCTGGTGGGTGGGTGGGTTGGTAACTAGCCCGGTAGGTAGCCGGGTGGGTGGTTAGGTAGGTAGCCGGGTGGGTGGTTAGGTAGGTAGCCGGGTGGGTAGGTGGGTAGGTAGCCGGGTGGGTGGTTAGGTAGTTGGGTGGGTGGTTAGGTAGGAAGCCTGGTGGGTGGGTAGGTAGCCGGGTGGGTAGGTAGCCGGGTGGGTGGTTAGGTAGTTGGGTGGGTGGTTAGGTAGGAAGCCTGGTGGGTGGGTAGGTAGCCGGGTGGGTAGGTAGGTAGGAAGCCTGGTGGGTGGTTAGGTAGTCGGGTGGGTAGGTAGGAAGCCTGGTGGGTGGGTAGGTAGGTAGCCGGGTGGGTAGGTAGGTAGGAAGCCTGGTGGGTGGGTAGCCGGGTGGGTGGGTAGGTAGGTAGCCGGGTGGGTGGTTAGGTAGGTAGCCGGGTGGGTAGGTAGGAAGCCTGGTGGGTGGGTAGGTAGCCGGGTGGGTAGGTAGGTAGCCGGGTGGGTAGGTAGGAAGCCTGGTGGGTGGGTAGGTAGCCTGGTGGGTGGGTAGGTAGGTAGCCTGGTGGGTGGGTAGGTAGCCGGGTGGGTAGGTAGGTAGCCGGGTGGGTAGGTAGGAAGCCTGGTGGGTGGGTAGGTAGCCGGGTGGGTGGTTAGGTAGGTAGCCGGGTGGGTGGTTAGGTAGGTAGCCGGGTGGGTAGGTAGGTAGGTAGCCTGGTGGGTGGGTGGGTGGGTAGCCGGGTGGGTGGGTTGGTAACTAGCCCGGTAGGTAGCCGGGTGGGTGGTTAGGTAGGTAGCCGGGTGGGTGGTTAGGTAGGTAGCCGGGTGGGTAGGTAGGTAGGTAGCCGGGTGGGTAGGTAGCCGGGTGGGTAGGTGGGTAGGTAGCCGGGTGGGTGGTTAGGTAGTTGGGTGGGTGGTTAGGTAGGAAGCCTGGTGGGTGGGTAGGTAGCCGGGTGGGTAGGTAGCCGGGTGGGTGGTTAGGTAGTTGGGTGGGTGGTTAGGTAGGAAGCCTGGTGGGTGGTTAGGTAGTCGGGTGGGTAGGTAGGAAGCCTGGTGGGTGGGTAGGTAGGTAGCCGGGTGGGTAGGTGGTTAGGTAGCCGGGTGGGTAGCTATCCGGGTGGGGGGCCCGACTCCTATCCTCCCTCCCTTCCTCACCTCGGGGGGCCCCCTCCCGATATGCGCGGCGGGAGAGCGAGCGGCAAATGCAGGAAGTCTTCAGGGCTCTCCAGGCATCCGCTAGAGGCCCAGCCGCTTAGTCTCCAATATGTCTCCAACTGGAGACATATTGGAGACTAAGCGGCTGGGCCTCTAGCGGATGCCTGGAGAGCCCTGAAGACTTCCTGCATTTGCCGCTCGCTCGCTCGCTCTCCCGCCGCGCATATCGGGAGGGGGGCCCCCCCGAGGTGAGGGAGGGAGGGAGGATAGGAGTCGGGGGGCCCCCCGGGGGAATAAAATAATAAAAAAAAATATATATAAAAAAAAATACTTAATGGGCCCCTGAAGAAAACGGAACTTCAGGGGCCCTCGTGCGGCGGCACGGCCTGCACGGCCGTATGTCCACCACTGAACCCCATCACTGCCACATAACACCAGTCCTGCACTCCCTCCACTGGCTACCTATAAAATGGAGGATCCTATGCAAGATCGGCCTGACATTTAAATCACTACATAATCTGGGCCCTGGATACATGAAAGAAATGTTGCAGCTGCATAGCAATCCCTGCAGTCTCAGACCCACAGGTTCATTCCCAGAGTCCACCTGAAAACTTTTGGTCCCAGAGCCTTCTGTCATGCTGCTCCTACATTATGGAACTCCTTACCTCTACAGATCAGGACAGCTCCATCCCTGGACGAGTTTAAATCCAGACTGAAAACCCCTCTGTTCAGTCAGGCGTTTGCTGAAATATAATTTTATCTTCTGTGTTAATATTTCATCCTATTACCAATGACTGAATCTGAGAGAGCCTAAGCACTTTGAGTCCTATGGGAGAAAAGCGCTATAGAAATGATATTGTAATAAACATTATATGCCATTGTCAACTGTGACATTGTCCTTCACTGTAAATTGTGTATCTACATTTATGTTTGTTATTGCCTTGCCTAAAATTTTCAATAAAAACTTTTTGGTTGTAAAAAAGATAGCAAACACACGGCCATAGACTACATGGACAAGGTGAACATCATGAGAGCCTATAGACAGGCAAAGCAGCTGTTGGATTACCAAGGACACCTACCCCACATTTTGATCTCAGGGAATTTTATTCAGTAAAATAAACAAAGAGAAAACTGTTTCTGACATTTTACATCTTTACTGCCTCTAACTGAAACCAATCATGATGTCATTTCCTCCCTTACTCTTTTTTTTCCCTCCTGCAACGTCATATCTAGCTTGCTTTATAAACACATGTGAGCACAGCATAGATCGTATTTCAGCAGCTTCTAAAGAGGGGAGGAGTACTTCCCTTCCCAGCCTCGTGTCACACTGAACTGCCTCCAACCAATCAGTGAGGAGCAGGAATGCGGAAAGGGAGATAACAAGCTTCCTTCTCCCCAGCAATATACCAGAAAGGAGCCAGGCTGACTGAAATAATATTAATTACAGCAGAAACATTTATGATTATATTGGAATGCTTGCAATGCAGGGTAGACTGCATAATAAACACAGAGCAGTGGGTAAATGGGGTAAATGGAATTTTATTTTATGGCTGACAATCTTTTTTAATGATTATTCCCTGGAAGTGTCTAAGCAGAGGCAGATGTTTGATAAGGCTTGCTCCATGTGTATACATAACTGGTGATTCTCCCTGCTTTACCCGGCTATACTTAAGGTCACAGATGGTAAAAAAATTACTCATGATTTCAGATCATACAAGAATGCTAAATTTTTTCTATCACAACATGTATACCAAGGGCCTGGTCAAGCAGATAAAAGGGATAATCGGTAACGGCAGCTCACCTGAGAGCTCACTTCTCCTCCAAGATTTATCTGGGGAAAGAGGACTTCCATCCCATTATCAATCTATGGGAGATGGATATAATGGTTTAGTTAGCCTCTTTTTGTTACAAGTTATTTTACTCTTATACAGGAAAAAAAAGAGTAGTCAAGGTCAAGAGGTTTAACTTGAGTTAATTTTCTAACCATGTGAATTTGACACGGCTTGTTGTAGTACTGCTAGTATTCGGACTTGTCATTTATGCGTCTTTTTTTTTTTTTTTAAATATATTTTATTGAGTTTTTAAAGAAAATACAACCCTCCTCAAGGGAGACATATTATAACATTTGTTACATTTTTCTGTCATGCAGTGTATTCGTCCTGTTACTAAGCGTATGACAATCCACATATATTTTTTGAAAAGCATGACTTTTCCGGTAAACAATTTGTCTACCCTTGTACCCCTTCCCACCCCCCTCCCCAAAGATTTCCTCCCCCGTCGTCAGCCCCCACTTCTGAGAAGCTCTCTAAAGGCGTACGTTAAAAAGGGGCGCTGGGAAAAAAGGGCGCCGGGTTTTTAACGATAAGCATGGATAACGTTTAAAAATGTATTGTACTGTATTTCGTTTAAAATTAATGTTTTATAAAGTTATAAATCATTAAATAATGTGCATTAAATCGGCAATTGTAAAAACGTTAATCTTTCGTTTAAATAGTGAAACGTATAATAACGTTTAAAAAAAAAAATACTAAGTAACCCTCCCTGTACCTACCCCTAACCCCTAGACCCCCCTGTTGATGCCTAAACCTAAGACCCCCCCTGTTGGTGCCTAAGTAACCCTCCCTGTACCTACCCCTAACCCCTAGACCCCCCTGTTAGTGCCTAAACCTAAGACCCCCCTGTTGGTGCCTAAACCTAAGACCCCCCCTGTTAGTGCCTAAACCTAAGACCCCCCTGTTGGTGCCTAAACCTAAGACCCCCCTGTTGGTGCCTAAACCTAAGACCCCCTGTTGGTGCCTAAACCTAAGACCCCCCTGTTGGTGCCTAAACCTAAGACCCTCCTTTTGGTGCCTAAACCTAAGACCCCCTGTTGGTGCCTAAACCTAAGACCCCCCTGTTGGTGCCTAAACCTAAGACCCCCCTGTTAGTTTTTTCGTTTAAAAAGAATGTTAAAAAAAAAAAATATGTACTGTTTTTCGTTTAAAAATAATGTTTAAAAAAAAATATTGTACTGTTTTTCGTTTAAAAATAAAATTTAAAAATGTAGAAATCATTAAATAATGTGTAATCATGAGAAACAGTAATAAAACATTAAGTCTCCGGGCGCCGCTTTTAAAACGTTATTTTTCTCCGGCGCCCTTTTTTCCTATCGGGCGCCCATTAAACGATATTTATTATAGGAGTGAATGGCGGCGCCCGATTTGTCCACTAGCCTCAGGCGCCCGAATTTACTGTTCCCCTCTAAAGTGCCTAAAAATTGACAATATAGGTTTCAACTGTTCTTCTTGGGTCCTGAATATAATCATACCTCTCCTTTTCTCATACTTTAAGTTTCCCCAAGTTGCCCTCCAAATCTCTAATGGCATACCACTCTGTGTACTTAAAAGGTTCCATAATGCCAATAATTTCCTGTGGAGAAAATGTATGTAAGATGAATTTTTCCCATATTTTGAATAATTTCTTAGTCATTTTATCTTTATGCATAAGGGTCTCTATCTTATCTAGGTAAAACATATGGAGTAATTCCTCCTGGACATCGGCCACCGAAGGAGGGGTTGGGTATATCCACCTATTATATATGGTCTTCCTGGCCGCTATCAACATAAGATGTGCAAGCATGGGGGGAGTTGAGGGAATCTCTCTTTCTTGGGGTTCTTCATTTTCTGCTGCTTTATGATAGTTGAAGAGTAGTAATTTAACCTCATTAGGCAAGTTACACTTGCACACTTGCTTCACATAGTCCTGCACCTGTTTCCAGAATCGCCTAATTATAGGACATTCCCATAGACAGTGGAACATTGTCGCATTGAGATGTTTGCATTTGGGACATTCTGGCTTGTAGTGGAGTGGGGGGGATTTATATTTTATGTTAAAGCCATATTTGGCCTTATGGATCATCTTAAAATGTGATTCCCTGCCCACCTCGCTTATAACCAGCTTTCTGATCCTCTTGTTCCCCTCTAATATATGTTCTCCCACGTTTTCTATACCAATTTCCTTGATCCATCCATTTAGGTTATGTCTGGCCCTTTTTTCCACTTCTCGGCTCAACAGAGAGGCTTGGATTTCAGATAATGACTTTTTTGTATTGTGCGGTTGTAAAAATTTATCAAATTCCGTAACCGTCATCATTGGAGATTGATTCTTAACTGATGAGGTCACAAAGGATCGCAGTTGTGCATAGTATAAGAAGTGATTTTTATTTAGGCCGTAAGTGTTGCGGATTTCATTAAACGTAAGCCATCTCCCCTGTTGCAGGGACCAGACATTACCCAATTTGGTTATTCCTTGTGCCTCCCATTGTAAAAACCCCTTGTGAGAGATCATTTATGCGTCTTTAAAGAGGAACTCCAGTGAAAATAATGTAATTAAAAAAGTGCTTCACTTTTACAATAAATATGGATAAATGATTTAGTCAGTGTTTGCCCATTGTAAAATATTTCCTCTCCCCGATTTACATTCTGACATTTCTTACAATTATGCACTATCCATCAAACCTCCAGTATTTAAACTCGCACCGGACGAGGTGCTTCAGCTCTGACTGGGGCTATTGCGGGGGGACATTGTGGTGGTGGCGGTAGCACTGAGCATTGTATATATGTATAGCACTCTGTGAAAAAGCCGTTGAGGTGAAACATGTCGAGACTCATATACCAAGCACTTTGTAAATAGGCACTCTCACTGTATATATATATATGTTCCTCCTTTGTTGTAGGCTGAGTATGTACGAGACCTCAGGGCTCCTCTGGTAGGCATATGCTCATCAGCAGACCGGAGTAGCCTGTACAACTCCCCACAAGTGCATTTACAGGTTCCTACAATTGAATGGAATAGCTACACCACACCTCATAGGTGTAGGGGATGAGCAAGGACCTCCATTTATATTTGTATTCAACCTCTACATAGAGGCTGTAGCAGTATAGATATACGCCCGAACCTGTGCATGTGATATCATTAAGTATACAGCATTTTTGAACTGACTTTTACGCTAAGCTTATTGCTTAATTAGATATACCCATAGGGCAGGTCCCATGGACTAAGTGTATGATTTATTACAATTACATGGTGACATTTTTACTGTGGGCAGGTTATGTAGCTGCTGCTAGCTGTTTGGGGCGTTGGAGACAGCCGTAAACAGCTATTTCCTGTCTGTGAACCTTGTTACATTGTGACAAACTGTCAAAAGTACCGCGGTCCTCAGAGCTTCTTGTGGGAGGGGTTTCACCACAAAATCAGCCATACAGCCCCCCCTGATGGTCTGTTTGTGAATAGCAATAGATTTCTCATGTAAAAGGGGGTATCAGCTACTGATTGGGATAAAGTTAAATTCTTGGTTGGAGTTTCTCTTTAAAATGCACAGACATTGGGGTAGGGGAATGTTGTGGTTGGGGGGGGGGGGGGCATCAGCATTGGGGTAATGGCTGGGACAACCTAACAGTGCTTACAGGGGGGTAAGTACAAGATAGCAGCCCCTGGGGGGACCCAGAGCTGTAAGGGGGCCCTAACCACTACTTCACTCTCTCCGATAAAGGGGTCCACCCTTCAGATCAGGTGTTTTGTGGCTACACTTGTTATGGGTGTGAAGATTATGATGCCCAAACTTGTTTTAGAACGCTTGTGAGATGGGCCCCCCAGGCTCTGAGGGTCACCAGGGGTAGGCAAGGGAAGGGGCGTGGTGAACATTAGGGGACCCCATCATTTTGCTGGGGGGCCCCATGATTTGTAGATACGCCCCTGAGTGTGTACTTTATACTTTTCATGGGATTGGAGATTATCAGTATACAGTATGTGATTTATGTGGATATATACGAGGGGGGCGAATCTCCCACTTATCTCCCATGTGATATAGCAATGCCTTTGCATATTTACACATGGAACGTTAAAGGCTTGCGTTCCACAGGAAAAAAATCTATAGTGCTCAAACATTTTTTAAAAAATGAAACATTTCAACATCAATTACAAATGGAGGTTGAGCTAAGATAATTAACAATGGTCTCCATCCTGAGATGAGTGAGAAATGATTACCAAGGTAGAGCTGATGTAAAGATTTTCCCTCATTTACTCTCGTGTTTAAAGTGAACCAAGCACCACTCTCAGCACCCAGGGCATTTCAATAGCATGTTAAATATGCATGCCAACCATGTGACTCATTAAAGGGGCACTATGGCGAAAAATTGTAAAATTTAAAATATGTGCAAACATAAACAACTAAGAAGTACATTTTTTCCAGTGTAAAATAAGCCATAAATTACTTTTCTCCTATGTTGCTGTCCCTTACAGTAGGTAGTAGAAATCTGACAGAAGTGACAGGTTTTGGACTAGTCCATCTCTTCATAGGGGATTCTCAGCAAGGCTTTTATTATTTATAAAGGTATTCCCTAAAAAGGATTTAAACAATGATGCTGGCCAGCTTCCCTGCTCGCTACACAGTTTTTTGGCAGTTGGACAGAGCAACTGCCATTCACTAAGTGCGTTTGAAAATAAATAAATCTCTAAGAATCCCCTATGAAGAGATAGACTAGTCCAAAACCGTTGCTTCTGTCAGATTTCTACTACCTACTGTAAGTGACAGCAGCATAGGAGAAAAGTAATTCATGGCTCATTTTACACTGGAAAAATGAACTTCTTATTTGTATATATTTGCACATATTTTACATTTTAGAATTTTTCGCCATAGTACCCCTTTAATAAAAAAAAAACCTTAAATTTTACCTCTTCTTTTTACATTTAAAAGTTTAGCAGGTTTTATTAGCCTACTTCCGAGGCCTGCCCAACCACAGAAGTTTCAGGCAGGTAAGGCCTGGTGTAATTATTTTATTGCACACATTATAAGGGTGGGGAGGGGAGGGGGGCATGGCAACTCCTATAGCTTTTAGAAACCTGGTAAATAAAGTGGTGCTTGATTCACTTTAAAGCAGGAGTTTCACCATAAAAATCTAATTTCAACAGTAACTGGTCTGAGTGTATTAACCACTTGAGGACTGCGGTGTTAACCCCCCCTAGTGACCAGGACATTTATTGCTAAAATGGCCACTGCAGCTTTAAGGCCAAGCTGCAGGGCCGAAGTTGTGTTTGTTGCAGTTGGCATTCAGTTTAGAGGTGGTGGGGGTGAGTTCCCTGGAGGTGAGAGGTCCAGGGCTTACCCACACGTCCCTCTAGGTATTGCATGGTGGTTTGGGGGCCCCAGCTAGTGAGAGAGACCTGGGGCCCCCGGCTGTCGTGTGGACCAATGTTTGTGATTTTAAATTTCTTTTTTTGCAGCTTCCAGGATGCGGTTGACAGGTGAGTGGTAAGGGAGGGGACCGTGTGGGAGATGTGCCTACACGGGGCGGGCAATTTGGTCTTAGGACAAAGGGAAGTGGCCTAAGGTAGCGCTTACACTCATCAGAAAACAAATGAGTTGTTAGAGAGCGTTTAAAGGTAACAAAGGTTGGCGAGTGACGGATGTGTTGTGGGAGGGCATTCCAGCGGACGGGTGAGGCGTGTGCAAAATCTTGTAAATATGAATGTGAGGATAAAATTCTAGAGGAGGACAACAGAAGATCATGTGCAGATCTGAGATTCCGATTGGGTTTGTATCTGGAAATTAGTGAGGATATGTACCGGGGAGAGAGATTGTGGAGAACTTTGTAGGTTAGGGTTAGGAGTTTGAACTGGATCCTCTGGTTAATTGGCAGCCAGTGAAGAGCTTGACAGAGAGGGGCAGCAGAGGAAGATAGAGAAGAAAGATGAATGAGACGAGCAGCTGAGTTCAGTACTGACTGGAGGGGGGCCAGTCTGTTAGAAGGTAGTACACAAAGTAGTATGTTGCAGTAGTCCAGACAAGATAGTATAAGAGCATGTATTAACAATTTAGGTGTGTCTTTAGTGAGAAAAGGTCAGATGCGAGATCTGTTTTTGAGTTGGAGATGGCAGGAGCTGGTTATGGAGTGAACATGAGGAATAATAGAGAGAGATGAGTCGAAAATTACCCCCAAGCACCGTGCTTTGGGAACTGAAATTATGGGAGTGTTATTAAAAAAAAGAGAAAATCCTTCTTTGGATTTTTCATCTTAACTCTGTCTATCTTGAAGCCAATCCTGACATAATTTCCTCCCTTACTCTGTCTGTGTTTGCATTGGCCACCCTCCTCCCAGTCTTCAGACACTCCCACTCAGCTCTGCAATAGAAAGTGCATTGCCATTGTGTGACTACAGCTTCTCAGTATGAGAAATATTGGCCAATCAGAGAGGAACAGAGGTGTGTGTGTGTGTGTGTGTGTGTGTGTGTGGGGGGGGGGGGGCAGGAAGGAAAGAGGCTTCAGCAAATCAGGCTGCATTAGTTTTGTTTGAGGGGAAAGTAAAGAAGAAAAAAAGAAAACCCAACATGCC
Source organism: Hyperolius riggenbachi (assembly GCF_040937935.1). Taxonomy (NCBI): domain Eukaryota; kingdom Metazoa; phylum Chordata; class Amphibia; order Anura; family Hyperoliidae; genus Hyperolius; species Hyperolius riggenbachi. The sequence continues at coordinate 421,889,132 of NC_090649.1, read as the reverse complement.
CTGCAACTTCCTTTGTGCGGCAGATGTACGGAATAAGAGCCAGGGAAACCGGGAAATGATGTTTTATGGAGAAGAAAAATAAGAGTAATTTTTAACTTTTAAATTACCTGTTTAGCATCCTTATTATTTATTTACCAGATAAAAATAAAGAATTGATTTTTTATTTTATGCTCGACAGTTACGCTTTAACAATAAACAAGGTTTGCCACATATAAAAAACCTATCTGAGTGAACAGTAAAGTACAGTGCTAAAGGAGGAGTGGTGTAGAATGAACAACAAGCTCCTAGAGATGCTTTACCTAGGTATATTTTACTCAACTGCATGTAATCAAGTACCGTGATAGAGTATTTAGAGTACCGCTTCAACCCAGCATACTATTGTCAGAGGATAAATGTTCTAAGCAGGAAGACACAGTTAACTGCAAGACATGTATGCTGCTAAAATCTCCCCCTCCTCACACTAATGCAGAAATAGAACCAGACAACAGCTATAGTTCAAATGTTATGTTTTTCTGTACAATTATCTATGAATACATCATTTTGCACATAGAAAGACTTCCTTTTGTCAGCGTAAGTGTTGATGATTGGCTTACTATAAGGTATTGTACTGTTTAACAATAGAATCCCTACAGGGAGAGGGGGGTGTTGATGACTCCTCCTAACTGGGGGTACTAGAACTCCTTTAACATGGCATTGGGCCAAGTACCTTATATGATGACTGTTGTCACTGTTTATCTAATATACAGTAATAGTGGTAAATTTATCGTTGAGTCTGTTCTTTCTGTTTGTATAAACCTAACTAGAGTGGTGGAGGTCATTTGAGGTAACATTTGTCCCTGGCAATACATGCTGGACCAGTAGAAAAGACACAGGGCTTTTACTAGTGATTTTCTTTTGGTTTGATCAGGTGAGATTACTGTCTCGTAGTCTGATTTTATGATTACAGCATGGGAAAGTCGTTTGTATGCTTTAGGCTATTGCTAGGCCTTAAAGGGACACTTAAGCCAGGAAAAAAAATGAGTTTTACTCACCTGGGGCTTCTACCAGCCCCCTGCAGCAGTCCTGTGCCCTCGCAGCCACTCACTAATCCTCTGGTCCCCCGCTGCCAGCTAGTTTAGTTTTTGCCGATAGGCCCATCAGGACAGGCCACGCGTAGCTGTTTCTGCATTCCTGGCTGTAATTAGCGCCATCGCGGGCCGCAACGCGTACAAAAATACGCATTGTCGCATTGCGAACGCATAGATATGCGGCAACGCATATTTTTGTACGCGTTGCGGCCCGCAATAGCGCTAATTGCAGTCGGGAATGCGGAAAAAGCTACGCTTGGCCAGTCCTGATGAGCCTGTCGGCAAAAACAAAACTAGCTGGCAGTGGGGGACCAGAGGATTAGTGAGTGGCTGCGAGGGCACAGGACTGCTGCAGGGGGCTGGTAGAAGCCCCAGGTGAGTAAAACTCTTTTTTTTTTCTGACTTAAGGTTCACTTTAAAGTGTACCTGAAGCCAAATTAAGAGTAAAAGTTAAATACTGTATTTTTTGGACTATTAGACTCACTTTTTCTCCCCCGAAAATGGGGAAAAAAAGTCAATGCATCTTATAGTCCAAATGCAGGGAGTTCTTGACTTGTGAACGCCTGCCAATACGAGCCTCCAACCCGCTGCGATGTCGGGAACTCCCTGTACTGTACCCATGCAGAGGAGGACACGGGGGACAAACTGAGGACACGGGGACACAAAGGGGCATAGAGGAGAACACAAGGAGGACAGAGGCAGTCACATGGGGGGCACAGTAGGACACAAGGGGGACACAGGGATACAGGAGGTACAAGGGGGCATGAGGTACAAAGGGGTCATAATCCACAAGATGCCCCTGCACCATGGATGCACCAGGTTTAGTATATATTTTTCCCCTGGTTTTTGTCCTCTAAACCTAGGTGCGTTTTATGGTCAGGAGCGTCTTATAGTCTGAAAAATATGGTACTTATCTGAGTAGAGGGACGACTCTGGATAATCCAGAGGATTTCCTCATTCCCCTCAGCTTGCCGTTTTAGTGCCACGACTCCCTGAACATATTTGTCAAAGGTCACAGGTGTAAGATGACCAATGCCTGCGCAGTAGCATGGAGTCACTCGTACATGGAGGAAAAAGCCATGCACGAGCAAATCTATGCTACTGTGTGGGCACCTGCTCACTTACTGCGACTGCATTTGTACCCGAGCAGTAGTGTGGCTTCAAAGAAGAAGAGGGTCCTGGCAAGCAGCGGTGGGCTCAAGAAGGATTCCCTCTGCTAACTTCTATATTTTTTTGTTTTTAAAAGTGACAGCAGGGGCGTAGCAATAGAGGTCGCAGTGGTCGCATGCGCGACTGGGCCCGGCTCCTGAAGAGGCGGGGGAGGGGCCCGGGTCGGCCCATGTCAGTGCGGCCAGGACTGAGTGCGGCCCGTGCGCCGTGCACGCTATTGGGAAGGGGGGAGCCGCAGCTGCGGGGAGAGCAGCCCGACCTCTCCCTCCCTTCCTCTCCCCGGGCCCCCCCCCTTCAGATGCAGAGTGACGCGCACGGAAGCGCTGTAGGCTGAAACTCACCTCCGTCCCTGCGTTCCAAGCGCCGCTGATCTCCTCTCGCTGTATAGATGTTGTTACACACTGCTTCCGGCTAAACAGGAAGCAGTGTGTAACAACATCTATACAGAGCAGGAGGAGAGGAGACCAGCGGCGCAGGGACGGAGGTGAGTTCTGCCTACAGCGCTTCCGTGCGCCGCGCACTCTGCATTTGAAGGGGGGGGGCCCGGGGAGAGGAAGGGAGGGAGAGGTCGGGCTGCTCTCCCCGCAGCTGCGGCTCCCCTCTTCATTATGGGGGGGGGACCTACCTACCTACCTACCTACCTAATCCTGGGGGGCAGCTACCTACCTATCCTGGGGGGGCAGCTACCTAATCTAACCTATCCTGGGGGGCAGCTACCTAATCTATCCTGGGGGGCAGCTACCTACCTATCCTGGGGGGGCAGCTACCTACCTAACCTATCCTGGGGGGGCAGCTACCTACCTAACCTATCCTGGGGGGGCAGCTACCTACCTAACCTATCCTGGGGGGGCAGCTACCTACCTAACCTATCCTGGGGGGCAGCTACCCACCTAACCTATCTGGGGGGGGGCAGCTACCTAATCTAACCTATCCTGGGGGGCAGCTACCTAATCTAACCTATCCTGGGGGGCAGCTACCTAATCTATAATGGGGGGCAGCTACCTACTCTAACCTATCCTGGGGGGCAGCTACCTACTCTAACCTATTCTGGGGGCAGCTACCTACTCTAACCTATCCTGGGGGCAGCTACCTAATCTAACCTATCCTGGGGGCAGCTACCTAATCTAACCTATCCTGGGGGAAAGCTACCTAATCTATCCTGGGGGGCAGCTACCTAACCTATACTGGGGGGCACCTACCTCATCTAACCTATACTGGGGGGCAGCTACCTCATCTAACCTATACTGGGGGGCACCTACCTATCTAACCTGGGGGCACTTACTTGTCTAACCTGTATTCGGGGCACCTAGCTAGCCTATACAGGTGGCAACTATACTGGCTACCTATATTGGAGGCACCTACCTAACTAACCTATACTGGGGGCACCTACCTATCTAACCTATGCTGGGGACAACTATTCTGGCTACCTATATTAGAGGCACCCACCTAGCTAACCTGTACTGGGGGCACCTATCTATCTAACCTATACCGGCGGCGCCTGCCTATCTAACCTATACTGGGGGCAACTATACTGGCTACTTATGCTGGAGGCACCTACCTGGCTAACCTATACCGGGGGCAACTATACTGGCTTACCTATGCCTGGCTACCTATACTGGGGGGACCTATAGCTGGCTATAGGGATTTGGATATGTGTGTGCGTCGGGTGTTGCCGGGGGAGGGGGGCTGTTGTTGCCGTGGGGGGGGGGGGGGCCCACATCCAGATTCCGCATCGGGGCCCAGAGGTTTGTAGCTACGCCACTGAGTGACAGGTTTGCTTTAAGCCTCATGCACATGTACGAGGACTGCCGACTGGAAGAAGTAATTATCAATCTCTCTGATTACAGTTTGGGGCTCGAAGTGGAGAACAATGTGCTTGGGGATTGCTTGGGGGTCACTAAAAAATCCCTGTTAATACCTGCTACTGCTAGTCCTACCTGCAGTAACTAAAAAGTACCTCAAAGTCTAATTTTCTAGAAACTGATAAATCCCTTGCAAATATATTGTAAGCCATAGGACTGTCCTCAAGGTGTCCTTGTAGTTTTTACACTAAAAGTGGCCATACATTTTTTTATCAAGAAATATCTATTGCATTTCTTAAATTTCTTAAATTTTTACATAATTATCCATAGGCCATGATGGAAAATTGTAATACATTTTTTGGAAAAAATTAATAATATATGATGTATTGGTTTGTTTTTTCAAGAAATACAGTCAAACAAGAAATCTCATTGAATTTAAAAAAGATCTAAAACAAAAATAAAAAAATTGGATGGTGTATGTCTACCTTAAAGTGAACCAGTGACTTTAAACTTTTATAAAAAGTTACATACTCACCCACTGTAAGGGAAGTGCCTCTGGATGGTCCAGAAGCTTCCTGTGTTTTCTTGAACCCACTGCCACTGGCCGAGACCATCTTATAGTTTTTGGCCATGCTCACCATCGTGTACGAGCGTGGCCATATTGCACATGCACAAGTATGGCCATGCTTGCATAGCCACTCGTTATTGGAGAGACATGGACATGGACAGGAGCGTGGCCATGATAATTTATCTGAAAAGCTCTTTGCAGATATATTTGAAGGGATCCCATACAGCAGTGGTAGGCAGTGGGCACCAAGATGGATCGAGAAACCTCTAGACCATGCAGATGCTTCCTTCTACCTGGGTAACTATTTTTTTTTTTGTTGCTAAAAGCCCTATTTACACTCAATGCACTGAGTTGCGCTGCTCTGCGTTGCATCCCATTTGCCAAATGGGACGCAATACCACGCAACTCAATGCAATGCATTAAGTGTAAATAGGGCATGAAAGACACAGGTTTCCTTTAAAACAGTAATGGTTTCCAAAGTTGAGAAAATACTTCAAATAGATAAACATGGGAACAAACTTACACCTTTTCTTGGTTTGGTGGATAGGTGAATGTCAGCCCAGCCACATGGCCTTTATAGAATCCAATTACTATTGCACCAGAAAGCAAAGCAATAGGGAAATGAATGTAATGTACTGCTGGGTGTGGCACAGAGTGGGGCGCATTATTTGCAAACATGGCCCATATGCATTTTTCTCCTCAGTTTTCTCCTAGGAGATAATTTTTAATATTCTATTTAAAGTAACTATTCAGCACTTTGCAATTGAAAAAGTATCAAAAAGTAGGTGAAAAAAGTACCGTCAAGAGTATTTTCTTGCTTGCTTCTGATTTAAAAAGCATTTATTGACAATTAGAGATAGCACGAACGGTTCGCAGGCGAACTTCCGGTGGTTCACGTTTGCCATGTAAGGCAAACTTTCCCGGAAGTTCGGTTCGCCCCCATAGTGCACCATTAGGGTCAACTTTGACCCTCTACATCACAGTCAGCAGGCACATTGTAGCCAATCAGGCTACACTCTCTCCTGGAGCGACCCCCCCCCCCCCCATATATAAGGCAGGCTCCGCCGGCCATTACACCCACTCGTGTTCCTGCAATAGTGAGAGAAGGGACAGCTGCTGACAGACTCTCATAGGGAAAGATTAGTTAGGCTGTTATAGGCTTGTTAGCTTGCTCCTGGCTGATTCTTATTGCTAAAATAGCACCCAACAACAGCTCTTTTGAGAGCTAATCTTGTTTTTATAATCAATTATTTTTTTCTGTGTGTCCCACTGACACTTGTGTTGCATAGACAGCCTTGGTAGTTCATACTGTGTGTATGTCACTGCCAGGCCCAACACATTCAGTGACTACCTGTGTGTGTGACAGGTGCACATTGTAATACCCAGTACTGCATATAGCTACCTGTTGTGTTCAGTGAATGCACCTCATCACTGCATATACCTACCTGTTGTGTTCAGTGAACCCACCTCATCACTGCATAGGTAGGTACCTGTTGTGTTCAGTGAACCCACCTCATCACTGCATATACCTACCTGTTGTGTTCAGTGCACCCACCTCATCACTGCATATACCTACCTGTTGTGTTCAGTGAACCCACCTCATCACTGCATATACCTACCTGTTGTGTTCAGTGAACACACCTCATAACTGCATATACCTACCTGTTGTGTTCAGTGGCACGCTTTGCGGACATTCATCGGAGAAACAACTTGCTGGTGAGACGCTTGATATGTGATAGCCTGACTTGCTGGAATTCGACCCTGGTCATGTTCTCTCGCCTGCTAGAACAAGAGAAAGCCGTCACCCAGTACCTGTACAATTACAGTAGAAGGACACAATCTGGGGAGATGTGGATGTTGTGGTCCAACAACTGCACACTGATGCGAAGTGCATACAGGCTCATGCGGCCGTTTGAGGAGGTGACCGACCTGGTGAGTCGCAGTGAAGGCACCATCAGACTTGCCCTCCATAACAGATTCTCATTAAAGGATTTAAAGTTGATTAATTTCACATATACAGCAGGGCCTCGAAAGTCCTCCTGCATTGTTATTTTTGGTCACTACCTCGGGACGTGCATGCCTGCCTGCTGCTTTCCTTGGATGTGTGGTGGTAGCCATTTCTTAGGCTCCAACTCTGGGCCAGAATCGAACCAGAATTCACCGGCCATTACCCGTGGTCACCATGGTACTGAGAAAGTACCATAGAAAGTTTCACACAGTTGAATGAATGGCAGACTTGCCCTCCATAATAATACATTCTTGGCAAATGCTTTCAATTTGGTTCGTCTTGCGCTGGGCCAAGGGTCCATCTGACCACAGATGCCTGGTCTGCACAGCACGGTCAGGGCAGGTACATTACTTATACAGCATGGGTCTCAGGCTCCCACTCTGGATCGGAATAGAACCGTGATTCCCCGGCCATTACCCGTGGTCACTCACAATGGCAGACGTGCACTCCAATAACAGATTCTCACCTCCTTGAAGAGGTGACCAACCTGATGAGTCGCAGTGAAGGCACCATCAGACTTGCCCTCCATAACAGATTCTCGTTAAAGGATTTAAAGTTGATTCATTTCACATATACAGCAGGGCCTCGAAAGTCCTCCTGTATTGTTATTTTTGGTCACTACCTCGGGACGTGCATGTCATGCCTGCTGTCTTTCTTGGATGTGCGGGGGTGGTAGCCATTTCTTAGGCTCCCACTCCGGACCGGAATCGAACCAGGATTCCCAGGCCATTACCCGTGGTCACTCGCAATGGCAGACTTGCCCTCCATAAGATTCTCGTTGCAGGTACCGAACAGCAAGCAGAACAAGTATTTAAAAAAATAGATGTAAGCTTTAACAATGGTAGAGAAAGAACCATTGAAAGTTGATAAGGCAGTCAGACATTACCTGACATCACTGAGTGAGGAAGAGCAATCTCGCCATGGTGCGCACCAGTCCAGCACTTTCGTCACTACGCAAACAGCTGTTTGCAGTGCGTTACACAGTGAGTTTGGTGTGTCAGTGTGAAGCAGTTCTCTAATTACACTCCCTGATTGATGTATACACATGCAAGATGTTTTAAAGCACTTTATGCCTGCAATTTAGCATTCAATGTGATTTCTGCCCTTAAAACTCTGTTTTGCGTCAAATCCAGATTTTTCCCCGGGACTTTTGGTGTCTATCCCACTCATCCATGCAGAAACTCAGATCTTAGACCCCTTGAAACATCTTTTCCATCTCTTTTGTGGCCAGCATTAGTGTTTCTAGTTTTCAAAGTTCGCCTCTCCATTGAAGTCTATTGCGGTTCGCAAAAGTTCGCACGAACCGAACCTTCCGAAATTCACGAACCCGAAAATCGGAGGTTCGGGCCATCTCTATTGAAAATTTCACCTAGGAAAAAACTCAGAAGAAATTACATATTAATTACATATGGGCCCTTGGCCCTTATTCAATTCTCTTTTTCTCCTAAGTTTTCTCCAGGAGATAATTTTACATCCTCTGTTTACAAAAACTTTTCAGCATTTTGTAATTGAAAACGTTCTAAAAAGTAGGATAAAAGTACTATCAAAATCATTTTGAGTATTTCCTTGCTTGCGGGCGGTTTAAAAGTATTTTATTATCAAGTTATGAAAATATCACCTAGGAGAAAACTCAGGAGGAAAACTTAATTTCATACAGGCCCTTGGTCCATCTGCAATTACGGTAACTTTTTTCTCCTGAGTTAACTCCTAGGACAGTGTTCCCCAACCCTGTCCTCAAGGCCCACCAACACTGCATGTTTTGTAGAAATCCACAGTGGTAGTTAATCAGCTCTGCTGAGACACTAATTACCTCACCTGTGAAAGTTTGTGATTTTCTGCAAAACATGTACTGTTGGTGGGCCTTGAGGACAGGAGTTTTCTCCTAGGAGATAATTTTTCATCTTCGATTTAAAATAGTTTTCCAGTACTTTTTAACAAGAAAAGTACCAAAAGGTAGGTGAAAAGGTAATATTAAAATTATTTTGAGTATTTTCTTGCTTTCTGGTGGCTTAAAAAACATTTCATTGACAAATTGAAAAATATCACCTAGGAGAAAACTCAGGTGAAAAAGTGAATTGCATATGGGCCAGGGTTGGGTACCTATATCCTAGGAGATACTTTTCATCTTCTCTTTAAACTAATTTTCAGCATTTTACAAATGAAAAAGTACCCCAAAAATGGTGAAAAAGTATCATCAAATTTATTTTGGGTATTTTCTTGCTTGCCGGTGGCTTAAAAGGCATTTTATGACAAGTTGTGAAAATATCACCTAGGAGGAAACCCCTATATGCCCATATGCAGCTATAGATCCATATGCAATTATTTTTTTTTCTCCTGAGTTATCTCCTAGGAGATAATTTTCATATTATCTTTAATTCTTCTTTCATAATTTTGCAATTGAAAAGGTACCCAATGTTGGTGGAACAGTACTATCAAAATTACTTTGAGTATTTTCTGGTGGAATGAATTCCATTTTATGAGAAGGTGTTAAAATATCACCTAGAAGAAAACGCAGGAGAAAAAGTGAATTACACATGGCTCCTTGGCTCATATGCAATTAACTTTTTCCCTTGAGTTTTCTCCTAGGAAATCATTTTTAATCTTCTATTTCAAATAACTTTTCAACATTTTGCAGTTAAAAAGGACCAAATAGTAGTTGAAAAAATACTGTCATAATTATTTGCAGTATTTTCTTGCTTGCTGGTGGTTTAAAGGGCATTTTATTCATAAGTGTGAAAATATCACCTAGGAGAAAATTTAGAAGAAAAAGTTAATTGCATATTGGCCCTTGTCTCTTACTTATGAGCACATTTAGTCAATTGGCTCGCTGCTCCAGAGACTAGCAGCCATGGTTTAATACACTACACTCACAAGCAAACATCATTGTTAGTAAACTTTCTTCATATTGCGGACCTTAAATATGACTCCTGACATCACACGTCATTTATGCACATTACATTTGGATTTGATCAGCATGGGTGAATTTTTCGAACCTGGCCTCTTTTTGACTGGCTCTGGCATCAATCTTGTGTTTCCAGGTTCACTGAATAGACCACCAGCTGAGTTCTAGAAAGTCTTTTCTAAACGGTATTAGTCCTTCTTGAGATGTTGTCCCTGCTATTAATAAAGGCTTATTTACACGGACATCTGAAAGGGGCATTCAGTGAAAACGTCTGACACTTACTGAGTACCCCCTTCCCGAACCCCCAGCATCAAAGAATGAACTGAGTCGAATGGCATAGTACTCACTTCAGTGGAACACTAGCTGCATGGTTGCTTAAACAAGACATGTCATGAACTAGGCATCTGCTACCATAGACTTTGTAAAAGCTGTGTAGTGGAGGGTAGTTGTATCCACTACCAATGTGAATTAGCACTGACATAACTGAGTGGACTGCATAATTATGGTGATGTTTGATTTTGGCACCAGTATCCATTGACGAAAAATTGGGATATTGCTCTTACCAACACTCTATGATCGGCTTTGTGACAGTATTTTTTTTCTGTATTTTTGATGTTTCTCCTCCATCCATAAGCTATCCCTAACTAATCTTCTATTGCTTGTCTCCTAAACCTGACCTCCTTTCCACCTTGTAAACCTTTTTTTAAATGCTTAACTTAAACATCCCTCTCCCAATATAAACTCTTCACTGAGTAAACCCTTCCCTCTTCACCAACAGAAAGTTAGTCCAGTGCCTATATGCAATTCCACTTTTCTCCTACGTTTTTTCCTGGGAGATAATTTATCATCTTCTATTTAAAATAATTTTCCAGCACTTTTCAACAAAAAAATACTGACAAGTAAGTGCAAAAGTACTTTCAAAATTATTATGAGTATTTTCTTGCTTGCTGGTGGCTTAAAGGGCATTTTATGGACAAATTAAAAAATATCCCCTAGGTGAAAAAGTGAATTGCATATGACCCCAGGGCCCATATGCAATTCACTTTTTCTCCTGTGTTTTCACAACTGATATTTTCACAACTTATAAAATGCCCTTTACACCACCAGCAAGCAAACAAATACTCAAAATAATTTTGACAGTACTTTTTCACCTACTTTTTGGTACTTTTTTTATTACAAAGTTGTAAGTAAGTAAGTAAGTTATTTTAAATCAAAGATGAAAAATTATCTCCTGGGAGAAAACTCAAGAGAAAAAGTGAATTGCATATGGTCCCTGATGTCTAAACCTAACCTCCCATTCAGCAGAAACACTTCCATGTCTAACCCTATCCTCCTCTTGAATGTAAACCCCCACCCAATGTCTAACCCTAACCTCCTGACCAACGTAAACCCCTCCTGATGTACTGTATAATCTTTCGCTCTTCACCAACAGAAAACCCCTCCCAATGTCTAACCCTAACATCCTCAGCAACGTAAACCCCCTCCAGATGTACTGTATAACCCCTCCCACTTCACCAACAGAAACCCTCCCTTGATGTCTAACCCTAACATCCTCACCAACGTAAACTCCCTCTTGATGTCTAACCCTAACCTCCTCAACAATTTAAACCTTATCCTGATGTACTGTATAGCCCTTCCCTGCTCACCAACAGAGACCAGTCCTGATGTGTAACCCCTACATCTTAACCGACAGAAACCCCCTCCCAATGTCTAACCTCCTCACCAACGTAAAACCCCCTCCAGAACTACTTTATAACCCGTTCCACTTCACCAGGAGAAACTATCTCCCAATGTCAAATCCTAACATCCTCACCAATGTAAACCCTTTCCTGATGTATAACCCTTCTCTCCTCACCAACAGAAACCTCCTCCCGATGTCTCACCCTAACATCCTCACCAATGTAAACCCTTTCCTGATGTATAACCCTTCTCTCCTCACCAACAGAAACCTCCTCCCGATGTCTTACCCTAATATCCTCACCAATGTAAACCCTTTCCTGATGTATAACCCTTCTCTCCTCACCAACAGAAACCTCCTCCCGATGTCTCACCCTAACATCCTCACCAATGTAAACCCTTTCCTGATGTATAACCCTTCTCTCCTCACCAACAGAAACCTCCTCCCGATGTCTCACCCTAACATCCTCACCAATGTAAACCCTTTCCTGATGTATAACCCTTCTCTCCTCACCAACAGAAACCTCCTTCTCGATGTCTCACCCTAACATCCTCACCAATGTAAACCCCTTCGTGATGTATAACCCTTCTCTCCTCACCAACAGAAACCTCCTCCCGATGACTAACCCTAACATCCTCACCAATGTAAACCCCTTTGTGATGTATAACCCTTCTCTCCTCACCAACAGAAACCTCCTCCCGATGTCTAACCCTAACATCCTCACCAACGTAAACTCCCTCTTGATGTCTTACCCTAACCTCCTCAACAATTTAAACCTTATCCTGATGTACTGTATAGCCCTTCCCTGCTCACCAACAGAGACCAGTCCTGATGTGTAACCCCTACATCTTAACCGACAGAAACCCCCTCCCAATGTCTAACCTCCTCACCAACGTAAAAACCCCTCCAGAACTACTTTATAACCCCTTCCACTTCACCAGGAGAAACTATCTCCCAATGTCAAATCCTAACATCCTCACCAATGTAAACCCTTTCCTGATGTATAACCCTTCTCTCCTCACCAACAGAAACCTCCTCCCGATGTCTCACCCTAACATCCTCACCAATGTAAACCCCTTCGTGATGTATAACCCTTCTCTCCTCACCAACAGAAACCTCCTCCCGATGTCTCACCCTAACATCCTCACCAATGTAAACCCTTTCCTGATGTATAACCCTTCTCTCCTCACCAACAGAAACCTTCTCCCGATGTCTCACCCTAACATCCTCACCAATGTAAACCCCTTCGTGATGTATAACCCTTCTCTCCTCACCAACAGAAACCTCCTCCCGATGTCTCACCCTAACATCCTCACCAATGTAAACCCTTTCCTGATGTATAACCCTTCTCTCCTCACCAACAGAAACCTCCTCCCGATGTCTCACCCTAACATCCTCACCAATGTAAACCCCTTCGTGATGTATAACCCTTCTCTCCTCACCAACAGAAACCTCCTCCCGATGTCTAACCCTAACATCCTCACCAATGTAAACCCTTTCCTGATGTATAACCCTTCTCTCCTCACCAACAGAAACGTCCTCCCGATGCCTAACCCTAACATCCTCACCGATGTAAACCCTTTCCTGATGTATAACCCATCCCTCCTAACCAATGTAAACCCCCTCCCCATATCTAACCCTGACCTCCTCACCTATGACCTCCTCACCTACCCCTTCCTGTTGTCTAGCCGTAATCTCCCCATCAACATTAACACATGACATGAAAGGAAAAAAATGAATCTTATAATCCTCAGTAGAGTCAGCACCATAAAATGTATCAAAGCTCTTTTATTGTATCAAAGTGACATGATGAGCAATGAACAGCCTGTTACAGATTGCTCATCATGCAGCTTTGATATAATAAAAGCGGGTTCATTGGAGTGGCTGTTACTTAGAAGGAGCGTGAGTAAGTTAGCAGCGCATGCTACGTTGCACTACCGCGGGTAGCATGCACATAACTCACACTCCTCCTATTTTTTGGGGGTAATAGTAGACTTAGATAACTCCACTGATATATATCTATCAAATAAAAAATTGGGCCTAAGTTAATACCTTATGTTAAGGTGAACCTCCAGACTAAAAATCTACTCAGCAGCACTGAAAAGGCTTGGTGTTTCTTTAACAGTTTCACAGCACCAGAACTTTGTTTTTCTTACCCAAGCCTCATTTTTAGCTGCACAGAAGAAAACTGCTTGGGCACTTTTCCCCTGATGCTTTGCAAAGCATGATGGGATTTCTGATGTTGTTTGTAATGCTGGGGGGTCATCCTTTCTGACCACCCAGCACAACAAGGCTAAGAGCTGGAAAATGGAAGAGGTTACACAGGCTGCCCAGAGCAACTGCAGCTACAAATAAAACACAATGGCAGCGCAGTGCGATGTTGTGCTGCCTTAGTTTGCACTGTGCTGCCTTAGCGATAGCAAGCATTCAGATAGGTACAAGACAGGACTATAGATTGGAGTGTAACTAGTAGCAACTGCAGCTCACAGTCACGTTCACAGAAGCAGAGCAAGCAGGCTAACAACAGTCACCAGCAAGCATCCACCCAGGCAAGACTACAGGATAGAACGTAACTTATAGCAACTGCAGCCTATAGTTATGTTCCCAGAAACTAGAGTAGCAGGAATACGACCATTCACCAACGTGGTAATGGCAGAATCCAAGCTATCTGGATAATGGACTTCACTGACCCACCGCGGATTCAGCGAACGTCCATCAAGCATGGAACTAGGCAATACACAATAATAAGAAAAATAACGGCTCAACTAACGGATAAATATATATTAGCAAGTCTGCATATATATTTATCAAGAAGCACAAGTAATAAGGTCGCATAGAACTACAATAACAGAACTATACAGAGTAACAAGGTGCCCAGCAGATCAGAGTACCAACCGCTATGACGGACGGGGTATGAAATGGGAGGCAGACTTTTATGTTGGAATCAGCCAATAGATGCAGGTATGCAAATCTCCACACAGCTGAAAGGTAATCACTTAATCCTGAGCTGGCTTGATTACCATTTGCTAGCTGGCTGTGAATGTAAAGGACTCCCATAAGAAATACATGCAGTATTATGTAACAACATGCATGCAAGAAATCCAGGGCTATCTGGCCGCAGCTCAGCTGTAACAAGCAATTGGTGGAATGATGACAGCACCCTGAGCTGCCCAGAACTGCAGAGCGATTGCAAATGACAATGAGACCCATTGCAAATGTACAACCAGCTAAGCCAGAACTGTCCGTTTGCAGCTCCACTTCAATGGACAGAATACGCTACAGGAGGGATCCTTACATTGTTGTTCTCCTTCTGCTGTTTTGGCGCAATTTTTTTTTTTTCAATTTTGAATTTGAGATTTGAAGCTTACACAGGACAGTTGGAACTGTGTCTCATGCTCCTTGTCACCTCCTTTCAACCAAAAAGATGGCTGCCCCCATGAAATCACAAACATTTGCCTGTTCTTTTAAAACAGGATGGGTAAGAGATTATATTACCTATCTGATTTAATTAACATAACTAGTGTAACTTAATGACAGTATGTTTGTTTAGGCTGAAGTTCCCCTTTAAGAAAGCTGTGAAATAGGGATGGTCGGAAATTCCAATTTCCTATTCCCGCAGAAATTCAAAATTTTTGAGGGGTCATTTTTTTTGCATTCTTTGATTGGCCAAATACTTCCCAGTTGACTCTGCATTCTCTGAGCCAAAACCACCCAATATTGTTGATCTAATGATCACACGGGTTAAACAATAAATAGTATTTTTTTTTAGTACCTAATAACCCCATTTCCCAGGCAAGATGCTAATCTTGGTAACGACAATTTAGGGATTTTTCAGGGGAATCAAACTTCATTAGGCAGATCCAAAACCAAACAGGTATGTATTGAGTCAAATCATCCGATAACCAATAAAATACCACTTTATTACAACATGTTAAAAAACACACATATGTACTTTTTCTATTACAAAACCATCACATAATATGTAAATGTACACTTATTACAATAGCACCAAAATCTTCCCAATATAGGTGATTTTAAAGTGGAATAATTACCCTTGTTTCCGGTCAGACCGGTAAGATCTGCCAGATGACCTTCTAGGGGCAATGTATATCCGTATCAATCTTACATCACTTTTAAATACTGTTAGATGCCTGACGAGATAAATATGAATTTCTCTTGACGCATTTCGTGAACTTTAAAGCTAGCAACGTTCACTTCCTCAGGAGTACAATCTTTCCCGGCTGAATGAAGAGTAATGTAAATGGCTGCTCTCCCCTTCCTCAAAAGAGTCCTTGCTAAATCTGTGTTAGTAAAGGTCATCCAGACCGTTTTATATAGTTTTCCAAATCCATATGAATGGACAGTTTATCAAGAATAAACAATCCTGGTTCTACAGGGATTCGATACCTCGCTTGTATATAGGCATTTTCCTAGTTCGGCATAATGTCACATGCCTCACTGTCTGTATGGCATAATGGCGTGGGGGAAATTCAATTCAGCATGCGTACTGCAATCTCTGATTGGTCCATTGCTTTCAAGTTCTGTGATTGGGCTAATATCACCGAATGGTGGTAATGCAGTATTTCTGCAGAAATCAGATTTCCGTTTTCTGCGGAATCCGAATGAGCATCCCTACTGATAAACATTATTCTTCTCTACAAAACTCTTTACAAACTCTAAAAGTACAATCTAAACGTGAAATGTAGACAGTTGCACAGATACACACTCACCTTAAAGGACATCCGAGGTGAAAATAAATTGATGAGAAAAACAATTGTATCTATCCTCATTCTCCTAAAAATGACTTTTTTTTTTTTTAAGATATCCCATAGCTTTATTTTATATTTCTATTTAGTTTTTAAGTTTTTACTGTTTCACTGTCTCTGCTCAATGACACCTTAATTGAAGTATTCCAGAGCTCAAATATATGAATTATTGACCCCTTTTATCTCTGTCCTGCTCTCAGAAGCTGTTTACTGACAGGAAAGTGTTTTATGGCTGTAATTACTTATCAATGAGGGTTATACTATAGTCTGACCCAGTCAACCTGATGTTTAACTTTTTCAAGCAGAGAAAGAAAAAACGAATACAGCAAAGTTTTTAGTTTGCTTGGCACTGTACATACACATATACAGAGGTGCCCTGGCTGTGTGATGCTCCTGTTGTTTATTGCCTGAGGAAGCGGGGCTATGCCCGTGAAACGCGTTGCCAATTGTTTATAGGAGTTTGTGAATAAATTGTTATTACTTCGACTAACAGCAATGTGTCTGCTTTGGGTTGGTTGGCCCACCACCGCCTCCCGAACATTTTTAAACAATTTTATCGAATTTTATCCTTTTGGCGCCTCTGTACATCTCTACAAATAAAAGATATCCACCCCTGGTGGAGGAGTGTTACACCCTCTTTTTCTCCTATCCACAGAGAGCGACATCTAATGCTGGGCATACACGGTACGTTTATGCGCCGGAATCGAGCCAGCGGCTCGATGCCGATGCGTCGCCGCTCGTCCACGCATGCGTGCGTGAAGCGGGAATCGATCCACGCGGTGATCGGACATGTCGGAAATTATCAATCGAGCCATCAACGGCTCGATTGATAAGAAGAATCTGGGCCGTGTATGCCCAGCATTAGTCCTGAGTGGGAACAGGCTCAAACTCCTCACCTGCCTGTACAGTGGTTGTCTTTGTGGTAACCCTGGTTTGTAAGTATAAATAACTTACGATTCATATATTCCCCAAATTTCCAATACATACTACACTATATTGGGCTCTCAGTTTTCTGTTTTATATTCCTGTACATACACATGTTTATCTCATCATGTCACCTCAGTTGTCCTTTAAAGGGACTCCGAGCAGTGCAGAAACTATGGAAAGATGCATATCATGTTAAAGCTCTCTTTCTCCTCTTTCCAATGATATTAGTTTTCGCTATTTTCGCGATTGAAATTGCCCGCGGCTCGCTACATGATAGCCGCAGCGCAGCGGCATCCCCCCACCCACTCCGATCGCCTTCGGCGATCAGAGTAAGCAGGAAATCCCGTTCAGAACGGGATTTCCTGCTGGGCTTCCCTGGTCGCCATGGCGACGGGGCGGGATGACGTCACCGACGTCATGGACGTCGTGACGTCAGAGGGAGTCCCGATCCACCCCTCAGCGCTGCCTGGCACTGATTGGCCAGGCTGCGCTAGGGGTTGGGGAGGGGGGGGGCTGCACGGCACGGCGGGTAGCGGCGGATCGGCGGCGAGCGGCGGGGATTGGAAGTTACACGCAGCTAGCAAAGTGCTAGCTGCGTGTAACAAAAAAAAATTATGCAAATCGGCCCACCAGGGCCTGAGAACTCCTCCTGCGCGACATACCCTGAGCTCAGCTCCGGATTATCGCCCAGGAGGTTAATGAACTGACACTCTCAGTCTTGAGGTAAGCCCTTTCAATTGTGTCATACATTTTTGGGGCACCTACCTTCTAGTACTGTTAGTTTCCATTCTACCTTGAGGGGAGGTTTGTTAGATTTTTTTTTGTTTGTTTTTAATTGCCTACAAGTGCATCGTCCAACCCTACATTTTTCTTGATCAAAATCATTCCGGGGTGATTCTTCCCAGGCCAATACAAGGATCACGTGATTATTACACACACTTTACTATTGTTGCAACCCAGTTTTTGGAATATTCTCTTTTTTTAATTCATCTCCTCTGGATTAGATATACTACAGGTCTCCTGGTCTCTCTCTCTCTTCTCTTTCTTCCCCTGGAAGACCTACAGGCTATCCAGACCGTTGCCTATGCAAAGGACTGTTAGTTTTCAAATTAGATCCCTACTTAAAGAGGAACTCCAGTGAAAATAATGTAATAAAAAAGTGCTTCATTTTTACAATAATTATGTATAAACGATTTAGTCAGTGTTTGTCCATTGTAAAATCTTTTAAATCCCTGATTTCCATTCTGACATTTATTACATGGTGACATTTTTACTGCTGGCAGGTGATGTAGCTGCTGCATGCTTTTTTAGCAGTTAAAAACAGCCGTAAACAGCTATTTCCCACAATGCAGCAAGGTTCACAGACAGGAAACTGCCAGGAGTACGTACTCAAGAGTTTCTTGTGGCAGGGGTTTCACCACAATATCAGCCATACAGCGCCCCCTGATGGTCTGTTTGTAAAAAAGGAATAGATTTCTCATGTAAAAGGGGGTATCAGCTACTGATTGGGATAAAGTTCAATTCTTGGTAGGAGTTTCTCTTTAAGAGTCATGGTTCATGATCATTGCCCTACGCAGAAATACCAACCCTGAGCAAAAATTATAAGCTGATTAGAGTGTACAGCCACTTTGACTGCAAACCTTAATTTGCCTTATGCAAACAGATCAAACAGATAAAAATGCCATCTTCTGTGACTAAATTTATGTGTATACTAGTCTGTATAATACATTTTGATCCCCTGAAATTATTGTTTGTGGTGACAATAGGTGCACACAGGCATTTCCTGATGTCAGCTGCATCCTTTTCATTGAGGTCTCCAGATGGATAATATGTAGTCGACACAAACCCAACAGAGCTGCTACTCCACAGAGAGCCAAGTACGTCCGCATGCTGATTCTGGGTAAATTGTTACACAAAGTTATTTCACCAGACTGTTTCAGATTACGTTAATTCATAGTGTGTACAGTGGCGTAGCTAAGGAGCTTTGGGCCCCGATGCAAGTTTAACAATGGGCCCCCCTAAGCACTCTATACATAACAATTGATACGGCGCACCAAAACCTGCCAATGGCAACTACAGTGTCAGAGATGCAAGAAGGGGATGGGGAACAGTTTGTTAGTGATTACCACTATTCAAAGTATCAATAGAAGTGATTATTATGAGCACAGGACCAATAGAGAGCTAATAATGTAGTTGAGGGATGGCCCCTTCGGGGCCCCTCTGGCCCAAGGGCCCCGATGCGGTCGCTACCTCTGCACCCCCTATTGCTACGCCCCTGTGTGTAGCTTAAAAAATACTAGATATAAAGGCAATATTGAGCCAAATGACAGAGATTGCACAGGATCAGGATTTCACAAAGCTGCTGTGCATAGTGCTGACATCACTAACTATATCACTTCACCTATCTGGGCCACCTGGATCTTCCACTAGCTGCCACGGTAATTCCTTTAGTTGGGGCATACTGCAGTGCACATACGCAGCCTGACACGTGCACTGGGCCGCCGTTCACCTGATGCAGGGAGCGTTCTGAGCCGTATGCAGATTTCTCCCGGCTACGGGAGTGTGATGGGGAGGCCAGACTATGTCTGCGCCGACTGGAGCTGAATGGCTGATTCACTGGGCCATCTAGCATATGATGGAGGCATCCTAGGAAGACAGCGAAAGGAGTAATCAGCCTGAAGGGGGCTGGAGGAACCCCCAGAAATGTACAATTTTTTTTAATTCCCCCATCTCCGGTACACTTAAAGCGTACCTAAAGCGAAACTATGGTCCCCAGTTTAACTTAACTAGAGCTTCTAATAGCACCCGGTACTTATGCTGGTCCCTCGCTGTCCTTCCGTGCTGCTCCATTCAGCTGCCGTTCCCCTACAAAACAGCCAGTGGCAGGCAACTGTACATGTGCCTCAATCACATTTCCGTGGCCGGGAGAGTTCTGCCTATGTGCGGTTGCAATTTTTTGAACTGCACAGGCGCATAACACTCTCTGCAACGGGAGAGTGATCAAGGTGATTTGCGCCTGTAGCACTTGGGCAGGTACAGCAGCTGAAGGGAGAAGAGCAGAAAACAGTGAGGGACCAGAAAGACTACAGGGGGCTGGAAGTACCCAAGGCGAACTTCTGGTCAAAAAACAGATAGAAGAAGAATAAGGGAAGCCTTTGGATCCTGTAGAGGCTTCTTATGCTGTCAGACCACCATTGCTGCTTAAGGACCCCAAAATAAATCTGAAAGAGCTTATTGGATTTCGGATCCTACCACATTTGTGAGGATCATGGCCAGGATCTTCCAGAGGGTCCCGTTGGGCAGCGGAAATGACAAGGAGGGCATTGAAGCCTCTACAGAATCCAAAGGCTTCCCTATTCTTACGTAAGTATCTGATTTTTGACCCAAGGTACACCTTCGGTTCACTTTAAAGACAGGTTTGCTTCAAGACAGTTCTCTCTTGACTGTAAGCTTGTCAAGGCAAAGTCCTGTTCTCTGTGGAACTATTTCTATCAAATTACGTATCCTGTTCCTATTACATTGCTGGATGTTATTATACCATAGACCATTATACCACTATATAAGTATTTTGTACTTGTGTTGTGAACGATTGTACTGTGTGAGAACTATGTACGTATTTATGATTCTCGCTATTGTCTGTACTCTGTACAGCGTCGCGATAACAGTACAATATGTACGGTATGATGATGCTATTCAACGGGCTTTGAATATGAATGTACAGTTAAAAACATTATGCCTGCATGTAATGTCAGCTTTGTATGTGTTTTATGATGCATTAAAAGTTATGTTTCATTTATTATAATGAGAAATGGTATCAGAAAGGTAGACCACTTTGATAATTAACTACACCACAGAAAAGAGGGGGTTGTCTTGTGTCATTCAGGAAGTATGATTCTTGGTGTAATGTTAATGGGTACCATTCTTTTTACATACTGCATAAGTGCAAGTCTGTAGAATGTACTAATTGGCTGAGACCATAGGACTGCTGAATTGTTATTTAACTAATGGTTGTGTAGTTGTTGCTACACACAAACACCTGCATGCGCGCATGCACACACATACTGACCATGGGCGTCCGCAGAGAATTTGCCTTACCTTTTAGTCGTGCTCCGAACTGAAAAATTGGCGTGGCCATGAACCATGATGTGGGTGTGGTCACAGGTGGAGCCAAATTTACATGAACTTAGCAATGGTCGGACATTAGACTAGGTCTATGGTAGGGATTAGATTGCAAGTGCCTCCGACACAGGTGCCCCCCAGTTTAGGTAGTGACAGGGAAACTTAAGCCATGCCCCCTGTGTGGCATTAAGCCACACCCCAGATTTTGCAGGAGGGTGCCAATGGGTGGGAGAGGGTGACAATGACCAGGAGGGAGGTGCCAGTGGGTAGGAGGAGGGTGCCCATGTGTGGGGAGGGCAGTAGAAAGGCAGAGAGAGTGAGAGACTACAGAGAGACACAGCTGAGAGGGAGAGTGACAGCTGAGAGGCAGAGAGAGAGAGACAGCAAAGAGAGAGAGAGAGAGAGAGAGCAGAAAGGCAGAGAGGGACAGCAGAGAGGGACAGCAGGGAGGCAGAGAGAGAGCAAGAGAGAGAAATAGACAGCAGAAAGAGAGAGATACAGTAGAAAGACAGAGAGAGAGAGACAGAAAGAGTGTGAGTAGAAAGGCAGAGAGAGAGCAGAAAGGCAGAGAGAGAGAGAGAGAGAGAGAGAGAGAGAGAGAGCACGAGAGCACGAGCAGAAAGGCAGAAAGTGAGAGACAGCAGAAAAACAGAGTGAGAGATACAGCAGAAAGGCAGGGAGAGAGAGAGAGTGCAAGCAGAAAGGCAGAGAGAGAGAGAGAGAGAGCAGAAAGGCAGAGAGAGAGAGAGAGACAGCAGAAAGGCAGAGAGAGAGAGAGAGAGAGCAGAAAGGCAGAGAGAGAGAGAGAGAGAGAGAGCAGAAAGGCAGAGAGAGAGAGAGAGACAGCAGAAAGGCAGAGAGAGAGAGAGAGAGAGCAGAAAGGCAGAGAGAGAGAGAGAGAGACAGCAGAAATGCTCCATCCCATGCCATGTGATGTTCCTCCTCTCCTTTCCATAGCAACAGACACTTCACTACCCTCTAGGCTAGCTTTCACCTGAGAGATTAAGTCCCGATTCCTGAGGATGACAGAAAGTGAAAGTTGGGCTCCTTCAAGCACTCTATAAATTACAATGAATGTGAAGCTCCAAAACCTGCCAAGGACAGTTGTAGAGTCAGAGAGGATTAAGCAGGGAAGGGAACATTTTGTCAATGACAAATCACTGTTCAAATCACATATATAAGTGATCACTACCATCATAGCACCAATGATCAGCTAATACAGCGGTTGAAGATGTTGGTGGGCTCATCTAGTCTGGGGTGCCGGGGGTTGCAACCTCTGTATCTCCTATTGCTATGCCACTGCATACACACCATCATCCACACACAATCATGCACACAAGCACACACACATAGATATACCATACACCAGCATACACACAAAATGTATACATAAAGATACATAAAGACATACACACTCTCACACACACAATCATGCACACAAGCACACACACATAGATATACCATACACCAGCATACACACAAAATGTATACATAAAGATACACGCCAACACACACACACACACAATCATGCAGACAAACACACACACACATAGATATACCATACACCAGCATACACACACACACACACACACACACACACACACACACACACACACACAGCAGAAGGTTTTGCAGGTATCACAGCACATTTATTTAGCGGGAGAAGGGGGGGGGGGGGGGGGTGCACAAAGCTGCATCACCTCCTGAGCGGTGTAACGCTCAGGTGGTTAAAGGACACCCGAGGCGAAAATAAACGAATGAAATAACCAATTGTATCTATCTTCCTTCTCCTAAAAATGAATATTTCACAGTTTTAATTTATGTTTAAATCTACTTTTTTAAGTTTTAACTGTTTTGTTGTTTTTGCTCAATGACACATTCATTGAAGTATGCCAGAGCTAAAATCTATGAACTGTTTACCCTTTTCATTTTATGCTAGGAAAGTGTTTTATAGTTGGAATTGAAGGTCCCACTGTAGTCACTTCCTGTCTGAGTCAGGACTGAGTCAGCCACTTACATAACTGATATTTAACTCATTCAGGCAGAGAAAGAAAAAAAAGGAACAAAGCCCAGTTATTTGTGTGCTTGGCACTGTACACATACTGTACATGCCTATCTCATCATGTCACATGTCACCTCAGGTATCCTTGAAGCTTTAATTTGTAAATTATATAAAAATACTTTTTTTTTTTTTTTTTTAAATCCAGACCAAGTTTTCATTATGACTTCTAAATCCTCCCCATCCTCCAGTCCAGGAGAGGTTTTGTAAAGCAGGCTTTTGTAAGGGGTGGGATTTATGGAAAGCAAGCTAGTGTTACCCTGCTACTGTGCAGACGCCCTTGACAAGTACATCAGATCACCACACACACAGTTCAGCATACACTGATTCATGCAATTCCTAATGTACCTGACATGGAAGATTGTTATGTGCCCACACGTTTTGACAAACACAGGTTTATTTATTCAACAAGATCTGAAGAGCATTGTGAAAGGATCCATGGCAGTCAAGAAAAATCATCACGCTATAAGCTGATTGTATTCACTGCTATTAGTTACAGTTCTTTGCAACAGTTAACTAAAACGCTGTAGAGACATTCAATGATTATTGCCTGATCTAATCATTTGTGGTCAGATGAGACAATAAGGCTAAAGATGACCACTAACTATACAATTCGGCGAACAAATCATTATTTGTATGAACGATCGGAAGTTATCATTTGGGGTCACTAACGGGCGAAAATCTCCTAACCAAACCAATCAGATGAATTAAATCAATCTGATTTTCAGATCCATCCCATCAATCTGATCAGATTGGAAAGAAGATTTTTGTCCGCTAGTGGTCCCAAACGTTCATTCCTGATCCATTATACAAACAATCGTTCGTAAACGATTGCTTTGGCAAATTGTATCGTTAGTGGCCACCTTTATGAGCATTGTGTAATGCCCACACTACAATGAAGGCATAATGTAACACACACTCTTCACAATAAAATATGCACGTTATTTTTCGTGGTGTGAAGAATTGGTATGTAAGGTGTACGTTGTTCCACATTATCCAGAAACGCACTGTAGAAAGTGAATATGGATTACATCAGTGGTCCTCAAACTAAAGCCCGCGTGCCGAATGCGGCCCCCTGAGGCTTTTTTTACCAGCCCCACACACACAAAATGAGTTACTTATAGATGCGGTCTGCTGCATCTTTAAATATTGGTGGCCCGCATATAGAATAGCAGTTCTGGCACCACCCCCTTCCACACTGAAGCCAGAAAGCAGTCATTTGCTGGCTTCTGGGTTATTGGGTGGAGGCATGCCCGTTTCTAGCCCCGTGCGGGGTGTGCCACCGCCCGGGGCGCTGTTGGGAGGGGGGCGTTGCAATGGAGGGGGGAAGCACCGTAGCCGCGGGGAGGGCAGCCCGACCTCTCCCTCCCTCTCCCGGGCCGCCCTCCGTGCTCCCCCCTCAGATGTATAGTGAGCAGCAGCAGCCAGGGAGGGAGCGCTGTATACAACATACCTCCCTGGCTCCAAGCGCTGCTCTCTCGCCGCCGGTCTTCTTCTCTCTGCATACACGCTTATACACACGCTGCTTCCTGTTTAGCCGGAAGCAGCGTATGTATACGCGTGTAGGCAGATGGGAGAAGACCAGCGACGAGAGAGCAGCGCTTGGAGCCAGGTAGGTATGTTGTATACAGCGCTCCCTCCCTGGCTGCTGCTGCTCACTATACATCTGAGGGGGGAGCACGGAGGGCGGCCTGGGAGAGGGAGGGAGAGGTCGGGTTGCCCTCCCCGCGGCTACGGTGCTTCCCCCCTCCATTATGGGGGACAGCTACCTATCTAACCTATCCTGGGGGGCACCTACCTAATCTAACCTACGCTGGGGGGCAGCTACCTATCTAACCTATCCTGGGGGGCACCTACCTAATCTATGCTGGGGGGCACCTACCTAATCTAACCTACGCTGGGGGGCAGCTACCTATCTAACCTATCCTGGGGGGCACCTACCTAATCTAACCTACGATGGGGGGCAGCTACCTATCTAACCTATCCTGGGGGGCACCTACCTAATCTAATCTACGCTGGGGGGCACCTACCTAATCTAACCTACACTGGGGGGCAGCTACCTATCTAACCTATCCTGGGGGGCACCTACCTAATCTAACCTACGCTGGGGGGCAGCTACCTATCTAACCTATCCTGGGGGGCACCTACCTAATCTAACCTACGCTGGGGGGCAGCTACCTAATCTAACCTACACTGGGGTGCAGCTACCTATCTAACCTATACTGGGGGGCACCTACCTAATCTAACCTACACTGGGGGCAGCTACCTATCTAACCAACACTGGGGGGCAGCTACCTATCCTGGGGGGCACCTACCTAATCTAACCTACGCTGGGGGGCAGCTACCTAATCTAACCTATACTGGGGGGCACTTACCTAATCTAACCTACACTGGGGGGCAACTACCTATCTAACCTATACTAGGGGGCACCTACCTAATCTTACCTACACTGGGGGGCAGCTACCTATCTAACCTATACTGGGGGGCACCTACCTAATCTAACCTACACTGGGGGGCAGCTACCTATCTAACCAACACTGGGGGGCAGCTACCTATCCTGGGGGGCACCTACCTAATCTAACCTACGCTGGGGGGCAGCTACCTAATCTAACCTACACTGGGGTGCAGCTACCTATCTAACCTATACTGGGGGGCACCTACCTAATCGAACCTACACTGGGGGGAAGCTACCTATCTAACCAACACTGGGGGGCAGCTACCTATCCTGGGGGGCACCTACCTAATCTAACCTACGCTGGGGGGCAGCTACCTAATCTAACCTACACTGGGGGGCACTTACCTAATCTAACCTACACTGGGGGGCAACTACCTATCTAACCTATACTAGGGGGCACCTACCTAATCTTACCTACACTGGGGGGCAGCTACCTATCTAACCTATACTGGGGGGCAGCTACCTATCTAACCTATACTGGGGGGCACCTACCTAATCTAACCTATGCTGGGGGGCAGCTACCTATCTAACCTATACTGGGGGGCACCTGTCTAATCTAGCCTATACTGGAAGGGGGGGGCAGCTACCTAATCTAACCTATACTGGGGGGCACCTACCTATCTAACGTATACTGAGGGGAACCTACCTATCTAACCTATACTGGGGGGCAGCTTCCTATCTAACCTATACTGGGGGGGGGGGCAGCTACTTATCTAACCTATACCGGGGGCACTTATCTAACCTGTATTGGGGGCATCTACCTACCTAGCTAGCCTATACAGGTGACAACTATACTGGCTACCTATATTGGAGACACCTACCTAAATGACCTATACTGGGGGCACCTACCTATCTAACCTATGCTGGGGGCAACTATTCTGGCTACCTATATTAGAGGCACCCACCTAGCTAACCTGTACTGGGGCACCTACCTATCTAACTTATACCGGGGGCGCCTGCCTATCTAACCTATACTGGGGGCAACTATACTGGCTACCTATACTGGAGGCACCTACCTGGCTAACCTATAGCGGGGGCAACTATACTGGCTCACCTATGCCTGGCTACCTATACTGGGGTACCTATTCTTGGCTACCTATACTGCGGGCACCCATACCTTGCTCCGGGGGGGGGGGGGGCGCAATTTTTACACCCTCGCCCTGGGTGCATTTTAGCCTAGAAACTGCACTGGGTGGAGGGGATGACTTGTAACAAGCATAATCACATATATTTTGGTCAGTGCTGAGCAGGAATATTATGATTCCTTTGCACTGCATAGGTTTCTACAGAGATCATGTGTGTATGGGTGAGATTGTGCTGCCGGCCATGGCTCACATAAGACTTGCTATGTTAGGGTCACAATATCTGCACTGTATTGGTGACATAATAGCTACACATGCTGTGTTGGAGGGCATACTATCTGCACATGCTCTGTTGATGACATAATATCTGTACTTGCTGAGTTGGGGGCATAACATCTGCTCTGGTTAAATGGGAGACATGAGGGCTGCCCATGTTAATAGGCGCTGTCTACAATACCTAGGCTCAATGTTATTTTTTCTCTACATCATTTCATGTATACTCCGGCCCCCCAGCAGTCTGAAGTATGTTGACCCGGCCCTTGACTGAAAAAGTTTGGGGACCCCTGGATTACATGATCCATTTTTGTGAGCAGGCCCATACAATTGTATGAGCACATGTGGCAATGCAGCGCATTTACTGGTACTAACCTCAAGAGAGCACCACCCTCGACTTAGTTTGTGCCATGCGTGTTATATATAAATAATGCACACATTGCTTTGTAACATGCAGTTTAACATGCAGAGCTAATAGTGTAATGGGTAGTGCTCCCCTTAAATGATAGATAGCTACATGTCATCTACCTGAAATATTGTTTCTCACATTGCCCTTGCTGACACTATCCACACATACTCGCACAAAATGGATGCGCTTGTACAGGGGCGGGAGCATGGCCGCAAACAAGAAAAACAAGAAGAAGAGGAACACCACGAACAGCATCGATGAGATGGGGGGGGGGGGGGGGCTTCCCACTACTTAGGTAAGTATTGTATTTTACTCTTTTATTTTTGTAAGTCACAGGTTTGTGTTGAAGGGAGCCTGATAAAGGTCATTTAGAGGCTGACAACCTTATGCCTTAGTAGGAAGCTGTCTGGCTGTCATACAGTGGGTTTGGTAGCACACCTTATGCAAGAATAATGCAACAAAAACATATCCATTTGGATGCCATATAGGCGCAAAGAAGCAAATGACCTTGAACAATATGCACCTTAATTGACAAACATTGTGCATGTCAGCAGGGCAGTTTCTAGGCTAAATTGCACCCAGGGCGAGGGTGTAAAAATTGCACCCCCTTCCGCCTCTAATCATTCCCCTCCCAACTGTACTGTACTGTCCTAACCCCCAGGACTATTGATATTTACAACCAGCACTGGTCGCCATGTTGGTTGTCCAAAAAGATCACTATCCTGACATTGGAGTGGAATAGAGTTGTTCACATTGTTGTTTGCAGCAGTTGACTTTTTAATCTGAGTATTCTCCTAAGAGATAATTTTTCATATGCTATTTAAAATAACTTTTCAGCACTTTGCAATTGAAAAACTACCAAAAAGTACGTTAGTTGAAAAAGTACTGTCAAAATTATTTTTTTGCTTGCTGGTGGTTTAAAAGACATTCATTGATATCATATGCAATCATCACCTAGGAGAAAACTCAGGAGAAAAAGTGAATTGCATATGGGCCAGTAATTGTGGAACTTGGTGCTGCAGCATATTCAGTCTTATGCTGCCTGTAACATTTGAATGGCTACTGATGGCAATTTACATTACTTACAAAGCTATGGGCTAACTCCATGCAATGTTTCATTAATATGTTCACCACTTACATTTGTTTAGAACCTGCTAAATGGGAATGTTAGAAACCTGTGTGAATGTAGTCTTGTAAGTGCCTGACCATGGATAATGGTTTTAGACAACATTGTTTTCTTTAATGAGCCATGCACCATGTGACTCGGCAGGGTTTCGTTATAGTTCATCCAGTGGGCAGCAACTCACATGCAATGAATGGCTGATTTGGTTTCTTTATAAAATATGGAACTACTGTGTAGAGGGCTGGTTCTAGCTACAATGAGGCATTGGGACAAAAATAGTCATTGCTGCTATGGGGCGCCAAGTTTTGGCTCTCCGCTCTGAGAGCCGCGCGCCGAAATCAGCTGATCCGATTATTCACCACCTCCTTTTCCTATACAGAGTAAGCACACAGCATCTCCACTGTCATGTGCCACCATAGCTGGTGGGGAGGAGGGACACCTTGGGGGACCCCTCCAGACTCTGGGGCCCTGGGGCAATTGCCTCTATGGAAGCGCTGGCCCCTGACTGTGTAAGTCAGGGCCGGGCCGAGGCATAGGCTGGAGAGGCTCCAGCCTCAGGGCGCAGTGTAAGAGGGGGCGCAGAATTCATTCAGCTGTCATTCCTAATTGTGTTTGAAGCAGAAAGAAATAAGAAAAGGGGATACATGGCAGTGACTGCAAGCCAGATAACTAGATATTAAGGTGTTGGGGAGGTTGTGGGCCCTGTGGCCCTCTTAGTCTAATAGCAATCAGTGTTTGATGGCTCGGGTGGCAGGGATGGAGGGGCGCACTTTGGTGTCTCAGCCTTGGGTGCTGGAGGACCTTGCCCCGGCTCTGGTGTAAGTTATCTGTTGTTAATATGTTTGCCAATAAGACATTCCACAATTGGCTCACTTATCTGCCTTTATGTCCACATAGGCCCTGAAGAAGGCCAAGTCGTCCAGGAAAACCTTGTGTCATGTCCACTTTTTGAATGCTACAAGATGGTCATAACATGTGTCTTCTATTTAGGAAACTTTGACGAGAATCAAAGTGAAATGTTGGTTTTGCGAGAATCATGTATCAATGGTACCGAAATATTGTTGTTTTTTTATTGTTATTACCTTTATATTTCAATTTGCAGTCAGCTAAAAGTCACAAAAAAATGACAGAAAGTCCTCGTTCACATCATTTAGCGGAGATGGGCGTGCGATTGGAATGCAATGCATACGATCGCACGCCATCTGCGCTACTATGCGCTGCGATTCCCGAAAAAATGCATGCAGCAGTGCAATAGCACATCTCACTGCTGCGCAGCGCATATGATGAGAACGGTAGAAGGGCTGTCTATGCCTTACTTCCGCTCTTGTGTGTTGCACACTATACGCGCTACTGAAATGCGCATGGCAGCTCATATAGTCTGAATGAAGCCTAAAGGTGATTTCAACCCATTACCACATGTCAATGCACTGCCCATACATCTGTATGGCACTGTTCACTCCTCTGCATTGTAATGGACCACATTATCCAAACACACTTTTTACAGGATAACGTGCAAAAACATGTATGTTACATGTCCATTATTCATGCTATGAAAATAATGTGTATATTTTAACATCCACAGTGTTTGATGCATTATGACCTATGTTGTAGCATATATTGTATTAGAATAAGCCCAAATGGCACTTATATTTGACTCTGTACTCAGTTTGGAGTTCAGCCTGCACAAGTATTTAGCTCTCTCTGTACCAGTAAAGGTAGCCATACATCAGGCGACTTGGCGGCCGATCGACCATCCAATTTAGATTATTATAATCGAATTGGGTGAAAATCGGTGCCGCCAAGTGCATGCCTGACCGACAAAGTGACCAATTTTGGGCCGGAAATTGGTCGCATTGTCGATAGCGCATGCTGCAAGATGTTGAGCCGACTTCCCCACGATCGACGAAACCAACCGCTGCAATGCCGCTGTGCCCCTAATGTCAGTGTCCCCCGTGCCAGTGTAAATGTATACATTACCTCTCCGCGGCCTCTGTTTGTCCCCCGCTGCTCCGGGCACATTATCCTCTTCCGCATACACACACGTCCCAAGTGGCTTCCTGGTAAGGGCGTGCATATGACATCACACACGCGCGCCCTTACTAGGAGACCACGGGAGCGCGCATGTATGCGAAAAAGGAATGCCAGAAGCCTGCGGGGGACTAGTGGAGGCCGCGAAGTAATAAATACATTTACATTGGCACGGGGGACACTGACATTAGGGGGGCACATCGGCGAGGGCCGATTCCGGATTGATTTCAGCATGAAATTGATTGGGAATCGGCCTGTGGTGTATGGGCAGCTGACAGAACTCTCTCTTATCAGATTCGATAAGAGAGGGATTTGTCTCTTGGTCGAATCTGCTCATACATCAGAACAGTAGCAACTGTATTTCTTTTCCAGACCTGTACTAACTGAGAATTAACTGAGCAGCAGGCAGCAACTTTGACATGCCCAGTCTCTGTTA
Organism: Hyperolius riggenbachi; assembly: GCF_040937935.1. NCBI lineage: Eukaryota > Metazoa > Chordata > Amphibia > Anura > Hyperoliidae > Hyperolius > Hyperolius riggenbachi. The sequence continues at coordinate 421,858,260 of NC_090649.1, read as the reverse complement.
GGGCTGGTTCAGACGGACGCTTGCGGAGTGTTTACCGCAAGCGTTCGGACCGTCGCGGTAAACGCTCCCATTCAAGTGAATGGGAGCATTTACACCGAGCTTTTGCGCGCTTTTACCCGAACGCGCCGTTCGGGTCCCGATTTTCGCGAGCGTTCTGGCAAACCCTGGCAAACCCTGGAAGCAACATGTAGCTTCCAGGGAGCGGCCAACCGCGACGGCTAATGTTGCCCTACGGGGAAAAAAAACGCGACCGCATCACGACGCGACCGAAGGCTACTGAAAGCCTGACCGCGCAGCCGCCGCAACGCCCCAAGACGCGACGCTACACAGACGTCCGTCTGAACCAGCCCTTAGGGTGAGTTGAGCAAGTGCCATATTCACATGTTTGCATTGTAATCAACCACATTATCCAAGCACACATCAGTGCTAAAACACGCCCATTACTTAGCAATTGTTCATTGTATGAAAATTACATGCACAAAGCATTTCAGCATGCTCAGTGTGTGTTGCATTCTGCCAACATTGTAGTATGAGCATTACGAAATTCATATTTGCCTCAGGGTGACCATGGTAGAAGCAGTAGAGTATTGTACTGTGTTAGCCATCAGTAAAAGCAAGAACTTTTGAGTCAGGATGGTACCATTTATTGGCTAACTTAAAGTGTAGCCGAGGTGATATGTGACATGATAAGATAAACATGTGTATGTACAGTACAAAACATATAATAACCAGGCTGTTTCATTTCTTTTATTTTGCTGCCAGAAAGAGTTAATTTCTAAGCACAGAAGTTACAGCTTCTGTCTTGTCCGTAGCTTGTCAGGAATAGGGATGATCAATGAGATGCAAATTGTTCCGAAATTATGCTAATTTGTATGCAAAGGTATGCAAATGTAGTCAGGAATATACAGTGCTGCCCATAATTATTCATACCCCTGGCAAATTTTGACTTAAAGTTACTTTTATTCAACCAGCAAGTAATTTTTTGATTGGAAATGTCATAGTTGTCTCCTTAAAGATAATAAGACAATGTACAAGAGGCATTATTGTGGGGGGGAAAAAACATTTCTCAGCTTTTTTTACATTTGAGAAAAAACTGTCCAATCCAAAACTATTCATACCCTTCACAAACTGTCATAGTGTGTGGAAAAATCCAAAGTTCTATGCCATTCTAAATAGTCCAAGCTGTTCTAAAGCATCCTAATTACCCTGAGTAATTGGGAACAGCTGTTTTAATCAACTGAACTGGTGAAAAACAGCAGCTCTCTGCAGTTGGTTTGTGGACAGTTATGGCTAAGACAAAGGAGCTCAGTGAGAACCTGCGGCTGCGCATTGTGGCTGCTCAATAATCAGGAAAGGGCTACAAGGCCATTTCTAAATGTTTTCAAGTTTCGGTGGCTACAGTGCACAGTATTATTAAAAATACAAGATGTTTCGCACTGTGGAAAATCTCAGAGGTCTTGTTCGGAAGCCAAAAGTGACACTTGTGCTGTCCAGGAGGATAGTGAGAAAGGTGAAAAAAGAATCCAAGAGTCACCACCAAGGCCATCCCGGCAGAGGCGGGACAAGGTCCTCCAGCACCCAAGACTGAGACACCAAAGTGCGCCCCTTCATCCCTCCCACTCCAGCCCTCACACACTGATTGCTATTAGACTAAAAGGGCGACAGGGCCCACAACCTCCCCAACACCTTAATCTCTAGTTATCTGGCTTGCAGTCACTGCTATGTATCCCCTTTTCTTATTTCTTTCTGCTTCATACACAATTAGGAATGACAGCTGAATGAATTGTGTGCCCCCTCCTACAATGCGCCCTGAGGCTGGAGCCTCTCCAGCCTATGCCTCGGCCCGGCCCTGCATCCCGGTGAATCTGGGCTCTGCTGGTGACAATGTCCCAAGGGAGACAATACATCGGACACTGCCCACTGCTGGGTTCCACGGATGCAGAACAAGGAGGACGCTACTTCTCTAGATAATGCACAAAAAAGCTCACTTAGCCTTTGCAAATGCTCATCTAGACAAAGAAGAAGACTTCTGGTCTTCTGTGTTAAGGTCAGATGAAACAAAAATGTAATTGTTCGGTCACAATGATGTTTCCTTCATTTGCCGTAAAAAGGAGAAACCTTCAACCAAAATAACACCATCCCCACTGTCAAACATGGTAGTGGGAACCTAATGCTTTGGGGTTGTTTTTTCAGCCAATGGACCAGGGAACCTATCACTGTAAATGGCACCATGAAATAAGAGCAATACATGAGGATTCTCAACGACAACATCAGGCAGTCTGCAACGAAACTTGGCCTTGGTCACCAGGGGAAATTTCAGCATGACAATGCCCCAATACACACAGCAAAAGTGGTTAAGAAATGGTTAGCAGACAACAACTTTAACGTTTTGGAGTGGCCCAGACAGAGTCCTGACTTGAATCCAATTGAGAATCTGTGGAGGGAGCTAAAGGTGAGGGTGATGGCAAGAAGAATCTCCAACCTAAAAGATTTGGAGCTCATTGCTAAAGATGAATGGGCAAAAATACCTGTGGAGACGTGCAAAAAGCTGGTCTGCAATTATAGGAAGCGTTTGATTGCTGTAATAGCCAATAAAGGTGTTTCTATTGATTATTGAGAAGGGTATGAATAATTTTGAACTGGATACTTTTTGCTCAATTGTAAATAAAAGCGGAGGAATGTTTTTTTTACACAATAATGCCTATTGTACATCGTCTTATTATCTTTTGGGAGACACCTATGTCATTTCCCATCAAAAAATTACTTGCTGGTTGAATAAAAGTAACTTTAAGTCAAAATTGCCAGGAGTAGGAATAATCCTGGGCATCACTGTAGTAAACCTCACTGATAAGGTAATTACAACCACAAAAGTTTTCCTGTCAGAATCCAACTTCTGAGGACATAGGGCCATATGCAATTTGCTTTTTCACCCGAGTTTTCTCCTAGAAGATACTTTTTCATCTTCGATTTCAAATAACTTTCCTTCACTTTTCAACTAAAAAAGTACCAAAAAGTAGGTGAAGAGGTACTTTCAAATTTATTTTGAGTATTTTCTTGCTTTCTGGTGGCTTAAAAGGCATTTTATTGACAAGTTTAAAAATATCACCTAGGAGAAAACTCAGGTGAAAAAGTAAATTGCATTTGGCCCCTGGAGAGATAAAATACATTGACTATTTTCTAACTCTGGGACACTTAATAGGCTGCCACTGATTAGAGACCGTAAAATATTCAACCTACTTTGTACATTCTTAAAGCAGTAGGATCAGTCATACTATGCCAGGGAAAAAAACACATATATATGTAGATAAATACTTGATCTACTTACATAACAGATGTATTATACTGTCCACGTTTTGATTTCAGTGAATGTTATATAGTAAATGATGAGAATTCTGTTAGTGGTGGGGGCCATGTCTTTTACACACAGTTAAAGGCCCGTACACACGCCGGACTGGAGGCAACGACAGGTCCGTCGTCACCTCCCACTGGGTGGGCGTTCCAATGACAGTCCGGCGTGTGTACGCACTGTCGGACTGTCGTTGGAACGCCCACCCAGCGGGAGGTGACGACGGACCCGTCGTTGCCTCCAGTCCGGCGTGTGTACGGGCCTTAAGGCTAACTCGTGATGTCATTTCTGCCCTTTACTTTTTTCTTTCTCCTCCAATCGCTGAGTCGCCTCAGCCTTGCTTGTACACACAAGTGAGTAGGGGATTAGGTTTCAGATAAGAAGCTGGCAGGGAAATAAACGGAAGAGGAGGAATAGATTATAGATAAAAAGAACCCCCGGCATGCAATTCTTTGGCACCGACTACTAAAGGGCCAGTGCTCCTTAAGAATGTGATAACTCCAAATCATAACAGCAGAAAAAGTTTTGAAAGTTTTGAATGCAGGATTAGCATCTTTATCACTTAATACACCCAGACCAGTTGCTGTTGAAATTTGAATTTTTATGGTGACGATACCGCTTTAAATATGAAAGTAACCCTGGGTTACTTAAAAAAGTCAGTGTAAATTTAAAGGGATTGTTCATTTTAAAAGTGGAGATTCGCTTTATGTCGTAGAGATTAGATTTCACCAGGAGTGCATGCCTACCTAATGGCTTATATTCCTGTGTACCTGGGTTAGGGGCTTCCATCCCGGAAGGCATTTTGTGCACATAACAGTTGAAGCTGAAAGTGACATTAAAGGACCATGATCACAAAAAAAATTAAATAAATGAAAATATACATACAAATAAAATATACATTTCTTTCAGAGTAAAATTCACTATAAATTACCCTTTTCCTATATTGCTGTTACCTACAGTAGGTAATAATAAGCTGACAGATCTGACAGATTTTGCACTAGTCCATCTTCTCATGGGAGATTCTTAAGATGGCCACTGACAATCTTTTTCATCCAATTTTACCAAATCTATGTTGTATAAGGATAAACTGAGTGAATATACTGAATGTATAATTTAGGCATTCCCTTATATTACAATAGAAATTGTAAGATTGCATGAAAAAGATTGGATCATTAGTTGCTACCATAAGTTTCACTTTTATTCTTTACAAAAGCATTCCCTGGAAATCAAAGCATCTATACAATGATGTCAGCTAGTTTCCCTACCTGTTTGCACAGTCTTTTAGCAGTTCAATAACCACATTTGTAAAGAAATAACTTAGAATCCCTCCATAAGGAGATGGACTATTCCAAAACCAGACAGATCTGTCAGATTTTCACAACCGACTGTAAGGGACAGCAACATAGGGAAAAAGTCGTTTATAGTACACTTTACTCTGAGAGAAATGTACATTTGCATGTATGTATTGGGTGTTATAACATGCAGAGTGTGTGTTGCATTTGTCTTTGTCATAGGACAGGTGTTACCCAATGCAAATAGCGTGAACTTAGCCGTCATCTAAGAACTGGACTTGTCACTTATAGCAGCCAGTAAGACTGACCCATTCCTCAGTTCAAAGTAGAAGTCTAATTGGTTGCTATGAGCAACAGGCCCAGATTTGCTCCAGTGTACTTTAGCCGCCCTGCACTGACTAACCAGACTTAGTAGTTCCAACAATAGAGTATTTCATGTCTTTACAATATGAACAAGAAATCTATTTTATGTAATCCGCACAGTAATTGCTGGAGCAAATTCTGACTAGGCGCTAAGCAAACCACATTTAACACTTATTCTTCTGCCATTTTTGTTTAAACTGCTACAACAATGAATAGAAGGATACATGAATAACGTGTCTGCATTATGTAACAAACGTGCTATAACATCCAATCACTTACAAGTATATATTAATGAAGCCTAAATAATTCTTCACTTAACGCAATATCCAATAATGATCTATGACAGATTGTTACTCCAGCATCTTAAAGGCTTTCAAACAGTTCTGCAATAGAAGAATCTATTTTTGAACTCATAAAAACGATTAGGTCAATGAGTTTTATTGTGCCAGGTATATGCCATAAACAGGCTCATCTCCCTAGGTGTACACAGTTTTCTGTATGTATCACAGCAAATGTAATATTGCTTATCAGTATATCCTGTGCAATGCACATCATTATGTATTATTATATCAGTTAGCTTGATTTTTACTCTTGGTGAAACTCGAAAAAATCAGAATATTGTGCAAAAGTCCATTTATTTCAGAAATTCATCCTAAAATGTGAAACTAATATACGAAAGAGGGACTCTTTGCAGGTGTTTTGGAATAATTAGTTGGTTAGAGTCTGACACTTCGAAGCTAGAATATTGAACCTTTTCATAATAGTCTAATGGACTGAGATTTTGATTTGGGGGTTCTCATAAGCGGTAAGCCATAATCATAAAAATTGTAACAAATAAAGGCTTAAAATATCTTGCTTTGAATGTAATGAATCTATTTAATATATTAGTTTCACCTTTTAGGTTGAAGTACTGAAATAAATGGATTTTTGCACAATATTCTAATTTTTCGAGTTACACCTGTATGCAGAGTGCTGTGAGGGCAAATATTGTATTACTCCTTATGTCAGCTGTGTCCTGGAACTGAAAGTTAGCAAAAGCATATTGTCATATGCAGCAAAAGCTGTATTGTCATATTGCTGTATGTCACCCCTAAATATTGTCTGTAACCTAAATTAATGTTCAGCGCTGCGTAATATGTTGGCGCGTTATAAATATAATAAATAAATAAATGAATAAAAGCACATCATAACTAAAATGTCTATAATTATTATATAGCTTGGTTAACTTCAAATAGTACGGGGAGGTAATGCAAAATATAATGTAATAAACATAGCAGTGTAATAATAATAATAATAATAATAATAATATAAACACATAATAACAATTCCAGGGTAGATTGTAATCTCACAAGGGCACAGTTCCCTCCCTTATTGCTGTCTTGCAACACCTGTATTTTTCTTAGAACACTTGAACTGTCCTATTTGTATATTGTATACTTCCTTTGTCTCATGCACCCAAGTCTTGTTACTATATTGTACAGCGCTATGGAAGATGGTGGTGCAATATAAATCAAATAATAATATCAACCGTTTTCTTATTTGCAAAATACAATTGTGGTATGTAAACACCTGCCCTATATCACAACTACATTTCTTTAAAAATATAATTGTGTCATAGCGCTATGTTAAAAGTCACAATGCAAATACTAAGGAATGCAACAGAAAGTAGCTTTCATGGTAATCCTAACAAAAAATCCCAATAATAATAACAGCAACAAAAGTTGAATAGCTGTAGTGAATCCTAACTGTAATAAATATGTGTTAGTGGCTACATTGGCCTCAATTCACTAAGCTTAACTCCTGGCTTTAATAACTCTTCTGAGCTGTTTTACAGTTATCACAATTATATCACCATGGTGATAACTGTAAAACAGCTCAGAAGAGTTATTAAAGACAGGAGTTAAGGTTAGTGAATTGAGGCATTGTAACAACTGTAATATGTCCTAATGATAGTAAAAGGCTTGAAATAATAGGTAACAGTAAACTAAGCAAGGTACAGTCTCCTAATGCATGGTATACTGGATGTCTTGACAAGAAGGTGATTTAACAATAATGTGGAAAAGAAGTGACACGTTTCAAAATGATTTATTAACTTCTCTTGAGAGCAATCCATTGCAAGTTACAAAATAGCAATTATCCCCAGTACTTAGAAATTGCATTATTTCTGTACAACCTTGTACATAGCAACAGGCAGCTAGACCTTATTATTATTAGAACTGTCTGTAATATTCATCTCGTTTTGCAGAGCCTAATATCAGTGCCTTGATGTCACTTCTAAGCTTGGGGATGGAAACAAATATTGTTTGTAGGGTGAAGCAAGTCTCTAGAAATTCTTCAAATTTCCAACTCTGTTTTAGATCAGCTTCCTGCCCCTCCTCCTCCACCCCTTTGTGTAGCTTCCACAATTTCGGTTAAATTAAAAGACAAACTAGCAGCCTGGACATTGTAATATCTGCAGACTGGTTTGCATTATGGAGCCTCTGAGATGCAGATGAACTTAGGGTTTTTTTGTTTTTTTTGCTTTTGTCCTGCTTGGGCCAAGAACTGTTCTGTATGGGGGACTCTTATCCTCCTCTTCAGTTAATGAGCTTCACCTAGTCCGCACATTCGTATGCTTATTACACATCTGAACTGCAAGGCTTGGAGACATGTTTGTGCTGAAAAGCAACAAAGATCCGTCAGTTCAATGCTTCTGCGCCCAAATTCTGCCAGGAATGTGTCCTCATCATAGATTAAGCAGCCCCCCTGCCTAACTAGATCCACCTGCTTTCTGCTGCTGCCCTATAGACTTCATAGGACTTGGGACTACCAAGCGCATCTCTCTCCAACAGTGTAATACAATGAAAAGACGGGACAGACTAATGAAAAAAAACAAAAACAAAGCAAAAACAAAACAAAAAACACCACCCGGTTCTGTTTTAATGAACCCAGGCATCGGTGTTTAATTTAGGGAGAAGAATGGGGTACTGAAACACCTGGAAACTGCAAAGAGGATGTCCAAAGGATAGAAGTCCATCCCAAAACATCTGAGAGGAGGCTAAAATAATGATCATAAAAATATAAAAACATACTAAGATCCTTTCTCCCACACATGACAGATGTATAGAAATCACAGGAATATACAAGCTGTAAGAGACTGACATGACAATAATATAACTAAAAAAAAAAAAGAATTCTGCATGATCACATGAATAGAATTGCTGAGTCTATTCAACCTCTGCTCTTTTTCTTATTAAATTATGACTAAATACATTATCCGTATTTGAATAATTGGGTTTGAAGGACGATGTGGAATTCATTCTCCCCCAGATATCGGTAACACTGACAAACATTTATTAAAAATAATAATAATAATAACAGTTCCTAAAAGTAAGACAGAAAACTTTTAAAAGCAATATAATAAAAAAACTAAAAATAAATAAACAGGGCAGCTTAATCTGGCGGGTGCTGCTTTACCAAACAAACAGGATGAGAGTGGAAAGACCTTACCTATAATGACCTCCAAGTTAGCAATTTTGAATTTAGCGGCTATGAGAATGGTTTCACTGACATAAAAGTAATATTAGACTATTAAAAAAAATGTTCTGGATCAAGAAAAACAAATCCTCCGCATTCATACTGGCTTTCAGTTACCCATTAACCGACAAAATACTATAACAATAAAAAAAGGAGAAAAAAATCATAGCAGCTAATTTTAGGGTTTTCTAAGGAAAAAGAAATTCCAGGTTTATATATTTATATATATTTATATATAACACATACCACCCTAGACAATAAAAGAAAAAAAAAACTTCTATAAAATACTGTAAAGAGAAAAATGTCTATAAAATACTATAATTTAAATTGTTCATTATTCAACACATGCCAACAGCCCGATCAGTCCATACTGTATGTAGCTTGCAGTCTTTTTATTTTTTGTAAACGCAATTGTCAGTAAAGTATTCTGGTGCTGTCATTTATTTGTTGCGAGGTAGTTTTTTATTTTATCTCGCTATACAAAAAAATTAAAAACAAAAACCCACAACGTTTTTTTCCCCATATTATTTTCATGTTTCCCTATTTGTCCATTGGGAAACAAGGGATTAGTCTATGGGTGGCAGGTACAATACCTGTGCACCGCAAAGTCCTTTTGAATAACTTACTACAGCTGCACCAAACCCCGTTACTAGTTCCGTTTTCTGCAGTCCAAAGGACGAAAAAATAATTCACAATAGAGGTCAACTCTGAAACCGGCGTTGAACACGAAGTCTCCTGCTGGCAAGAACTCAGTCATTAACTCCTGACCTCTGCTTGGATCCCAGTTCACAGATCCTTTCACCACGTTCTTCCATACAACATGCTAGGGTTGACCATACCATTGCTGTAGTCTACACTGGAATTGTCCATCTGTGTCATGCTGGCCACCTGATTGTGGAGGGACTGAGGGCTGGGTGACATTTCCTCTAAGTCTGGAGCTTGGCTTAAAGAGTTAACCTGTTGATTCTGGTGCTGATGGACAGCACTGTTAGAAGAAGACAAGACACCGTTGGAGCTGCTCTGCTGCTGGGACACTTGTTGACTTGAGCTTGAGGTGTTGGAGCCGTTCTGACACGGCTTACCATCCTTTACCAACACCGGCACCGCCACACGGCGAGGTGACTGCTGTTGGCACAAGTTACTTTCTTGCTGTAGTTGCTGGGTGACCTTGTCCTTCGCCTGCCTCTTCATCTTGTACCTGTGGTTCTGGAACCAGATCTTCACCTGAGTGGGGGTGAGGTGGATCATGCTGGCCAGGTGCTCTCTCTCTGGAGCTGAGAGATACTTCTGCTGCTTGAACCTCCTTTCCAGTTCATACACTTGCGCTTGAGAGAAGAGGACTCTTCTTTTCCTTCTAGGGGCTGCGTGAAGAGGGGCCATTGATTTGGCAGCTTCCGCTATCCCTTGCAATGTGCCCATGCCGGCCATATTCATACCAGTGGACGGTCCCATAAATCTAGAAACTGACAAATATTTAAGTTAGCCTGTTGATACTTCAAGGCCTTTTTTCAACATTTCATTTGACATACTTTGAAGCTTTGGTTCCTCAGACCTTATCTCAGCAGCTTCCAACTTTTCTCTAGTTTAGCATACTATACATAAACAAAATCTTCAACATACATGTATCTCACAGGTGGGCACACATGTATACTTACTTGTTGAATACCTTGGATCTGGGTTGGCTCCATACCATCCTGTGGCCGCAGCGCTGTTCCTCATGGTGTCTTGGTAAGTGGAGATGTCTCCCATATTGCTGATCCCTCCATTGCAGTAGCCTCCCATGGCTCCATGTGAAAACTGAGAAACGCTGTGTGGCATGTGGTAGGTGGTGGTGACAGTGGCGTTGTGGCCCATGGTGTGCTGTTGCATCCCTGTCTGGGAAACGTGAGTCTGTCTGTAGGCGCTTAGAGAGGTGCTCAGGTTACCAGTGGTGTCCATACCACCAAACTTCTTGTAGGTCTCTTCAATGGGACTCAGGATATCGGTCACTGAAAAAGGTGTTGTATGCTTTGGGCTCAACGACATGGTTCAGCGACCAAGCAGGTAAAAAACTGACGATCAGATCAGCCTTGTGTAGTGTCAATTCTTTTTCCTTGTAGATGTCTACGTAAGAGAATGCTTGGAGGACGCCTGAGATCCGATTGATCGCCTTACAAAGTAGGCGAGCCCTAAGCTCTCTTATCTCGGGTTTATTTTAGCCTGTAGCCAGGTTTACCACATACACTGAAGTGGGAGGGAATGGGAGTCCTGGGAGGGGCAACATGAAACTGGCAGACAATACTCATTCACACGTTTCAAAGATAATTGACTAAAGAAGCAGTTACTCTCCTAATGATGCCCATAATGAAAGCCAGCTACCTATTCCTGGAAGCCGGTTTCTGGGTCAGGAATGCACTTTTATTTTCCACACAAGCCTGTCCATGAATGATCATCTGAGCACCAAGTCAGGAGAGAGAGTCTGGCATGTCTACCTGCAGAGAAAGTAAAGTAGGACAGCAGAGGAGCCTCATTCTGTGCCTGGCACAACTTTGTGGAGCTCAGCTTGCAAGAGACCAGAGAGGTCACAGACTGGCCTTGTGAGTATACTTCCTGCTCTGACAGCTACCTATATAAGTGTTCTAACCCTGGGGGCATCTAAATCAGGGAGATGGAACGTTTTATGAACAACTATAAGCTATGCAGCTCAAACTGACACCTGCTGCCTCCCCTTCATCAACAAGTAGTGCTGAGAGTGTTGTGTGCTTGTCGTGCCCCTCAGGCCACCCTTGCCAGCAGCCCAGGGCACGGCATATCCCCCCACTAGCTCTGATCCTGTCCTACCTTACCTAGCCTATCACCCTTCATCTCAACAACAGGAGATACATTCTTTTCCCCGAGAATGAGAGAGAATTGGATTATGCTCAGCAGTCAGGAGTACAGGGCACATTCCACATTCAAGTCTAGGATGTGAAAGAAATAGAATATCTGCTCACCTTGCCTATTCTTTGGTATTCTCTGGAGATCAGCGACACTTGTTGCATCTTCAGGTCTGGGCGTCGCAGGCACAAACCCAGCAGAGTAGTTAAAATTCTAGCAGCACCTTGGCCTGACCCCACAGAGAGAGCCCGTCTCAGAATCCTGCTGCCCTCTCACCACTTCCTTGTGCTGCAGACCAGGCAGCACGTCTGTATGGCAGCAGCCCCGCCACTGACACCACATTCACAGACTAGCTACTGTCATGGGCATTCATGGAACTAGAGGAAAAAGGGGAAAAAAAAGTACAGTTATTGTACAGCTATAGTTACATAGTTACACGAGTCACTGTAGCTATTTAAATACAAGGTACTGATTGTGTGGTGGTGGAATAATAATAATAATAATAATAATAACATAGTAATTATCAATGCAAATGTTAGCTTTAATTGTAACTTTGTGTCTAGAAGATGACTTATAGTTGTGAGTTTCTCTTTATTTATTGATTTATTTGTTCCTTTTATAATATTATCAGTAATAAATTGTGACTTATGTGATATAATAATTTGTATTATAAATATATACAAATATGTTTTAAATTATCAAAGGCCTTACGTTTTAATCTATCTATCTATCTATCTATCTATCTATCTATCTATCTATCTATCTATCTATCTATCTATCTATCTATCTATCTATCTATCTATCTATCTATCTATTTATCTATCTAGTCTGTCTGTCTGTCTGTCTATTGTAATTTTCTTAGTAATAATTTGTGATTGATAGTATATAATATAGTATGTGTTATAAAAACAAATACATTACCTTAGTCCATACGTTTCTATCTATCTACCAATCAATCAATCAATCAATCAAACAAACATCTATCTATCTATCTATCTATCTATCTATCTATCTATCTATCTATCTATCTATCTATCTATGCATCCATATGCTTCTAATACAATTGTATTAGTAATATATGGTGATTGATATTCTATAACATGGTTTGTAAATAAATATAACCCTGTTTTACATTGTTATAGGCCTTAAGTTATAGTCACTTGATTTTATATGGAGCTAAAAAATATATTCCTGCTTATCCACTCCCTGTTTCTGTTCTTTATAATATTTGTAAGTTATGACAGGTGTTGTCGTTTGCCTTACATACAGTATACTCCTATGGAAACGCATAAAAGGCATGCAAATGACATACATGATCTGAAAGCCTTGGGTGCACATCATTGCTTAATGCCTCACGTTAATTCACATTTAATTTGTGGCAAACTGGCGTATTGGCCATACAGTGAGTGCCGCACAATGGGTGCTCGCAGTTCAGTGACACCAAGGAAACATCCGACAAGGGCAAAGAATGTATTAAAATAATGATTTGATGTTATTCTCTCCCCATCTCTCTCTCTCTCTCTCTCTCTCCTTCCTTGGATAATGATCACAAGACTGTCCTTATTGTACTGCGCTATGGACGTAAAGCTACAGTTGCCAATATTCAGGGTACCTCCTGCACACACAGGTCGCGTGACTGTCCTGCAGGAGGAAGGATGGAAGGAGGACCGCAGGAGGCCACGTCTATAGCAGCAGGTGATTTGGTTCCTCACATCGCGCTATAACCACTATCACACAGTCAGACGTCTGGCATCGCGAGAAATAATACTTCTAATATAGGTCATTGAGCTAGAAAGGCAGCAGAATGGGTCTGACATTTCTGATGTAGTGACTCATGCTAGAATATATAGCTAATGGAGTCTCAGGAGTTAAAGCGCCGGATGATGTCCTCCCTTTAGCTACTTAAAAGCAGAAATAAAAAGGTGTGTTGCTTTCATTATTTGTATTTCTGTACATAAGGGGTTCTGCTGATACGTGTAAGTGGGTCAGAGAGTGCTTAGGAAGCCATGAGTAATATTGAGAGCTACTTTACAAAGTGCAAGGAAGAGGACTCATTGGTTCGGCCCATTAAGGACTTAACTCTTTACTCGAAGTCAGAGAACCCCATCAGCGGGGTTTATGCTCATGGGCATCTCTGGGAGCTCACCTGGGCTGCCTATCAGCAGCTGCCAGCGCTCAGCCAACGCGTTATACTCCAGTGTAGTGTTATTATGACTGCAGAGCATCACTGAGAGCTCACCTGGGCTGCCTTTCACCTCCCAGCCATCGCTTTATACGCCAATGCAGTGTTATTCTGAATGCAGAGCATTCCCAGCTCCCACCGGGTCTTTATTCTTCCACAATATGCTTACACTCAACCGACAAGTCTGCTGTCCATCTATAGACAGACAGATAGATAATTAGATAGATATTCTCTCTCATCTCTCTTCCATTGCTGTATACTGTATGTTTCACTCTACATTTGGTATGCAGGCAGTAGCTTTGAAAAAACATTCTATCCTTAAGGGGCCCATACACTGAGCCGATTAGCAGCCCATTGATCGATCAATTTCAATCGATCTGACATGCTGGAAAATCTAGTTCAATCTGTTGAGATTGCTTATCATTTTACATTGGACCTAATGGAAATCTGATGGCAAACAAATGCCATCAGATCGATTTATAATAGATTTCATACTGAAATCTATTGGAAAGCTGTTCCTAGTAAAAAATGTTCCTAAACACATCAAATAGATCAGAGATCTATCTGCTGATCTATCTGCTGCTAATCTAACGAGTGTATGGCCACCTTTACTCTAGACAGATAAAATGTGCAGATAAATAGATTGATTGATAGATGTTCTCTCTCTGTAATTGCTGTATACTGTATAATACTGTTTATTTTACTCTATATTTGATATAAATTTAAACTTGTATATTTATTAACGTTGTAAAAATAATCTAGACTCTAGGTTGATGGATAGATAGATAGATAGATAGATAGAGATCCTCTCTCTCTCTGTAATTGCTGTATACTGTATAATACCGTTTATTTTACTCTATATTTGGTATAAATTTGAAGTTGTTCAATAACTTTGCAAAAACATTATATCTAGATTATAAGTAGATAGATAGTTATAGATATTTTCTCTCTCTGTAGTTGTTTGGTATACATGTAAATTTGTACATGTAATAGCTAAAATAGCTTAAAAAAAATATTATTAGACTTTAAATAGATGGATATATACCGTAGATACAGTAGACACTTGTTATAGTAATCTCTGATATAGTAAACATCTGAATATAATAAACACAGTCTTTAGGTCCCAGCAAATGTGTTTGTATAATTATACAATGTATGACCTATTCTGATATAGTAAACTTCTGATATAGTAAATTACTTTTCCTGGTCTTTTGGAGTTTACTATGAAGGGATTCTAGGATAGATATAGATAGATGATATATAGATAGATGATAGATAGATAGATAGATAGATAGATGATAGATAGATTATAGATAGATAGATAGATAGATAGATAGATGATAAATAGATGATAGATGATAGATAGATAGATAAATAGATAGATAGATAGATAAATAGATAGATAGATAGATAGATAGATAGATAGATAGATAGATAGATAGATAGATGATATATAGATAGATGATAGATAGATAGATAGATAGACTGATGGATAGATAGATAGATAGATAGATGATAGATAGATAGATAGACAGATAGATAGATTAGATAAATGAATAGATAGCTGGGTGGATGGCAGTAGATCCGGTACCCTGTACAATTACATATTATTCTTGGTACATTTTACAATTATTACTATTATCATTATCTCTATGCACTTCAATCACTCAAACAGGTTCAGGTGAGCAAAAAGCTGAAAGTTGTCCAATGCTGATTTTTCTCAGATTATAGAATAGCTTGAACCTTCTATTATTATTATTATTATTATTATTATTATTATTAGTATTATTATTAGTATTATTGTTATTATCCATCTGTAGATTTGATCAGTAGCAATACCGATTGCCTACACAGGCTTTGAATCACAACTGCCCTATTTGCCATGCCATTTCCTCAGCTGCCAGGCACTGTGTGTTGTGGTGCCCATTGTCACCATTATATTCTCTTGATTGAATCACTGTGATCTGGTAGCTAGTTGGTTGGAGTTGTCAGCCTTGTTGTATACAACTAGGAAGACGCGTAGCCCTATTACTGACTGCTTGATCCCAAGGTTTCACCTTATACGATCATTTAACATATTTCGGAGTTTTAATGGAAATAGTCATCATGTAAATATCCAGGGAGTCTCTTAATGTCTGCCACACACCATACAATTTCCCATCAGATTGAAGTTGGATTTGATAATTTCCAACAGGTCCAATCTGATTTCCAATCATTTTTTTATTAAAGTGATTAGAAAATTGATCAGAAAAACGATCAGAAATCAGATCGGACTTGTCGCAAATTATCGAATCAACCATCAATCTGACAGGAAATTGCATCGTGTGTATAAGGATGATAAGCAGAGCTTACGCTTTGTAGCAGAAGGACAATTTTGTACACAACCCCTTTGTGCTTCAGGGAACTTAGTCGTCTTTAGTGGCCGGTCCCTGGGATGGAACTTACTCTTCATAAAACAATAGGAGAAGCACAGTTCATTCTGGACATTTTCCAGCAAAAGCTGAAGACATGGAGCAAACAGGGATTGGATATTTTAAAACGCAGTAAATAAGTATAAAGTAAACTATTATTATTTATATATTACCAAAATATTCCTTGGAGTGCAATGGAGGCTAAACTGAGCAACAAATGCACACATACTTCCTGTATCAATAGGAAAACCCAACAATACAAGTACATACTGTACATACATACATACATAACATAAGCAATGCATGGTACAATGAGAGCAGCCAACAATGCAAGTCCTCATGTTTTCTTTGTTAGAACCAATACAGACAAGAAACAATAGCAGGACGGCCATGATGTCCTTACAGACGTACAGTCTACAAGAGAGAGGTGGAAACAATGGGCGCAAGCAAGGCAACAGCAACCCCCAAATGGCTGGTGCAGAAGGAGGCAGGTGTGGATGTGTGTCTGAAGACTGATTAACACATCCGTTACGCTTCTTTGAGGATCTGTTATATAAAGGTACACTTGAAGGTTTTGAGGCTCAGAGGATTACAGATTTGGTGCAGAGAGAAGTTCCTGATGCTTATGAGGGTTCTGGGATGTACAAGTGCGACACGGGTTGATGTATAGGAGAATTTCATGTGCAGAGTGAAGATTGTGGTTCAGCTGGTATAGGGGAATAAAGAATAGGTTTCTGAGTAATTTGCAAGCAATGGTTTGGAGTTTGAACTGGATTTTCAGATTTTTTGACATGCAGTGCAGAGATTATCAGAGAGGGGCAGGATTAGAAACACAGAGAAGAGGGGAATGACACAAGCGGCTTGGTTCAGTACTGGATCTTTTAGTAGGTAGGCCGCAGAGGAAAAGGTTGCAGTAATGAAGGTGGGATGTGACAATGCTGTACACGAGTATTTTTGTGGCGTCATGTGTGAGGAAGGGACAGACTGGGGATACTATCAGTAGTGTAATGCACTTATATAATGCTTACGCCTTCTATTCAGCTGTGTATACACAGATTGCAAAATGTATAAACTATGTCTACATATATATGCATTTAATGGCAAATGTAGGAACTGGCATACTCAAGATCATTAAACATGAACTCCAGACAAGTAAATACACAGGTGAATTGATGTATAAGTGAAATATCTTAAAGGACCACTATCAAGAAAATGTTATATACATATAAACGCATACAAATACAAAGTATATTTCTTCCCGAGTAAAATGAGGCGTAAATTACTTTTCTCCTATGTTGCTGCCACTTACCTTGGGTAATAGAAATCTGACAGAACCGACAGGTTTTGGACTAACCCATGTCCTCATGGGGGAGTCTCAGGGTTTTTGCTACTTTCAAAAGCACTTCGTGAATAGCAGTTGTTCCATCCAACTGCCAAAAAAGTATGCAGCAAGCAGGGAGGCTGGCCAGAATCAGGGAGTGTCTTTATAAAGAAAAAAGGCCATGCTGAGAATCCCCCATGAAGAGATGGACTTGCCCAAAACCTGTCGGTAATGTCAGATTTCTATTACCTATTGTAAGTGGCATAAACATAGGAGAAACGTAATTTACTTCTCATTTTACTAGGGAAGAGATGTACTCCGTGTTTGTATGTAACTACATGTATTTAAAATGTTACACTTTTTTCAGGATAGTGGTCCTTTAAATGTATCATTTGTATCAGCAATCAGGCACACAAAATTAATGCTCGTAAAATATTGGTAAAATTACAGACATTCTACTATTGGGCAGCGCCAGGGCCTATTTCCACTAGATCTACATCAGTTCTGCATCCATTTTTCTGCATTCAGATTTCTGGATGTGGCAGATTTCTGCATCATGCATCATTTCCCATACAATGAACATGTTAGTGGAAGCAGTCCCTATAGGCATTCATTGGAGCCAGTTTTTCAGCATTCAGAATCTGATGCAGGAATCTGCAAGATGCCATCCATAATAGTTCTGCATCAGAAAAATCGCGTTTCGTGGAAACAGGCCCAGTTTTTCTGCATCCGGAATCTGTGTGTAGTGGAAACAGACCCTTCCGCTATTTTACCAATACTAAACCGAACCCTGTTCTCACAGAGCTCTCCCTTTACCGATGCCTAACCCTAACTTAATTCCCCCAACAATGCCTAACCCTAACTAACCTCCCTTGCATGATGCCTAGCTAAAATCAACCCCACACCCATGCCTTACCCTAATGCCCCCCCACCGCATTCCTGAGAATATCAGCGCCGCCTTTGTTGCAATGTATTTAAAATATCATCACAGAAGTTTGGGCGCCATAAAGATGGGGACCTATGGGGTGCCCAAACTTTTGCAATGCCTCAAGTGCCCAAATCTCCTATTTTGGATTAAGATAACCATAGACAGGCAAGTCAGGCAGCTTTGCACTCAAAGTCGGCTTTCTTTTTCTCCACTGTAGTCCAGCAAAGGTAGGTGGGTCAGGGCATTTAGATTGGACTGTGAGGAAAAGTGGCAATCTCATGAGCCATTGGCATCCCCTCATGTAGTATTGGCAACATTGTGCTTCCCTTTGTGTCGCTGTGCACGGATTAGCAAGGGAGATATTTAGGCCGTATACTAGTTGTATAATATAATCAAATACATTGTTTTCTTGTTTTCTTTTTATTCAGTGCATGCAGAATTGAGGTTTTTTTTGTTCAAATGTTTAATGTAAAGTTATAAACAAAAACTAGACAGCTATCCAATCATTTGCAGTTATAGTAGTTAACAGTCTAAAGTACACACGTCAAACTCCGGCCCGCTTGCCAAATTTGGCCCTCAGAGCCATTAAATATGGCCACCATTTGTTTTCCCCACTTTGCATTATGTTTGGCCCACTGTAGACCACCAAGGAAGTTATATTGGAGGTGAAGCCCTAGAACACCAGGGAAGCCATATGGGGAGGGGGAAAGCACTACTTAACACTAGGGAACTGTATAGGGGTGGGTGGGGGTCACTAGACACCCGGGAACTGTATAGGGGAGGGAGAAGGTCCACTAGACATCAGAGAACTGTATAGAGGTTGAAGGGGCGCTATTAGACACCAGGGAAATTTATAAGGGAGGAGGAAGGTGGCTAGTAGACACTGAGGTTGGCCCGCAACTAGGTCCCAGTTTTCAATTTCGGCCTACTTTGTATTTGAGTTTGACTCCCCTGGTCTAATGGCTCTAAAAGTGTATCCCGGCCTGTGAGCCAACCCCATTTATGATATAAGTGGGTCATGTTGTTGTTTTTTTGGCCTATCATGTTGATACTCCCTATGCTTCAAAGGTCTCCTGCTTCTCTCCTCCTATAGGAAATGCATGTATACTCAGCCGAGTGGTTACAAATGTCTGTACATGATCACTGGACAGTTAATAGCTGGGTGATAGTTTGATTGGTTGACTATTAACTAATGACTATATCCAGCTTAATTTCTGTACACCAAGGTTGTTCATAACAGTGTCTTGTAGTAGATAGAACTCTCCTATTGCAGCACTGGGTCACAGATTCCAGCCTTGGCCAAGACATCTGCATGGAGTTTGTATGTTTTCCCTATAACGGTGTCCTCTGTACACTTCGATTTCCTTGGTTTCCTTTCATACACCTCAAAAAAAAAAATGATTGATAAGTTAATTGGTCCCCTTCCCCCTCCCAAATGGCCCTAGGGTATGGTCTAGACTTTATACAGAGTCTATAATATGGATTAGATTGTCAACTCCTCCAAAGGATACAAAAAAAGGTTACATTTTCCGTGTTATAGAATAATTAAATGTAGCATTTTTGTTTTTAAATCATGGAGTGTGATTGAATATTCTGCTGATGTTGAAAAGTTCTGATCAATTTTTCTGAAAGCTGAAATGGTGTAGGATAGATTGTAAATTTCTTGATTTACAGACCCAAGCAATTTTTGTGTAGTTTTCAATACATATTTCATAATTGGGAAAAAATTTAACACTATAGTGTATGGTCATGTTAAGGTGCACTGTCATGAATTGTTTGATGCACTGCATAAAATGCCAGTGCTATATAAATGCATAATAATAACAATAATAATAATAATAATAATATACATGCATGGGTGCAGAGTCCCTTCTTGCTTGTTTAGTGTCCTTTGTACTTTTTACCTGTGGATTTTTCCATTGATTGTTATCAGACAAAAGACTTTGGTATGACTATAAGTCTGAGAAACAGATAAAGACACTCAGTTGAAGTATGTAAAATGACTCAAGCTGTAAGTGGTCCACATGAGCCTTGTAGAGATCTTGGCCCATATATGGTTAACCTTTTCGTGAGTTTTCTCCTAGGACAGGGGTTCTCAAACTGGGTGCCTTGGCACCCTGGTGCGCCTTGAGCACCTGCCAGGGGTGCCTCGGCGTTCATCCCCATCCTTTGGGAGGTGCTGCTGAATAAGGGTCGTAACAGCATTTCAGTAGTTATTTTTGCCGAGGGTGCCTTGAAAACAATTTCAGAGCAATCAAGGGTGCCCTCAACCGAAAAAGTTTGGGAACCACTGTCCTAGGAGATCATTTTTCAAATTATTTTTTAAATATGCAGTAGTAGGTAGGAAACCCTAAGAAAAAAAACACAGAGACACCGGGAGCCCAGATGGTGTAGTTCGTTCAAGAGTTGTAGGGATGTTTAAGAAACTCACAGTACTCACAAAGATGGGTTGCAAAACAGGAACCATCAACTGCACCTGAGGAGGATACCGCCTCCAAATGGGTACAGGCCACCGCCTGTACAGGTCGCACTCTGCAAAAAGGACCTGGAGCCAAGGGGCCCGAGAAGGACTCCCCTCAAGGAGGAGCATGGTATTGACAACACACGATGGTGAGGCACCCAAGAGTATAAAAAAGCTGAATATAAAATCCACTTGAGGTGGCTTACCTCAGACAAGAATTCACTTACGGTACAGTAAGAAAAATAACTTATTGAGCGCAAGGCAACGCGTTTCATGATATCCAACTAACTTCATCAAGCCAATCACTGTGCCGGGTTTTAAATAACTTTTCAGCACTTTGCAATTGAAAAGGGACTGAAAGGTAAGGAAAATAGTACTATCAATATTTTTTGAGTATTTTCTTGCTTGCTGGTGGTTTAAAAGGCATTTAGTTGTGAAAATATCACTTGAAGAAAACTCGGGAGAAAAAGTTAATTGCATACGGGCCCATCTCTCCAAAATGTTAAAATGGTGTTTTCATAAAAAAGTGATTTTAACTTTAGGAAGTAAAAGAGCGTTTAGATGTGGTCCATTAAAACTCAGAGGTGCGAACATGCATATACAGTTGTATGGGCAATGAGTGTGTGAATGCACCCTAAAATATAGTAATAAGGACAAAGATCAATATATTTAATAAACAATATGTTTCCAATTTCTTCCTTTCTTTAATTAACCACTTCACAACGGAGGGGTTTTACCCCTGAAGCACCAGCGCGATTTGTACCTTGCAGCGCTGCTTCCATTGATTTTTTTCTGTGATATGATTGGTTATTGGGGACTGGGGTCCCCATAACCGATCATTGCACTGCAGAGCGGGGGTGTGTGTGCGCGCGCGCGGGTCGCGGGGGCGCGCGATCGCGTGCTGCACGTTTGTTTACATTTCATTGTTATCAATGTCCGCAATCGGCGCGTCTAATTGGATTTAGGAACACTTGTTACTAACATCCAATTAGTCACCTGCTGTGCTGGCTGGCTGGAGTGTGCGCGCGAGGTCCCCGCCCACTCCCAGCCAGTAAACAAACAAGTATGCCTTTCTCCGTCCCTGGGGGTTAAGCAGTGCGCAGAGGGACGGAGAAATTTAGCACTGGGGGGGGGGGGGGGTAAAGTGGTTATAATCATAAAAAATTACCTTTACTGACGTCCTCATTAATATTCATGGGTTCTTCTTCTATGTGCACTCATATTTGTGAGTCACCATGGATTTTATAATCAACTAGGCCTAAGGCCCGCTTAAAAACAGGCGCTAGGCTGTGCCTGCGAACACCGCACTGCCTCTCTCCCTCTACCTCATTAGCGTGCGCACCACGCCACTGCGCATGCACATGCTCGCCCCCCTTCTGGGCCCGTCCTTCCCTGTTTTCAAGAGCTGTGCGTCATTCCCCCAGGGCAGTGTCTCTGCGTCCCTACACATGCGCACAATGGAAAAAACACACACACAGGGACATGGGACACAGAGACACTTGCCTATTATTATATAGGATTAAAGCAAACCGGAAGTGAAAATAAACTTAGGAGATAATTATTTGTGTGTATAGTACAGCTAAGAAATAGAACATTAGAAGCAAAGAAAAGAGCCTTCAGTTGTTATCTATGCATAAGAGCTTCTCTGAGTTATTCCACCAAATTGGATCAAATACAGTCCTGTTTTCTGCAGCACCTAAACAGCCAAGAAACAGTGAGAGACAGCTTGAGATAAGGCTTTACTGTAGGAAAGTTCAAAGGTTCACTATTTCTGCTTTGTTTTATAGTTTAAAACACAGAGTGTGGTTTTAAAACTGCAGCTGTGACAGTATGATACAATGTTTAAAATATGAGTTTTTTTGTTTGCTACTAATTAATATTCTATTCATTATCCGTACTACACATACAATTCATTATATCATACGTTTTTTTTTCATTTCAGGTTTGCTTTAAGCCTAAAATAAGTATTTAACTTTTTTTCACTGTTACTATTATTTGCCATTGTTATTAAATGATAAAGTAATATTTTGCATAGAAATCAGAAAAGTAAGAGGGTTTAAATGTATTCATTAAAAGATAATCACCGTCTTGGGAAATATATTTTCAGGATGTTTTTTTTAGCATTACATAACAAGCTGCATCTCTGCTCTGTAACAAAACAGAGTGCTCCTCTGTGGGGTCTGCTGAAGGGCTGCAGATGACTCAGCTTCCCATTTGGGTGAAATTGATCTCTATTTGCTGCTTTATGTAGCAACCCAATTTATGGCAATTAAAGTAGACAAAACTCGGAATTACTAAGTGCTTTCATTAGTATCCATTGATGTTTCTTCCCACTAACGTTTTTTGTCCGGTTTTACTAATGCTAGGAAAGTTTGGTAATTATTAATGAATTGCAGAGATATAGGCCAGCAAAAAGCTACTTGACTGATCCAGAGAGAGAGAGGCAGCCGAAAGCTGCATCCGGTGATTGTGGGGAATACACTTCCTGTGTTATTATTCCACATCCTCAATATTACAGCAAACTGCTGCAGTATCGCTCTCACTTTTATTAAAGAGACACTGTAACAAGAAAAAGGTCCCCTAGGGGGTACTCACCTCAGGAGGGGGAAGCCTCCGGATCCTAATGAGGCTTCCCCCGTCCCCGTCCTCCTCTGTCCCACGGGGGTCTCGCTGCAGCCCTTTAAAGCCAGCCCGACAGATCCGACAGTCTGTTCAATATTTACCTTTCCAGGCTCCAGCGGGGGCGCTGTTTCGGCTCTTCTGACGGAGATCGGCAGAAACAGCCGATTTCCGTCGGGTCCGCTCTACTGCGCAGGCGTAGGAGACTTGCGCCTGCGCAGTAGAGTGGCCCGACAGAGATCGGCTATTTCCGCCTATCTCTGTGGGAAGGAGCGGATAATGCGCCTGGGCTGGAGGCAAAAGGTAAATATTTACATCGCCGCTGCTCCGGGAGGACTGGCCCCGTGGGACCGAGGAGGACGTGGGAAACCTCAATAGGATCCGGAGGCTTCCCTCACCCGAGGTGAGTATCCCCTAGGGGAGTTTTTTTCGTTACAGATTTTCTTTAACCACTTGCCGACCGCACACTCATAACGTGCGTCGGCAAAGTGGCAGCTGCAGGACCAGCGACGCAGTACTGCGTCGCCAGCTGCAGCCTAATTAATCAGGAAGCAGCGGCTCGTACGAGCGGCTGCTTCCTGTCAAATCACGGCGGGGGGCTCCGTGAATAGCCTGCGGGCCGCCGATGGCGGCTCGCAGGCTAGATGTAAACACAAGCGGAAATAATCCGCTTTGTTTACATTTGTACGGCGCTGCTGCGCAGCAGCGCCGTAAGGCAGATCGGCGATCCCCGGCCAATCAGCGGCCGGGGATCGCCGCCATGTGACAGGGGACGTCCTGTCACTGGCTGCACAGGACGGATAGCCGTCCTGTGCAGCCCCGATCACCGGGGGAGGCAGCAGGTAGGAGAGGGAGGGGGGAATTTCGCCGCGGAGGGGGGCTTTGAGGTGCCCCCCCCGCCACCCACAGCAGGCAGGAGAGATCAGACCACCCCAGCACTTCATCCCCATAGGGGGGAAAAAAGGGGGGCAATCTGATCTCCCTGCCTGCACCCTGATCTGTGCTGGGGGCTGCAGAGCCCACCCAGCACAGATCAATCAAACCAGCGCTGGTCCTTAAGGGGGGGTAAAGGGTGGGTCCTCAAGTGGTTAAGAGGAAGAAGTTTTGTATCAGGATATTAGTTAATTTAAAGAGGAACTGTTGCGAAAATCTTAAAATTTAAAATGCTTACAAACGCTCTCAGAGTAAAATGAGCCATAAATTACTTTTCTCCTATGTTGCTGTCACTTACAGTAAGTAGTAGAAATCTGACATTATTGACAGATTTTGGACTAGCTCATCTTCTTATAGGGGGGTTCTCAGGTTTTTTTTTTATTTTTAAAATCACTTAGTGAATGGCAGTTGCTCCAGCCAACTGCCAAAATAGTGTGCAGCGAGCAGGGAGGCTGGCCATCATCTTTGTATTAATCATTTTCAGGGAATGTCTTTACAAAGAATAAAGGCCATGCTGAGAATCCCCCATGAAGAGAGGGACTAGCCCAAAACCTGTCGGTAATGTCAGATTTCTACTACCTACTGTAAGTAACAACAGCATAGCAGAAAAGAAATTTATGGCTCATTTTTCTCTGGGAGAAATGTACTTCTTATTTGTATGTGTTTTAAATTTTAAGATTTTCACAACAGTTCCTCTTTAACCCATTCAGGTTCCATCGTTTTCACGTGAGAAATGTTCACCTCCCATTCATTAGCCTATAACTTTATCACTACTTATCACAATGCACTGATCTATATCTTGTTTTTTCCGCCACCAATTAGGCTTTCTTTGGGGGGTACATTTTGCTAAGAGCCACTTTACTGTAAATGCATTTTAACAGGAAGAATAAGAAAAAAATGGAAAAATTCATTATTTCTCAGTTTTCAGCCATTATAGTTTTAAAATAATACATGCCTCCATAATTAAAACTCGTGTATTGTATTTGTCCACATGTCCCGGTTATTACACCGTTAAAATTATGTCCCTATCACAATGTATGGCGACAATATTTTATTTAGAAATGAAGGTGCATTTTTTCCATTTTGCATCTATCACTATTTACAAGTTTAAAATAAAAAAAAATATAGAAATATTTCATCTTTACATTGATATTTAAAAAGTTTAGACCCTTAGGTAAATTTTTACACTTTTTTTTTTTATTGTAATGGTTTTTTTTTTTATACTAAACATTTTATTTGGGTACTTTTGGGAGTGTGGGAGGTAAACAATAGATTTATAATGTAAATGTGTGTTAATTCTGTTTTTTTTTTTTCAGGTGTAGTTTTACTTTTTGGCCACAAAATGGCAGCCATGAGTTTGTTTACATGACGTCACTCTAAGCGTAGCGCGCGCTTAGAGTGACGCATCAGGAAGAAGACGGCCAGAAAAAGCTCAGCTTCGGAGAGAAGCTGTCGCTTTTTCAGCGGGGGAGAGGAATCAATGATCGGGCTCCGTAGCCCGATACATTGATTCCTTGGCTACCGAATCCGCGGCCGGGAGTGCGCGTGCACGCACACGATCGGCCGCGGGGGCTCGCGGTAGCGTGTATGGTTCCTGGACGTAGAAACTACGTCCAGGAACCAAAATAGGTTAAAGAGGAGCTGTCCCGTCATACTGCGAGCCATACATAACAAATGTATTTTACTGTCCATGGTTTGATTTTAGTGATTTTTCTACAGTAAAAAAAAAAAAGAGAAAAACCTTCTTCGCATTTCTCATTTTAACTGTGGTTATTTTTAAGCCAATCCTGATGTCATTTCCTCCCTTACTCTTCTCTGCCTGATTTGCCTGCCCTTCACTATAGCAAGTGCATTGTCTCAGCATTAGAAATATTGGCCAATCAGAGAGGAACAGATGTGTGGTAGGGGAAAACAGGAGGGAAAGAGGCTTCAGCCAATCAGGCTCCATTAGTTAAGTCAAAAGGACAACCCAGCATGCCCTGCAACTTCCTTTTTGTGTTCCAATTTTTGTGTGTGTACCAAATAAGAGTGAGGTAAACTGGGGAATGATCATTTATCAACAAGAAAAGTAATAGTGATTTTAACTTTTTGATTGCCTGGTTGGAATCATTATTACTTGTTTACCAGATATAAATAAAGAATTGATTTTTTATTTTATGCCTGACAGTTACACTTTAAAAGAAAAAGAGTAAGCTTTTGGCTAATTAGCCTTCTTCAGACTTAATTCCTGTATGCTGACAAGATCTTAGAACAGATAGCTTATATTCATTGGAAAATCCTGATTCAAAACGTTTTGCTCTTACTGATGGCAGACACGGCACTATACTTTACTGTCTCTTTTATTAAGTCAATGTAAAAATAATAACTTTATTTACTCCAGGGCCCATATGCAATTAACTTTTTCTCCTAACCTTTCTCCTAGGTGATATGTACAATTGATTTTTAAGCCTCCAGCAAACAAGAAAATACTCATGATGAGTACTTTTAAAACTACTTTTCAGTACTTTTTCAATTGCAGACTGCTGAAAAGGTTATTTTAAACAGATGAAAAATGATCTCCTAGGAGAAATCTTAAAAGAAAACATGAATTGAATATGGGCCCTTGTCAATAAAATGCCTTTTCAACCACCAGCAAGAATATACTCAAAATAATTTTGATAGTTCTTTTTTACCTACTTTTTGATACTTTTTTAATTGTAAGTGCTGAAAAGTTATTTTAAAGAAAAGATGAAAAATGATCTCCTAGGAGAAAACTAATGTGAAAAAAGTTAATTGCATATGGGCCTTGATCTATTTATCTCTCATTATTTTGTAGATAAGCTTAATTTGAACAAGAGAGAAAAGTTGGAGAACTTAGACTCTGAGTTCACATAATTTTGCCAAATGATTTCACATGAAATTTCTGGTATGTACACTGGTGTTGGAAGTGTGTGATCCCTTTTTGAATATACAATATTCTGCTATAAGTAAGTTTTAAAACATCGTCTGATTTTCTTGTTCTGCTAGAAGAGCTTGACCTTCAGGATTCCTTACATGAATTAAAAAAGTACCAAAAAAGTATGCGTAAAAGTGCTATCTAATATTATTTATTGCTTGCTGGAGATTTACAAGGGATTTTATTGACAGGGCCCATACGCATTTAACTTTTTTTCTCCTGAGATGTAAGTGAAAAAGTACTATTACTATTATTGCTGATGGTTTAAAAGGCATTTTATTGACAAGGTTTAAGCATATCACCATGGAGAAAACTCAGGAGAAAACATGAATTGCATATGGCCCCAAATCAAACTAAATCCACTGCGCTCTAGCCCAGAACACTTCCCACAAAGTTGCCCCAGAGCGCTGCTCCTGTCTTACTTGGGAGGCAGTAAGTCACTGTAGAAAACAGAAAGGAAAGGGCAAAAAAAGAGCGCTCTCTGGTGCATTAACTTTTTAATATGCTTTCTATGAGCAAATAAAATCACACGTACAATGTAGGATAAAAAATGTTGCACTTATCACACTGAAGGATTGAATCACCGCGTCCTCTGGATGTTTAATCCGTCCTGCACGCCTCCTCACTGTGGCCAGTAGCGGGGGATCCAATTGGAATATAGCGACGGCGGATCAGGGAACGCGGAGCGATGATGGCAGCTGCCTTGCGCCTATTGCGTCATGACGCGTTTCGGCATTCCACGCCTTCGTCAGATGACGCAATGGCGCAAGGGACGCGTATTTGTAAGCGTCTAGTGTCATGGCAACGGCCCCCGCGTCATACGGTGGCCCCACCATAACAAAAAGGAGGCGATGTACACGCATACTCAAAGCATCTCCCAAGAGTCAGAGTTCCGTCTGTCTCCTCTATCCCGCAGGAGTTGCATATTACGTTTAGCAACTGGCCACATGAGGGCGCTTGATTAAGATTCTGTGGAACAGACGGAGGAAACATCCTGGACTAGTAAAGAGAACCTGGCATGGCCTCCATTACGCACAATAACATATCATTACTCTAAACAGAACCTGCATTATCATTACACCGATTCCACTTCATATAGTTTCACACATTCCCTATGGGTGAATATATAAAACCGTGATTCGTATATAGATAGGTAATCAATAATTACATAAATAAATAATAAATAAATAAATGGGTGGCATCTTCAGTTATGAACATATTAAAACTGATAAAAGCTATGTACATACATACAAAAACGTATATCAAATATCAATCATGTGTCATAGAAATTATCTTATGCTTAAAATTTGTCAAAAAAGAACATTATTACGAGTAATTCATACAAATCCAAAGGAGTGTATCTAGGAAATCCATGTTGGTTTGAGAGATACTCACGTTGGCCTCTCAAAAGCTGGTGGGTGTTGCTGAAAGGGGTGAGAGGGACGGGGGGGGGGGAACAGGGTGGGAGGGAGTCAGGGGGGGAGGGGGGGGGAAGGGGGGAGGGAAATGACGGGGGGGGGGGGGAAAGATGGGGGGGAAAGGGGGGGGGGAGGAGGGGGGGGAGGAGGGGGGGGGGGAAAGGAAAAAAGGGGGGGGGGGTCATTCTAAATATAAGTGGCCACTTCGAGCCCTTCATTTAGTCCTACTGGGGTTAGGGAATTGAACCTAAAAATCCAGAAGGATTCACGCTCACATAATCTCTTGAATCTCAACCCTTTATTTAGGTTTCTAGAAATCAACTCCACCCCCATTATCCTTAAGCTATCCGCCTGCCCTTCATGTACTTCCTGGAAGTGTCTAGGTACCGTATGCGTGGTACAACCCTCCTCAATCTTCCGCCTATGTTCTCCTAATCTTTGTCGTAGTGGCCTTGTGGTCCTGCCCACATAGTATTTATTCTGGCATCCACAAGTGAGCAGATATACTACAAAGGCAGAGCCACAGTTGATAAAGTCCTTAACTTTCACAGTTTCTCCATTCCCATCTGGAACTTCTGAGACCCGATGTTGGATATATCTGCAACACCTGCATCGTTTTTTATTGCACCTGAAATTCCCAACTAACTGTGGAAAGAAGGTGGTTTTCTTGGGTGGTTGATTACCAATATTACTAGGCGCAAGTTTATTTTTAATGGACCTGGATTTCTTGAAAATTACTTCTGGGCAGGCGGGCAACTCGTTCTTTAACCAGGGATCCTGTAGGACTATAGGCCAATTTTTCTTGATGATATTTTTGATTTTCAAGGCACTTCTATTGAAAGTAGTGACAAATGTGGGGCCTCTCCTCTCACCTCTACATCCTCTATTTTTTGTTTTATCAACTGACCTCGGATTTTCCTTGTGATTCACTCTCTCTTTACCTCTAAATTCATCCTTGACTTTCGCAATAGACTTTTCCTCGTATACCTTCTCTAAAAACTTGTTAGTGAGTACCTTACTTTGTTCATCATAATCTGTGTTCGAAGAGCAATTTCTTCGTAATCGACAGAATTGGCTTCTGGGTATATTGTGAATCCATCTCGGATGGTGACAACTGGACACATGCAAATAGGAATTTCCAGCCGTGGGTTTAAAATGTGTTTTAGATTGTATAGAATTATTAGAACAATCGACCCTCAAGGTGAGATCTAGGAAAACAATACTCTCTCTATCTAACACATGAGTGAATGCTAAATTAAAGGTGTTATTGCAATATTCTAAGAAACACTTAAACTGTTCTTCACTACCATCCCAAATCATCAATATATCCTCGATGAACCTTGTGTAGAATACCACATGTTTTTTGAAAGGATTTTCCCCCCAAATGAACGTTTTTTCCCAAAAGGCCATGTATAGATTGCCGAAACTGGGGGCAAATCCCGCCCCCATGGACGTGCCACAGGTCTGTAGATAGATGGAGTCCATGAAAGAGAAGAAGTTATATGCCAATGCAAACCTTAAAAGATCTATAACAAAATTGATTTGGTCTGGAATGAGGTCCTGATGGACCCCGAGGAAAAATCTGGCTGCCTCCAGGCCCCTCTCATGTGGAATACATGTATATAGAGAGGTCACATCAAGAGACGCCCAGCAATAGCCTTCTTCCCACCTGTATCCGGACAGTAAATCTAGCACATGCTGGGAGTCCCTCGTGTATGCCTCTGTGCTCACCACACATGGCTGTAAAAAAGAATCAATGTATGTTGATACATTCTCCAACAATCCTCCCATCCCGGCCACTATGGGTCTCCCGGGGGGCCTTTCGCTATCCTTATGTATTTTGGGGATTATATAAAAATACGGGGTTTGATGATTTGGGATGGTAGTGAAGAACAGTTTTCCACGGCTGGAAATTCCTATTTGCATGTGTCCAGTTGTCACCATCCGAGATGGATTCACAATATACCCAGAAGCCAATTCTGTCGATTACGAAGAAATTGCTCTTCGAACACAGATTATGATGAACAAAGTAAGGTACTCACTAACAAGTTTTTAGAGAAGGGATACGAGGAAAAGTCTATTGCGAAAGTCAAGGATGAATTTAGAGGTAAAGAGAGAGTGAATCACAAGGAAAATCTGAGGTCAGTTGATAAAACAAAAAATAGAGGATGTAGAGGTGAGAGGAGAGGCCCCACATTTGTCACTACTTTCAATAGAAGTGCCTTGAAAATCAAAAATATCATCAAGAAAAATTGGCCTATAGTCCTACAGGATCCCTGGTTAAAGAACGAGTTGCCCGCCTGCCCAGAAGTAATTTTCAAGAAATCCAGGTTCATTAAAAATAAACTTGCGCCTAGTAATATTGGTAATCAACCACCCGAGAAAACCACCTTCTTTCCACAGTTAGTTGGGAATTTCAGATGCAATAAAAAACGATGCAGGTGTTGCAGATATATCCAACATCGGGTCTCAGAAGTTCCAGATGGGAATGGAGAAACTGTGAAAGTTAAGGACTTTATCAACTGTGGCTCTGCCTTTGTAGTATATCTGCTCACTTGTGGATGCCAGAATAAATACTATGTGGGCAGGACCACAAGGCTACTACGACAAAGATTAGGAGAACATAGGCGGAAGATTGAGGAGGGTTGTACCACGCATACGGTACCTAGACACTTCCAGGAAGTACATGAAGGGCAGGCGGATAGCTTAAGGATAATGGGGGTGGAGTTGATTTCTAGAAACCTAAATAAAGGGTTGAGATTCAAGAGATTATGTGAGCGTGAATCCTTCTGGATTTTTAGGTTCAATTCCCTAACCCCAGTAGGTCTAAATGAAGGGCTCGAAGTGGCCACTTATATTTAGGATGACACCCCCCCTTTTTTCCTTTCCCTCCCCCCCCCCTTTCCCCCCCCGTCTTTTCCCCCCGTCATTTCCCTCCCCCCCTCCCCCCCCCTCCCCCCCTGACTCCCTCCCACCCTGTTCCCCCCCCCGTCCCTCTCACCCCTTTCAGCAACACCCACCAGCTTTTGAGAGGCCAACGTGAGCATCTCTCAAACCAACATGGATTTCCTAGATACACTCCTTTGGATTTGTATGAATTACTCGTAATAATGTTCTTTTTTGACAAATTTTAAGCATAAGATAATTTCTATGACACATGATTGATATTTGATATACGTTTTTGTATGTATGTACATAGCTTTTATCAGTTTTAATATGTTCATAGCTGAAGATGCCACCCATTTATTTATTTATTATTTATTATTTATTTATGTAATTATTGATTACCTATCTATATACGAATCACGGTTTTATATATTCACCCATAGGGAATGTGTGAAACTATATGAAGTGGAATCGGTGTAATGATAATGCAGGTTCTGTTTAGAGTAATGATATGTTATTGTGCGTAATGGAGGCCATGCCAGGTTCTCTTTACTAGTCCAGGATGTTTCCTCCGTCTGTTCCACAGAATCTTAATCAAGCGCCCTCATGTGGCCAGTTGCTAAACGTAATATGCAACTCCTGCGGGATAGAGGAGACAGACGGAACTCTGACTCTTGGGAGATGCTTTGAGTATGCGTGTACATCGCCTCCTTTTTGTTATGGTGGGGCCGCCGTATGACGCGGGGGCCGTTGCCATGACACTAGACGCTTACAAATACGCGTCCCTTGCGCCATTGCGTCATCTGACGAAGGCGTGGAACGCCGAAACGCGTCATGACGCAATAGGCGCAAGGCAGCTGCCATCATCGCTCCGCGTTCCCTGATCCGCCGTCGCTATATTCCAATTGGATCCCCCGCTACTGGCCACAGTGAGGAGGCGTGCAGGACGGATTAAACATCCAGAGGACGCGGTGATTCAATCCTTCAGTGTGATAAGTGCAACATTTTTTATCCTACATTGTACGTGTGATTTTATTTGCTCATAGAAAGCATATTAAAAAGTTAATGCACCAGAGAGCGCTCTTTTTTTGCCCTTTGAATTGCATATGGGCCAACTTCACTCTTCTGCTTTAACTTTTCTATGGTAGGTCAACTTTTCTCACACCTTATTAAAACGGAATGAAACCCAGCATTTTTTCTTTGCTCTAATAGATTATTTACAGCATATTATATACTACCACCATTTTGTTTTCAATAGAACAGCATTCAAAGGGTTAAACACAGGACTTAGAAGCTCCCTGATGGAAAGCTGGATGCATCCGAACTGGAGATAATGTTATCTTGTGTTTACTTAATTGAATCAAGTGAGGAATGTGACTAATTCTCTGACACTGAAGACACTCCTGAACACAGTAAGACAATCAGAAAGCATTTCTGTTACATTAGAATATGAATAAAGCAGTTATGAATAAAATGCAAAGTCAGCTCTCAGAGCAAAAAAAGTGTACTTTGGGAACTTGTAATTTTTAAATGAATAATAATACTTATGCACAAAAGCAAATATGATAACCATATGGCATATAAAAAGTAGGAAAACATGTTTTTATTGAATATTATGTCAGGGTTTTATACCGCTTTAATACAATGTCCCAATGCAAAATTATCTCTCTTAGGAGATAATTTCCATATTCTTTTAAAAATAATTTTTAAGCATTTTACAATTGAAAAGTACCTAAAAGTTGGTGAAAAGTACTATCAGAATTATTTTGAGTATTTTCTTGCTTGCTGGGGGTTTAAAAGGCATTTTATGACAAGATGTTAAAATTTACCTAGTAAAAAACTCCAAAAGTGAATTGCATTTTGGCCAATTGCCCTTATTTAATTCAATTTCCCTCCTAATTTTTCTCCTAGGTGATACTTTCACACATTATCAATAAAATGCCTTTTAAGCTACCAGCAAGCAAGAAAATCCTCAGAATATTTTGACAGTGCTTTTTCCCCTACTTTTTGGTACTTCTTTAATTGCAGAGTGCTTATTTAAAACAGAAGATGAAAAATTATCTCCTAGAAGAAAACCTAGGAGAAAGTGATTTGAATAAAGGCCAATACCTTTTAAGGACTCTTGCAAGCAGAAAGTCAAAATAAGTGGAGGAGTGGAAGAACTAAAACAAAGAATTCTAAAAAAAAGCAAAGTTTAATTAAGGAAGACTAAGTTTGGTGAACTTATATAGTATACTGAAAAAGAAGGACAATAATAATAATAATATTAATAATTGCAGTATTTGTATAGCGCCTTTCTCCTGTCGGACTCAAAGCGCTTGCGAGGCAGCCACTAGAGCGCACTCAGTAGGCAGTAGCACAATGAAGGGAAATGCCAAGCTTTAAACATTTTCTCAATAAATATTGTAGTATATATATCCCATATGGAATCAACATTTCTAGGACTAAAAATGGCTTCTGTGAATGAATATAAATGCTAAGGATAAAGTTAAGCTGAAAAGGAATGCTTTTAAAGAGATACTTAAGTCAAAAATAAAAAATGATTTTTACTCATCTAGGACCCCCTGAAGCTGTATGGTGCACTCGCAGCCTCGCTCCGATCCACCTGGCCTCGTCGGAGGCTACTTCCGGGTTCGGCAACAGCCGCCGACAGGCTGGGAATGCGAGTGATTCTCCGCGTTCCCAGCCGCTATATGACCCTCTATGCTGCTACAGCGTATAACATATACGCTATAACAGCATAGAGGGTGGTATAGCTGCTGGGAACGCGGAAAATCACTCACATTCCCAGCCTGTCGGCGGCTGTCGCCGAACCCGGAAGTAGCCGCCGGCGGGGACAGGAGGATCGGAGCGAGGATGCGAGGGCACCATACAGCTTCAGACAGGGGCTGAGGGATGCCCCAGGTGAGTAAAAATCATTTTTTATTTTTGACTTAAGTATCCCTTTAAGGTCTTAAAACAAAAGTGGACCCAAGCAGGACTAAACAACTATAAGGAGTGCAATAACAACTGTAAAAAATAAATTAGCCTGGTAAAGATGTAAAATGGAAAATCACATCATTCACTAGGGGTATCAAACCAAATCTAAAAAGGTTTTACAAGTATATCAACTCAAAAAGAAAGAAAGGTGGACTGCATAGGACCCCCAAAAGATAAGTTAACAAACACAGCGGTGAATGACCAAAGTAGGTCAAAGCTTTGAAAGCTTGCTTTGCTTTGGTCTTTACAAGGGAGGAATCTTTGTTTCATAACCCAGATCTGGAAGGGTTCCAGTCTTCTGATTTTAATATTAAATACTTAAAGGACAACTCTCAAACTTTGTTTTACTTTTGTAAAGAGGAGTGACTTATTAACAAGTGGTTATGGTGGTGAAATATTTTTTTTATCCTATGAGCGCTTTGAGTCCCCAGGGAGAAAAGCGCTATATAAATATTATTGTTATTGTTATTGTTGTTCTCTTGCTTTACCATACAAATGACATTCCATTAAATTCCTGTCCAATCTCTCAGGGGATGTCACTATGTGAAGAGGCCTGTGTGTAGCACAGTCTCTTTATTAAAGGGGTTGAGGAAAGAACACAAACTTATATATACTTATATATTTGTCCTTTAAAAAAGACATGTAAGCAAGACAAAGTAAGATGAAAACGGAAAATCCTGAACTGAAAATAACATCCTTAGCTATTAAGGGGATTAAGTTCAGTAAGGCTCTGTTACCACTTGAGCGGGGAACGGTCATTTTTTGTCCATTCTCTGCTCAAAAACACAGTAAACGGTTCCTATTTTATAGATAGAAGCCGTTCACACTTGTCACTCTGCAACAAATCTGTGGGATCCGTTGCGGTAAGCAGACTGCACTTCTGTGCAATCCGCGATTATCCTGGGTAGGGCAGACGGATGCGTTCCCCTGTATAGCCTATAGGGGTAATGCATCTGCCCTGGGCTACAGCCAGACCATAAGAGCGGACATTACACTGTCGCAAGTGGGAACCGAGCCATACTGAAGAAAGAAACACTTTAGTGGGACAGTTCCAAAGGACTGCAAAACCAATCAACCCTTTGCACACTTTTATGCAAATAGTGTGCTTTGTAAAGATTGGTCTTGTCTGACTAACATGTTCAGCTTTTATAAGCTGGCAAATGCTAATGTGGCTATTGGGAAAGCTGTAGATGTAATATACTTGGATTTTGCAAAATGTCCCTAAGTACTGTTCCCCACAACAGCCTGGTGAAAAGATGAGGATGCAGGGACTGAGGAAGAGTCTGTTTATATTATGTAAGTGGATAAGGAACTGGCTAATGAATAGAATGGATAACTGTTGGTAGTGGGGTTTCACCAATGTCACTACAGGGTCCAGTACATTTCAACTTCATAATAAATTTTAGACATTGTATATAGAACTTCCCTGGTGTTTCATTTCTTATTTTCAATTTAATGGGTTCAAGTCTATCTCTGAAATGTGCACAGCAGCCGTATCAATGCAACATAAAATATGATTCATTCATTCCCCCCCCAAAATAAAATAAAAATTGTACCCATGTTTATCTTAGCATGTCACATACTACTGTAGCTACTGGAAATAGCCAGTAGCCAATGGCCTTGTAGTCCTTTCCTGACTTGTTAGCAACCACAATGCGCAGCCGCAGGTCCTCACTGAGCTCCTTTGTCTTAGTCATCGCTGTCCACAAATCAACTGCAGAGAGCTGCAGTTTTTCCCCTGTTGAGTTGATTAAAACAGCTGTTCCCAATTAATCAGGGCAATCAGGATTCTTTAGAACAGTTTGGACTATTTGGAATGGTATAGAATTTTGGATTTTCCCACAGACTGTGACAGTTTGTGAATGGTATGAATCATTTTGGACTGGACACTTTTTGCTCAAATGTAAATAAAAGCTGAGAAATTTTCGTTTTGTACAATAATGCCTCTTGTACATTGTCTTATTATCTTTTGGGTGATACCTATGTCATTTCAGGTAAAAAATGTACTTGCTAGTTGAATAAAAGTAACTTTAAATTAAAATTTGCCAGGGATATGAATAATTAAGCCCCAGGTCCATCCGAATAGGGTTTTTTGAGCATCCCTGCCACGCAGTAGCGTCACTAGGGGGGTGCGGTAGGTGCGGACCGCACCAGGTGTCACCAGCAGAGGGGGTGACACCAAGCTCCAGGCTAAGGGAGAGTGGAGAAGGCTATGTAAATACTGACCACGCTACTGTCTGATAGACTTCTCTCTCCTGCTCTACTCCCTTCTGGCTGCTCCTTGTTGAGCTTATAACAGAGTTTAGAGGCTAACAGGGCCACATGGTGATCATTTTAACCCCCCCCCCCCCCCATAGCAAGCAACATTACTACCTGGTGAAGTTTGGAGGTTCATGGGGTAGGAGGGGGTGACACTATGAGTTTCCGCACCGGGTGACACCAACCCTAGTGACGCCTCTGCTGCCACGTAGTTTGTATATGTTTTTTATTTACCGTTACAGAATTGTAAAAGGGTCAACATTTGTAGGATTACATTACCTAGGCTTGTGCTTTGAGCATTAGCTAGTGGTCAGGGTGTGCATTGCACCCTTTCATTGTGTATTTGCTGCTGTTTGCATATTGTACAGGATCTCAGCTGGATGAAAGAGGGAACAGACAGCAGAGTTTGCTTCCTCTCTTTCTACACATACTTAGAAACTCCTACTCTTTTTAGTGTTATATGTGTGAGACATCTGACAGCAGTGAGATGCTGGATTTGGAGCATGGTAGTGTGTGGAGAAGAGACAGATAGATGATATCCTGGGATAAAAGTTTTAGTGGAACCTGTTTTATTTGTGTGTGTGTGTGTGTGTGTGTGTGTGTGTGTGTGTCTCTGCATGCCATGCATTTACGTATTTATGTGTGTATGTAGGCAAGCGTTTTAAGCGGACCTGAACTCAGAGCTTCTTCTTTGCTTTAAAAGACAAGCAACAGCATAATGACCTTTAAATAAAAACATTTATTTATTACAGCCCACAGAACCACAGAGCAATAAATCTGCAGCATGTCTACTTCCTGCTTTCCTGGAAGCAGACAAAGGTTTAACATTCCGTATTTACAAATTTAGCGGAGGCTGCCGAGATTCCTGTGTTGACACAGCTGAGAGCTCAAATTACACTTGTGATTAGTCACAGATGAGGGGGGGTTAGACAGGCTAGACTCTTTAAATACATACTGGGTGCATTTCTTTATGTTTTCCTTCTATCCTGTGCAAGAGTTCAGGTCCACTTTAAGAAACATGGTTGGCCCTTGAAGGCTACCCGAGGTGACATGTGACATGATGAGATAGACATGGGTGTGTACAGTGCCTAGCACACAAATAAGAATAAACAAGATAAATAGAGGCGCCAAAACAGAATTAAATTGGTTAAAAACCGTCTAAAAATGGGGGAATGGGTGGATCCACTTCCCTCAATGAAAATTACCAGGCTAAATCCAGCCGTAGATAATGCAAAAAATATTTATTCACAAGATTAGTCTCCAAATACAGTGCAACGCGTTTCACGGGTGAACATCCCGCTTCATCAGGCAATTGAAATAGGAGAACACAGAATTTCAGCAATAGCAGACTGAGGCGCTACACCTGCTGTTGCTGAAATTCTGTGTTGCCTGATGAAGCGGGATGTTCACCCGTGAAACGCGTTGCACTGTATTTGGAGACTAATCTTGTGAATAAATATTTTTTGCATTATCTACGGCTGGATTTAGCCTGGTAATTTTCATTTAGGGAAGTGGATCCACCCATTCCCCCATTTTTAGACGGTTTTTAACCAATTTTATTCTGTTTTGGCGCCTCTATTTATCTTGTTTATTCATATCTAGTCCACCCTTGGTGGAGGGGTGTATCCCCAATTTTTTCCTGTCTATAGAGAGCGACTTTTATACCTGAGTGGGATCAGGTAATAATTCTCCCCACCTGCTATTTCAGTGGTCACCTGCGTGGTGACCCATATTTGTGAGTATAATCTCATTTACATACATTTACCACATTGGTTGAACATACTACACTAGATTTGGCTCTCGGTCTTTTTTTTCCCTGTCTTTCAAGCATAGCACACAAATAACTATGCTGTGTTCTTTTTTCTTTCTCTGCCTGAAAGAATTAAATATCAGATATGTAAGTGGCTGACTCAGTCCTGACTCAGACAGGAAGTGACTACAGTGTGACCCTCACTGATAAGAAATTACAACTATAAAACACTTTCCTAGCAGAAAATGGCTTCTGAGAGCAGTAAAAGAGATAAAAAGGGTCAATAGTTCATACATTTTAGCTCTGGCATACTTCAATGAATGTGTCATTGAGCAAAAACAATAAAACAGTTAAAACTTAAAAAGTAGATTTAAACATAAAATAAAACTGTGGAATATCTTAAAAAGTCATTTTTAGGAGAATGAAGATCGATACAATCATTTATTTCATTTGTTTATTTTCGCCTCGGGTGTCTTATAAACTATACATTTTAATCAATCACAAAATGATCTAAAATAATTGTTTGTTTTTATTGTTTTTATGTGATTCAGTGCAATTAAACATTCCCAGCTTTCCTGTTTGATAACATGATCACATTTGTCCACAAAAGATCATACATAACTTGTTCTTGTCTGTTTTGTTTTGCCTAGATGCTGTCACTTTATTGGATCTAATGTGCCATCAGACATTCACAGCTGAAGCAACAAGTTTGACCAGCACACATCAGTTTCATCAGACAGAGAGCTTTATTCAGATAAGGATTCAGGGCAGATTATGGCTATTAGGGCAGTAGTGGACAGGAAGGAGTTAAAGGGAACCTGAACCGAGTAAAATGATTTATTTTAAAATAAACTCATAATGTGCCTGTAAATGAATATTACATTCTTACCTCGCTGTCAGTTCCTCTCAGAAGCTCACCATTTTCTCCTTACAATGATCCCTACCAGATCATATATAAAAAGGTGCCACAGTCCACTTGGCACTTTGGGCAGAGGTCATCAGCATGTGATCTACGGTATATTTTGTCAAGTGCACTGGGGTGAGGAAGGCCTTGGGATGAGGAAAGCACATAGGCCTCAATTCACTAAGCTTTATCAAACACTTTATCTAGAGTGACCAGACGTCCCGGATTGCCCGGGACACGTCCCGGATTCGGGGTCCGCTGTCCCAGGCTGCATGAGGTCCCGGGAAACGTCCCGCTTTCGGCAGCGGGACGTCCCGGCCTCGGGACTCTGGCCACTCTATCCTTATGAACTGGCAGCGGCGTCTATAGACGCCGTGCCAGTTCATTGCCCGCAGCCCCGCTCCAGC
Source organism: Hyperolius riggenbachi (assembly GCF_040937935.1). Taxonomy (NCBI): domain Eukaryota; kingdom Metazoa; phylum Chordata; class Amphibia; order Anura; family Hyperoliidae; genus Hyperolius; species Hyperolius riggenbachi. The sequence continues at coordinate 421,818,494 of NC_090649.1, read as the reverse complement.
CTCCTCTTCCGGTGTCTGTTCCGACACCGGCAGGTGAGCAGGGCTACGGCAAGATGGCTGACGAAGCCCTGTACTGGAGACTATTTGTCTCCAGTACAGGGCTTCAGGCGCCATCTTGCCGTAGCCCTGCTCTGCCAGGCTGTCAGGGCGGGAGACTTCAGGAGGAAGGTGGTCCCGGGAACAGCGCGCCAGAGGCCGGAGACTTCTGCCAGGTGAGTAAATGCTTTCTTTTCCAGGTGAAATGTTTGCCCGCATTGCGTTTCTTTTCCAGGTGAAATGTTTGCCCGCATTGCGTTTCTTTTCTGGTGAAATGTTTGCCCGCATTGCGTTTCTTTTCTGATGAAATGTTTGCCCGCATTGCGTTTCTTTTCTGGTGAAATGTTGCCCGCATTGCGTTTCTTTTCTGGTAAAATGTTTGCCCGCATTGCGTTAATTTTCTGGTGAAATGTTTGCCCGTATTGCGTTTCTTTTCTGGTGAAATGTTTGCCTGCATTGCATTTCTTTTCTGGTGAAATGTTTGCCCGCATTGCGTTTCTTTTCTGGTGAAATGTTTGCCTGCATTGCGTTTCTTTTCTGGTGAAATGTTTGCCCGCATTGCGTTTCTTTTCTGGTGAAATGTTTGCCTGCATTGCGTTTCTTTTCTCGTGAAATGTTTGCCCGCAATGCGTTTCTTTTCTGGTGAAATGTTTGCCTGCATTGCGTTTCTTTTCTGGTGAAAAGTTTGCCCGCATTGCGTTTCTTTTCTGGTGAAATGTTTGCCTGTATTGCGTTTCTTTTCTGGTGAAATGTTTGCCCGCATTGCGTTTCTTTTCTGGTGAAATGTTTGCCCGCAATGCGTTTCTTTTCTAGTGAAATGTTTGCCCGCATTGCGTTTCTTTTCTGATGAAATGTTTGCCCGCATTGCGTTTCTTTTCTGGTGAAATGTTGCCCGCATTGCGTTTCTTTTCTAGTGAAATGTTTGCCCGCATTGCGTTAATTTTCTGGTGAAATGTTTGCCCGTATTGCGTTTCTTTTCTGGTGAAATGTTTGCCCGCATTGCGTTTCTTTTCTGGTGAAATGTTTGCCCGCATTGCGTTTCTTTTCTGGTGAAATGTTTGCCTGCATTGAGTTTCTTTTCTGGTGAAATGTTTGCCCGCATTGCATTTCTTTTCTGGTGAAATGTTTGCCTGCATTGCGTTTCTTTTCTGGTGAAATGTTTGCCCGCATTGCGTTTCTTTTCTCGTGAAATGTTTGCCCGCAATGCGTTTCTTTTCTGGTGAAATGTTTGCCCGCATTGCGTTTCTTTTCTGGTGAAATGTTTGCCCGCATTGCGTTAATTTTCTGGTGAAATGTTTGCCCGCATTGCATTTATTTTGTACTGACACGTTTGCCCGCATTGCGTTTATTTTGTACTGACATGTTGCCCGCATTGCGTTTATTTTGTGCTGACATGTTGCCCATTGCGTTTATTTTCTGGTGTCCGGGGTAACTGTTACTGCATTTATTATTTAATGGTCATAGGTGGCTATGTTTGCTGCTTTGTGGTTACGGTATACTATTAGCATCACACAGTTTCTGCACACCCATGATGCAAAGTCTCGTTTGTCCACATCATGGCTCAAAAACACTGCTTTCTTATGCCTCGCTGTTAAATCATTACATTAGCTCCGCCCATACAATGGCATGGCCACGCCCATTTTTCACCGCGGCAGCCCCCTCCCCAGTCTTCGTCGCTGCGCGCTCCTCAGTCCTCCCCACTTTTCGTCCCCCCCACGACCCCCCTGCCCGTCCCAGGTTGGACCCACAAAAATCTGGTCACTCTACTTTATCAAACGTTGAATTGAATGTTTTGAAACGTTTATTGAACGTTTTATCGATATAACGTTCGATAAATCTATAACCCCTTAGTGAATTCAAAATTAGATTTTACCCATGAGGTAAATTATTAAATGTTTGAAAAGGTTGTTGATAAAGCTTAGTGAATTGAGGCCTATATAGAGTTAGATCGAGCAGTCTGGTTGATGGAGTGGTGCCTTAGTGACACTAGTCAGGGTGTCATCCCAATCAGCATCTGATATATCACCCACCTCTCAATCCCAATACAGTAAAACCACCATTATGCGGCGCCAACAGGGATTGGCTGATGCCGGATAAGTATATTTTCCGGTTGCATGAGACTCAATGTTAAAATTAGGCCTAGCTAAAAAATAGTACTATACCCTGCACTGTATACTTACAATAAACTGTGCATTAATATTGAAATACAGTAATTCAAAACAAAAATTTGCGTCTGCGCGCGAAGATTCGCGATTGCACGCGAAAAAGTTGTGCGGCGTTATAACGTACGCAAAACACTTGTGCGACCGTGATATCAGTTATCTTGGTTTAGTGAATCAAACCCAAGGTGTGATATCTTTAATAAGGTGTGATATCTTTGATAAGGTGTGATATTTAGTGAATCAAGCCCAATGAGTGGCCTGTGTAATCATTGCACCGAACAGCGTCAAGATCAGCTGTCTGGATGAAGTGCCCTTTATAGTGTTCAGTAAGGGAGAATCCTGAAACTTCTTCGGAAGCAGGTTAAACTGACTGTAGACCGCATGCCTTAAGCGCATAAACTTGCAGAAGGCCATGTGAGGTAGGGAAAATCAACTGTAAGGGCTCAAACCCACTAGCAGCCTTTTCTAAGCACTAGCGATTTGAAAAACTCTCGCTAATGCAATGCTATGGGGGATTTTTATAAAATCACATCGCTGGTGGGATCACACCCATAGCATTACATTAGCAAGAGCTTTTCAAATCACAAAGCACTCAGAAAATCGCTGCTAGCGGGTTCCAGGTCTTATGCTGGATACACACCATGCGTTTCCGCGTTCGATGCGTCCGTCAATACGCATCGATTCGATTATTTCCGACATGTCCGATTCAAGCTTCGATGGATCGTTAGGTCGATTTGCCATACTTTACATGGCAATCGACCTAAAAATCATCGAAATGTGTTCGGAAATGCTCGGAAATAATCGAATCGACGCGTATCGACGGACGCATTTGATGCGGAAACGCATGGTGTGTATTCAGCATTAGTTGGGAAAATGATTTTAAAGAACCACTAGAGAAAAGCTGGTAAGAGGCTGACATTTATTTGTTTTTAAACAATGCAAATTGCCTGGCTGTTCTGATGATCCTCTGCTACTAATGCTAGGTACACACAATGCAATTTTCTGACACATTTACTGTCAGACTGACTATTTCCAACATGTCCAATCTGAATTCCGATTGATTTTCTGACCAATTTTCCATAGAAGTGAGTGGAAATCAGAAATCAGATTGGACATGTTGGAAATAGTTGATCTGAGAGTAAATTTGACAGAAAATTGCATCATGTGTACCTAGCATAATACCTTTAGCCATAGATCTTGAACAAGCATGCAGATTAGATACTCTGACTGAAGTCTGACTGGATAAGCTGCATGCTTGTTTCAGGTGTGTGATTCAGACACTACTGCAGCAGAAGAGATCAGCAGGGCTGCCAGGCAACTGGTATCATTCAAAAGGAAACCAATTTGGCAGCCTCTCATTTCAGGTTCCCTTTAATGCTAGAACTATACATTATGGGTGACCTTTATCAAAGTGAAAGTGTTCTTAAAAAATAGACTCACACAGTTCTAAATACAATGCTGTTTTTTTCATCTGCCTTTATCTTGAATCATCTTGTAAGGGAACACAGGCAGTGCCAGTGTTAACTAAATTGCTAGCTGCACTACATTTTTTTTAGAAAAGGCTCCTATCAAGCTGGCAAAATTGTGGGATTGTCCCAAACCACTTCCAGAATCCTGGTCTAGGTGTTAAGCCCTATTCGGAATGTTGCTATGTGGTGTTCAAAGGACTGCCTTTTTACCCACAATTCCACGGGAATCTTATGGCCTTGTGTTAAATCACCGCTGTAAAATGGAATTATCGACACGTTACCGAATGGTTACCAAATGTTATCGAATGCGGGAAAACCTTGATGAATACAACTAGAAATCGTTAAACTTCGAATTCGGTAATTTAACGAACTGGAAAAAGTTATCTCAAAGACAATGATGAATCGAGGCCTATGTGTTTGGTAGAGTGGAAATGTTAAAGGATACCCGAGGTGACATGTGACATGATGAGATAGACATGGCTATGTACAGTGCCTAGCACACAAACAACTATGCTGTGTTCCTTTTTTTCTTTCTCTGCCTGAAAGAGTTAAATATCAGGTATGTAAGTGACTGACTCAGTCCTGACTCAGTGACTACAGTGTGACCCTCACTGATAAGAAATTCCAACTATAAAACACTTTCCTAGCAGAAAATGGCTTCTGAGAGCAGGGAAGAGAGAAAAAGGGTCAATAGTTCATAGATTTTAGCTCTGGCATACTCCAATGAATATGTCATTGAGCAAAAACAATAAAACAGTTAAAACTTAAAAAGTAGATTTAAACATAAAATAAAACTGTGGAATACTGTATCTTTAAAAGTCATTTTTAGGAGAAGGAGGATAGATACAATTGTTTATTCCATTAGTTTATTTTAGCCTAGGGAGTCCTTTAAAACAAAAAAAAATGAAAGGCCTTTTTTCAAATTTCAAAATGAATAAGTCTGCCTGATTCTGATATTTAGAAAGAAAATCCTAACATAGTAAATGCCATTGCTCTCATTATAAATGGAAAGAAAAGGGTATTCTACAGTTAATTTTATTCTAGGTCAAATGTACGGTACATTCTATACTAATGAATATTAACATTTTTTTGCAATAGTGCCCCTTTAAGAATAATGCAGTTTATTCCTGCAGTAGAGATACACTCAGTTAATGTAAAAAATGTTTAAAGGACTTACGAGCCGAAATGTAAAAAAAAAAGTTCAGTACCTGTAGCCAATTTGAATGCACAGAGTACGCCATCTGCGCCCTCCGTGCAGTTCTGCCATGTCCCCGCTGCTCAATAGCCCCCCGGGCCGGCTCTCGACCCCACAGCCCAGGTCAGGCTTTTCTGCCTCCTCTAAAATGTCCGCCTGAGCTGGCCGCAGCTGCGCAGTCTGTGCATTCAAATTGGCTACAGGTATTGAACTTTTTTTTTTACATTTCAGCTCGTAAGTCCTCCTAACCCAGAAATATAAGCCATAATTGAGCTCAGATAAAACAGGCAATGAAGTATGGAAATGTAAGATAAGCCCACACAAGATTGTCAATTATTATTATATGGCATTACTATTAATGATCTCCTCATTTCAGTTTTCAACTTTATTTTATTTTTTTTAATATATTTTAATGTCTTGCTTTTATTCTTGTGCATTTGTTTCAAAGACATTAAAAAAATGTATGTCTTATAACAATAATTACCAAGAGATATGATCAGCTAAAGCTACGTGTAAAGCAGGCCATACACTGGCTCGATTCACGGCCGTTTCGACAGCAGATCCGATCCTGGGATCGGATCTGCTGCCAATCGCTTGCGCTAAACGCACCCGCCGATCCGATTCCCTCCCGAAATCGGATCGGACCGTCGATCGCGCCGTGCGGGAAATTACCCTCGATCGCCCGGCGGTAGGAGCGCGTCGCTTGCGGCGTACGATTCGGGCCCGATCCGAGCATGTATACATTACCTGAAGCTGGCTCCGGGGTCCTCTTCTCCTCGCTGCACCGCATTTCCGCATGTCCCAGTGTACGCTTATACTTCCTGTGTCACTCCGGTGACCAGGAAGTTGAAATAGAGGGCGCTCTATTTGAACTTCCTGGTCACGGAGTAACACAGGAAGCGCCGGGATGGAGCAAGAACAGCGGTGCGGTGCAGTGCGGAGAAGATGCCCGGGAGCCAGCCTCAGGTAATGTATACGGGGGGGGGGGACAGGCGGCAGGAGCAGCTGAACAGATTGTGATCGGTTTCAGGCTGAAATCGATTCACAATCTGTTTGCAGTAAAGGCAGCCATACGATCCCTATCTGATCAGATTCGATCAGATAGGGATCTGTCAGCTGGTCGATCTAATGGCACATCGACCAGTGTATGGCCACCTTTAAGGTCTAGCTATTTAGCAAGGTCTAGCTATTTACCCCTCCAGCTCAGCGCCCCCCCCCCCCAACCACGGCTGGGGGGGGGGGCGATTTTTTCTAATTTTACCTCAGGCGGCAAAAAGTCTAGGGCCGGCCCTGTATATTGCGAATACTGAATACAATGTTCTACTTTGTTCTTTATTTGTATTTTTCCCCGAATGTTAGATGTTAAGGAAATTCTACCGGTACAATATAACGCATATGTTGTAATTGTCTTCTAACAAGTACCAATAAAAAGTTAAATTTGGTAATAAGACTGTTCCCAGGAGCTTACAGTCCAATAATAATAAAAAAAAAGAATAATGTAGCATTTTTGTGTGTCAATTATTATTATATGGCATTACTATTAATGATCTCCTCATTTCAGTTTTCAACTTTATTTTATTTTTTTTAATATATTTTAATGTCTTGCTTTTATTCTTGTGCATTTGTTTCAAAGACATTAAAAAAATGTATGTCTTATAACAATAATTACCAAGAGATATGATCAGCTAAAGCTACGTGTAAAGGTCTAGCTATTTAGCAACAACAATGTTATATTGCCAGGGCCGGCCCGCTCACGAGGTGGAGTGAAACATTTGCCTCAGGTGGCAGATCTGGGGGGGCGGCACCCGCCTGTCCATGCGCTGGGGGCCGCCCGCCGAGCTGGAGGGGTAGCGGGCAGAAAGGGGGTATTGGGCCTAGTGGCGTGGAGGGCGGTCGGACCCCCCCTCCCTCGCCTGGGTCCCCCGATCTGCGTTCCCCTCCAGCGTTAACTATAAGCCTGCCTATGATGAAGAGGCAACGGGCGGGGGAATCACTCACCACTTCCGTGTTCCATCGTGCGCTCCACTGACATCACTTCCTGCAAGGGCATCCACTTACAATGCAGTGGGCGGCGTTGCAGGAAGTGACGTCAGTGGAGCACGCGATGGAACGCGGAAGAGGTAAGTGATTCCTACGCCCGTTGCCTCTTCATCATATGCAGGCTTGTACTTAACGCTGGAGAGGAGCGCAGATCGGGGGACCCAGGCGAGGGAGGGGGGGGGAAGTCCGACCCCCCTCCCCGCCGCTAGGCCCACTTTCTGCCTGCTACCCCTCCAGCTCAGCGCCCCCCCCCCCACCACGGCTGGGGGGGGGGGGGGCGATTTTTTCTAATTTTACCTCAGGCGGCAAAAAGTCTAGAGCCGGCCCGGTATATTGCGAATACTGAATACAATGTTCTACTTTGTTCTTTAATTGTATTTTTCCCTGAATGTTAGATGTTGAGGAAATTCTACCGGTACAATATAACGCATATGTTGTAATTGTCTTCTAACAAGTACCAATAAAAAGTTATAATAGTAATAATAATAAAAAAGAATAATGTAGCATTTTTGTGTATCAAATAGCTGTGACTTCACACCAGTTGGTTGTGACATACAAAATATTAAACTGATCCATAAGGCTGCTTTCACAGTTGGACATTACAGGCGCACGTTAGAGCAGCCTGTAACGCAGCCCAACTCAGTCACAGTAATGAAAAATCAATGGGCTGTTCACAGTTCCCACGTTGCGTTACAGTGTAACGCCGGACGTTCAAAGAAAGCGCAGCATGCTGTGCGTTATACGCGGTTTTAGCTGCGTTAGACTGTTTGCACATGCTCAGTAAGGGGAGAGTCCGCTATTGTTCCTAGCCACATGGCTAATTAATATTCACTGCACTGTAGTGTTGTCCAGATCATGAACAATTCGGATCTTTGATCCGGATCTTTTTTTGTGAGTCAAATCATCCGAATCATTATAATGAAGGATTCGGTTCATAGTGGATGTCTGGAAGAAACAGGAACTGCAGCTTCTGTGCACAAGCACAATCTTCCTGCTGCATCTCTCCCTTCCCCATTAGCACCTTCAATGTGCCCTTATTCTCCTGCACCTCTCTCTGCTGCACCCCTGCTTCCTGCTTCCCTAGTAAAATGATTCAAAGATTCGGTTCAAATATCCGGATCTTTTCAATGATCCGATTCGAATCATCCGAATCATTGAAAAGATCCGACTTCCCAGGATAGCACGAAGAGCCTCATAACGCAGCTCAATCTGACGTCCAACTTCAACACCACCATGCGTTGCGTTAGGGGCACGTTATAAGACCTTAACGTCCCCTAAAATGCAACGTCTTGGTGTGAAAGAGGCCTAAAACTAAACTGATCCATTCCTGCTCATCTGTGATTGGCTGCACCTTTATCAGTTTGGCTACGGTTGTCTTCTGTATTAAAGGGGTGTTAAATTCCCCCTATATTAAACTTGAATTGTCCCTCTGCCATAGAGTAGAGGAAGCTAACAGTTGTCAGAAATCCAACACATAAGAACTCAAACATTGTGTTTGAATTAAAAGCTCTTATATGACTTTATGGTATTCAGATAACATTGTTACTAAGGGAAAGAAAAATAAACATTTCTCATTATAATTCAAGTAAACATTTGAAATAATAAACAGGAGGTGTCAAATGTCAAGTGCCAGGGGTCCAAGTGTCAAGGTAATCCATTGATTTTCCTCAAGAATGCAAGGCTTTGATATGTCTCTCAACTGTTAAGAAAAATGCAACTTCTTGGAGGTAGATTTTTCATTGTAGGAATATCCTGAATAACTTTTTCCATTAACTCTGCAGCAGCTGGAGATTATTACATCACCACCGCCTGAGGACACCTCTTCCACTGCCAGACCTCACTTCTTCTCCCAGGAGACAGTGGAACTTGGAAGACCCTTCTTCATGGAGAACTTGCTCCATCAGCTTCCTCAGGTTATCACTCTAGTCTTCTGAGGAACAAAGTGACTTGTCATTTCCAATCTACCTGAAGATTCAGAGTAGGTCTATGCTCTAGCAAAGGCTCCGACAGCACCTACTTTCAATGGTCGCCTCCTCCAATATGATGCAAAGTGCGGGTTACCTGTATTTCATGAGAGGCAGAGGCCGCAGACATAGGCCCGTGCAGGCCGTACAGTGGAACATGGGCACTATGTCCTCTAGGGCCTGTGCAATTGGACCGGTTAGGGCCTGATTATCCTCTAGGCTTTTATCCATGCACTTCTCTTTGAAACTCAAGAGAAACAAAATAACTTGGGCCCCAGTCATATACAAGTTTAAAATGTGTGCTACGTTAGTACAGTGCCTAGAGAATGTGACCTAGGTTCATGTACTTTTATCTTATCTGCATTGTTTGGATCCATCCATGATCTGTTATGACCACGCCCACTCACATGGGGCCTGCTTCAATTATTCTGCACAGGGGCCCATTGCTGGCTTTGTCCGCCACCAATGAGAGGGCACCACGACTATCATGCCCTTACAGCTCAGTCTGCACAAGCTGGGACCATTCTCAGGACACAAGTGAAGCCTGATATCATTTATTGTTCCAGCTTCCTCATTAACTGAATTCTCCCAAGTTACCTCTCTGGACTTTGGGTACACACTGTGAGATTTTCTGGCCGATTTACTGTCAGATCGATTATTTACAACATGTTCGATTTGCTTTCCGATCGATTTCCGAGCATTTTCCGATCGATTTCCTATTAAAGTGCACGGAAATCGATCGGAAAGCAAATCGAACATGTTGGAAATAATCGATCTGACAGTAAATCGGCCAGAAATTCTCATAGTGTGTACCCAGCATTCTTGCTATGTCATTTTCATGTTAAAGAAGCCTCTGTCCCAAAAAATTTAATCATAGCTCCTCCTTTTACAAGTTGCATCAACTCTATAGGTCCATCCATATACAGGAGGAGTGCCGGCACTGATCAGGAAATGCACGCTGAATGCTTGGGTGCCAGGGGCAGATGCCAGCAGCACCAGAGTTCAGCTGTTATATAGCCAAACAGTGCTATTGTACAGCGGGGTTGACAATTTGTATTGGACTTTGGTTAGCCGAGCTCTAGAACAGCTGCATGCACATAGTTGAGAAATGGTAACAGCTATATGCATTGCTGATTACTATTAGGGCCCATTCACACTTAAGCGGGAATCGCGCGATTCCCGCTAATTGCAAAAAGCTAGCATTTTTTTTAAACGCTAGTGCTATGGTAGCCTATGGCAGTGTTCTCACGAACGGGTTACCTGCAGCGTTTTGCCGACGATTCTGGAGCGATCGCAATTAGCATGTATAGAACTGCTAATCACGATCACTCCAAAAACGCAAATTTGTCCAGTGATTTTTCTGTGTTAAATTGTGGAAAAATCACCCCTGCAAAATGCTAGCGGTAATCGCTAGCGTTTTGCGATTTCTAGTCTGAATGGGCCCTTATGGGCTACAAACGAGTGGTGTTGGCTGCAGCACTCAGCTGTACAGTTAGGAGTAGTTTGGGTGGGATAATGTTAGTTGTAAGAGTGGGGTTAGTGTTAAGGTGTCCACACACTATACACTAAAATGATTCCATTTTACGACAATTCGATAAATATGATCGGATCTCCTGAAAAAATCATACGTTTTTTTTTTTAATTGGACTGAAAAATCCGATCGGATTTCCAGTGTTTTTCGATTTCTATCGATCTGGAATGCTGCTTTTCTTCAATTTTTCTAAAGATTGTATGGTGTGTGTTAGATTGTCAATTTATTAAAGAGACTCTGAAGCAAATTTGTTTTACTATATTTACCTTAGCATTCGCTTCAGAAGTCTCACCAGCGCTAAAACGCCGCATCCCCGCCGAAAAACGAAGGCTGCAGACCCCCCAAATCCCCGGGCAAAAATCCACGACCAACTTGGTCGTGGATTGTGCTGCCCTAAGAGGCTGAGCTATTTGCTGTAGCTCCGCCTCTCCTGCTGTCGATCGCCGCGCGGATTGCCGCCTCTCCCCCGCCCCTCTCTGTGAAGGAAGAGTGAGAGGGGCGAGGAGAGGAGGCGATGCGCGGCGATTGATGGCAGGAAAGGCAGAGCTACAGCAGAGAGCTCTGCCCCTTCCAGGAAGTTCCGTCCTTAGACCCCCCCCCCCCCCGGGGATATTGGGGGTCTGCAGTCCTCATTTTTCACCGGGAATGCAGCGGTTTGCGTCTGATGAGAGTTCTGAAGCGAATGCTAAGGTAAATTTAGCAATTATTTTTTGCTTCAGACTCTCTTTAATATACACACCCTAGCAATTTTCTCAGAGTTTCCAATCATTTTTATCATAATTGAGGAAAAATTGAACATATGGCATTGGTCATATTTCTGAAATGTCACAATCAGTCAGAAAAATTGATTGCACTTCTTGAACTGAACTGATATTTTAAAAAATGTATGGTGTGTGGCCACCTTTAGGCGTAACAGCTGGGGTTTGTGTTAGGCATAGATGGGGGGTGTTAGTGTTAGGCATAGGTTGGGAGTTAGGGCCCATTTCCACTATCGCGAATTCGCATGCGTTTTTCGCATGCAAATTTGCATAGCAATATAAGTGAATAGGACTGTTTCCACTTGTCAGGATTCCTTTGCGTTTTTCTGTGCAGAAAAAATTTGCATGGCAGAGCCATCAGAATTCGCATATCACATACCGCTATGCGAATCGCATACAATGTATTTAATAGGAAATTCACATGAGGTTTGGGTATGCGAATTTTCATGCGAATTCGCGAATTCGCATAGAAACAATGGAAACGCACACCAGCACTGCCATGGTTAAATTCGCATACATCGTCATGCATGTGCATTAGCATAGACCCGCATGCGAAATTCGCATCCGCATGCAAATTTTTACCGCGGCGATTCGCACTGCACTCCTTAGTGTTTGGAGACAGGGTAGTGGCATGCATGTTCCTGATGCTATGCCATTATTTGAATATCTAAGTGGCTTCTTGGATAGTGCTGTTGGTCGCATCCAGATTTCTGTATTCGGAAAGCCAGATAATGCTATGCACAGCCATTCAGCACCATTAGCAGGGAACAGAGTCACAAAGTTGCGCTTCATGTGCAATGTGGAGCGTTGATCAACAATCCGACACGCCCTTGTGGGATTTCTTTGGTAAGTATGTGTTTTCTTACCCAAAGTTTGCTTCAAGTACACTTTACTGTCCAAATTCTGCCCCCCTCTCATCATTAATTACTTGAGGTAGTTAGTGAAGACCCTGGAGGAGGAACCAGCCATTCTCTCCCTTTGAGCTGGGAGCAAGAAGATTTCTGTGAGACTTCTGTGTACATTGTATGCAAATGCTCACATCTTGGAAGTGGGACAATCAAATTAAAATTGCATGCTTTTCAGAAAAATTAGCATCTTTTTGATTGCCTCTACAGTGAACACAGAACACCTGGCCCCACCCACCTCCTTCCTCTGCTGGTGAAGGATTAACTCTTTTTGGCCTGCCTTGCAGCACTAGAGCTCAGCAGAGTCTTATTTTCCATACCGTCCCGAGTCTCTTTAGAAAAGGCTTAAATAAAAGAACTGTGAGAAATTGTTTCTTATTGCAGACTGGGCCGGGCAACAAGACTTACTTATGGCTTTTGTAAATACATTGGGGAGGGTGTGAGAGGGAATAAACGCATTTTTAGAAATGGTGCGAGAATGAATTGGATTGGAAGAGGATCAGAGTGCCGAGTTACATTGTTGGCCATGAAGAGGTAATCTCTCAGCAGTAGTGGGAGGAGGTAGGTGGGATCAGATGGTCTGTTTTGTGCAGTTATGAAGTAAAAGTTGTTCAGTAGCTGGGGAACATCATGTCTACTTGCAACTGCCAGTTTTGTGAAGGGATCCTGTGTTACTTTATTGTCTTTGCCAAACTGACTTTCTATGGAATCGCTGCATCAAATAATGCGTGTAACAATAGCCTGGCCCCCACGACCTCTGCGGGACTTTTGCCTGGACTCAGGAGGAGAAGAGGAGATGCGACGGAATTGGAGCAGGTAAATATTTTTAAACAGTGCTCCGCTGTACTCATCCTGCTCTGCAAGAGGTAAAAGAGGAGGAGCAGCCCCCCATAGCCTGCAGTCTCGAGGGGAAGGGGGGTAGATGCAGTGCTGCGGGGGACCCCTGTGATGATCTGTTTGCTGGAGGTCCCAGCAAAATTTGAAAATCATAGAAGCATCCTAGGGCTGCCAAGACACTTTCCTGTTCAGGGACAGCAGAAATATCACACATTTCAGCATCTAATCATTTAAATTCTTTGGGATGCAAATGAGGCAAAACATGGGCTCACACACAATGTGGTATAATAGTCTTTACTGAAGATAAAAAAAAAGATAAAAGTACTAGTATAGATGTCAGGGGCGTAACTATAAATCACCGGGCCTCCCTGCAAAAATTTGGATGGGCCTCCCCCCGGCCCAATCAGGGCCGTTTTGGGGGCAGGAGGGATCACAGCATGAGGAGAGAGCATGGCCGAACATCGGCGGAGAGGGGGGACACTCTCCCCCTCACCTCGGGCTCTCCCCTCAGCGCGCTCCCCTCCTGCAATTATCAACGGCAGTGGGCGGCGGCTGGAACACATACCTCCATCCACTGCAGAGGTCCGATCTCTAAGTGCTTTGCGCTACTTCCTGTTGAAACAGGAAGTAGCATCAGACACTTAGAATGCGGAACCTCCGGCGCGTGGAACCCATGGATGTATGTGTTCCTGCCCGCTGCCCGCTGCCACTGTTAATTGCAGGAGGTAGCGCTGAGGGGAGAGCCCAAGGTGAGGGAGGGGGGGGAATGTCCCCCCTCCCCGCCGACGTGCGGCCATGCTCTCTCCTTATGCTGTGTCCCCTCCTGTCCCCAAAACGGCCCTGAGCCCCCCCCCCCCCCCGCGAGTGCGGGGGCTGCAGCCCCCATTGTTACGCCCCTGATAGATGTGCCCAACTAACTCCAAAATTCAAGATGAATACTAACATAAATAAATATAAACACTGTAAGGAAGCAAAGTGCTGGACAGAATGTGTATTTCATGGGCCCAATGTGCTTGGAAGTGCAGTACAGCCTGCTTTATCCCCTTTTTCGATTCAGCTTCGGGGTTAGGTTTAGCCATGTCACACGCAAAATTGGAAGAATAATTGATGCTTGACTACGTTTCCCAGAATCCCAGCACTATAGTAGAATAGACACCAGGGAACTGTATAGGGGAGGGATCGAGGACCACTAGTTACCAAGGAACTGTATAGGGGAGGGAGGGTGACCACTAAACAACTGAGACCTGCGTAGGGGAAGAAGCACCACTAGACACAAGAGAACTGTATAGGGGAGTCGATAAGGTCACTAGACACCAGGGAACTATATAGGGAAGAGAGGTAGGACCACTAGACACCAAGAAACTGTATAGAGCAGAGAGGGGCGACTAGATACCGGGGAACTGTATAAGGGAGGGAGGAGGACCATATGACTCTGGGGAACTACCGTCTTTCCCCGAATATAAGACACTGTCTTATATTCTTTTTGGGGAGGAAATGTGTGCTAGGGCTTATTTTTGGGGGTGGGAGGGGCTAGACGCTTTGTGTATGGGCAGGTGCGTGGACTCTTACCGCACCTCCCTTGTGGCTGCGTCCCCCTCCGTTCCTGGTAATTCCTCCAGTGGCAGCAGATTGTAATGGATCTGTGAGGGCGCCCTTTGATCTTCACGCAGTACGCCAGGCCGGCTCTGCGCTGGCGCTCTCTTTCTGTCATCATGTGCCTGGCGCAGAGCCGGCCTGGCGTACTGCGTGAAGATCAAAGGGCGCCCTCACAGATCCATTACAATGCCGCTGCCACCGGAGGAATTACCAGGAACGGAGGGGGACGCAGCCACAAGGGAGGTGCGGTAAGAGTCCAAGCACCTCCCCATACACACAGCGCCCCCCCCCCCCAGCTAGGCCTTATTTTCGGGGTAGGCCTTATATTTCAAGCATGCTTGAAATATAAGGGAGGCCTTACTTTCGGGGTAGGTCTTAAATTAGGGGAAAGACGGTATATAGGGGAGGGAGCAGTGGCGGCTCCAGCTTCACATTTTTGGAGGGGCACAAAGGCTGGCTGGTGGGGCCCATTTGTGTGATCAATGTTTATCTTGCGAGCTTTAGATATTTTTCGCCTAACTCAGGTGATAAAATTAAGGCTAACTAGTTCAGCAATTATAGGAACCAAAAATAAACATCACAAACAGAACTCGGAGGCTTTTGAGCAGAGCAGATAGTCCAAATGATGGTGCTGTTATTGAAGAAACGTTACCTACAGATTTACTTGGCTAGTTTGCTAGCGTGCTTTAATCTTTACTTTCTAGCAAGCTGCTCCTGTGTGGACAGATCACAGACAAATTATTTCAGCCCCCAGCATGCAAGGGGAAGAGGAAGAAGCAGAAGGGAGAGAAACACTCTGTGTGTAAATCCTTATCTTATTAGCTAAGCATTACTGGAGACTAGAGCTTGTATTTTACAGACAGGAAGCTAGAGTTTATTGGCTAATTTAAAAGAAAAAACAGTAAGCTTTTAGCTTGTAAGCCTTCTTCAGACTCTATTCCTGTTGACTGACAATGTTAGAACATAAAATCAGAAGGAGGTAGAGAGATTTTTTATTTTGCAAATATAAGTGTCATCCAGATGCATTAATTACAAGGAATGTTGCAAGGCTTGTGAGGTATTTTTTGGCACATATATAAGACCATTGGTTTACTTAACCAATGGTCTTATTAGAAGACCAGACTAGCCGCACACAGAGCGGAGCGTCCCTTGCGTCTGGAACGAGGTAAGTCTCCGCCCACTTTCGCCGCCGGCCAACACTTAACAACGCTGGAGGGGAGAGAGGCAGGAAGGGGGGCACAAAGGTGAGGGATGGGGGGGGGAGATGTCCGCCCATCCCCACTGTCCCCATAGCTCGCCTTCTCTGCTCTGCTCCCTCCGGGTGGGGGGCTGGGGGCACACCTGGGCACATATACCCCTGCCTACATATACTGGGGACATATACACCTGCCTACCTATACTGGGGACATATACACCTGCCTACCTATACTGGGGACATATACACCTGCCTACATATACTGGGGACATATACCCCTGCCTACATATACTGGGGACATATACACCTGCCTACATATACTGGGGACATATACCCCTGCCTACATATACTGGGGACATATACACCTGCCTACCTATACTGGGGACATATACACCTGCCTACCTATACTGGGGACAAATACACCTGCCTACAAATACTGGGATATATACACCTGCCTACCTATACTGGGGACATATACACCTGCCTACCTATACTGGGGACATATACACCTGCCTACCTATACTGGGGACATAGACACCTGCCTACATATACTGGGGACCGATACACCTGCCTACATATACTGGGGACCTATACACCTGCCTACATATACTGGCCAGACTAGCCGCACACAGAGCGGAGCGTCCCTTGCGTCTGGAACGAGGTAAGTCTCCGCCCACTTTCGCCGCCGGCCAACACTTAACAACGCTGGAGGGGAGAGAGGCAGGAAGGGGAGCACAAAGGTGAGGGATGGGGGGGGGGGGGAGATGTCCGCCCATCCCCACTGTCCCCATAGCTCACCTTCTCTGCTCTGCTCCCTCCGGGTGGGGGGCTGGGGGCACACCTGGGCACATATACCCCTGCCTACATATACTGGGGACATATACACCTGCCTACCTATACTGGGGACATATACACCTGCCTACCTATACTGGGGACATATACACCTGCCTACATATACTGGGGACATATACCCCTGCCTACATATACTGGGGACATATACACCTGCCTACATATACTGGGGACATATACCCCTGCCTACATATACTGGGGACATAACACCTGCCTACCTATACTGGGGACATATACACCTGCCTACACATACTGGGATATATACACCTGCCTACCTATACTGGGGACATATACACCTGCCTACCTATACTGGGGACATATACACCTGCCTACATATACTGGGGACCGATACACCTGCCTACATATACTGGGGACCTATACACCTGCCTACATATACTGGGGACCTATACACCTGCCTACATATACTGGGGACCTATACACCTGCCTACATATACTGGGGACCTATACACCTGCCTACATATACTGGGGACCTATACACCTGCCAACATATACTGGGGACATATACACCTGCCTACATATACTGGGGACATATACACCTGCCTACATATACTGGGGACATATACCCCTGCCTACAAATACTGGGGACATATACCCCTGGCTACCTGGGCACATATACCCCTGCCTACATATACTGGGGACATATACACCTGCCTACATATACTGGGGACATATACCCCTGCCTACATATACTGGGGACATATACCTCTGGCTACATATACTGTGGACTACTATACTCATGGCTACTTATACTGGGGACACCTATAGACCTGGCTACCTGGAGGTACCTATTTTGGGGGAACTGCTGTCAGATTATCTGCATTTTTGTGGAACCGTTGTTATGTATTTTGGGGAACAGCTGCCAAATTATGTGTATGTTAGGGGAACGGCTGCTGCCAAATTACGTGTATTTTAGGGAACTGCTGCCAGATTGTGTATGTTTGGGGGACCACTACTGCCAGATTATATGTCCTTTATGTGTTACGTGTATTTTGGGTGATCCGCTGCCAGGTTTCGCGTATTTTGGGGAACTGCTTCCAAATTATGTGTATGTTGGTGGAACTGCTGCTGCCACATTGTCTATTTTGGGGGAACCACTTCCATATTATCTGTATTTTGGAGGAACTTCTACCAGATTATGTGTCTTTTTGGTGAAATGCTGTCAGATTACATCTATTTTTGGGGGATACACTACGGCAGAGCTCATACTTCCTCGGCAGACCTTTTACATCACTGCTAAGGTCATGTATATTTGGCCCCACCCATGACCACGCCCACGGGGTGCTTGACCACGCCCATTTTCCCTCCAAGTGTGTCCACTCACTTCTTTTCCCAGGAATCGACCCCTGGGAAGAACACTAGACAACATAGAACTGTATAAAGGAGGGAGGACCACTAGACACCAAAGAACTTTATAGGAGAAGTAGGTGGTTCGTGAGACACCAGGGAACTGTATAGGGGATGGAGGAACGTGTGCTAAAGTAAAGTTAGGGCATAGTTAAAGGTGTGTATTAGTATCCCTTTGTCCTGGCTCCAAAAGTTGTGAAGTAATAATTATTCATACCCCTGGAAAATTTTGACTTAAAGTTACTTTTATTGAACCAGCAAGTAATTGTTTGATGGGAAATGACATAGGTGTCTCCCAAAAGATAATAAGATGACGTACAAGAGGCATTATTGAGGAAAAAACATTTCTCAGCTTTTATTTACATTTGAGCAAAACGTGTCCAGTCCAAAATTATTCATACCCTTCAGCACATAGCACATAACAGGTGACATGAGGCAACACTGTAGCCATGGATGCAAGATGCTGGATGAGGGGATGGAGATCCCATTGCTGGAACGCCGAGAGCAGGTGAGTAAAGTAGCACCGCATATCTAGGGAGGGGGAGACAGGGAGTGCAAGTAGGGGGACATTTGGGGAAGGGAGCTGCTTCTTGCTGCCCTCTACTTGTTGCTGCCCTGTAGCATGTAATTCACGTTGCTTAATGGAAGAACTCCCCTGGCCTGCTTATGGTACGTGCAAAACATCAGACTGACCTATCAAAACAGGTGCAAAGTAAACAGAAACAAAAGCATCATCCAAGGTAACCAATGAGAATCCTTTTTTGATTCAATATTTTATCCTGACTGGTTGCTCCAGGCAACTACCTCATCTTTTTTGTACATTTTTGTGCTTTTGTTTTGAGAAATGGACCACCTCTTGCGGATAGATATGCTTGAAGGAAAAGAAATCCTGTACAAATCGACTCTTTATTTTTTTCAGTTTTTATTATCTATTGCCTCTATTACTGGATGTTCCTCCTCATAATAGAAAAAAGCCTATGAAGCTAACTAATGACATTTCTGAAAAATACAAAAGAATAAAAAAAATGTGTACGACACAAAGGGATTACAGCTGAAGCAAAGAACGAGATACGTTATATATCCCAGATGGCTGTGAGTATTTGTTAGTTTCACTCTAATGTATATTGATCTAAAGAGGATTTCTAAAAAATAAAAGCCCTCTCTTCTGAATGAGGGCTGTCCCCCTAGCAACAGTTCACCGGTGAATAGACTACACCTCACAATACCTTCTGCATCAATCTATTTTCATTTGTTCCAAAGGCTTCCTTAGAATTCTTTGGAAATATATGTGACAATCACGGGAATGGATGTTGCAGCAGGAGACAGAAGAGTATGCGGTAACATGGCCTTTACAGGTTAAGTATGGAAATAAAAAACATCATTGTTCCCAGAGCAATGCAAGGTGCTGTGCTTTCAGTGAGCTGATTTCCAGATCCCACAATGAAAAGAGCACATTTTGGACACTATTGCTATTATCTTGAATTATGACACAGTGTATTATGCATGAAATGAAAATATGATAATCTCTAACTCATTGGCAACTCAGAATATGTAGCCTGTAGTCGTGAAAGAAATTAGAAGGCAAAGAGCTAAGCAGTATCAGACTAGAGACTTAGAAGACTGGTGGTTTTGCAGAAGAATTTAATAGTACTATTGTGCTACTGCAACAATATGCGAATAATCATGGCTGATCGCAGGTGGAAGGGTTGACTTCCGAATCCGATGTCACAAAAGCACAAAGTACAATATGGCTGTGATTAACAGCACAAAAGCAGAGCATGAGGATTCAATTAGGTGACCTCCATGCTAACGATACAGTCATAGTGAAGTCATGTGCGGTCACTCTACCTGCCAGCTGTATGCTCCACTTACGGCAGATTCTAGGCTAAACTGCACACAGAACAAGGGTGTAAACATTGCACCCCCCCTGGACTCATGAATGTTAGTTGCGATGTGGTATTTAGCCCCCCAGTATAGGTAGCCAGGTATAGGTGCCCTAGTATAAGTAGCCAGGTAGAGGTGCTCCCAGTATAGGTATCCAGGTATAGGTGGTGGCGCAGTATAGGTTAATCAGGTATAAGTGTCCTAGTATAGGTTAGTCAGGTATAGGTGTCCCAGTATAGGTTAACCAGGTATAAGTGCCCAAGTATAGGTGATGGGGGGGGGGGGTACACTGGGACTCAGCTGCTGGTATGGGGCCTTGACTCCTTCCTCCCTCTCCTCGGGCCTTCCCCCCTCCGTGCTTCCCCCTCCGCTGGAGAATTATAGCGCAGCGGGAAGCCTTGTAGAAAAAACTCACCTTCCGTTCTCCAAGCGTGGTTCACTTGCCACCAGGCTCCTCTGTCTGCAGCGATGCTCGCTACTTCCGGAAGAAATGGGCTGGCTACACTACACCATAGGGAACCTTCAGTTTCATCTGTTTAGTTTTAAATAAAACTTTATTAGTGGAAAGTGGAGCTAGAGTACTAAATGCTAAATTCATCTGCATACTATTTAAACACACGCAAGCAATGTTTAGATAAAATTACATCTACACAGTGGTGGAGGTTGTGACTGCTCCAGGGATCCGGTGAAGCCCACATGGGATCCTCCTCCAGACACTGCATTACTTTTTTATTGGTGCTGTAATGATGATGATTACTTTTTATGTGCTTTCAATAGTGGTAATCATTAGGGATTCAGATTCTGATCACTGTTCTGAATGCTTCGGAACAGAACTTGAATCCCAGCTATAGCGGACCACGGCAGAGGGATTAACTCACTCTTGCCCAGGGTTGCCAAGCCAATTTCTTATTTTTCCTGGACAAAATGGTCAAAAAATCTGAACACCCCAAGGTTTGGACGGACAGAGGGCGGAGTCAGTAGCAGGCTTTTTAGGAAACGTGAATTTTGGGAGGAGAGAAACCTAGCTGAAGCAGGTGATTACTGCATAAGGCTCATGTGAAACTATCCTACTGAACTGACACACAGTGCTGTCCTGCAGAGGTCTGCCACTTACACAATGCTGCCCTGCAGTGGTCTGCCACTTACAATGCTGCCCTGCAGTGGTCTGCCACACACAGTGTTGTCCTGCAGAGGTCTGCCACACACCGTGCTGCCCCGCAGTGTAGTGATGGGAATTCCGGCTCTTCTCAGAGAATCGGCTCTTCTGAATCGGCTCCCTTTAAAGAGCCGGCTCTTTCGGCTCTGAATCGGCTCTTTATTAAATATTACTAGACACCACTCAGAATCGGAGTAAAAGCCCCGCCCACACACCGCGCTGCCCTGCAGTGATCTACCACACACTATGCTGTCCTGCAGAGGTCTGCCACACACTGTGCTGCCCTGCAGTGATCAACCACACACAATGCTGCCCTGCAGAGGTCTGCCACACACAATGCTGCCCTGCAGTGATCTACCACACACAATGCTGTCCTGCAGAGGTCTGCCACACACCGTGCTGCCCTGCAGTGATCTACCACACACAATGCTGTCCTGCAGTGGTCTGCCACACACAATGCTGCCCTGCAGAGGTCTGCCACACACAGTGCTGCCCTGTAGAGGTCTACCACACACCGTGTTGCCCTGCAGTGATCTACCACACACAATGCTGTCCTGCAGTGGTCTGCCACACACAATGCTGCCCTGCAGTGATCTACCACACAAAATGCTGCCCTGCAGAGGTCTGTCACACACAGTGCTGCCCTGTGGAGGTCTGCCAGACACAGTGCTATCCTGCAGTGGTCTGCCACACACAATGCTGCCCTGCAGAGCTCTGCCACACACAATGCTGACCTGCAGAGGTCTGCCACACACAGTGCTGCCCTGCAGAGGTCTACCACACACCGTGCTGCCCTGCAGAGGTCTGCCACACACAATGCTGCCCTGCAGTGGTCTGCCACACACCGTGCTGCCCTGCAGAGGTCTGCCACACACCGTGCTGCCCTGCAGAGGTCTGCCACACACCGTGCTGCCCTGTAGAGGTCTGCCACACACCATGCTGCTCTCCAGTGGTCTGCCACACACCGCGTTGCCCTTCAGAGGTGTACCACACACCGTGCTGCCCTGCAGAGGTCTGCCACACACCGTGCTTCCCTGCAGAGGTCTGCCACACACCGTGCTGCCCTGGAAGTGCTCTCCTGCCCCCCTTCCAGCGTACTGTCGGAGCATTGCTTCAGTGCAGCCGGTGGAGTTGTCACTGAGAAGCGATCTCGTCTGTCTCACAAGTCTGTAGACAGACTGACGTTTCTCAAAATGAACCAGGCTTGGGTGTAAGGCGAATTCCTGGCCCCTGTTGTCGGCGAGAGGGGGACATGAAGTGGCGCACACACATTACACCTGCTGCTGCTGTATTTCTTCCTGCTGTCTGTGTCTCCACTGCCAGGGAACACATTACAAGGTGCTGCTGCCCATGCGCCACCAGCTATTACGCTCAAAAATAGCTGCCTGCCCTGCATTATTTATTTTGAAAAAAAAATTTTAAATTATTTTAGAGGTGTCCGGGTTGAAAACTGTGCTGTCCCAATTGTGTATTGGACACAATGTGGGCTTCACGACCGCTGTCTGGAACCTCAATGCTTTTTATTTACGGCCCTGGAATCACCGCTAGGACCCAGGTCCTTTTATGTCTCGCTGCCTGCCCTCCTGCCTGCTGCCAGTCTGCCACACACTCAACCTCCTCACGCTGCCTGCTGTTGTATTTCCTCTTGCTGTCTGTGTCTCCACTGCCAGGGAACACATTACAAGGTGCTGCTGCCCATGCGCCACCAGATATTACGCTCAAAAATAGCTGCCTGCCCTGCATTATTTATTTTGAAAAAAAAAAATATTTTAGAGGTGTCCGGGTTGAAAACTGTGCTGTCCCAATTGTGTATTGGACACAATGTGGGCTTCACGACCGCTGTCTGCAACCTCATGCTGTTTATTTACGGCCCTGGTACCACCGCTAGGAACCAGGGCCTATTATGTCTTGCTGCCTGCCCTCCTGCTGCCTGCTGCCAGTCTGCCACACACTCATCCTCCTCACGCTGCCTGCTGTTGTATTTCCTCCTGCTGTCTGTGTCTCCACTGCTAGGGAACACATTACAAGGTGCTGCTGCCCATGCGCCACCAGCTATTACGCTCAAAAATAGCTGCATCAATTTGAAAAAAAAAATTGTAATTAATTTAGAGGTGTCCGGGTTGAAAACTGTGCTGTCCTAATTGTACATTGGACACAATGTGGACTTCACGACCGCTGACTGGAACCTCATGCTGTTTATTTATGGCCCTGGTACCACCGCTCGGAACCAGGGCCTATTATGTCAGTCACATCACACTGCCTGACACACACTACTCCTCCTCCTGTAGCTGCAGTGAGCTTCTGCTGTCTGTGTGCTGCTACCACTGCCAGGGAGAACAGAAGAAGAACTATTTTTTCTGCAGCCACCCACTCTCCTACCAGCTATTAAATTTACCACACTACAACTTGCAACTACTTCCTCCTCCTGCTGATGTCTGTGTTTTACCACCGCCAGGGTACACAGAAAAAGGCTCTGTGGCTTGCAATGTGCCACTACCTATTATGCCATCAACACAAATATAACTATGGTGTTGTTATTAAAATAAAATATTTCCACAAGTGAAGTAAAAAAAAATATTACAAAAGAAAGGAAAACCAAGACACATAATATAATGATAGAGAAGAAGAGGAAGAAGAAGATATAGAAGAAGAAGATATAGAAGAAGAAGATATAGAAGAAGAAGATGAAGAAGATATAGAAGAAGAAGATGAAGAAGATATAGAAGAAGAAGATATAGAAGAAGAAGACGAAGAAGAAGAAGATATAGAAGAAGAAGAAGAAGAAGAAGATATAGAAGAAGAAGATGTAGAAGAAGAGGAGGAAGAAGAAGATATAGAAGAAGAAAAAGATAATTGAAGAAGATACAAGAGGTAGAAGATGAAGAAGATTCGAGTAGAAGAAGATATAGAAGAAGAAGAAAAAGAAGAAGATATAGAAGAAGAAGAAGATATAGAAGAAGAAGATGAAGACGACATAAATGAAGACTTCCAACAACCATTTTGGACACACCTTCTCATGCAAACACTTTTCATGAAGTTAATTTACTATTTTTGATACCTTTTTTATAACTACTACATCACCACATAATCACGATGTTTTTCTTCATAAAAAAGGTGGTTTCATGGATCATTGACCTCCAATACAAGTTTTAAAAGCTATTTAAGGCCAGCTCGAATATTTTGCTCGAATACAGACTCGGATAGTGATGTCGGATATCCGAGGTCGCAACGGATATTCGATTAACTCGAATATCGAACTTCGAGTGAATTTGGATAGTTTACTATCTGAATTCGACCAAACTCGAATAGGATAATGAGGTATCCGAGCAACACTGCTGCCCTCATCCAAATCTGCAGCCACCTGCTCATGGCAAGAGACAGAGGAGAGTGCTCCATCCTGATACTGCTAGACCTTTCAGCAGCCTTTGATACAGTTGACCATGTTGTTAAGCAGGCTACAGGAATACTGTGGCATTGATGGCATAGTTCTTCAGTGGTTCTAATCCTTCTTGAATGGCAGAAACCAAAAGGTGTCTATTGGGCCCTTCCTGTCCACCTCTGTCCCACTTAAGTACGGGGTGTCCCAGGGCTCAATCCTTGGAAAACTAATCCAAAACCACAGCCTGACATAACACTGCTATGCTGACGACACCTAATTATATTTTTCCTTCAAGCCTGGTTTGACAGACAGACCCAACTCCAACTATAAGCGCCTGCTTAGGGGAACTACAGCAATGGCTGAGTGACAACTGGCTGAGACTAAATGCAGATAAAACTGAAGTCCTTCTGATTGGAGGGCAACAAAACAACTTAAAGAGACACTGAAGCGAAAAAAAATTATGATACTATGAATTGTTTGTGTAGTATGGATAATTACTAGAAGAGTAGTAGCAAAGAAAATATTCTCATATTTTTATTTTCAGATATATAGTGTTTTTTCTAACATTGCATAATTCTCTAATATGTGCAGTTTACACAACACTCAGCATTCTAAATGTTTTTAGAGAGCAGGCTGTGAACTATTGACCTGTCCTCTGGCAGAGAAAAAGAAAATCCTTGACTGAAAGCTCAGATAACAACCTTCAGATCTCAGAGCTCTCTGTGACTTTGGAAGTCGTAGAGCTCAATGGCTTTTTTTGCACAGATAACAACTGGAGTCTCTTAACTCTTCCAGTACTGCTCCTAATGTTTTATTCCTGAGCTGTACTACACATTAAATCATTATATCATAATTTTTTTTTTGCTTCAGTGTCTTTTTTACCACTTGAGGACCACAGTCTTTTCGCCCCTTAAGGACCAGAGCCTTTTTCTCCATTCAGACCACTGCAGCTTTCACGGTTTATTGCTCGGTCATACAACCTACCACCTAAATGAATTTTACCTCCTTTTCTTGTCACTATTAATACAGCTTTCTGTTGGTGCTATTTGATTGCTGCTGCGAGTTTTAGTTTATAGTATATTCATCAAAAAAGACAAAATGATTTTTTTTACTTTCTGTGCTGACATTTTTCAAATAAAGTAAAATTTCTGTATACATTTTTGTCCAAATTTATTCTGCTAAATGTCTTTGATGAAAAAAATACATTCAGTGTATATTTATTGGTTTTGGGTAAAAGTTATATTGTTTACAAACTATGGTTCCAAAAGTGAATATTCCATTTTGAAGCATCTCTGACTTTTCTGACCACCTGTCATGTTTCATGAGGTGCTAAAATTCCAGGATAGTATAAATACCCCCCAAATGACCCCATTTTGGAAAGAAGACATCCCAAAGTATTCACTGAGAGGCATGGTGAGTTCATAGAAGATTTTATTTTTTGTCACAAGTTAGCGGCAAATGACACTTTGTGACCAAAAATTTTTTTTCGATTTCTTCTAACTTGCGACAAAAAAAAAAAAAATGAAATCTGCCACGGACTCACTATGCTCCTCTCTGAATACCTTGAAGTGTCTACTTTCCAAAATGGGGTCATTTGTGGGGTGTGTTTACTGTCCTGGCATTTTGGGGGATGCCTAATTGTAAGCACCCCTGTAAAGCCTAAAGGTGCTCATTGGACTTTGGGTGCCTTAGCGCAGTTAGGCTGCAAAAAAGTGCCACACATTTGGTATTGCCGTACTCAGGAGAAGTAGTATAATGTGTTTTGGGGTGTATTTTTACACATACCCATGCTGGGTGGGAGAAATCTCTCTGTAAATGAAAAATTTTTGATTTTTTTTTTACACACAATTGTCCATTTACAGAGAGATTTCTCCCACTCAGCATGGGTATGTGTAAAAATACACCCCAAAACACATTATACTACTTCTCCTGAGTACGGCAATACCACATGTGTGGCACTTTTTTGCACCCTAACTGCGCTAAGGGGCCCAAAGTCCAATGAGTACCTTTAGGATTTCACAGGTCATTTTGCGACATTTGGTTTCAAGACTACTCCTCACGGTTTAGGGTCCCTAAAATGCTAGGGCAGTTTAGGAACCCCACAAATGACCCCATTTTAGAAAGAAGACACCCCAAGGTATTCCGTTAGGAGTATGGTGAGTTCATAGAAGATTTTTTTTTGTCACAAGTTAGCGGAAATTGATTTTAATTGTTTTTTTTTCACAAAGTGTCATTTTCCGCTAACTTGTGACAAAAAATAAAATCTTCTATGAACTCACCATACTCCTAATGGAATACCTTTGAGTGCCTTCTTTCTAAAATTGGGTCATTTGTGGGGTTCCTATACTGCCCTGGCATTTTAGGGGCCCTAGACCGTGAGGAGTAGACTTGAAACCAAATGTCGCAAAATGACCTGTGAAATCCTAAAGGTACTCATTGGACTTTAGGCCCCTTAGCGCAGTTAGGGTGCAAAAAAGTGCCACACATGTGGTACTGCCGTACTCAGGAGAGGTAGTATAATGTGTTTTGTGGTGTATTTTTACACATACCCATGCTGGGTGGGAGAAATATCTCTGTAAATGACAATTTTTTGATTTTTTTTACACACAATTGTCCATTTACAGAGAGATTTCTCCCACCCAGCATGGGTATGTATAAAAATACACCCCAAAACACATTATACTACTTCTTCTGAGTGCGGCGATACCACATGTGTGACACTTTTTTGCAACCTAGGTGCGCTAAGGGGCCTAACGTCCTATTCACAGGTCATTTTGAGGCATTTGGATTCTAGACTACTCCTCACGGTTTATGGCCCCTAAAATGCCAGGGCAGTATAGGAACCCCACAAGTGACCCCATTTTAGAAAGAAGTCAGACCAAGGTATTCTGCTAGGAGTATGGTGAGTTTATAGAAGATTTTTTTTTTCGTCACAAGTTAGCGGAAATTGACACTTTGTGAAAAAAAAACCCAATACAAATCAATTTCCGCTAACTTGTGACAAAAAATAAAATCTTCTATGAACTCGTCATACACCTAACAGAATACCTTGGGGTGTCTTCTTTCTAAAATAGGGTCACTTGTGGGGTTCCTATACTGCCCTGGCATTTTAAGGGCCCTAAACCGTGAGGAGTAGTCTTGAACCCAAATGTCTCAAAATGACCTGTGAAATCCTAAAGGTACTCATTGGACTTTGAGCCCCTTAGCGCAGTTAGGCTGCAAAAAAGTGCCACACATGTGGTACTGCCGTGCTCAGAAGAAGTAGTATAATGTGTTTTGTGGTCTATTTTTACATATATATATGCTGGGTGGGAGAAATATCTCTGTAAATGACAAATTTTTGATTTTTTTTTACACACAATTGTCCATTTACAGAGAGATTCCTCCCACCCAGCATGGGTATGTGTAAAAATACACCCCAAAACACATTATACTAATTCTCCTGAGTACGGCGATACCACATGTGTGACACTTTTTTGCAGCTTAGGTGCGCTAAGGGGCCCAATGTCCTATTCACAGGTCATTTTGAAGCATTTGTTTTCTAGACTACTCCTCACGGTTTAGGGCCCCTAAAATGCCAGGGCAGTATAGGAACCCCACAAGTGACCCCATTTTAGAAAGAAGACACCCCAAAGTATTCCGTTAGGTGTATGGTGAGTTCATAGAAGATTTTATTTTTTGTCACAAGTTAGTGAAAAATTGACACTTTGTGAAAAGAACAATAAAAATCAATTTCCGCTAACTTTTGACAAAAAATAAAATCTTCTATGAACTCGTCATACACCTAACAGAATAGCTTAGGGTGTCCTTTTTTCTAAAATGGGGTCACTTGTGGGGTTCCTATACTGCCCTGGCATTTTTACGGGCCCAAAATTGTGAGTAGTCTGGAAACCAAATGTCTCAAAATGACTGTTCAGGGGTATAAGCATCTGCAAATTTTGATGACAGGTGGTCTATGAGGGGACGAATTTTATGGAACCGGTCATAAGCAGGGTGGCCTCTTAGATGACAGGTTGTATTGGGCCTGATCTGATGGATTGGAGTGCTAGGGGCGTGACAGGAGGTGATTGATGGGTGTCTCAGGGGGTGGTTAGAGGGGAAAATAGATGCAATCAATGCACTGGGGAGGTGATCGGAAGGGGGTATGAGGGGGATCTAAGAGTTTGGCCGAGTGATCAGAAGCCCACACGGGGCAAATTAGGGCCAGATTTGATGGGTAGGTGTGCTAGGGTGTGACAGGTGGTGACAGGAGGTGATTGATGGGTGTCTCAAGGTGTGATTAGAGGGGGGAATAGATGCAAGCAATGCACTGGCGAGGTGATCAGGGCTGGGATCTGAGGGCGTTCTGAGGGTGTGGGCGGGTGATTGGGTGCCCTAGGGGCAGATAGGGGTCTAATCTGATGGGTAGCAGTGACAGGTGGTGACAGGGGGTGATTGATGGGTGATTGATGGGTGATCAGTGGGTGATTAGATGGCAGAACAGATGTAAACAATGCACTTTGGAGATGATCTGAGGGTAGGTCTGGGGCAATCTGATGGTGTGGGAGGGTCAGATGCCCGTAAGAGGCAGGTTAGGGTCTGATCTGATAAGTGGCAGTGACAGGTGGTGATTGATGGGTGAATTATGGGTGAATTATGGGTGAATGACGGGTGAATGACAGGTGATTGACAGGTGATTGACAGGTGATTACAGGGGAGAATAGATGTATACAGTACACGGGGGGGGGGGGGAGGTCTGGTGGGGTCTGAGGTCGTTCTAAGGGTGTGAGTGGGTGATTGGGTGCCCTAGGGGCAGATAGGGGTCTGATCTGATGGGTAGCAGTGACAGGTGGGGATTGATGGGTAATTAGTGGGTGTTTAGAAGAGAGAACAGATGTAAACAATGCACTTGGGAGGTGATCTGACGTCGGATCTGCGGGCGATCTGATGGTGTGGGTGGGTGATCAGATTGCCCGCAAGGGGCAGGTTAGGGGCTGATTGATGGGTGGCAGGGACAGGGGGTGATTGATGGGTGATTGACAGGTGATTGACAGGTGATCAGTGGGTTATTACAGGGAAGAACAGATGTAAATAATGCACTGGCAAATTGATAAGGGGGGGTCTGAGGGAAATCTGAGCGTGTGGGCGGGTGATTGGGTGCCCGCAAGGGGCAGATTAGGGTCTAATCTGATGGGTAACAGTGACAGGTGGTGATAGGTGTGATTGATGGGTGATTGATGGGTAATTAGTGGGTGTTTAGAGGAGAGATGTAAGCAATGCACTTGGGAGGTGATCTGACGTCGGATCTGCGGGCGATCTGATGGTGTGGGTGGGTGATCAGATTGCCCGCAAGGGGCAGGTTAGGGGCTGATTGATGGGTGGCAGTGACAGGGGGTGATTGATGGGTGATTGACAGGTGATTGACAGGTGATCAGTGGGTTATTACAGGGAAGAACAGATTTAAATAATGCACTAACGAATTGATAAGGGGGGGGGGGTCTGAGGGCAATCTGAGCGTGTGGGCGGGTGATTGGGTGCCTGCAAGGGGAAGATTAGGGTCTAATCTGATGGGTAACAGTGACAGGTGGTGATAGGGTGTGATTGATGGGTGATTGATGGGTAATTAGTGGGTGTTTAGAGGAGAGAACAGATGTAAACAATGCATTTGGGAGGTGATCTGACGTCGGATCTGCGGGCGATCTGATGGTGTGGGTGGGTGATCAGATTGCCCGCAAGGGGCAGGTTAGGGGCTGATTGATGGGTGGCAGTGACAAGGGGTGATTGATGGGTGATTGACAGGTGATTGACAGGTGATCAGTGGGTTATTACAGGGGGGATAGAGGCATACAGTACACAGGGGGGGCTCTGGGGGTGTCTGGGGAGAATCTGAGGGGTGGGGGTGATCAGGAGGGAGCAGGGGGCAGTTTAGGGCATAAAAAAAAATAGCGTTCACAGATAGTGACAGGGAGTCAATGATGGGTGATTAGGGGGGTGATTGGGTGCAAACAGTGGTCTGGGGGTGGGCGGGGGGAGGGGTCTGAGGGGTGCTTTGGGTGATCAGAGGGAAGGGGGGGGGAGATCAGTGTGCTTGGGTGCAGACTAGGGTGGCTGCAGCCTGCCCTGGTGGTCTCTCGGAGGCAGCCTGTATAATAGGCTTTGTATACATTACAAAGCCTATTATACACTTTGTCAGCGGTGATCGGGCAGCTAGTAAGCGCCGTTCGGAAGCGCCGGCCGGTTACAGCGCAAAGGGGGGTGTAGCCTGTCGCCGGCGGCTGATCGCGTCACGAATGACGCGATCGCCGCATAACCACACCTGCCGCCGCCACCGCCGATGGGCGTATTGCGGTCGTTTACGCCCAGTCCTTGCCGCCGCCCATCGGCTGTGGGCGGTCGGCAAGTGGTTAACTTCTTCTAAGTTCTAATTGATGGGGATTTAAACTTCAAAACTGACATCTTTGCTGTGGTGAAATCATCCCTTTTTCACATCGCAAAAATCAAGCACCTCATGCCCTGGAAGATCTGCCAACTTTAGTTCATGCCTTTATTACATCCCGACTACTGTAATGCTCTCTTCACCGGCCTTCCAAAAAAGGACTTGTACTGCCTACAGCTGATACAGAACAGGCATGGTCGGAAGAGCCCATTTCCGATTCCGCGGTAATTCCGCATACCGTCATACCGAAATTCCGCTACCACTGCATTCCGGCGTAATTCCGCTACATTCCGGCGTAATTCCGCTACATTCCGGCGGAATTCCGCTTAATTCCGCCTGGTACATTTTCCGTAATTTTTAAATGGATTTCCATAAATTTCGGAGGAATTACTCAGTCGCTCATTTGAAACATCGTTTTTGTATCTGAAATTTAAGATGACCATCAATACTGTTGAAAATAGTCTATTGTTAATAAAGTTGATTTGTACTGTTTAAATTTGGCTAAAAAAAGTACTTTCGTTTTTTGCGGAAATCCGTTTCTTTTGTAATGCGGAGTGATTGGGTGGCGCCCAGGCGCCCAGGCGGAAGATCGCAGATGTCACTTCCAGCCAGGAGTCCCTGAGTGCATGTGGACGGCGATAGTGAAGAGAGTTACCAGGACAGGAGGAGTGACGTCAGCATCAGCAAGCATTTGCAAGTGATTTCACCAGCTGATCATTATTGGTCAAAAAATTCCGATTCCGAATTCACGTTATTCCGCATATTCCGACTACCGTTTTAATATCCGCGTTCCGCGGTACAATGCGGAACACCCAAATCCGGCGGAATTTCGGAAAATTATCTTTCGCGGAATTCGGAAGCTCATGCCTGATACAGAATACTGCCGCCAGACTGTTAACCAACCAACCCCGTCACTAGCACATAAGACCAGTCCTGCACTCTCTCCACTGGCTACCTATAAAATGGAGGGGCCTATTCAAGATCAGCCTAGTGACATTTAAATCACTACATAATCTGGGCCTTAAAAACATGAAAGAAATGTTACAGCTGCGTAGCAATCCCTGCAATCTTAGATCCACAGGTTCTAAAAATCTTTTGGTCCCAGAGTCTTCTGTCATGCTGCTCCTACGTTATGGTACTCCTTACCTCAGCAGATTAGGACAGCTCCATCCCTGGACGTGTTTAAATCCAGACTGAAAACCCACCTGTTCAGTTTGGCATTTGCAGAAATATAATTTTTGTTGTGTGAATACTTCATCCTACTACCAACTACTGAATCTGAGAGAGTCTAAGCACCTTGAGTCCTATGGGAGAAAAGCGCTATAGAAATGTTATTGTTGTTGTGCACGTTGTGTCTGTAATGCAAATTATGCAAATTGTGTAAAAACATAATCCTTTTCCTTCCCCCCTTTCCCCTCCCTTTTCGGTTGAGAGTTGCTATTGTAATAATAAAAGTTGGCCCCAACAGCATTGTTTTTTTAAAATGTTTTTTAATGTACTTTTTGTATATAGATGTATTTAAACAATTGTGCAATACACTGGAGCTCACTCTCCTTCCACCTGGGGTACAGCGCTACCATAAAGGCAAAGGGGGCAACTGCCCCGGGGTCAGACCTCTGCTGAGGCACCCGCAGCGCCGACCCTGCTACATTCTGCCTGCTCCCCGGGGCCCGGATCCATCTGAAAATGGCGCCTGCGAATAATGGCGCACAGTGTTGCCGCTAATCCGTTTGCCGCTTATCGCTATTTAACGTTAAAGCTTTATTGTTATTTAACGTTAAAGCCTTATTGATATTTAGCATTTAAGCCTTATCGTTATTTAGCGTTAACACACAGAACCCTCTCTGTACCTATCCCTAACCCCTAATCCCCCCCCTGGTGCTGCCTATATTTAAGACCCCCTGGTGGTGCCTAACCCTAAGACCCCCCTGGTGGTGCCTAACCCTAACCACCCCCTGGTGGTGCCTAACCCTAAGACCCCCCTGGTGATGCCTAACCCTAAGACCCCCCTGGTGGGCCTAACCCTAACCACCCCCTGGTGGTGCCTAACCCTAAGACCCCCCTGGTGGTGCCTAACCCTAACCACCCCCTGGTGGTGCCTAACCCTAACCACCCCCGGGTGGTGCTTAACCCTAAGACCCCCTGGTGGTGCCTAACCCTAACCACCCCCCTGGTGGTGCCTAACCCTAAGACCCCCCTGGTGGTGCTTAATCCTAACCACCCCACTGGTGGTGCCTAACCCTAACCACCCCCCTGATGGTGCCTAATCCTAAGACCCCCCAGTGGTGCCTAACCCTAACCTTTGACAGTGTTACTTTAAATCCATTCACTGTTTTGCAGTTAAATAACGTCTGTAGTTTGGCTTATGTAGGGCGCTATTGATAAATAACATTACTGTGGGCAATAACGTCTGCTGTTTGGCAAGTGAACGGCACTATTGATAAATAACGTTAGTGTGTGCCACTATTGTTAAATAACGTTAGTGTGTGCCGTTTTTCTTCTTTTTTTCCTGTGCGCCATTATTATGCAGTACTAACGATAAATAGCGATAAGCGTATCTTTTTAATGCGGCACCATTTCTATGCATAGGCGCTGTGCGCCATTATTCACTGATCGGCCGGGGCCCTGTCTGCAAGTATAATAGCTATAATTACCTATTAGTCCTGGCGGGTGAGCGGACGGGCAGTGCACTTTGAGACATGCTGTCTTCCTCCCACTCTATGACCTAAAGTGCAGCCGCTGCCCGTCTGCTCACCCACCGGGACTAATAGGTAGTTAATTACAGCTAATGTACTTGCAGGGCCCCGAGGAGCAGAGGGTTAATGTCGGGGGAGGGGGGAGAGAAGCTTTGCACTGGGGGGCCCCAACTCTAGTTTGCCCCGGGGCCACAGGGCCCCTTAAACTGGCCCTGCTGGGGTATTTCCCTTTAAGAATTCTAAATCACCTGTGTAGGTGTGGTGGATAGGGGGTGTGGTCTCTGGGTGTTTAAGACTGCTTGAAGCATGTTATAACAGCTACGACTAAGGACATGGTAGGGTCAGAAACGCGTCAACTTGCATGCTGTCCAATTTTTTGCTATTTTCAGTGATGATTCAATAAAAAGGATTTGGTTTTATTCCATGGAAGGTGTGCGGAGGACTTCTTTGAACAGCATAATAGCAATGCAAGATCTATATGTTTTTGGGATGTGGAAGGAAACTGGAGTGCCCGGAGGAAACCCACATAGACACGGGGAGAACATACAAACTCCCTGCAGATAGTGCCCTGGCTGGAGTTCAAACCAGGGACACAGTGCTGCAGAGCAAGATTGCTAATCACTATGCCAATGCAGTGATTAGCGCTTTTCTGGAGTTTAGCCAGAACATTGGGTTATGCCTGCATAGATCTCATATAGTTTTTAGCAAGCCCATAAACAGGTCTAATCCTAAATCTCGTTTCTTGTTGCTAAGTCATGCGTCTTTGCGGATCCTTGGCTGCAGTAAACTACATTATGTTCTTGCAATAGCAATCATTAACTACAAGTCTATTGATGTTTGATTTTGAATGCAAATACACTTTAATGAATCATAAAAACACAATGATGACTCCCTTGGCTGAAGCTTGGCCTTGCGTGTGGCAACAACAAAAGATGTTTGGGGCTAATATCCAGCCTGGTGAGCAAGGTGCTATTAATTATCAACATTCCGCTGCCTTGGGTGCTTCTTCCTTTATTCAGTGAAAGGTTTTATTTGGTCTCTTGGACGAAAACATCCGTCTCTGGATTCCTATCAATGAAGGACCATCCAGCGCTCTCCAGCATGAGGGTCATGTTGCTCATCACTCAATACAGTATGAAATAGTGATGTGATCAAGACTTACTGAGCATACTTCAAAAAGCATTTGAGGCAATGGCATTGTAACAGCTGATAAGGATGGTGTCTGAAGTGCAGCTTAAGCTAACTGCTGGAATAGTTTGAAAAGCCCTGATCACAATTAAACACTTAGCTGAGGAAGAGCTGCAGTTTCCTGAGGCTCAAGGAGAGAACCGTGAAAAAGGTAACATTATATAATTTCACTCACATGAATTATTCTTATTATGTATTCATATAGAGCTGACACATTTACTGCAGCCCTTCCGAGGGACAGTTATATCATTAACTGACCCTCGGAAGGGCTTGTAACCTGATGTTCACACCACAGCCTAGAACCATTTTGAGGGAAAGCCAGTTAACTTACACATGTGGACAAATTTACTGGTACCCGTACAGCTCATTTAAAAAAGTGTTTGTAGCAACTTTTCTTTAACGTGGACCTGAACTCTTGCACAGGACAGAAGGAAAACATAGAGAAATGCACCCTGTATGTATTTAGAGACTTAAGCCTGTCTTATTCCCCCTCATCTGTGACTAATCACAGCTGTAATTTGATCTCTCAGCTTTGTCAGATGGATGCCTTGGCAGAGCAGCTAATTTGTAAACACAGGATGTAACCCTATGTCTGCTTCCGTAAAAGCATGAAGTAGACACACTGTCGATTTATTGCAGGATTTGTATCAGCTAGTTCCGCTTTAACCACTTGAGGACCACAATGGTAAACCCCCCTAAAGACCAGGCACATTTTTGCTAAAATAGGCCACTGCAGCTTTAGGGCCAAGCTGCAGGGCCGCACAACACACCACACGAGTGATCCCCCCCCCTTTTCTCCCCACCAACAGAGCTCTCTGTTGGTGGGGTCTGATCGCCCCCCTCGTGTTTATTTTTTTCAAAATCAATATTTATCTTCATGTTTTTTTACAGTTTTGCTTTACTATTTTTGTCCTCTTATGTCCTCCTCCAATCCCCTCCCTCCCCCCAGCCGGCCAATTACGCGATCGGCTGTCATAGGCTTCTGCCTATGAGAGCCGATTGCTCTCTTGTCCCCCAGGGTCGCAGCGCTGCACGGTGTGAATAGATGGCAGTCACGCCATCTAACAGTCTCCTGAGCGGCAATAGCTGCTCGGAGACTGAAGCTGGGGCAGAGCACTGCCCCCCGAGAAGGAGATGCGCGCGCACCCTGCGCGAGATCTCCTTCAATAGCCGGCTCCAGGACCTGACGCCAATTGGCGTTAGGTGGTCCTGGGGCTGTCGCCGCGACCACGCCCATTGGCGTGGGGTGGTCTTTAGGTAGTTAAAGCAAATCTGAAGCTTTCTGTACTAAAATAAAGTCAGATACTCACCAATATGAAGGTTCTGGATCTCATAGAGCCTTCCCCATCCTCTCAGTGTCCTTGTTCCCCTGCTGTGCGCCTTTCGGATTTGCCACCTCCAGGAGTCCTTGGAAGGCTTCGGAAGCACTTATGTCTCTGAGTGCTTCCAAAGAAGCTCTGTACTGCACATGTGGGAGATTGTGCTCACGCATGCGCAATATGGAAGCCTATTCTTTGGAAGCACTTGGAGACGTGAGTTCTTCCGAAGGTCCCTGACAACCCCAGAAGTGGCTGGATAGTGTACTGGTTAAGGGCTCTTCCTGTTCCGTAAGCCTGCACTTATTCTGTAGGAGATCTTGGGCAAGACTCCCTAAGACTGCAGCTGACTACTGAGCGCATTGTAGTGGCTGCAGCTCTGGTGCCTTGAGTCCACCACCACCAGGAGAAAAGCGCAATATAAATATTCTGTGTTTGTTTGCTATATTCAACCAGTTGGTCGAATAACTTCAACATGGGGGAGAGGGCATTGGTGGACCGACGACGTGGAGAAAGGACCAGGAACAGGATCCTTAGCCTATGGGCTCTTAGCCTTCTCTATCCGTAGGTGAGTATCTGACTTTTCTTTCCCAGGATGCTTCAGTGTTACTTTAAGGTGACTCAATGAGGCCTGCATGATGTTCATATCTCGTTGAGTAAAGCAAGAAGCATCAAAACAGATAAACTATTACCTATTCTACAAAGGACACATTGGTTGGGACGTGTAGCTAAGATCATGCAGTAAATAATTTGATTGATATTACCAAAGTATACCTGGCTACCTATACTGGGGGACATCTATACTTGACTACCTATACTGGGGTAACCTATACCTGGCTACCTATACTGAGGGTACCTATACTTGGATACCTATTAGGGATGCTCATTCGGATTCCACGGAAATGCAATTTCCGAAATTCCGATCGGAAATTGCATTTCCGCATCGGAATGCAGAAATCGGTAATGCAAGTGTCGTAGGCGGATTTCCGCCGTAAATCGCGGAAATTTCAGCCGTAAATCGCGGAAATTCCACCCAACTTTAACCCATTCAGGTTCCGTGGTTTTCACGTGAGAAATGTTCACCTCCCATTCATTAGCCTATAACTTTATCACTACTTATCACAATGAACTGATCTATATCTTGTTTTTTTCGCCACCAATTAGGCTTTCTTTGGGGGGTACATTTTGCTAAGAGCCACTTTACTGTAAACGCATTTTAACAGGAAGAATAAGAAAAAAATGGAAAAATTCATTATGTCTCAGTTTTCAGCCATTATAGTTTTAAAATAATACATGCCTCCATAATTAAAACTCACGTATTGTATTTGCCCATATGTCCCGGTTATTACACCGTTAAAATTATGTCCCTATCACAATGTATGGCGACAATATTTTATTTGGAAATAAAGGTGCATTTTTTCCATTTTGCATCTATCACTATTAACAAGTTTAAAATAAAAAAAAAATATAGAAATATTTCATCTTTACATTGATATTTAAAAAGTTTAGACCCTTAGGTAAATATTTACATGTTTTTTTTTTATTGTAATGGTTTTTTTTTTTTTTTTTTTATAGTAAACATTTTATTTGGGTAGTTTTGGGAGGGTGGGGGTAAACAATAGATTTATAATGTAAATGTGTGTTCATTTTAATTTATTTTTATTTTCAGTTGTAGTATTACTTTTTGGCCACAAGATGGCGGCCATGAGTTTGTTTACATGACGTCACTCTAAGCGTAACACACGCTTAGAGTGGCGCATCGGGGAGGTAACGGCCAGAAAAGGCGCAGCTTCCGAGAGAAGCTGTCGCTTTTTCAGCGGGGGAGAGGAATCAGTGATCAGGCACCATAGCCCGATACATTGATTCCCTGGCTACCAAATCCGCGGCCGGGAGTGCGCGTGCACGCGCGCAATCGGCCGCGGGGGCGCGCGGTAGCGCACATGGTTCCTGGACGTAGTTTCTACGTCCAGGAACCAAAATAGGTTAACATCGATTTTCTCAAAAACTAAAAGGTCTTTTTGAAAACTTTTTTTTGCATCTTGTTCACAAGATTCGGTTTAATAGACCCTGAAAAATTTGGTGTTTCTAGGACTTAAGGGGGCTTTGCTATTAACCGCTAAATTCGGTGGATTTTTACTGTAATGTAAAATGCAGAAAATCTGCATCTGCCTATTTTCTGCATTTTACATTACAGTAAAAATCCGCCGACTTTAGCGGTTAATAGCAAAGCCCCCCCATAAGTCCTAGAAACACCAAATTTTCAGGGTTTATTAAACAGAATCTTCTGAACAAGATGCAAAAAAAGTTTTCAAAAAGACCTTATAGTTTTTGAGAAAATCGATGTTACAGTCGGGCGGAATTTCCGCGATTTCCGGCGGAAATTCCGCATTGGAATGTGGAAATTGGTAGCGGAAAGTAGAATCGGTAATCGGTACATGACGGGATTTACCGCGGAATCGGAAATTGGCATTCC
This sequence comes from Hyperolius riggenbachi, assembly GCF_040937935.1. NCBI lineage: Eukaryota > Metazoa > Chordata > Amphibia > Anura > Hyperoliidae > Hyperolius > Hyperolius riggenbachi. The sequence continues at coordinate 421,780,085 of NC_090649.1, read as the reverse complement.
GACCATCCCTAATACCTATACTGGGGGCACCTATACCTGACTACCTATATTAGGGGCACCTATACTTGGCTACCTATACTGGGGCACCTATCCTTACTTGGCTACCTATAGTGGGGGCCAGGGCCGATTAAGCAACAATGGGGCCCCAGGGCAAAATAAACCTGGGGGGGCCTCCAACAGATACCCCGAAACAAAAATCGGCATTAAGGGACCTTTTTTGCAGCTGGTATAGTCAGGGTGTGAAGCCCCAATCGGTCGGCGCTCCACATTCTGGCTACCCCAGCCTGCATGGGGGACAAGGGGTTAAAAAGTTTCAGGAAGGGGGACCCCACATCATTTAAAAAAAAAAATTCCCACACTCTAAACATAAAAAAAATTGGGAAAATAGAAATAAAAATGCCAGGGATCTTCATGCAGCCATATTGCGGCTGTATAGCGATTCCTGGCCAAAGCGCTGCGGCTGCGTATAGACCCCCTGGAAACCCCGTCAGGAAATATATTGCGCTTTCATTTGATGCATGTAAAATTACACTACCGTTAGGTTTGCTACTAAAAGTGACATTTACTGCATTTAAAAGTATACTTTTTTCCTTTGAAACTTTAAAATCGATTTTCTCAAAAACTATAAGGTCTTTTTGAAAAATTGTTTTTTCCTCTTATTCCCAATGATCTCCTTAACATATCCTGCATATTTAGAGTTTCAAGCATTTAAGGTGGATTTTTTATTAACCATTAAAGTCAGCGGGTTTTTAAATGTGTATTTTTTTTCCTTTGAAACTTTAAAATCGATTTTCTCAAAAACTATAAGGTCGATTTGAAAATGTTTTTTTCCTCTTGTAGTCACTGGGGGCCCCTACAAGCTCTGGGGCCCTGGGGCAATTGCCCCCTTTGCCTCTATGGTAGCGCCGGCCCTGGTGGGGGCACCTATACATGGCTTCCTATACTGGGGCACCTATGCCTGGCTACCCATACTGGGGCACCAATACCAGGCTACCTATACTGGGGCCATCTATACCAGGCTACCTATACTGGGGGAACCTATACCTGACTACCTATAGTGGAGGCACCTATACCTGCTACCTATACTTGGGGCACCTATACCTGGTTACATATACTGGGGACACTTATACTTAGCTACCTATACTGGGGGCACCTATACCTGGCTACCTATACTGGGAGCACCAGTACCTTCCTAACCTAGACTGGGGGCACCTATACTTGGCTACTTATACTGGGGGCACCTATACTTGGCTACCTATACTGGGGGCACCTATACCTGGCTTCTTATACTGGGAGCACCTATACCAGGCTTCCTATACTGGAGACACCTATATTTGGCTACCTATATTAGGGGCACCTATACCTGGCTTCCTGTACTGGGGGCACCTATACCAGGCTACCTATACTGGGGGCACCTATACCAGAATTCTTATACTGGGGGCACCTATACCCTGGCTTCCTATACAGGGGGCACCTATACCTAGCTACCTACATATACTGATGGTTGTTTTTTTTGTCAGTCGCACCGTGGCTATAGCGTGCTGTGCAAATTGTTGGGTGCTCTGTGATCAATCAACAATTTTTTTTGGGGGGGGGGCTTTGCACATCCTCACAAGTTTGCCTCAGGCTGGAACCGGCCCTGGATCTAGGAGCCCAGAATACCTAACTACCAGCTGACCCATACAATACTAGATTAGCAAAAAAAACTTAATGGTATGCTTGCATGGTTTACTAGTCTTGGTGAGTAACACAATTGAGATAAGCAAAAAATGATCCTAACATGCAAGTCTCCAATGAAATGAAAACCTTAAATCATGGTTGTCATTGAACTTCGCTAGCTACTTATTTATCATAGTAATTTCTCACGTACACAAATCTGCATATGCTATTCTTGGAGCCTTTATTGAAACTATCTGACACATTTTGTAAATGATGTATGTGTTAATAAGTAATTTTTTGGGACTTTTCCTTGAATAGCAATACGTTAATTTATATGAAAATGTTTTTAATAAACTTCAAAATTGTGCACAAAACCGTGATTATTTTATAATTTTCTGTGCTGTTGTTTACTTGCTTTGAAACAAGAATTGTACATCACACTCAAAATAAAGCAGACCTGTCATCCGAAGTTAACATACAGAAAAACCACAAGTCACACACAATGCATAAAAATCATCATGACGCCATTGAAATACATTAGATGTGCAGTGATCATGATTTTGGAAAATCATAAATCACTTGTGTTTTAAAATAAGTGTGAACCGTGCCTTAAAGGGGCACTATGGTGAAAAATTGTAAAATGCAAAACATGTGCAAACATAGACAAATAAGAAGTACATTTTTCCAGAGTAAAATGAGCCATAAATTACTTTTCTCCAATGTTGCGGTCACTTACAGTAGGTAGTAGAAATCTAACAGAAGCGACAGGTTTTGGACTAGTCCATCTCTTCATAGGGGATTCTCACCAAGGCTTTTATTCTTTATAAAGATATTTTAAACAATGATGCTGGCCAGCTTCCCTGCTCGCTGCTCAGTTTTTTGGCAGTTGGACAGAGCAACTGCCATTCACTAAGTGATTTTGAAAATAAATAAGTCCCTGAGAATCCCCCCATGAAGAGATGGTCTAGTCCAAAACCTGTCTCTTCTGTCAGATTTCTACTACCTACTGTATTCATTTGGCAGCGAACTGATTGGCAGCTGAATACTCTCATATGTTAGCAATATTAATGAAAATGTACACATTAGAACACTTTTCTGCTAATTCCAATTAAATAAGTTTTAAATAAAAGTAAAAATGTGTCTGTGGATTATAAAAATATCCCATGCTTTTTACAGACAGTACAGGGAACTCTGGAAAAATGTGTTTCTGGCGATATTCACATACGCTATTTGCGAACTCACCTGCTCACAACCGCTTCTGTTCATCCGGCCAACTGCACTGCGGGAAATTCACTCATCATCACTAAGCCAGAGTTTAGGTTCATTTTAAAAACACAAAAAAGGAAAAGCAGGTAAGCGGTAAGCACTGTGGTGTGTTTATTGTTTTAAAGGACCACTATAGCAAAAATTGGAAAGTTTTAAATACATATTTATAACAAAGTGCAGTTCTCCCAGAGTAAAATGCACCGTAAATTGCTTTTTTCCTATATTGCCATCACTTACAGTAAGCAGTAGAAGATCTTACAAATCTTGGATTAGTCCATCTCCTCGTGGGAGATTCTCAGCATTTCCTTTATTCTTTACAAAAGTACTCTATGGAAAGGATTGATATAAAGATGCCTGCCAGCCTCCCTACTTGCTTGCATGCTACTTTGGCAGTTGGGCTAAGCAACTTCTATTCATTAAGTGCTTTTGAATGTAAAGAACACCCTCAGGATCCCCCATGAGGAGATAGATTGGATTTTTACTGCCTACTGTAAGTGATAACGCAATAGGAAAAAATGAGGAATTTGTAGTGCATTTCTCTATGGAACAAATGTACATTTTATTCATATGCATATACATGCATTTTAAATCTTTTGTGATGATGGTCCTTTAAAGTGGACCTGAACTCTTGCACAGGACAGACAGACAACATAGAGAAATGCACTCTGTATGTATTTAGAGAGTTTAGCCTGTCTAATTCCCCCTCATATGTGACTAATCATGTGACTGATCTCTTAGCTGTGTCAGCTCAGGAGTCTCTTCTGCCATGGCAAAGCAGCTAATTTGTAAACACGTGTTAACCCTATGCCTGCTTCTATGAAAGCAGGAAGGAGACACACTGCAGATTTATTTTAGGATTTGTATCAGCTGCAACAAAGAAATGTTTTTCTCTAAATGGCATTATGCTGGTGCTTATATTTAAGAGCAGAGAGGAAGTTCTGAGTTCAGATCCGCTTTAATAACAGATAACGTATTGGAAGGTAAAATGACATGTGAAATAAATGGCACTGTGTGCTGTGAATGCGTGGTTTGTGCAGACATAGTGAAGGGAGTGCCTTCTGCAATATATACATACAAAGGATTGGTGTGGCTTCTTAAAGGGAACCTGAACTGAGTAAAATTATTTAAAATAAACACATGACGTAGCTGCAAATGAATGTTTCATACTAACCTCACCGTCAGTTCCTCTCAGAAGCTCACCAATCTTCTTACAGGGATCCCTTCCAGTTCTGACAATATTTTGTCAGAACTGAAATATACCAGTTGCTGTCAGTTATATATCAGCAGCTGTCAGTTACAACTGAATGTGCAAGGTAATGTCCATGTTTCCCTATGGCTCAAGTGGGCGATATTGCATTTTAACAGTATGCTGACCAGGAAGCTGGTATGGGGTAATGGGCATTTTTAAAATGGAGGACGGAGAATTCCATTGATCACAGTGGACATGTGGGTTGCTGGAGAGGAGAAATAGATACAGGAGTAGACTACACAGGAGGTACGTATGACCTGTGTATGGGTATTTTTTACTTTTTATTTTCAGTTCAGGTTCTCTTTAAGGTAGCCATACATCTAGCAATGATGGGCAGATTCGACCAAGAGACAAATCTCTTTCTGATTGAATCTAATTAGAGAGAGATCTTTCAACTGCCCATACACTGCAGGCCGATTCCTGCTCAATTTCATGCATCCGACGCCTTGCCACCCCCCCCCCCCCCCCAATGTGTGATGAAACACCCCCTGTGCTCAGTGGTATATACATTACCTGTCCTCTGCTTTCCCTCTGCTGGCCCCGGGAATACTCCACACACCATTCACGCACCTCAGGTTGCTACCGGTGTACATGTGGGAGCAGGGCCGCCATCAGAAATTATTGGGCCTCATACTGGGCAAACCTCCTGGGCTCCCCTCACTCCCCTCTGCCCCAACGTGGCAAATCACAATCTTGAAGGCCTGAACACACTAATGTCTGTGTGTCCGCTTTTCATGCACTACCATGACTGGGAGGGTTGTGCGGACTTCACAGGAGCACAACAGATCGGACCGGAAGGGTATCGAGAGAGCTGATGGATTACAGGGGGCTGGGAGGAGCCCCAGGTAAGTAAAAATACTTATTTTAATCACTAACGGACTAAGGTGAATTAGCCTCCCGTCAACTCTCACTACATTAGCCGCCAGAAGAACAGACAGGGACAGACTACAGCTGGGGCCTGTTTGTGGTACTGTTTGCTGCAGAGCCAGGACAAGGTCCTCCAGCACCCAAGGCTGAGACACCAAAGTGCGCCCCCCATCCCTCCCAACCCAGCCGTCACACACTGATTACTATTAGACTAAGAGGCGCCCCAGGGCCCCAACACCTTAATCTCTACTTATCTGGCTTGCAGTTACTGCCAAGTATCCCATTTTCTTATTTCTCTCTGCTTCAAACACAATAGGGGAATGATAGCTGAGTGAGTTGTGCGCCCCCCTCCTACACTGCGCCCTGAGGCTGGAGCCTCTCTCGCCTCTGCGTCGGCCCGGCCCTGGAACTTTGCTGGGCCCCAGATTCACTTAGGCTCGATACAGCAGTCCCCTTCTGTGATGCCCTAAAGGCGGCCCTGTATGGGAGCGTGTGATGTCACACATGCCGTCACACATGCCGTGTATGGAGAGAGGAGTGCACCCGGGGCCAGTGGAGGACAAGCGGAAGCCACGGACAGATAATGTACTGTATAGCTTGCAATGGGCACCGGGGGGGGGGGGGCATTAAACATTAGGGGACAACGTCAGAGGTTTTATCACTTGTGTCGCTCATCCCGATATCGCTCGCTGTTACCGCTGTGCACCCAATCAAGCAAGTCGGCCTTACATCTTGCAGCGTGTCCGATTGTTTAATGCAACCAATTTCAGCCAGTAATTGGAGCTCCGTGAAGCTGGCTCCCCTACAATCAGCACAAATAACAATTCCATCATGTTTGGTTAAGGCTACGCTTGTGCCCTAAGATTTGTGCTGCTTTCATTTTTAAGATAAAAGCACTTATTATTTGCAAAACTATACCATCGCCCAGCCCCCATACAACAACCTACAGACATGACACTGGTATGGGTGGGTAGTGCTGTGCACAAGCTCATTTTTGCTGCAAAAATCATCATTCTATATTTTGTAGTTTTTGAGATATTCACATTTTAATAAAGATCTAAAGTTCACTCAGACCCCTCCCCCCCCCCCAACATCGCAAAGGCCGACTGAGCCTGAGTGAACTTTTGACCTTTATAAAAACGTGAATATCTCTAAAACTATTTCAAGCACAAATGAGCAAATGAGCACTTGCACAGCACTACCCACCCGTACCAGTTCTATGTCTATAGGTTGTTGTATGGGGTCTGGGTGAAGGTATTGTTTTGGAAATAATAAGTGCTATTATCTTTAAAATGAAAGCAGCACAAATCTTAATTTTTGCAGCAGAAATGGGCACAAATGTAGCACTAACCAATCATTATGGAATTTTTATTTGTGCTGATTGTAGGGGGGCCAGCTTCACAGAGCCCAAAATTGGTCGCATGTCACATTGTCGGTCGGGCATGCACTTGGCGGCACGGATTTTCATCCGATTCCAATTATAATAATCTAATCAAATGGTCAATCAGCCACCAAGTTGCTTAATGTATGAACAATGTTACAGCAACCAATTCAAATTCTGTTCTTCTAGGAGAGACAAGACACATAAAACAAATAGCTGTTTAGCTCCGACGAGGAATGTCTGGTTTATCCTGACACATATCTCTTATAAAAGGACAAACATACTCTGGACGTCAGGTCAACATATGATACTCAAAAGGTTATTTTTCCATAAGCACGCCTGCCTCCTTCACAAGCCTGCCATACAATTCTTCATAGTGCCATATCACAGGACAGGCACATAAAGCAAGTCCTGATTGCTTGTACTCAACATCTGCTGCTAAAGTCAGTCCAAATGTCAAAATACATTTCTTTTATGTACTGTTCTCCCCCAGCTGCACCTGAGCATTGTCCTGTCTCTTCATTCCATCAAGTTTGGTCCTCAAGTCAATCTCAAGTTGATCTCAAGTCAATCTTGATGATATATTGTTCATTTTGAAAACTGTAACAAGACATTAAATGAGATGACCACAATACCTTCCTGGGGTAATGAATTCACTTCATACATCTGCTATGAAGCATGCGGCAGACATCAAGGGGAGCAACACAACAAAAACATGTTTGGGAAGCAAACTATCATTAAAGAAGAACTGTATTGAAAACATATAATTAATATTGTTTATTTTTTCATAATATTATTTTATAAACTACTAGTAGACCTAAGCCCGTTTAAAAATGGGCTCTAGGTCTGTGTTTCTGGGCGCGCGCGCGCGCCAGCTGCCCACCGCGCGTGCCCGCCGCCGCACACGACCAGCGCAACCCGCACCTGCTGCACACCCGGCCGCCCGCTCACCTGCCGCACATACGGCCGCCCACTCACCCGCTGCACACCCGGCCTCCCGCTCACCCGCCGCCCACTCGGCTCCCTGGCCGCGTCCCCGTCCTCCTGTCTCTTTGAGGCTGGGTCCATGCTGCGCACTTGCGCAGTAGGAAAAAGCACGGACCAGCTACACAGAGACAGCACATGCAGGGACACAGGGGTTTTATTATATAGGATTCAGTCAGTGTTTGCCCATTGTAAAATATTTCCTCTCCCTATCCCTGACTTACATTCTGAAACTTATCATGGATTGGGTGGTGACATCTTCAATGCTGTCAGGTGCTGCTCTGAGGAATGTTTGTATACTCAGTGTTCCCGAAGCCAGTAGAAGAAATACCTGGTCTCCCAGAGTGCTCTGGGAGGAGAAAAATTGCACATAGATAAACAGCCTAGGCTGGCACATCACTGGGAGGGCCGGTCTTCATACCAATATACAAAAATATATAGCCCTTGGAAGTGCTTTTGATGCTGAAACTAGGATAATTAACATGAACGTGAGTATCCTGAATAATTAACTACATTCTGCTTTATGTCACTACAGTGTCCTTTTAAATAAAGTATGTACTAGTTCAGAAAAGAAAGAGATGTAAAGTTGGTTAGGGATGCTCATTCAGATTTCCCTCTAGATTGTAAGCCTTTGGGCAGGGCCCTCCTCCTTTTGTGTCCTACCTGATCATGCACCTCCATTACTGTGCACCCATGCTTTGCATCTGAGTGAACCTAACTTGCCTAACTTGCCTAATTTCCATGCTCCCCTCCAGTGACTAAGCATTACCTGGTACTACTCATACTGTGCTGTGTGATCTGGTTTTTCTTGTATTCCTGTATTGTCATATTGCTGTATTTTACCCCTAAATATTGTCTGTAACCTAAACTAATGTCCAGTGCTGTGTAATATGTTGGCGCTTTATAAATACAATAAATAAATAACTAAATACATTTCTGCATTTCCTATCAGAAATCGACTTTCGGAACTCGGAAAATGAAATCACAGAAATACTGCATTACCACAACTCGGTAATTTTAGACCAATTACGGAACTTGGACGCACTGGACCAATCAGAGAAAGCAGAGTCAACATGGAACTCGGAAAATGAAATCACAGAAATACTGAATTACCACAACTCGGTAATTTTAAACCAATTACGGAACTTGGACGCACTGGACCAATCAGAGAAAGCAGAGAGTCAACATGGAAGTATTTGGCCAATGCAAAAAAACTACCATAATCGCCCCCCCCCCCCAAAAAAAAAAACCCACTGAAATCGGCTTTGGCGGAAGTCGGAATTTCCACAGAATCACAAATCGGCATTTCCAATTCCAACCATCCCTAAAGTTGTTAAATTAAATCAACTGCAAGCTGCACCCCGGAGGGTGGGGAGGGGAATGTTGCACAGGTAGCACTCTAACTGGCCTCATCACCTGGGAAGCTGCCCCCAACTAATCCCCAAATTTACAAACACAAGGAATGGCAAGTTCTTACTGCTAAGCAGCAACTGGCTTTTAAATGGTCTTCAGGGAAAGACTGTCAGCAAATTTAAAGGCACAGCAGGTGCACCTGTGGTACCAAATCTATCTAGAACTGAACAGATTAGACTATCTCCTCTAGTGATATCAATTTCACATAATAGTGCATTTACATGTTTAGCAGGAGTGGCCCATGCTTCCTGGCTCATGTCTCCTCCTAACCTCTGCTATGTTACTTGTGAGCTCTATTACCTATAAGGAGCTCGAAGCTTCCAAATGCGCTTCCAAGCGTGCACATTGGCTGAGATCATTACCTGCATGCTACACCCTGGCTGGTTTGAAGCAAAGCAGGCGGTACCCCAATCGCCCTCACCGCCTGGGGATCCACTGACAACACCCCCCCCCCCCTCCAAAAAAAATAAAAACACAAAGAATTATAAGTGCCCATTGCCAAGTGCATCTGGCTTTTTGGGGGGAGTAGTTGAGAGTGGTACAGTTTCTATAAGAACAAAAATGTGAACACTAAATTTTCCATCCAGGACCAGGAGTCAGGACCAAGCTGGGCAAAATGTTGTCATTCTTATTGTCTTCATGCTTGACCGGAGCTCTACTTGAAATGAAGATGGTCCAAGAAGGGCGAAAGATGCTGAACTGATGTGGAGATACTTAGATATGGAGATTCCTATACTTAAAGGGAATCTGAAGTGAAAATAAACTTATAATATAATGATTTGTATATGTAGTACATCTAAGAAATAAAACATTAGCAGCAGAGATATGAGTCTAATATTTTTTCTAGTACAGGAAGAGTTAAAAAAAACTCCAGTTGTTATCTATGCAAAAGAGCTTATCTGAGCTCCATGACTTTCAAAGTCAGCTCTGTCTTCTGAAGCTTATTATCTCAAGTGTCTGGCACTTTATTGTTTTTTTTCTGCAGAGGACAGTTCAAAAGTTCACTACCCTGCTCTGTGAAATAATTTAGAATGCTGAGTGTAGTGTATAAATTGCAAATATTAGAGAATGATGCAATGTTTTAAAAAAAAACCTATATAACTGAAAATAAAAATATGAGACTGAGAGTACCCTATTTTTTAACAGTAAAAAAAAGGCTTCCTAATGTTCAAATCTTTAGGTTTGGACCTATGCCCCATGTTCAAACAATGCACTCTTTAACAAAATACATTTTGTTCTCCATATTTAAGGGATATTATTTTCATTTCCTAAATTATTGATGATTTCATATTCCATTAAAATGCCACTGTCCATCACAGTTGCTATAATTATTGCAGAATTTAGTTTAATAAGCATCGTTTTTAAATAGGATTTATAATGTTCAGTCGGTAATAGAAAAATAATGAATGGAGACTTCCATCTACTGTGTGCCTTTGGCTTCCTTAGACTAGAAACAGAAGGAGACAGACAGTATATTGGTGATGCTTGTCATGGCACAGTGCACTCAAAGCATTAAATAAACACAGAAACTTTATGAAGCCATTTTCCTCTATTTTGTTCACTTATTAATGTTTATATTCAGAATTGGCACAAAAGACAATATGCAAATGAGTTGTCTAGAAAATAAATAGAGTAAGGGAAAAAGGCTAACATGATGGCCCTTTTTCTATTCATGTTTTCTCCGAAGTTTTTCTCCTAAGCGATACTTTCACATCTTATCAATAAATGCCTTTTAATTGATACAGCAAATGAAAAAATACTCAGAATATTTTTGACAATAGTGGTAATTCTTAAAGAGACTCTGAAGCAAGCAAATAAACCTCTTTTTTCAGAATCCTCTTCAGCAGTATGAGCCAAGATGATTCGCCGCATCGTGGCGTAGTGGTTAGCTCTCTCGCCTTGCAGCACTGGGTCCCTGGTTTGACTCCCAGCCAGGGCACTATCTGCAAAGAGTTTGTATGTTCTCTCTGTGTCTGCGTGGGTTTCCTCCGGGCACTCCGGTTTCCTCCCACATTCCAAAAACATACGGATAAGTTAATTGGCTCCCCCTAAAAAATTGGCCCTAGGCTACAGTACTTACACTACATAATATAGACATATGGTAGGGATTAGCTTGTGAGCTCCTTTGAGGGACAGTTAGTGACAAGATATATATATATACACTGTACAGCGCTGCGTAATATGTCGGCGCTATATAAATACTAAATAATAATAATAATAATAATCCCCGCGGACGTCCGAGGCCTTTATCCTCCCAAATCACGGGCAAAATCCTACAACTTTCAAAGTCGCTGATTTTGCTGCCCTGGGGAGGCAGAGCTTTGGGCTGTAACTCTGCCTCCAGTCCATTCAAATCACAGCTGATCGCCGCCTCTCCCCACCCCTCTCAGTGATAGAAGACTGAGAGGGGCGGGGAGAGGCGGCGATCAGCAGTGATTGAATGGACTGGAGGCAGAGCTACAGCCCAAAGCAATGCCTCCTCCAGGAAGTAACGGAGGATCCTGCCCGGGCGATTTCAGGGGGATAAAGACCTCGGATGGCCACAGGGATGCGGCGAATCCTCTTGGCTGATACTTCTGAAGAGGAATCTGAAAAAAGAGGGTTTTTTGCTCGCTTCAGACTCTCTTTAACAAGCTATTTTCTTACTCTAAATACACCTTTCTGACACTACAGCTGTCCTTGGTAGGTTTTGGGACTCCATATCAATAGAGTGCTTGGAGCCCCATGCAAAACTTTCACCGGGGCCTCAAGCTCCTTAGTTAGTCCGAATTAATGATCAAAAACTTTTTTGCAGTATACTATAAGGCTACATTGCTGTATTAGCAATAGAAATAAGGTGCTGGGTAGTGGGGAGTATCAAGTTCAGGGGTCGAGTCCTGCGTGGACGCGGGTGAATGGCGTTCACCCACTTTTTCTTCAGAGTGAACGCCGTTCACCCTGGCTTGTGTGGAGGGGAGCAGCGCAGAGAAGGCGAGCTATGGGGACAGTGGGGATGGGCGGACATCTCCCCCCCATCCCTCACCTTCGTGCTCCCCTTCCTGCCTCTCCCCTTCCTGCCTCTCCCCTCCAGCGCTTTGAAATGTCGGGCCCGGTGGCGAAAGTGGGCGGAGACTTTCCGCCTTCTTCCAGCCGCAAGGGACGCTCCGCTCTGTGTGCGGCTAGAAGACCAGACTAGCCGCACACAGAGCGGAGCGTCCCTTGCGGCTGGAACTAGGTAAGTCTCTGCCCACTTTCGCCGCCGGGCCCGACACTTCACAACACTGGAGGGGAGAGGCAGGAAGGGGAGCACGAAGGTGAGGGATGGGGGGGAGATGTCCGCCCATCCCCGCTGTCCCCATAGCTCTCCTTCTCTGCTCTGCTCCCCCCCGGGTGGGGGCACACCTGGCTACCTGGGCACATATACCCCTGCCTACATATACTGGGGACATATACCCCTGGATACATATACTGGGGACATATACCCCTGGCTACATATACTGGGCACATATACCCCTGCCTACATATACTGGGGACATATACCCCTGGCTACCTGGGCACATATACCCCTGCCTACATATACTGGGGACATATACACCTGCCTACATATACTGGGCATATATACCCCTGGCTACATATACTGGGCACATATACCCCTGCCTACATATACTGGGCATATATACCCCTGCCTACATATACTGGGCATATATACCCCTGGCTACATATACTGGGCACATATACCCCTGCCTACATATACTGGGCATATATACCCCTGCCTACATATACTGGGCATATATACCCCTGGCTACATATACTGGGCACATATACCCCTGGCTACATATACTGGGCATATATACCCCTGGCTACATATACTGGGCATATATACCCCTGGCTACATATACTGGGCATATATACCCCTGGCGACATATACTGGGCATATATACCCCTGCCTACATATACTGGGCACATATACCCCTGCCTACATATACTGGGCACATATCCCACTGGCTATATATACTGGGCACATATCCCACTGGCTATATATACTGGGCACATATCCCACTGGCTATATATACTGGGCACATATACCCCTGCCTATATATATACTGGGCACATATACCCCTGGCTATATATACTGGGCACATATACCCCTGACTACATATACTGGGGACATATCCCACTGGCTACATATGCTGGGCACATATACCCCTGGCTACATATACTGGGCATATATACCCCTGGCTACATATACTGAGCACATATACTCCTGGCTACATATACTGGGCATATATACCCCTGGCTACATATACTGGGCATATATACCCCTGGCTACATGTACTGGGCATATATACCCCTGGTGACATATACTGGGCATATATACCCCTGGCTATATATACTGGGCATATATACCCCTGGCTACATATACTGGGCATATATACCCCTGGCGACATATACTGGGCATATATACCCCTGCCTACATATACTGGGCACATATACCCCTGCCTACATATACTGGGCACATATACCTCTGCCTATATATACTGGGCACATATCCCACTGGCTATATATACTGGGCACATATCCCACTGGCTATATATACTGGGCACATATCCCACTGGCTATATATACTGGGCACATATACCCCTGCCTATATATACTGGGCACATATACCCCTGGCTATATATACTGGGCACATATACCCCTGGCTATATATACTGGGCACATATACCCCTGACTACATATACTGGGGACATATCCCACTGGCTACATATACTGGGCACATATACCCCTGGCTACATATACTAGGCAACTATACCTCTGGCTTAACAGGGGCGTAGGGAGGGGGGGTCAGGGGGGTACATTTGTCCCCCCCCCCCCCACAGCATCTGGGGGGCGCTTTGGCAGTGTAGAGTGACTGGTGAGCGGCAGGAGAGCACACACGGGCAGCAGAACAGCTCTTTCTCAGTATTCTCGCGCTGTTCTCCTGTCTCTCCTGCCTGTGTGCATACAGAGAAGAGCGCCCCTCCTCTTCTCCCCACTGTGACACTGAGCGAGGGGCGGGGCTGAGCCAAACAGACCGGGTAATTCAAGTCGAGCAGGAAGAGAGGAGATGGCTGGCTTGTGTCTTCTAGCTAATGAGTGTGGAGGAGATGCTGCTGTCACAGAATCGAGGAGGTAGAGAACTAGTGTGTGAAAAGTTTGCTGGCATTTTGTTTACTTTAGCTGCCTGGTCCTGAGCTACTGTGGACAGCCAGTGACCAGTGCAGGGACAGTCACTCATTGTTGAATGATTACAGAGCAATGTGTATGTTTTCAATGATAATGGGGTATGCTTTCTTACTTGTACTTAATATTATTGTGCAAAGGTCTGCTGTATGTATCCCTGTTACATTATATGCAGTGCTGCAGATGACTTGCTGCCCATACAATTGAATATAGGTTTACACTGCAGCTGGCTGGCTTCTATCAGTGATCCTGTATTCATGCAGCCCTGTCTCTCTTATCAGGCAGCTCTTCTCCTCCCCCAGTCATCTCCCTTTTCATTCCCATACAGACTCTAAAAACTATTCACGTGGGTTCATGTAAAGGTCACAATACCACAGGCGACTTTGCGGCAAATCGACCATCCGATTAGATCATTATAATCTCATCTGATGAAAATTGGTGCTGCCAAGAGCATGCTTGACAATGCAACCTATTTCGGGTTTCAGGAAATCGGTTACATGTAAACTTGCTTGATCAGGTACATGGCGGTAACGGAATACAATATCGGGACGAACGCAACGGAACGCGTTGTCCTCCCTAATGTAAAATGTTGCCCCTGGTGCAGTATACTTTACTTGTCTGTCACTGGCTTTGGGCTCTGTCTACATACATGCACCCCACTTGGTTGTTGCCAGGCATTACGTGGGCGATGCCACACACGTGCCCAAGTATACGTCAGCAATCACATGGGGCGCATGTATGTAGCCACAGCCAGTGACAGACAAGTAAAATATACTGCACCGGGCACTGGGAGGGCAATTTACATTAGAGGGACAGAGTGGAGGCAGTGAGATGGTGGCTGCGGTGTCACACCAAGGCTGAGTCCCGAGAGATTTATGCTGAGATCTATCAGGAATTTGCCTGCGGTGTATGGGCAGGCAGCAGATTCGATCAGAGAGAAATCTGTCTCTTGGTCGATCTGCCCATACATCTTCTGATGTATGGACACCTTAAAGGGATACTCTGGGGGATGTTGAAAATAAAAACAGACACTTATCTCGGGCTTCTACCAGCCCCCCTGTAGCTGTAATGTCCCGCGCCGTCCTCCTACGACCCGCCGTTCCCCGCCGCCGGTCCCAGTCTAATGTGGCATCTCATCACACTGCGGCTGTACGCGTGCTTGCACCCACACGCGTCATCGGAAGCTTACTGCGCAAGCGCAGTACAAGAAAACTTTGTACTGTGCCTGCGCAGTAAGCTCCCGATGACGCGAGCGGGAGCACGCATTATTCGTCTTATTGCCCGTTGCCGGCGGCGGGGAACGGCGGATCAGAGGACGACGACGCAGGACATAACAGCTACAGGAGGCTGATAGAAGCCCCAGGTAAATGTCAGATTTTATTTTTAAACTCCCCCCAGAGAACCCCTTTAAGTTGGTTCCTTTGTTATTGCATGTTGGTCTTCTGAGCACAGTGGTTCACCCAGCTGTTTACAGGATAATGTTTCTATCTTGGAGCACCAGCACTTTTTCTCTTCCTGCAGCAGCCCATTAATGTGTCACCCTAATTATTATAAAGTATTTATACTATGCTGATGTCCTCCATAGCATGTTACAGAGTACATAGTCATGTCACTGACTGTCCTCAGAGGAGCTCACAATCTAATCCTGACATATTCATAGTGTAATGTCCTACCATATTATTATTACGTATTTATATAGCACTGACATCTTCTGCAGCACATTACAGAGTACATAGTCATGTCACTGACTGTCCCCAGAGGAGCTCACACTCTAATCCTACCATAGTCATAGTCTAATGTCCAAACCATATTATTATTATGTATTTATATAGCACTGACATCTTCTACAGCACTTTACAGAATACATAGTCATGTCACTGACTGTCCTCAGAGGAGCTCACACTCTAATCCTACCATAGTCATAGTCTAATGTCCTACCATATTATTATTATGTATTTATATAGCACTGACACCTTCTGCAGCACATTACAGAGTACATAGTCATGTCACTGACTGTCCTCAGAGGAGCTCACACTCTAATCCTACCATAGTCATAGTCTAATGTCCAAACCATATTATTATTATTATTATGTATTTATATAGCACTGACCTCTTCGGCAGCACATTACAGAGTCCATAGTCATGTCACTGACTTTTCATAGTCAATTTAATCACCCTAATCGTGTGATCATTAACCCTAAACTGATACTTTACTGTATATTTTTCCGATAATCTTATTGTCTAATTCCTAGACTTACCCTAAATGGCCAAAAGGTCTTGTCAATATCCAATATCCTGATCTATTAGTATCTCTAACCTCTCCCTTTCCTACTTCTCATAACCCCCAGTGCTGTTCCCTAAGTATATAAATGTACATGTGTGCATTTATACATTACCTGTCCTGTGTCGCGGTGCCCACCCGTCTTCCGAATGCACCACTCTTCTATTAGCCCCATAAATGCTACCGGCGCATAGCATGCGGCACGTGTGTGAAGTCACACTCGCTCCACACCGGTGGCGTGTATAGTGCTAATGAAAGAGTGGCGGATTTGGAAGACTAATGGGCACCGCAACACAGGACAGGTAATGTATAAATGCACACATGTACATGCACATTTATACACTATGGCGGATGCGGCACACTTCAGCATGAAATTGATCGTGAATTGGCCTGCGGTGTATGGGCAGCCAACAGATCTCTCTCTTATCAGATTAGAACAGAGAGAGATTTATCTCTTGGTTGAATCTGCCCATCATCCCTAGGTGTATGGCTACCTTAACTAAGCTAAAGACTGGTACACAGAACACAATGTCCTGTCAGATCAACAGCTCAGAACAATAATTTCTATCATGTCCAATCTACACCTGATCAAGAACAGGATCGATTGTAGGATCACTACTTCATAAGATCCTGTTCTTGATCGGGAACAAGTCGGACATACCAGAAATTATTGATTTGACCTGTCGATCTGACGGGAAGTAGCATCATGTGTTCCAGACGTAATGTTTTCCCTTAATTGTATCCCTATCCCCATTATCCTAATCCTTATTCTAAACCTATATTGTCCAAAATACCTACATTGCATTGCCCAGGCATCTCCAGGGGGGGGGGGGGGGGGGCGCAAAAATGGTCTTTGTCCCCGGGTGCTGAAAACCCTAGCTACGCCTCTGTCTGGCTACATATACTGGGGACTACTATACTCATGGCTACTTATACTGGGGACACCTATAGACCTGGCTACCTGGGGGTACCTATTTTGGGGGAACTGCTGTCAGATTATCTGCATTTTTGTGGAACCGCTGTTATGTATTTTGGGGAACAGCTGCCAGATTATGTGTATGTTAGGGGAACGGCTGCTGCCAGATTACGTGTATATTGGGGAACTGCTGCCAGATTGTGTATGTTTGGGGGACCACTACTGCCAGATTATATGTCCTTTGGGTGTTACGTGTATTTTGGGTGATCCGCTGCCAGGTTTCGCGTATTTTGGGGAACTGCTTCCAAATTATGTGTATGTTGATGGAACTGCTGCTGCCACATTGTCTATTTTGGGGGAACCACTTCCATATTATCTGTATTTTGGAGGAACTTCTACCAGATTATGTGTCTTTTTGGTGAAATGCTGTCAGATTACATCTATTTTTGGGGGATACACTACGGCAGAGCTCAAACTTCCTCGGCAGACCTTTTACATCACTGCTAAGGTCATGTATATTTGGCCCCACCCATGACCACGCCCACTGTGTGCTTGACCACGCCCATTTTGGGCACGGCGCGGCGCTCCGAGTGAGTCCACTCACTTCTTTTCCCAGGACTAGACCCCTGATCAAGTTATAGAGGTAGTGGGGACAGTCTAACAGGCAATGCAAAGCATGCTCTAGAGGGTATAAGGGAGGAAAGGAGAACAGCGGGGAGAGGGGGGGAGAGATACAAAAATAATAAGGGGGAGGGGAGAGAGGAAAACATGGAAGGTATATAGGATTAAGAGAGGGTGGCTTATGGGACTTACCAATATAGGTCTAAGACTGAGCCAAGCGTCTCTGTAGCGAGCAAGCTGCAGTGAATGCTTTAAATACATGCAGTGGGGGCCAATTAACTAATGGGTGTATGAATTTGTCATTAAATCATAAAAAAATCCAGTGCGGTGCAGGCAGTGCACTGCATGATGTCACACGCATGCGTGGTAGTGTGCATGGTGTGGTGGCGGTCATCTTGGGGTTGGTAAGAAGAAGTTAAAGAGAAACCGTAGTCATGAATTGAACTTCATCCCAGTCAGTACCTGATACCCCCTTTCCCATGAGAAATCTATTCCTTTTCTCATCAGGGGGCTATGTATGGCTGATTTTGTGGTGAAACCCCTCCCACATGTGATGTCAGTGCCTCACAGATCTGAGGTCCTGACATCACACTGTGGAAGCTTTGTTGCATTGTGGGAAATAACAGCTTTTTCCAACTGCCAAAAAAGCAAGCAGCATCTCCTTCCAGTGACATCACCTGCCAGCAGTAAAAATGTCACCATGTGATAAATGTCTGAATGTAAATCAGGGAGAGAAAAGATTTTACAATGAGCAAACACTAACTAAATCATTTATACAATATTATTGTAAAAATTAAGCACTTTTTTGTATTAAATTATTTTCACTGGAGTTCCTCCTTAAGGGAAGGAGACGTGAGAACATGCGGAATGCACGTCGCACTGCATGATGTAATACACATGCTCTGCGGCTGATTGTAGGCAGTAGCGGCCATCTTGGTTTTGGGTAGGTGGCTAATTGCTGCAACGCACGGCTAAAGAGAATATAAATAAGTATGTAATCAAAGATTAGAAGATTTCTTCCAGCTGCTCATTGAGACCGCTGGGGGGGTTAATGTTTACAGTGTTTGGAGCCAGTACATTTCACATTTTTTACGTTTCTCGAAAGCATCCGCAATACTGTGGTGAACCGTTTCTATAAGGGTGATGTGAAAAGGGTCGGGATTACTGTCATGCATAGTGCTGAAGTGTCATGATACGCTGTCCAGGTAGTATTTTTTAAGGATGTTTAGTTTGTGTTGGCTGATTCTACTGCGCAAAAGCTCTGTGGTGCAACCCACATACTGCAGTTGGCAAGGGCATGATATTAAGTAGATAACATATCTGGATATGCAAGTAATGTGTTCTTTAATCCGGTAACTGCCGTGAGAAATGGTGGATGAAAAAGTGTTAGTAGAATTTAAAACTTTGCAGGCAAGGCATTTTGGTCTGTTACATGGTGAGTATCCTGGGTTAGACTGTAGTGGGATGGAATCAATGAAGGTGGTAGGGTTGCGAAGGTGGCTGGGAGTGAGTATGTTACCTAGATTGGGTGCCCTTCCAAAAGTTAAGGTAGGGACTGGTGGTAGTAATGGACAGAGCTATGGCTCCTGTAAGAGAATTTCACATCTGTTGTGAAGAATTTTTCTGAAATTCTGATGTTGGGCATTGTACCTGGTGATGACGTGAGGGGGGAGGGTTGTTATTGGCGGAGGGGTCGAGGGGAGCATTGTTAGTGGTGGTCTTTTTAGCTTTTCTATTATCGGCGTCTTTCGTTTTTTGGGGTATTTGTGTACTGTGAATTTTTGGGTGAGGATTTCGAATTGTATATTGCATTCTTGTATGTCTGTACAATTTCTGAAGATTCTGTAGTATTGACTGTAGGGAGTATTCTGCGTCCAAGGGAGATGATGAAAGCTGTGAACATGTATGTAATTGTTAGTGTACACTGGCTTGAAATATTTTTTTAGTTTTGATCTGATTATCATCAATGCTCAGTTGGAATTGAGGTATTCTATGAATGACGGGATGAGGAGGGTGTCACCTTTCCAAATAAGTATAAGGTTGTCAATATAGCATTAATAAAAAATGATATGATCCTTGAAGGGGTTATTGGTTAGTAGTTTAAGTTGTTCAATGTCGCCCATAGAGAGATTGACATAAGGCGGTGCAAACAAAATGCCCATGGCCGTCCCACTGGTGTAACGGTAAATGTTATTCATGAATGTGAAAATGTGATGGAGAATAAATTCTGCACTGTACTAAAAAAAAGTTGTTGGGCTGCGGGCATGATTGGATCAGTGGAGAGAAATAGTTGAATGGCTGTGAGGCCAAAAGAATGAGGGATATTGGTGTAGTGGGCGGTTACATCACAGGTTAACCATACATAGTCATTGTAAAAAGAACCAGAACAATTATTAATTGGCCTCAGGCTCCATATCATCTTGGTTCAAACAACAATTACTTTCAGTTTCAGTTTCAGTTTTGCAAGAGACTGTGGGTGCTTCTACTCAATTACCTAAAAACTGCTGTTTTGTTACATGATGATCACTTAAAGTGTACCAGAGACAAACTAAAA
Organism: Hyperolius riggenbachi; assembly: GCF_040937935.1. Lineage (NCBI taxonomy): Eukaryota > Metazoa > Chordata > Amphibia > Anura > Hyperoliidae > Hyperolius > Hyperolius riggenbachi. The sequence continues at coordinate 421,759,692 of NC_090649.1, read as the reverse complement.
TAAAAGTTTTATACTTACCTTGGGCTTCCTTCAGCCCCCGATTGCTCCCACACCATCTTCCTCTGCCTCCACGCTTGCTCAGTAGAAGCCCTGTTAGCTTGGCAAGTTAGGGCCAGTCGATAGAGATGTAGCGAACGGTTCCCGAACCGTTCGCCGGCGAACATCTCTGAATACATGGGGCATTTACTACTTCCGGGTCGCTCTGACCCGGAGTAGTACGCCTGCGCTGCCCGGCGAAGCGCGTCCTAGATCGCGCTCCTGTTGCCGGGCACTCTCTGCGCATGTGCGTGACGTCATGAACGACGTCACGCACATGCGCAGAGAGTGCCCGGCAACAGGAGCGCGATCTAGGACGCGCTTCGCCGGGCAGTGCAGGCGTACTACTCCGGGTCAGAGCGACCCGGAAGTAGATAATGCCCCAGAGATGTTCGCCGAGCGAACAGTTCGCAACATCTCTACCAGTCGATGCAGGTGCAGTTCGCCAATGCGCGTGGCTGGGAGTGCTCTGCGCCTGTGCAGAAGTATTGCGCACGTGCAGAGCGCACCCGGCCATGGCGGAGCGGCTGGGCCATGCATGTGCAGTATGCCCTGACCCGGCCAAGCTTACGGGGCTTCTATGGAGCAAGTGGGGAGGGGGAGTAAGACAGCGTGGGAGCGATCAGAGCAGAAGGAGCTCCAGGGAAAACTCACACTGACCTATGTTCGAGCCGAATCACACAAGGCCCTCTGGCAGAACATCCTCAGGAATGGATAACAGCTAACCAATGGAAATGTAGAATAGACTCTTGAATTTCTATAGGCCTGTAGATTTCCTATGAGTCCATTCAAAAAATCCATTTTGTATTGGATATTGGTTTGTTAGTTGTGGTACTGCAATGGACATTCCCAACCTGTCCATTTGTTATGGCTAGTAGATGCGTTACCATATATCTGATATGTGGTACGATTCCACTCTACAAACACTTGAAAAGATCAACAGAGGAGGTTAAAAACCATCAGATATGCTTCCTGCTCCAGCTGGGTCCTTCATTGTAGTAACTAACCCTAAAGCTTCCCCTGCAGACATCAGTCAGCTACTGAATATTTTACCGGTGTTGAAAATAACTGACAATTCATCCTGCTTTGTGTAGCTTATTACTTAGGCAGGAAGAGGAAATACCCGGGTCAACTGTCCTGAAATACAAAATACAGGTTCTAGGTTAGAAAATGAAGTGCACTTTGCTTACAGTTACTTTTATATTCATAGCTGGCCGTAAATTGAAATGGAAAAGTAGTTTTTAACAACATTAAATTGCAAAACCATACTTATCTGTTATCTTCATCAATGCATCTGGCTTGTGGCCTTGTCATACAAAGCAGTGATTCGTAACTTCTTTATATTTTATCATAGAGGCTACATTAATCCTTATAGTATTATTTTTAATGGTGTACAGTTAATCCTCTGTGAAATAGATTGTTTGTCATGTTAAAAACGGGTTATAAAAAACTACAATGAAGGTACTTGGGGAGATAAGCACTTACTACTTTTGCACTAATGCATTTCCAGAATGCCTTTTAAAATGAATTGAATAGATTAAAAAAAATATTTATATAACCAAGCCATTGAAAAACAAATGTCTGGTGTTTAAAATGTTATTTATCCTTTCATCACTCAATTGAGACTCTTATACATAAATTCTTAATTGCAATTACACAGTTTATTCGCTTTCTCTTATGTCAAGGTGGAATATTTTAATATTATTTTCTATAATGATTAACGTACATCTTGCTCTAGAGACAAAAGTATTCAAACAAACATTAGGCTGAATGTAAAAAGAAAAAAGTCCAGGTTAACTTTCGTCAAGGTCCTGTTCAGAAGTTAAGTAATAATTAGTTTCCGGGGTCATTTCACAGATATGCTAAATCCATTAGGACAGATTTAAAGTGAACATGTGACCAAACGTGTACAAAATGAGATGTCCATTTGAGTCGTACAGTAGATTTTGTCCAGAACATAGAGGGTTATTTGGACACCGAACACTGAGCCAGAACAGAAATCTTGTCTGTTGTTCATTTATTGTAGCTAGCCTATACTTACATATCACCGAGCCTGGCAGAGAGTGAGGTAGAGGTGCATCCAGACAGGTGCCAAGAATGGTGCCAAGCAGTTAACAGTTGTTTGGCATCTCCTGAAGCTTGCTTGCAGCTGGGGCCGGAACACTCGTGTGTGTGTGTGTGTGTGTGGGGGGGGGGGGGGGGGGGGGGGGTTAGTGGTATGACATGGCACGGTATATATCCTGAACTTGTAGAACAAGGCCAGACTATGCCCTTGTACCTAGAAGCTTGACTATGTAAGATATGGGAATTTAGTCTAACCCACCCATATTGCCAAGGATGAGGCACTGCAGCATCCCAGAAGAGGAATAGGACATTTTATTAATGTGTAAAATAAAAGGGTGGGGGGGGGGGAGGAGGGATCAAGAATGCTCACAATCCAGAGGTCTGGTGAATGATAACAAGGGGGTCAGAAAAGCCAAGTCCCCTGTTGCTCCCCCTTCCCCTCAGCTAAAGCTAACAGCCAGATATCACTGGGACTCAGCCGCGGGGAGGGGAGTCTGACTTCTCCCTCCCTCTCCCGGGGCGCCCCTCTGTGCTCCCTCCTCTTTGCAGAGTAAGTTAAGCGGGGAGCCTCATATTAGCAACTCACCTCCCATCCCACTCCAATAGCCGCTCACTTACCAGTGTTCTCCTCCATCTGCATAGCCGCTTATACACGCTCTACTTCCTGTTAATTAGGAAATAGGGTTTTTTGTGCCATATGAATTGTTGTGTAAAGAGTTCAGTGGGGGTAAGGGGGGCAATATAAAACTTGCACTTGGGCCCAAAGCGTCTTAGCTACGCCTCTGATCTCATTCCAGGGCAATGTAATGATAAGATACCAATAGCTGACCAGCCTTTAAGTCCCGTTTTACCTCTAACCATTATTCTGCGTTTGTGATCAGGTCTGAAAATGCCTCGCTCTCACTGCAATGAGATTCATACCAACTGCTGTCAATCAATAAAAAATACAAATTTTACTGTGCTGGCAGTTTGCTTTACTAGAATCTCAGTTTAGTGCATACCATTATACTACTTATTATTTTATTAATTTTTTTTTTCTGGTTGGACTTGATGGACAGTCTTTTTTTCAACCAAACTCACAATGTAGCTATGTAACTACTTGTGTGCAGGGCCGGATTTAGGGCAAGGCCGTCTAGGCCATGGCTTAGGGCACCACAGGAGCAAGGGCACCAAAGCAGCAGGCTGAACTTATGCAGCATTTGCAAACTTGCAAATTCTGCAATGTAGGGAGATCAGGCGAGCACCTGGTCATGGTACTCTGCTGTGGCCTCTGGCCTATGCAGTGGCCACCTTGCTCTCTGTGCACGTTAGCATTGCGGCCAGCGGCTATGGACATGGCAGCATTGGAGACAGCGGGGAAAAGGAAGCTTCAGCATGGGAGATAAGCAGAGAAATGAGTGACACTGATGGCTGCTGTGGTGTGAAGGCAAGCTGGCTACCTATACTGAAAGGGGGAAGGGGGAGTGGGAAAAGGAGGGATTAAGGGAGTCATCTGGCTACTTATACTAGAGGGAAAGGGGGAGGAGTCATCTGGCTTCCTATACTGAAAGGGGGAGTAGGAAAAGGAGGGATTGAGGGAGTCATCTGGCTATCTATACTAGACGGTAAGGGGGGAGGAGTCATCTGGCTACCTATACTGTGGGGGGTCATCAGGTTACCTATACTGAAGGTGGGTGGCTGGTGACAGTGGCCTTGGGCGGTAAAGAGTACAAATCCGGCCCTGCTTGTGTGATCACATTTAGAAGTGTTTTACTTTCAGCATAGTAGAAGCAGTAGAGTATTATACCGTGTTAGCCAATAAATGGTATCATCCTGATTCGAAACGACTTACCTTCAGTGTACTGAGACAGGTACTGACTGTATTAGAAATCCCAGTTTAGGGCACAGTGTCAGGTTGTTGTGTGATGATCGGGTGTTAAAGTGGCTCATCTTCAACTGAAAGCGATGGTAACCACTTGTAAACAAAAATCTAATACAGATTTGTGGACACCACTGATGCATACATACTATATTTCTGTAACTTATATTCTGACAATTAAAGGACCATTGTCACAAAAATAAAATGAAATAAAAGACATACATATAAAATATACATTTCTCCCAGGGTAAAATACACCCTAAATTATGTTTTCCTATGTTGCTGTCACTTACAGTAGGTAGCAAAAAGCTGACAGAACTGACAGATCTCCTCATGAGAGATTCTTAGCATTATCCTTTCAAAAGCATTCCCTAAAAAAGATCTATACAGCAAAGTCAACCAGCTTCCCTACTCAGTTGTGCACTACTTTGGCAGTTGGACTGGGCAACTGAAGCTCAGTAAGTGCTCTTGTAAATAAATACCTGAGAATCCACCATGAGGAGTTGGACTTGTCCAAAACCTGTCAGATTTTCACTGCCTACTGGGACAGCAACATTGGAAAAAAATAATTTATAGTGCATTTTACTCTGGGAGAAATGTACATTTATACATATATTAAATTTTAAAATTTTTGTGATTAGACAAAGGAGAACGGTTATCAGAGAGAGGCATGGAGGTGTTAGCAGATAGGGGAAAATTGGCCCTTCAAGTCCTCAATAGGGCTGCACAAATAACATGGAGCCATGCTTGCCTGCTATTTCTTAACTACTTTCGGACGACGCTAATTGAAATCTATGCCCTGTGTTGATGCTGATCTGGATGGCAGGGCGTAGATTTCAACTCACCGCCGCAGCATACATCTGCTGTTTTTGCTGCTCCCGCCAATCTTGCTGCTGTCTTCCCGCCGTCAACCGTCTCAGCTCACTTGCACTGCAAGTCTCTATGACTGCAAAGCTCTGTGAGCCAGTCAGGGACCGATTTCATTGGCTCCTGGCCGTGTCTGTCAATGTAAGCAACTCCCATTGGCTTACATTGATAAACACAGATCGGTCAGGAGCCAATGAAAGTGGCTCCTGACCAGCTCATAGGAACTCTGCAGTCATAGAGATGGCAGAGTGGGTGGCCCAGGTTCCCAACGTGCGGCGATGACAGAGGTTGTGACGGGTAGGTCCGGTGATTCGTCAGAATTCTGTATTTTCTGTACAAGCAGTCTATGGTCCTTAAGTGGGCACAGACCGCTGGTACTTAAGTGGTTAAACATGTTGCTAGCCACCCCGTACATTGACAGTGTGGCAGAGTGGATGACCAAGCACAAAGTCACTCAAACCACCTCCTCTCACAGGTACAGAGCACCCAATTTGTGATAAGGGATGACATTTCTCACTCTGCTTCCTCCCAAGTCAAATCCCACAAATACATTACACTTTTGAACAAGCAAACCCAGAGGGATGATGCTCTAATTTTTTTTCTTAAACTCAGTGAGGTAGCTAGAAACTATGGGGACCCACAGCCCTCTTGAGCAATGCCACTTGCCCCTACCCTATGGATATGAGTTAATCGTGCAATTTACATTCCCATGCAATGTACACTGTGTATAGTCCTTGGGCTGAGAGACAAAATCAGAGGGTGGGAAAACAAGGGAAAGTTAATAGTGAACATGTCAGGTACAACCTGGGCCCCCTCTGCTCCAGGGCCCCATAACAGTTGCTATGGCTGCTATGGGTATTGCTACGCCCCTGCTTAAACTGACAGATGCCTACTACTGTGAAATCCGTTAATGCTTGTAGCTTTCAATCTTGTTATAACTATTAAGAAGACTAACATACTAATGTTTCTGGGTATGTAAAAATAAAATTATTTAGACAAATGGGTCCTAAAAATTCCTATCACAGATAATCCTCCACAAGTCTGAGACTTCTCAATATGACCAATGTAAGACTAAGGAAGCAGGAGGAAATAAATTATATATAAAAGTACAAATTTTATTAATGACCAAAATACAAACACATATATATGTAAATCTAATTAAAATTGACCAGAACACACAGGTGTGCCACCATGTCTAGGCCAGATGGAAAGATGTAGGGGATCCCCTAAAGAAAATATTGATAGTGCGCAATCCACCAAATATCTTAATGCAAAAAGAGGGGGAAGCGACTCCTAGCAGGTAACATTTAAAAAAAACAAAAAAAAAAAAAAAAAACCTTGGAGAAAAATATATCATTGGTTTTGAGGCCAAGTGTCCAGGACCTAAATAGAAAAAGACATCCTAGTAAAAAAGCACAGGTGTATCAGATTCCGGCTGTGTTGCTGCAATGTTTCATTGGTTTTAAAGGCCAAGTGTCCAGGACCTACATGGAAAAAGACATCCTAGTAGAAAAAGCACAGGTGTATCAGATTCCGGCTGTGTTGCTATAATATTTCCAGTGATTTTGCAGGATCCAAAGGCTGAATAATGGCTGATAGAGAGATTCAATCCACCACAATAGGTGGTCTTACTGCATATGTTATCACAGAATAATTGATGTGCAGGTCCACAGGTCAGGCAAGCTGTCTCATTTAAGAGCTATAACAATGGCCAGGTGCACAGAGGTAGATTGATAGGCACACACTGTATGTGGCAAGCACTTCGGGCTAGTAAACAAAAAATTATATTCACAGCAAGCCTGACACATCATATTACCGTGCTCAGTCTTGGATTCGGCTTTTCAATCACAGCTGATCTGGATAAGTTTGAGTTGGTCAAGGATCTTCACTTATTTTGCACACATGTGGCTTTGAAAATACGCTATGCAAATACATCTGGAGAGGATAATTTCTCTCCATTGGTCAACAATACTCAGGATCAGCAGATCCTTAGAGATCTTATGGATCTACAGGCATTCTCCAGTGTCCCCCCTGATCCACCAAGTCCCTCTGTCTCAGGAGACTCTGTGATTGAGCGACCCAATACAATGAAACTTAGACCTAAATCTAAATTCTTCCCAGCCTTGTCCTCGATATCAAGCTTACAGGTATTTGCACAATCTGTAATGAGGGATTTGGAACTTTTGCCCACAGGCAGGGGTTGCCCCTCTAACCTCACCCCTGATCAACGTAGGGCGTTACAGGACTTATCCTCAGCCCCAGATTTGGTGGTCAAACCCTCGGACAAGGGGGGCAACGTGGTTGTCATGAGTACATGCCAATATGAACGGATGTGTTACAACATTTTGAACAATACTGAGTGGTATGAGAGGGTCTCGGCTTCGAGGATGCAAGACAGCCATCAAAACTTTTAGGATATATTGGGAGATGCCTTGTCAATAGGCATTATTTCCAAAAGGACCTATCGCTTCTTGTGGAATCCTAATCCTAGAAGTCCAACTTTTTATGCCCTCCCTAAGACACATAAGTCCACTACAGACCCCCCTGGACGCCCCATTATATCGGGGTGTGCCTCTTTGACTGAAAATGCAAGTCGATATGTGGATGCACATTTACAGCCCCATGTGAGGGCATTACCTTCTTACGTACGTGATACGACCCATCTACTTACCATTTTAGATTATATTAGCATCCCTACTGGTGCCTGGCTTGTCACCCTTGACGTCGAGGCCCTCTACTCCAGTATCCCTCACACTGAGGGACTTGAGACGATCAGATCGGTTTTGACGACCCTTCCCATTAATGCCATTCCTCATAATATGTTTCTATTAAGGCTATTGGAGTTTATTCTCAAGAACAATTATTTTTTGTTTGACTCCTCCCATTTCCTCCAGGTGCAGGGCACAGCGATGGGGACCACCTGTGCCCCGTCCTATGCATGCCTGTACCTGGGGGAATGGGAACGATGTATTTTTTCGGATGCGGACTTGAGTGATCTTTTGGGGCATGTACTTACCTGGCATCGTTATATCGATGATATATTTTTAATCTGGACAGGAACACAACAACAGATGTTTGATCTGGTCAATTTGCTAAATAATAATGTTTTCAACCTCAAATTTACCATGACTATGGACACTCACAGTATCCCGTTTTTGGACATTATGATTTCTGTGAACGACCAGGGAGTATTACAGACGGATCTTTATAGAAAACCTACAGCAGCTAACTCCTTGCTTCATGCAAGAAGTTTTCATTCCACACACCAGATACACAGTATTCCTGTCGGGCAATACTTGAGAGCCCGACGGAACTGCTCTGATGACAGGAACTTCCATGCCCAAGCTAATGATTTACAGCAACGATTTAGGGCTCGCGGTTACCCCAAAAAATACCTAAAGAAAGCCTATCATCGAGCTTGCGATACCTCTAGATCTACTCTTCTATACAATCAATCATCGGGACAAAAGTCTTGAAATGAACCAGACAGGGGTCTTTCCTTCATTACCAAATACAATGATCATCACTTTCAGGTCCGCGCCCTACTTCAGAAACATTGGCATGTGCTCACGGTAGTGTTGGGCGAACAGTGTTCGCCACTGTTCGGGTTCTGCAGAACATCACCCTGTTCGGGTGATGTTCGAGTTCGGCCGAACACCTGACGGTGCTCGGCCAAACCGTTCGGCCACATGGCCGAACTAAGAGCGCATGGCCGAACGTTCCCCGAACGTTCGGCTAGCGCTGTGATTGGCCGAACGGGTCACGTGGTTCGGGCCCGAACGCGCTCTGATTGGCCGAACGGTCACGTGGTTCGGGTAAATAAATACCCGAACCACGTCATATCTCCTCCATTTGTCTGTGGGTTTAGCTTTGGGTAGGCAGGCAGGGTAGTTCGCTCTCCAGCCACGCTAGCCAGGGTCCCCCCCAGTCATTGTGTGTCGCTGCTGGGAACAGTAGTACACCGCTCGCTCAGCCACACTATATATAGCATTGTTTACTGCCACTGTGTACCTCGCTCAGCCACGCTATATATAGCATTGTGTTTTCTGACACTCTGTGTACACGGCTTAGCCTGACTAATATAGCATTGTGTGTACTGCCACTGTGCACCTCGCTCAGCCACGCTATATATAGCATTGTGTTTTCTGACACTCTGTGTACACGGCTTAGCCTGACTAATATAGCATTGTGTGTACTGCCACTGTGCACCTCGCTCAGCCACGCTATATATAGCATTGTGTTTTCTGACACTCTGTGTACACGGCTTAGCCTGGCTATATAGCATTGTGTGTACTGCCACTGTGCACCTCGCTCAGCCACGCTATTTATAGCATTGTGTTTTCTGACACTCTGTGTACACGGCTTAGCCTGACTATATAGCATTGTGTGTACTGCCACTGTGTACCTCGCTCAGCCACGCTATATATAGCATTGTGTTTACTGCCACTCTGTGTACACGGCTCAGCCAGACTATATAGCATTGTGTGTACTGCCACTCTGTGTACACCGCTCAGCCAGACTATATAGCATTGTGTGTACTGCCACTCTGTGTACACGGCTCAGCCAGACTATATAGCATTGTGTGTACTGTCACTCTGTGTACACCGCTCAGCCAGACTATATAGCATTGCGTACTCTGCCAGTCAGTGTGTATATTGCTGGGATCAGTAATACTCCACTCACCGCCAACCACTATATGAGCTCACCATGAGTTCCTCAGAGACCTCCGCTGTGAGCAGCACTCCCAACAACAGCAACAGCCAACGCCCCACGCAAGCTATAATATCCACTACAGCAGCCAGTGGTCAGCAGCAGCCCTCTCCGGAGGAGAATGTTGTGTCCATCGGTCCGTCGCCAGAACGATTAATGAGGGCTGCCATTGAGGAGATGATGGGGCCTGATGTGGAGGAGGAGGTCGGGCTCAGGCCAGCATCCCAAGTTAATGTTGAGGACGATGAGGGGTCTGTGTCTGGGGATGTTGGGGTGGCAGAGGTGGTGGGTGGGTCAGACTCAGGAGAAGAGTTGTATGATGAGGATGATGATCGGGACCATCTGTATGTGCCTCAGAGTCCGACCCCGGAAAACATGTTGTATCGTGTGTTTAGGTACTAAAATCTGCGTTCCCACTTCCCAGTACTGCCTGCAGTGCCCGGGTCCACGGATCCATATAATTTTTTGGGCAGCACTATCAAACTGTGGTACTATGAGTGAGTTGCCATGGTCCTTCTGTGCTGCCTGTCACACTCACCGTCTGTCTGCAGATGGATTGTTCAACACAGCTACGCCATCTGACATGTAGTCCTGGACCTTGACCATCTTCTCTAGGCGATTGGTGTTGGAGGACGTGGAACTGCCCGATTGCTGTTCTGTGGGCTGCTGCATGGGTGTCAGAAAATGTTCCCACTCCAAGGACACTGCCAATACCATTCCCTTTTGGGCACTAGCAGCAGCTTGTGTTCTTTGCTGCCCTCCTGGTCCTCCTGGGTTTGCTGAAGTCAGTCTGTCGGCGTACAACTGGCTAGAGAACGAGGAGGATGTCAATCTCCTCTCTAAAGTCTCCATCCTCAAGGGCCTGCTGGAATTGTTCCATTTTTGACCTGTCTGACACTTTCTTCAATCAGTTTTTTAACATTGTGTTTGTATAAACTGGGTATAAACCCAGTAATTGGTGTTGTCCAGATTCCAGAATAATGAATAATAATGAATAGTGAATAATGCGTGGGCCGCGTTCAATGCAGTCTAGCATGAATTGAGCCATGTGTGCCAGAGAGTCCTGCCAGACTCCTCTATCTTCATGTTCTTGTAAGCGTTGTGATTGTTGTGATGCACCATATTCGTCACCAGCATCACTTTCTTCCTCTTCTGCTGTCCTTTCCCGCTAAATTGTGGAAGTCCAACGTGCACCGCTCTGTCCCTCAGCAGTGTGGGCATCCAATTTCTGCTCCAACTCCAGCTGTTCCTCGTCCTGTTCTTTGTCATAGCTGGGACCAGCGTTTCCTGAGGCAGGTTGCCTGATGTTGGTATCATCACGCTGATCGTTTTCATCTTCAGAATCCCCCACTTGCATCATGCCAGTGGTTTCCATCTTCAACATTGATTTCTTCAGTAAACACAGCAGTGGTATTGTAATGCTGACTGTAGAGTTGTCACTGCTCAGTCACGCAACGTGGATTGCTCAAAATTTTGGAGGACTTGGCAGAGATCCAACATGGTGGCCCAATCAGATCCACAGAAGCTTGGTAGCTACTAGCTGCTGGAATGCGCCTCGGCACTGCGCAAAAGCGTGCTAGCATGTGCAGCGTAGAATTCCAGCGCGTAGGCAGGGACATCACCCAGCGAGCGATGGTGCGCTAGATTGAAGCGCTCCTGCATCTCTTGGTGAGTCCTTCAGAAGCGGTACTGGACTTTTAACAATGTTTTTTTTTTCCTTCAACAGAAGATCTGCCACGTTGGAGTGAGGAGGACGCCGCCGACCCCGACACCAAGCTGAACCCCGGCGAACTCCAAGCAGAGGATCTTCAGGAACCCTCAAGGCTTTGAGCAAGCTGAGGAGGATCAGCAGTCCCGACGAGACCTCTCCTCATATGCGACTGAGTGCAGTGGAGCTCCCCAGAACAACCTCTCAGTTGTCACTTTGTCACTGGTCACTTTGTCACTTTGTCACTTTGTCATTTTGTCACTTTGTCAGTTGTCACTTTGTCACTGGTCACTTTGTCACTTGTCACTTTGTCATTTTGTCACTTGTCACTTTGTCACTTGTCACTTCTCACTTTGTCACTTGTCACTTTGTCATTTTGTCACTTGTCACTTTGTCACTTGTCACTTCTCACTTTGTCACTTGTCACTTTGTCATTTTGTCACTTGTCACTTTGTCACTTGTCACTTCTCACTTTGTCACTTGTCACTTTGTCATTTTGTCACTTGTCACTTGTCACTTTGTCATTTTGTCACTTTGTCATTTTGTCACTTTGTCACTTTGTCACTGGTCACTTTGTCACTTGGTCACTTGTCCAGATGATCTCGGTACACCTCCTGAGATTCAAATTCCTGCACACATTGCTCTGGGATTTGGGTGTGATGAATGATGCATCTAACTGGCCACCGGAGGCAATTAAGGCCTTCAAAACATTGAAAGCAGCTTTCTGTTCCGCCCCCATTTTGCGTCATGTTGAGTTGTTGACGTCATGTTCATCCTCGGCCCCGCCTTGCATTTCAGTGCGAGGTGCATTTACAACAGAAAAAGGTTGTGAATCCGGGCACAACATTTGTGGCTGTTCCATTGACCTTTCACAGGTAGAAGATTGTGGGGGTGGGAATAGCTCCTCCGAATAGCCCATTGTGTCCTGAAAACTACTCATTGCATTGCTTTGCGCACACATTTTTTTGTCCTCATGCAAGGCCTGAGTTGCACCTGAAAGCGTGGCCTTCTCCTCCTGCGCCTCCTCCTGTTCCATCACGTCTGCTGCTGCTGGGTTAGCGTTGACGCCCGGTCCCTGTTTATTGAACCTCTTATCTTTATTACATTTATGACTGCATGGCGGTAAAAAGCATGCTATCCGCACGCTTCTTGTCCTCATGCAAGGCCTGGGTTGTTGTGTCTCAAAAAGCATGGCCTTCTCCTCCTGCGCCTGCTCCTGTTCCATCACGTGTGCTGCTGCTGCTGGGTTACCGTTACCGGTCCCTTTTCCTGGAACCTCTTCTCTGTATTACATTTATGACTGCATGGCGACAAAAAGCATGTTACCTGTGCAAAGAAACATGACATTTTCCACATTTAAAAGACAGTTTTTCCTTTGAAACTTTACAATCAATTTCTCAAAAACTATAAGCTCTTTTTCAAATATTTTTTTTCCTCTTGTACCCACTCCCAAGGTGCACATACCCTGCTAATTTGGGGTATGTAGCATGTAAGGAAGCTTTACAAAGCACGAAAGTTCGGGTCCCCATTGACTTCCATTATGTTCGAAGTTCGGGTCGAACACCCGAACATCGCGGCCATGTTCGGCCTGTTCGGCCCGAACCCGAACATCTAGATGTTCGCCCAACACTAGCTCACGGGCGACCAGCGTGTTGCCCCCTTTGTTCCGAGGGAGCCCTCTGTTACCTACAGGCGGGCCACCACCATAGGTGATACCTTGACATGCAGCCACTACTCAGGTAGAGGCAAAACCAAATTATGTAATTGCACAGTTCTGGGTACTTACCCATGTCATTCCTGTAACCAATGCAGGTACATCTATGTCGGTAAACAGTGCCCCCTTGTGATGAGAGACGTTGTATTAACTACCAGACATTATGTTAACTGTGAGACAGAGGGGATAATTTATCTCCTCCTCTGCCCCTGTTGGGCCTTTTATGTGGGCAAGACTGGCAGATCCCTTAACAGACGTATTTATGAACACACTTATGGTATCCAGGTGTTATGATCATGTCTGCAGCGTTTACTGCTGGCTGCAGTGGTATTGTAACCCAAGCAGTTCTGATGTCATTACATACATTTTCTTGCATAGTTTGGTTTGCACTTAAACTAGTTGCTGATTCCATCTGCAGTCGCTCTGAAGTTAATGACAGTTTAATATGCTTTTGTGTAAACAAACATTGTCTGCTGCTATGGAGGGGCAATCCCTTTCCTGCAGGCTGCATATCATTGTCTGCCTTTTCCTGCTGCCAGCCTGTGATTAATTACCATTCACTTGTGTGGGAATCTGCAGGTCTGCTCCCATTGGATGACCTCAGTATAAAGAACTGCTTCCTGCAATGCTTGATGGGCTACCATAGTCTCAGATTCAGTCTGTTACTCTGCTCGTGCCCCACCTCGTTCCTGGTCCGTGTGGACTGCGCTGACTCCTGCGAAGGGGTCAGCGAGTCCTCCTAGTTCTGCTCTTGTTCTAGAAGTTGTTACTTTGCTTGTCTTGTGTCATATATTGGTTCATCGCCAATATATACGCATACTTGCACGTTTATTATTTTCCTTGTATTCGTGTTATGTTGATACATCAGTGTCGCTGATATATACGTACACGAACTGTTTATATCCTGTGTTCCGTTAGTCAGCGTTCCAGCATGCTGAGCTAGTTATCCTGTTCCTGGTCCTGTTTGTGGATTGCGTTCATCTCTGCGAAGAGATAGCGAATCCTTCTGAGTCCTGTTCCCTGTATTACTCCAGTCTTAGTCAGAGTTCCTGCTTATGTCATATATCGGTTCATTGCCGATATATACATATGTTAGTCAGACGTTACAAATAGTTTCATTGATAGCTGTAATTGTAATACGCTAGGAAATCATACTTATTGTATATTTATCTGTGTTACGTTTATCTATCTTGATCCTGCTATTTCCTGACTATCCTGTCCTGTCTTTGTGAGGCACGCCATCGCCGCAACGCATTGGCTGCCTCATTCCAGTCTGTGTTATTGTGGACGCTTGCTGTCACTAAGTAACAACTTCTAGAACAAGAGCAGAACTAGGAGGACTCGCTGACCCCTTCGCAGGAGTCAGCGCAGTCCACACGGACCAGGAACGAGGTGGGGCACGAGCAGAGTAACAGACTGAATCTGAGACTATGGTAGCCCATCAAGCATTGCAGGAAGCAGTTCTTTATACTGAGGTCATCCAATGGGAGCAGACCTGCAGATTCCCACACAAGTGAATGGTAATTAATCACAGGCTGGCAGCAGGAAAAGGCAGACAATGATATGCAGCCTGCAGGAAAGGGATTGCCCCTCCATAGCAGCAGACAATGTTTGTTTACACAAAAGCATATTAAACTGTCATTAACTTCAGAGCGACTGCAGATGGAATCAGCAACTAGTTTAAGTGCAAACCAAACTATGCAAGAAAATGTATGTAATGACATCAGAACTGCTTGGGTTACAATACCACTGCAGCCAGCAGTAAACGCTGCAGACATGATCATAACACCAGGAGGGACACCAGACACCTGTAGCCCGACACTTCGCAACTTGCCAGGGGGGTAACCCCAGGAAAATGTGATTCTTTGGCTTGGATAGGGTACACCGGGACCCACGGGGAGGGGACTGGGACGGGAGACTCCTCCAATGTGAGGCCTTCTGGATTTACAAACTTAAGGCCTTTCGGACACCGGGCCTTAATGAAGGTATTGATTTCGCCCCATTTCTATGACAGTAGTGCTCTGGCTCAGGGCCATATGTTCTCTACTTTTTATCATTTTTGTTCAATTTCTAAGGATGAATCTTCATATTTTTCTTTTTACTGTGCTTAAGCTGGCGGCCTTTTTGCGCTCGAACCGGGTCTTTTCCCGACCCTTATATATTCCTTGATTTAAAACCTTTTATGCCATCTAATTTAGATATGATCTTCGACACTTCTTTGATGGTGGTTGGTGGGTTGGCGTGACCCCCCGTTGCTCCACTTTGTCCTTGGTCTCCTCTCGCTTGGTCCCCTATCGGCAGGACAACAGCTTATTTATTATCATTTCATTATACTTTCGTATTCTATTTTTTTGCTTATGATTATTTAATTAAATATAGCTATTAGGGATTTATTATTAATGGAAATATTTCAGCATTATTATATTGTGTTTTTTTTCAATATGTAACTTTTTTTCGATGACTTTGCTGATCCTGTGGGAGGTGGTAGCTATGCCCCCCCCCCCCCGGCGCGCCGCACTGGCTGGTGGTCCTGGATGTGGGGTTGGGTCGGTGGGGGATCGGTGTGCCCTGGGGGGGTGCTCTGGGTCGGCCCAGTCTTTGGCTTGACATGGACCATATATTGGGCTACTGCCTGCTGGCCCTTGGCCTGCCTGTGGGCCTTCCCCGTTCCCCTCCCCCATGGCCCTTCCCTCCCCCCCCCCTCCCCTACCCCATTTCCTGTTGCCCCGGGGCACACTTGGCCGCGGCTATGGTGGCGCTCCGGTGGTGATGGCGACTGGGCGGCCCAGGGGACCCGGGGCCCCGCCTTGCGGGACAGCCGGGCCACCCTTTCTCCTTACCATCTATCTGGGGGTGCGGTCTTGATAGTCCGTGCCCCTCAGTGATCCCGGAGCCCTTTTGCGTTAGCCGCATTCCCATAGCGGCCCTGTTGGGGGTCTCTGTGGGTCGCGTACAGTCGTACACATATACGCGTTCCCTCCTACCTGATCCGCTTGGCGGTTGCGGATGCGAGGGAAACGCTATGCGTGCACTTGTACGCATATATGCGTTCCCTCCTTTTGATCCGTATCACCACATGCGGACGCGGGGGGAACGCCGTGCGTACATGCGGAGAATTGGATGCATCACGTTTCTGCCTCCGCCTCTCACTCACCACCTGCATCCTGTGGTGGTGGGGTGGGAGTGGTCATGGGGGGGCGTGGTAGCATCCTCTGGCCGCCCAGTGCCATTTTAGGCCGGCTCCTCTCTCCCACAGGCAGCAAAACTTCTGAGCCTGCCCTGATGATGCTGGTATTCTCACCAGTGAAACCGTTTGGCCTCTAAGGCTCTCTTTGTGACCAGACACACTTGTGGTGGCAGCACATGGGCTTCTGTGGATGGACTTTGCAGTGACCAGCTACTCAGATGAGTATACCTCAATGATATGCATTTCTACTGGTGACTTGAAAACAGCCTCCTATGGAGTAACCACTGTTTACCATATGATCATTGAAACAACTTCCTAGGATGCACCTATATGCTGCTATATGCTGTTGTTTGCTGGAACTTTGAGTTTGTCTGTGTCAAGTTGATGCTGCTGTAGGGATGACCCTCGCGGATTGTTCCATGAATGAACTATATCAACTTTAATATCACACCATCCGTACCTGCATATGTCTGTGGTTTAAACACTTACCCGTGAATCTGTCTCAGAATGTACTTCTGATTGGGGCACTAACTCTGGTGAATTGCTTGTTGCTCCTGGGGCTTGCGGATGTGTCAGGCTTGCTGTGAATATAATTTTTTGTTTACTAGCCCGAAGTGCTTGCCACATACAGTGTGTGCCTATCAATCTACCTCTGTGCACCTGGCCATTGTTATAGCTCTTAAATGAGACAGCTTGCCTGACCTGTGGACCTGCACATCAATTATTTTGTGATAACATATGCAGTAAGACCACCTATTGTGATGGATTGAATCTCTCTATCAGCCGTTATTCAGCCTTTGGATCCTGCAAAATCACTGGAAATATTATAGCAACACAGCCGGAATCTGATACACCTGTGCTTTTTCTACTAGGATGTCTTTTTCCATGTAGGTCCTGGACACTTGGCCTTTAAAACCAATTAAACATTGCAGCAACACAGCCGGAATCTGATACACCTGTGCTTTTTTACTAGGATGTCTTTTTCTATTTAGGTCCTGGACACTTGGCCTCAAAACCAATGATATATTTTTCTCCAAGGGTTTTTTTTTTGTTTTTTGTTTCAATGTTACCTGCTAGGAGTCGCTTCCCCCTCTTTTTGCATTAAGATATTTGATGGATTGCGCACTATCAATATTTTCTTTAGGGGATCCCCTACATCTTTCCATCTGGCCTAGACATGGTGGCACACCTTTGTGTTCTGGTCAATTTTAATTAGATTTACATATATATGTGTTTGTATTTTGGTCTTTAATATAATTTGTACTTTTATATATAATTTATTTCCTCCTGCTTCCTTAGTCTTACATATGTAAAAATAAAAGCAGTGGCTACAGGCACCATAGCGGCTGCCATGATGCCTGTAGCCCAAGAGGCCCCTGGCCACAGTGGTTGACAATAAAGGGGTACTTAGTGGGCCTCATGGAGACCTGCAGAAAGGGACGTAGCAATAGGGGTTGCAGAGGTTGCGACCGCATCGGGGCCCTTGGGCCAGAGGGACCCCAAAGGGCCCTCCCTCAACTGCAGTATTAGCTCTCTATTGGTCCTGTGCTCATAATAATCACTTCTATAGATACTTTAAATAGTAGTAACCATTGATAAGCTGTTTCCCATACCCTTCTTGCACCTCTGACACTGTAGTTGCCATTGGCAGGTTTTGGTGCGCCGTATCAATTGTTATTTATAGAGTACTTGGGGGGCCCCATTGTAAAACTTGCATCTGGGCCCACAGCTCCTTAGCTATGCCACTGCTTGCAGACATGCTGGCAGGTTATGTGAACAGAGACAGCACTGGAGTCATAGAGATGGTGGCTGTGGTGGAAGCTGAGTTATTTCTCTCCTTCACTCCGCTTATTACTCTGTATGGAGGTTGTCACATCTGACTATCTATTCTGGAGAATGCTGCCTAATAATTAGGGGCCTTTGGCTACATATACTGGGAGGCTATCTGGGTCTGCCTGTACTGGGAATAACGGGTCCATCTAAAAATGGCGCAGGGAGAAAAATGGCGCACCGTTCCGCCGATAAATGTATCATAAAACGCTATTCGCTGTTTAATGTAAATACATTAAAATGGTAAATAGTGTTTTATGATACATTTATTGCAGAACATTGCGCCATTAAAAAATGCAGGTGGCTAGTATAGGCAGCGGGGGTTGGGGGAGAGAGGCAGCGGACACTGGAGGGAATAGGTGGAGGATGTGTGTAATATGCATACATTACCTTGTCCCGGGCCGCCGATCGCTACTTCACTCCGCTCCTTCACTTCTTCCGTTAGTTTGCTGTAGTCCTGCAGCCAGCCAACCACCATGCGGGGACTGAAACCACATGGTGATTGGCTGGCTACAGGACTGCAGCAAACTAACGGAAAAAGTGAATGAGCAGAGTGAAGGAGCGATCGGCGGCCCAGGAAAAGGTAATGTATGCATATTACACACATCCTCCATCTATGCCTATTCCCTCCAGTGTCTGCTGCCTCTCTCTTCCCCGACCCCCACTGCATTTTTTAAGACTTATAAGACTGGTCCCCATAACAAAATTTCTTTATGGGTGGCCGCCACCCCCCCCCCCTCGAGGGGCCGCCCATGGCACCGGCCCATGGGTGCCCCATAAGAGATACGGCCCTGGGTGTGTGCCTGTCCTGATATGGGTGCAACAGCCCCGCACCCCCTCCCCCAGCATATAGGTAGCCGGCGCCAGATGTGGTGATGCCACTGCACTGCTCACTACGCCCGCCTGCTCGCTGTTTCAGTCTTACTCTGACTAACACATACCTACAGATCCTGCAGCTCGCCTCGGCTCCCGCTGTCACTCTGCGGCGTGGTGTCAGGTTGCACCTTGTTCAGGTCCACTGCCCAGGCCAGGGCACACCTCTCTCTCCGGCTCCAGTCGCGCAGTACTCTGAGCCACGATCCTCCTCTTCCTGTCTGTGCCGCCCGTCACTCTTCCTTCCTCCCTGGCTGGTCGCCAGAACTATAAAGTAATTGTCGGGTTCAGCCAGGGAGTAAATTAATGCGCCGCCACCTGGAAGTAGTCCTCCTCCTCACTGTAGCAGTAGTGTCAGCAGGATAACAGATTTATGATTATGTGGTGATCTGCAGTATCACCAATAATACAGATATAGTAAGCAATGGCGTGTAAGACGTGACGAAACTCACTAGCTTTATTGCACAAAATGTAGTGATTGGTGCAAACAGTAAGTTTCTGATACATTCTCAGTGGTAACCTGACCAGTGGTGATGGAGGTTACAGATAGAACCACAGCGGTAACCTCACCAGTGGCGAGGGCGCATTGGTGAGAGAGAATATTCAGACAGATCAGGTGGGCAACAGACAGGCAGACAAGGTACAGAATCGACAAGCAGAATCAGAGTGAAGTTTCAGGCAAAAGTCGGCAACAGGATCAGATGGGCAGAGGTACAGCATCACAAGGCAGAAAGAATAGTCAGAGCAGGCAAAGAGTCATACACAGATAAATAACACAATAATGAAGTTATTATTACAGCTATCAAAGGTCTGAGCGCTAACACGAAGTATTCGCAACAACAGACAATGAGCTACTGACAGCCCACGTCTTTTATGCTGGCAGGCAATCCCTTAGACTGCTCCAGCCAGCCTGACAAATCAGGAATGAGGAGCGCGCTCCGTGACGTCAACCGACCAGCAGGTCAGCTGACGCGCCTCCGCAATCCATAAAGGTCCTGCCGCTGGGCACGCGCGCACATAGCCTGAAGTTCATGCGCGGCTGAGAGACCTGCGCGCGGCGTCACGGTAGTCTGAGCTGCGGGGAGGGCAACGGCGGTCACGCTGCTCTCCATGACCGTTGTATCCCTGCCGCTCGTTACACTCACCAGCTATACTGGTTAGCGGGACTCGGGAAGCGGGGGGCCCGCTTTCATTATAATTATCGAAGTGGGGGGGTGTTTGGCCAGGGTCAGGCTTTATTATATATATATATATATATATATATATATATATATATATATATATATATATATATACACAAAAGTCCTGTCTCAGCTGCGGGCCCCCTGTGACGTAGGGCTAGGGCGGGCCCCATAGCAACGGCTACCGTTGCTATGGCGATTACTACGACCCTGCTTATAACGCTATTTAGCGTTATAAGTGTAAGGCACACTGCCTGCGCCATTTTTTAACACTTATGATGCTAAATAGCGTTATATAATTAAAGTCAATGCTGCGCCATTTTCATTCCCCTGACGCTGTGCGCCATTTTTATCTGTCTTGGGGAATAACTACCTTTGGGTACCTAATACTGGGGCACCTCTTGCTACCTATGATGCATTTCAACCTGGGGCTACCTAATACCAGGGGTCACCTCTGGCTACCTATGATGGATGTCAGGTGGTCATCTCTGTGCTCACATTGAAAGACCGGCTGGTGGCCCCTTCCAGCTCCTCCTGGATTACCTCATGCAGGTGATGATAGGATAGGAGGAGTAGGAGTTTGAATGGTTCCCAGACTGCTGTTCAGTGCAACAAAACCGATTCTCACATTGACACAGGAAGACCATTTTGCAACCATAGACAGGTAATTCAAAATTAATAATACAAAAGTTATTTATGTGTAATATGCAAAACTTCCTGCCTGATCTAGTATCACTTTATAAATAAGTTAATTTGTGCATTTGGAATGACATTCGCTCTGCCACAACAGGGGTGATACTATGAGGAGGTATCCCATACACAACCAGGAGGACCAGATCTGTAGGGGGTCCCAAATAATTAACCTCTTTCCCTCCAATACTAGGGTCCATCCTCCAAAGCAAGTTGTTCTGGCCATGCTTGTTATGGGTGGGGGCACCATGATGGCCACACATATGACCCCCCTGCAGATTGACTACCAGGCTGCTGGGGTCACCCAGGGGACACAGGGAAAAGGGTGTGAACTTTGGGGAGGGGGCATCAAATGTTTGATGGGGGGGCTCCATGGTTTATAGATATGCCCCTGCACATATAGCTCTAGTTCAAAAGAAAACTCTAACCCCCCCCCCCCCCCCACCACCACCACCACCACCACCACCAGCAGCAGCACCACCTCCTTTAGTCAGCATCTTTGTTAGTTTGGACTAAAGACTCACATTTCTGAAACGCATCAGCTGCATTCTGTGGGCATTTGATGGTATCTATGAGTCAGTTTAATAAAGCATTGTTTGATTTGGGGCTGTCTTTTGATATGCAATCTCCACACTTCCTTATGTCCTTCACCATTAATCAGAGGCGCAGCTATGGGTAGGCCAGGGGGGGGGGACATATGTCCCCGGGCGCAGCACTGTGAGGGCACTTGGCACGGCTGCGTGCATCCCCCCATTCGTGAGAGGCGTCTTGCTGGCCACCTGAACTGCCACCGCTTCTCTCCCTCCCCCTTCCTACCTCTGCAAAGGAGTTAGTAAATGTTAATAACACCAGAAGACTCAATGGCTCAGACGTTCTGGCAATGAACTCTTCTCTCCTCTGTTACCAAGGAGAGGATGCTGGGCACACTGCAGAGGGCAGATGATGGCATTGCTGGAAGGTTGGAGCTAGTGAGTCTATTGCTGTTGCATCTGACATCTGTAGGGGGCACACTGGCTATCTGAACGGGGAAAAGGGGTACATTTGGTTATCTAAACAGTATTTGTACATTTGGCTCC
This sequence comes from Hyperolius riggenbachi, assembly GCF_040937935.1. NCBI lineage: Eukaryota > Metazoa > Chordata > Amphibia > Anura > Hyperoliidae > Hyperolius > Hyperolius riggenbachi. Next base: position 421,737,898 of record NC_090649.1, on the reverse strand, counting down.
ACCCATGACCATTCCCTCATTTGGGTGCGTGGTCACTCCAATATTTTTGGTGGGGGGCGCAAAAACTGTCTTTGTCCCAGGTGCTAAAAACCTTTGCTACGCCTCTGCCACCAATATCTCATATCCACTTTAGAGATGGGCCATTGAAGTTATGTGTATTTGGTACTGCATATACTGTATGTCTGTTTTTATATGATGTGTTGTGAAATTCGTATTGAAGTTAAGGCAAAATTAAAATGATTTTGTACGTTCGTGAGACAGTAGCTTTGTGAGTTATCCAAAGATGTTAAATGGTATCCATCTGATGCATTTGTTTTCAGTTAAACCTGTTAATGATGTGCCTACGGCATTAAAAGTTGTCATCAGCTATTGAGTAGAGACGCAGTTCAACAAACGATCAAATACTTTATGGTCGGAAATTGGTCATGGTGTAAGGCTAAGTTCGCAGTGGGGCGTTGTGGCACAACATGACTTAGGCTTTCTGCTAAAGAAAAGCATAAGGTCTGTGAGACCAGTGGCGTAACAATAGCCCCTGTGACCTCCACAACAGCGGTGTGCCCGGGGGCTATATGGGCCCGCTTCCCCCTTCTTGCACAGCATAAGCACTAGGAGTGCTGTTATATTTTCCTAGTCCACACTGTATCAGGTCTCCTCTTCCTCTGGGCATCTGCACACTCTGTGCTGACATCATCCTTTGGCTCCAAATGCATATCATATCATCATGAGCCTCAGGAGGACAGCATAGAGCACACTGATGCCAAGAGGAAGATGGGAGACCCGATAGAGAAGGGACTTGTGGTATCAGTAATCCATACAGCTGTGCATTGTCCCTGTAGGTTTGCAAGCGAATGCATCCATGAGCGCTGTCACCAGTCTGTAGGTATCAGTAATCCCCCTATTCTTTTAAGAATCTGCCAGACACTCCCCCCCCCACACTGTGTATGCCCACGCCGTGCGCAGAGCCCCTGCCACATGCACGCCCCTCTACCTCTCCTTCCCTTCCCCTCCCCCCGCAGTAAACATCAGTTGTAATATGTGCACGCAGCACTACATCCACGCTGTGCTTATTACAACTGCCTTTTAGTGTATTCGATAATAACGGCACTCCCTGCGCTTATTTTGCATGGGGCGGTGGGGGGAAGAAGCGGAACAGGTGGCCACAAAGGCGGTCTCTGACTGGCCTTGACACGGAGGTGGTAGTGGTGGTGTGGGTGTCCAACAATGATCATTTTGCTGAAGGGTCAGGGCTGCTGGCAACACCTTCCTTTTCTCTTCTGATTAAGGAAACATACTCTAAGCCTGGGCCAGTTCTAGACTTTTTATCGCCTGAACCAATACATTGTAAGGAGCCCCCCCCAATTTGTGTGTGCAAAGCCAGACCGGAGAGGAGAAACACATCGGGTTGAGCATTGCAGGCAGCGGCCCTGCACTTACCTCCCTCTGCTTCCTCCAAGACAGCATCTCCACTCTGCTGGACAGCAGCATCCCAGCTCTGATCCCCGGGATGCCAGGTATGTGCTGCACCGGCGCTGCATTACTCACCCGCTCTCAGCAGATTAGCGATGGGATCCCCAACCACATGTGAAGTCCTTACTCTCTGGCTACAGCAGCACCTCATGTGACCCAGTAGCCCATAACAAGTCACATAAGGCACCCCTGTAGCCATGGATACAGGACACTGGATAGGCGGATGGAAATCCCATCGCTGGAAAGCTGAGAGCAGATGAGGGAAGCGCCCCACATCTACGGAGGCGACATTTGGGGAAGGGAACTGCCTCTTGCCGCCCTCTGAGTGTTGCCGCCCTAAAGCACGTGATTCACGTTTCTTCATGGAAGAACCAGCCTTGCTCTAAGCCAACATACTATACATGGGACAATAACAGCCCGAACCAATAGTCACTCCCTGATCAAAAAGTGATTGGGTGGTAGTAATCAATCTTACAGCCCCGTTTCTTACAGCGCCCTGAGTGCTCTGAGGGAGGGGGGCGCAGTGATGGAGGGGGAATCGCGGCCACACTGAGACCCGGCCACGTGGAGGAGAGCCTGACTTTTCCCCCTCTCTTTGCAGAGTAAGCACAGTGGGAAGCCTTGTATGTGCAACTCACCTCCCTGCCTGTTCCAATCGCCGATCACTTGCTGCTGATCTCCTACTGCTAATCAGGAAGTAGAGAGTGTATCAACGGCTATGCAGACGGAGATCAGTGACAAGTGAGCGGCGATTGGAGCGGGAAGGGAGGCGATTGGAACGGGAAGGGAGGTGAGTTGTGCATACGAGGCTTCCCACTGCACTTACTCTGCAAAGAGGGGGGAGCACGGAGGGGATCCCCAGGGAGAGGGGGGGAAAAGTCTGGCTCCCCTCCACGTGGCTGAGTCTCAGTGTGGCCACAGCTCCCCCCTACATGACCTATGGGGGGTCATCTACACCTAGCAAACATACTGTATACTGGCTGCACCTCTACCAAGCTACCTAGCTACCTATCCTGAAGGCACCTATACCTAGCTAGCCTATACTGGCTGCACCTATACCTAGCTACCCTATACTAGGAGCACCTATGCTCAGCTACCCTATACTAGGAGCACCTATAGCTAGCTACCCTATACTAGGAGCACCTATAGCTAGCTATCTATACTGGGGACACCTACAGCTGGCTACCTATGCTGGGGTCACCCATGCCTGGCTACCTATACTGGGCGCACCCATTCCTGACTACCTATACTGAGGAAGTAGTAAGGGTTTGCGAGTCCATGGGCCACAGGAAAGGGGGCATGGATTTTTACACCCTTATCCTGGGTGCAATTTAGCCTAGAAATTACCCTGCAACCTTATCATATTGTCTAATCGATCTTCAACAAGGTAGCCACACACTTATTGATTCAGCAGGTTCGATCACTCTGATTGAACTTTCCAGAAATCTGTGCTGCAAGATGTCCGATCGATCAAAGGTTTTCATTCTTACTCTAAAATCGATCAAAAATATTGATCGGTCTGGAAGGAAAATCTCAAGTCGGAGAAGGGAGGAGCAACAGTCCATAGCATTGCACTGCATCTGTGGTTAGATGGATCTTCATCATTTGATTTCATGCTGAAATCTGCAGTGTGTGAAAAGGAAGTACATCGCATTATGTAACCATTGATAATGCAGCCCCCCCAGCCCCCCCCCCCCCCCCCCAGTCCCCCCCATCCACCCCATTTGCTCATTGCTGAATTTCTATCATGCAAATCACCATTCCAAATGATAAAGTGACTGAACTGAATTCAGTTGATTGATAAGACATGCTGGGAGCTATAGATCCCCAGCAGATTTGATCAAAGCAATTCAATCGATATGTGTATAGCCATTGCTAGGTAACTTAAGTGAATCTGAAAAAAAACAGCACAGAAGTCCTTGCGGTAAAAACAGCGCTGCCATAGGTACCTATTATAAAAGCCGGAATTTGTGGCAAAGGACGGACATTTGAGCGCACAACGGCACCCGATATTGGATGCCTCTAGGCCCCGAAATGTATCTTCTTTGTCGCAAACTGTGGCTTTTATAATGCCCACGATATGTGGCAAAGAAGGTAAATTCCAGCGCCCATAGGTGCCCGATTAGTGGCAGACAAGGTAAATTTCTGCGCCTGATAACATCACGGGTGGCGGAGCTTGCAGAAATGCAAATTGCGACATTGCATAGTGGGTGCTCTGCATTATCTCAAGGCCCCAGCAATTGCAATGCTATTGGGTGCTGAAATTTACCTTCTTTGCAGCATATTGCAGTTGTGTAACCTGGGGGGGGGGGGGGGGTATACGGTTAGGCACTGGTGGGGTTTAGGGTTAAGTACCTTAAGTGTTAAGGTCTTAGGGTTAGGCACCACCAGTGGGTCTTAGGGTTAGGCATCAGTAGAGGGAGGGTTCTGTGTGAGAGTAGAGTCAGGTTAAGCCATAGTAAAAGTCTAGTGACTACCTAATAGTAGCGATATACTACTAGTGGCAATCCCCTGCGCCCTTTTTTTCCCCAGGTGCTTTTTTTCATGTATGCATTTAAGCATACCAACTCTGCTGGTTGCCAGACATTCCTGCTCATGCGTGGCCTCTGAGGGCCCATTTCCACTATCGCGAATTCGCATGCGTTTTTCGTATGCAAATTCGCATAGCAATACAAGTGAATGGGACTGTTTCCACTTGTCAGGATTCCTTTGTGTTTTTTTGTGCAGAAAAAAATCGCATGGCAGAGCCATCAGAATTCACACACCACATACCGCTATGCGAATCGCATACAATGTATTAAATAGGAAATTTGCATGAGGTTTGAGTACGCGAATTCACATAGAAACAATGGAAAAGCACACCAGCACGCGTACGTTAAAAAGGGGCGCTGGGAAAAAAGCGCGCCGGGTTTTAAACGATAAACATGGATAACGTTTAAAAATATAATGTACTATATTTCGTTTAAAAATAATGTTTTATAAAGTTATAAATCATTAAATAATGTGCATGAAATTGGCAATTGTGAAAACGTTAATCTTCCGTTTAAAAAGTGAAACGTATAATAACGTTTAAAAAAAAATAGTAAGTAACCCTCCCTGTACCTACCCCTAACCCCTAGACCCCCGTGTTGGTGCCTAAACCTAAGACCCTCCTGGTGGTGCCTAAACCTAAGACTCCCCTGATGGTGCCTAAACCTAAGACTCCCCTGGTGGTGCCTAAACCTAAGACTCCCCTGGTGGTGCCTAAACCTAAGACTCCCCTGGTGGTGCCTAAACCTAAGACCCCCCTGTTGATGCCTAAACCTAAGACCCCCCTGGTGGTGCCTAAACCTAAGACCCCCCTGTGATAAGCATTAATAACGTGTGAAAAAAATATTGTGCTGTTTTTCGTTTAAAAATAATGTTTTAAAAAAGATTGTACTGTTTTTCGTTTAAAAATAATGTTTAAAAAATTATAAATCATAAAATAATGTGTAATCATGAGAAGCAGTTATAAAACAGTAAAAGTCTCCGGGCGCCGCTTATAAAACGTTATTTTTCTCTGGCGCCCTTTTTTCCTGTCGGGCGCCCATTAAACGATATTTATTATGGGAGTGAATGGCGGCGCCCGATTTGTCCACTTGCCTCAGGCGCCCGAATTTACTGTTCCCCACCAGCACTGCCATGGTTAAATTCGCATACATCGTCATCCATGCGAATTCGCATGAAAATTCGTATAGACACGCATGCGAAATTTGCAATTTTTACCGCGGCGATTCACACTGCACAAGTGGAAATGCAGCCTTAGGCCCTGTTCACACTTGCGTTTTGGCAAGTAAACGGACCGGATCCTGATCGGATCAGGACCTGATCCTGATCAGAACCGTACGGTTCCGTTTGTATCAGGCATGCTTTAGGCTGCCATCCGGATCCGTGGGCAAAAAATAGTAAAATTTAAATGAAAAAATGTTGGGGTCAGCAGAAGGTGCACCTGGTGCACCTGTAGAATCAGGTTCCTCCGCTGTAGGCCTCACCTCCACCTCCGACATTCTGCCAAACAGCTCCAGCACGTCTGTCACTGCTGCTCCACTCCAGACATGCTTGGCCCATGTGTCCCCATCCGAAATGGCCGCTTGGATACGCCTAGGAAGTGGGGTAGAACGTCAGGTTTTTGTAGGCAGTGTGTTCTGTGCCTTCCGTTCCCCATTGGTTTCTGTGTTCCGGATGGTGCTGTCAGGCTCAGGTCCGGCTCCGGTCCGGGTGCGTGGGCCGGAGATCCGGACCCAAAAAATAGCGCATGTTGGAAAAGAGTCCGGAGTCCGGATCCGATCCGGCTCCGTACTGTACGGAACGGACACGTGTGAACGTCCGCATAGACTTTACATTGCTATGCGGAACGTACATTCCGTTTGTACAGTATGCGGTCCGGATCAGATCAGGAAAATCCGGATAGCGAACGCTAATGTGAACCGGGCCTTAGGCTTCTTCCACACTTCATCCCTTGCATATTGTCACAACAGACAATATACTTTCACATCGGCGCATCAGCAGTGTAGTGAGGGGTGTTTAGTGAACAACATACATGTTTACAGCAGCAGTGAAGCATACTTTCAATGTACTGAATGCTTCACTGTATGGAGTGCATTGCACTCCTACTGCGCAATGCGACTTTTCACCACAGTTGCGATCCTATTGCAACGTGTATAGTGTGAAAGTAGACTTAACCATCAATGTATTCTAATTTTAAAAATACAGTTTGTGAATACACTCAGTTAGGGCTCGTTCACAATAAGGGCGTTTTTGCCCTTTTTTTCAAGTGCAAGTGATTTTCAAAATCGGCCTTAAACCGCTTGTGCAATGAATCTCTATGAGAAGCCTCTTATCAGCACATTTCGACTGCTTTGCTGTCGGCAAAGTGGTGCCTGTACCATTTTTGGGGCGTTTTTGCTATATTTGAAGGTATAGGAAAAACACTCCCAAAATACCAAAATTGTATTTATTATTTTCTGGGTCAAAGAGTTCACTTCCTGACTTGCATCAGGGAGTGAATTACAAAACCACTCTGGAAATACACTTAGAAAAGCGCGTTTACCAGAAACGTAGGGTGCAGTGGAGCGCCAGGAGGGGGAAAAAAGCGCACAACAACGCAAAACGCTTACGTCTAAGCTTTCGGTGTAAATGAGGCCTCAATGTTCACTAGAAGTACAAAAAAAGTGCTGAATATAGATTACCGCATTGATGAACAGATAAAATCGCTTTCAGTTTTCAATCCAGTCCAAATCCAGTTTTTAAGTAATATTTACTTGTCATATAAGGTTTGTTCCTTTGCTATTTATCACTTAAAGTTGATGGTAAACTTCCATTGCTACTTGAAAATAATAATGTATATCTCACTTCCACCTAATAAAAATGTTTTGAAAACAAATCCAGTTTTTAAGACTCAGAAGAAGCACGAAAATGTTCGTAAGCGTGAGACGCCACCTGGTGGATGAGTTGTTAAATGTAGGTGTTTTTTTTCACAGCACGTTTATTGATCCAGTCCTCTGTAGATCATGATAGGAAACATCATTTGCATTTCCAACCTGCATTTCTTATCCTACTGCGACCCCCTGAGGCCAGCTGTCCCCTCTCTGCACTGGCTATCTGCACTTCAGTGTCTGCCCACAGCCGGGCCTATTTCCTGTGTACTTCTGTCAGCATAATCCCTACAAAGGGGCATAAAAATTGCACCTAGAAACTAGAAAGAACACAGAGTTTAAAAGGATGGGACAGATCCTTAAAGATCATTAAGCTACATCTAGCAGTAGCAAGGGGGGAGGCAAGATAAACAAATACACCTTTCTTTAAATCAACCAGTGAAAAAAAGAAAATATGTTTTTTCTTAAAATATAATAATACTTTACGTAACACAGATGATACTTTTTAATACAAGTTTTCACACACTCGTGTAATAATGAATGCATCGCGTAAATACATTTTTCTTTAAATCACTGGATAAACCAGACTGGAGTTGTCTGCACATGCGCAAGATATAAATACAGACTGTTTCACAAGAAAGCTGACATTTCTTCAGTATAGCGCTGTACCCTTATGTGACAGAGAAATAGGAAGACAATGGCTCGATTCACAAAGCCGCGCTAATGCATAGCACGGCTGTGCTATATGTGTAGCGCGCAATGTTAGTCGCACAAAGTTTTACATGTGCACGGGTTTACACGCGCATATTACTAACAAAGCTCTTTACTTGTTAACGTGGCACAATGCGCACACGGCCGTGCTATGCATTAGCGTGGCTTTGTGAATCGAACCCAATGTGAGAAACGTTGAGTTTGACCAGCATTACAGAGTGGTGGTAATATGCACCTAAATTTTATTTTTAGCAGTGTGAAGTAGCAGCAGCAGCAGCAGCAGCAGCAGCAGCAGCAGCAGCAGCAGCAGCAGCAGTATATTCAGTAGTAGTAGTAGTAGTAGTAGTAGTATAAGTATATTAGCATCAGTGGTAAATATTTCTTGGTCTAGTTTAGTAAAGTGAAATTTAGAAGCATCATGGTCAATAATGATAAAGCAAAGATAATCTTCCAAAGACATTTATTAATTCATTGCATTGTGAACGTTCATACCCAATGATACGTACAGAGCTGGCAATTCATCAGGGGCGTAGCAATAGGGGTTGCAGAGGTTGCCACCACATCAGGGCCCTTGAGCCAGAGGAGCCCCAATGGGCCCTCCCTCAACTACAATATTAGCTTTCTATTGGTCCTGTGCTCATAATAATTACTTCAACAGATACTTTGATTAGTGGTAATCATTAACAAACTGTTCCCCATCCCCTTCTTGTACCTCTGACACTGTGGTTGTCCTTAGCAGATTTTGGTGCGCCGTTTCAGTTGTTATGTATAGAGTGCTTGGGGGGGGGGCCATTGTAAAACTTGCATGGGGGCCCACAGCTCCTTAGCTACGCCACTGCAATTCATTAACCCTTTAATGAATATGTCAATGATCTGATATGACTCAGGCCCAGTGCACACTGGGCGGATCCGCCGGCCGCATGCGCCTGAAAATTCACATGGCTAATGTATCTCTATGGGCTGGTGCACACCGGTGGTTTGAGGTTTTTAGCAAGCCGCAAACGTGCCTCTTGCTGCACGTTTGCGGTTTGCTTAAAACCTCAAACCGCCGGTGTGCACCAGCCCATAGAGATAAATTAGCCATGCGGATACTGAGGTGGATGCGGTCGGCGGATCGCATCAAGATCCGCCCGGTGTGCACTGGGACTAAACTCTGTCATCTGCACCCAAAACCGCTAGCGTTTTGTGGATCTGCTTGCGGTTTTGGTGTGCACTGGGCCTCACTCAAAGTTTAGAGAACATTTGCTTCCTCATAGAAAATTGTTACTGATAGTGCTGGAAACGGTTCTGATAGAGCAGGGTGACATGTATCAGGGGTATTTGTATAAGGGCATTATTAAATATTGTATTTGTAAACTGCTATTAGATGATTGATGATGATAATAATTAATAATAATAATAATAATAATAATAATAATAATAATATCATTATTTAAGCTTTTCCTCAAAGTTGGCAAAGCAAAAGTATTTTTTTCCAACAAAAATATGAATTTTACAACTTTGGAAAAAAAATTATTGTTAAACCACTATCGCGAAAAATTGTAAAATGCAAAACACATAAGAACACATCAATAAAAAGTACATTTCTCTCAGAGTAAAATGTGCTATAAATTACTTTTCTCCTATGTTACTTTCAGTTGCATTAGGTAGTAGAAATCTGACAAAACTGACATGTTTTGGACCAGCCCATCTCCTCATGGGGGATTCTCAGTTTTTTCTTTATTTTCAAAAGCACTAAGTGAATGGCAGTTTTTCTGTCCAACTGCGAGAATAGTGTGCAAACTATTCTGGTGGGGGGGGGGGGGGGTTGCATCTTTGAATAGATCCTTCCCATAGAGTGCTTTTGTAAAGAATAAACTAAATACTGAGAATCCCCCATGAAGTGATGGACTAGTCAGATTTCTACTAAATGCTGTGAGTGACAGCAACATTGGAGAAACATAATGTATAGCTCGTTCTACTCTGTATGTGTTTACATGTATTTTAAATTTTACAATTTTTCGAGCTAGTGGTCCTTTAACAAACTGCTAAAGTGCCTCACACCATGAGCCTAAAGCCTGTAATCATCATACACCAGGGTAAAAGAATGTGCCAGACGGGCACACTAAGCTTACTGAAACAGGATAAAGTAAAACGGACTTTAGGGTCAAGCCTAACTATAAAGAAATGGAATACACAGGCCAAGCCCCCATTTGCCTTGTTCACACAGTGTTGGCAATAGGCTGGGAATCCTTCACTAGGGATAGCTGGGCTGTTCTGCAGGAAATCGTAAATCCACACACAGTGGGTTACCATGCGTTTGGAAGGCGGTTGTTAATGGTTATGTGGTGGGTAAACAAGGCCTCTGTCCTCTCTCTACCACACATGAAGGCCACCAATGCAGAACCCAAATCAGGCAAACTGCAGTCGACATAAAGATAGCCACACACCATGCAATCTTAAAGGACAACGGAGGTGAAATGTGACATGGTGAGATAGATATGTGTATGTACCGTGCCTAGCACACACATAACTAGGCTGTGTTCCTTGTTTTCTTTCTCTGCCTGAAAAAAATAAACATCAGGTATGCAAGTGACAGTTTCTGTCTGGGTGGGGAAGAGGTTGGACTGGGTCAAACTATAGCATAGCCCCCACTGATAAATAATTATAGCCATAAACACTTTCCTGTTAGTGAATGGCTTCTGAGAGCAGGAAAGAGATAAAAAGGTTAAATAATTCATAGATTTGATCTCTGGTGTACTTCAATGAAGGTCTCATTGAGCAGAGACAATGAAACAAGAAAAACTTAAAAACTAGATTTAAATATAGAACAAAACTGTGGCATATCTAAGAAAATAGTCATTTTTAGGAGACTCAAAGTAGATACAATTGTTTTTCTCATCATTTTATGTTCACCTCGGATGTCCTTTAATTGTTCAATCTTACCACCTCCATATAGTATATAAGCTTACCTAAACTATCTATTCCAAGCATTTTTAATCTGTTGGTTCTTATTCTACAAAGATGAGTCAATCAATCAAGATTGTATTATGTATAGTGTGCCTGAACCACTTGTGTGCTTGACCCCAATGGGCATGATTCACAAAGCTTTTCCCCCTGTTTTCCTCTGTTTTCACCGTATCTATGTTACATTTTTCAGCTTCCAAAGAGCAAAACATATAATATAATTGAGGTAAGAAAAGTAATATTGAAATGAAGTTAATCAGGATCAACTTACTTTGAGTGATTATTTTGCTTGTAAATGTGCCAAAAGGTTATTTTTATCAGTTAGGTGATAAATAAATCATTTATGAGAAGTTTTGTGAATAGAGCCCATTAGTGGCTGGATATTGTACTGGTTAAAGAGAACCTGTACTGAGTAAAAATATTTAAAATAAACACATGAGGTAACTTCAAATGAACATTACATAGTTACCTTGCCATCAGTTCCTCTCAGAAGCTCACCATTTTCTTCTGACAATAATCCCTTCCAGTTCTGACAATATTTTGTCAGATCTGAAATATATCAGTTGCTGTCAGTAAAATATCAGTTGCTGTCAGTTATAGCTGAGAGGAAAACTGATGTACCAGGTAGTGTCTATGTTTCCCTATGGCTCAAGTGGGCGATGTTACAGTTTAACTGTGTGCTGACCGGAAAGCTGTTATGGGTAATGGCCATTTTCAAAATGGAGGACGGAAAATTCCCTTGATCATAGTGAACAAATAGGACGCGGGACAGGAGAAAGACACTGAGGAGTAGACTACATGGAAGGTAAGTATGACTTGTGTATGCTTATTTTCACTTTTATTTTCAGTTCAGGTTTTCTTTAAGGCTCTGCCTTTGACATGGGAGACCAGAGTTCAGATCCTGGCTAGGTCAAGTACCTATTCAGTAAGGAGTTCAAGGCAAGACTCCCTAACACTGCAGGGTGGCCTCTTGAGCGTGTCCCAGTGGCTGCAGCTCTTGAGCGCTTTGAGTCCGACAGGAGAAAAGCACTATACAAATGTTCAGATTATTATTAAATACTGTAAGGCCTCTTTCACAGTAGGACAGTGCGGTTTGATGCGACGTTGAAGTCAAAACGCAAATTACAACGCAATGCCCCCAAAAAGTTGCAACACAACTTAATGCCCCGTTACGGTCGCATACAGTAGTAGAGCATACAGGCAATGAACAGTGTGTCTCCAAGTCATTACTGAGCATGTGCAAACAGTCCAACGCAGCTAATAACGTGTATAACGCACTGCATGCAGTACTTTCACTTAACGTGCAGCGTTAGACACCAAAGCAACGTGTGCACTGTGAATGGGGCTTAGATTTTTCATTGCAGTGTTGTTCTGTGTTAAATGTTTTACCGTGCGACTTTAACGTCGCACTGTGAAAGAGGCCTATGTCTGCCTTTCAATTTAACAGTAGGCAGTTTAGAAGAAGTTGGTAAAATGTTGCCATTTGCCACCCTCATATCTTGATGAGCCTGATGTTGACACTCATCCTAGATCAAAGAGTGGCTTCCATGCATGCACATGCCATGATGCTGTGATGAAAGGGGGCGGGGGGGATGCCAGGGTGGCCTACAGAGTAATCAGCACCCACATTTATCTGGTGCTGTACATCAGTGAGGCTGGGTTCACAGTGGTCAGTTGCACAATGCATGTGTTATAATGAGTGAGAACTGCAATGGACATAGGCTTCGTACATGCATACAGCGAGTTAGTTACAATGCAATACCGTGAACAGCTCCATTGTATTGTATTAGCAGTGAGTTGACATGCAGAATTAATTTGCAATGCAATTGAGCACTGTGAACCTAATTCACAAAACATTATCTGAGTACACATTTCCACTGATCTGGGAAGAGAAAGAGAATGGGACAATCAAAGTCGGCAGCTACAGTGAAGATTTGATATCAGAATTTTCTTGCCATCACTACAGCATATGTCCCGCCATGGAAATGTTCACTGTAGAGTAGTAATGTAGGTGTAGCCATATAGCCTTGACCCAGGCCTTTTAACTTTCCATGTATCTGCACTGTAGATATGTGCAACTGTCTGTCTCTCTTTTTAACCCTTTTTTTTGCATGAATGAAGCTGGTATCACACTTATAATTATCACATGCCTTTTTCCATATACTAAATCATATTTAAACTGAAAACCAATGTAAGTTAAGAGGATGGTTCACAAGTGACTGTGATTTCCAATGTGGGGGAAAAAATGCTGCTTTTTTGTTTCAAAATATCACACATCGCATGCATTTTTCCATTGAAAATCATTAGCTGCTGTTGAACAATGTGTGTTTAAATGCGAAGAAACGCACAAGTGAGTGCAAAAATCACTTGTGGGAGAAACGCATGCCTTTTTCACATGGATAAGTGTGTGTCCTTCATATCATTAGATGTAATGTCTGTTGAAGTCAGAAAATACCTGAGACTGAAGGTGAGTTCATACTATGCGCATTGTGCTGCGCTGTGTTGCTGCATGTTGTGAACACACCGCACGTACAATATGTTCACATTCCTGCATTGTAACAGACCGCACTAGCCTAATGTTCTTTTACAGTGTATTTCTGGATTGCGTTTGTGAAAATGCACATGATACAAAAGCAGCCGCCCATGCTACCAGGGCCGGCGCTACAATAAAGGCAAAGGAGGCAGCTGCCCCAGGGCCCCAGAGCTTGTAGGGGCCTCCAGTGGCTACAAGAGGGGAAAAAAATTCAAATCGACCTTATAGTTTTTGAGAAAATTGATTTTAACGTTTCAAAGGAAAAAAAATACACATTTAAAAACCAGACGACTTTAATGGTTAATAGCAAATCCACCTTAAATTCTAGAAACCCTAAATTTGCAGGATATGTTAAGGAGATCATTGGGAATAAGAGGAAAACAAATTTTTCAAAAAGACCTTATAGTTTTTGAGAAAATCGATTTTAAAGTTTCAAAGGAAAAAAGTATACTTTTAAATGCGGTAAAGGTCACTTTTAGTACCTAACGGTAGTGTAATTTTACATGTGTCAAAAGAAAGAGCAATACATTTCCTGACGGGGTTTCCAGGGGGTCCATACGCAGCCGCAGCGCTTTGGCCAGGGATCGCTATACAGCCGCAATATGGCTGTATGAAGATCCCTGGCATTTTTTTCCTATTTTCCCAATTTTTTATTTATCTTTAGAGTGTGGGAATTTTTATTTTAAATGATGTGGGGTCCCCCCTCCTGAAACTTTTTAACCCCTTGTCCCCCATGCAGGCTGGGATAGCCAGAATGTGGAGCTCCGACCGATTGTGGCTTCAAACCCTGACTATACCAGCTGCAAAAAAGGTCCCTTAATGCCAATTTTTGCTCCGGGGTATCTGTTGGGGAGCCCCCCAGGTTCATTTTGCCCTGGGGCCCCATTGTTGCTTAAACTGGCCCTGCATGCTACAAAAATAACTTACGCGTTTTAACCTGACAAGTGTGAGATGTATTATGCCAGTGTTACACAATGTACACAGTGTGAACTTAGCCTAATATAATGAATATTTTCACACAAAAAATATTTGAAAGTTATATAGCAGTTTCTTATGCCATAATAATAGCCTACGCGTTTCAACCTGTAGAGTGTGAGTTGCATTAAACCTGCATAATAACACAATGTACACAGTGTAAACTTAGCCTGATTATAATGAATATTTTCACATGCAATTGTTAGCAAGTTACATAGCAGTTTCTTATGCCATAAAAATAACCTACGTGTTTTTTAACCTGTAGAGTGTGAGTTGCATTATACCTGCATAATAACACAATGTACACAGTGTGAACTTAGCCTGATTATAATGACTTTTTCAGATAAAATTATTAGCAAGTTATGTAGTGGTATAGTGCCATAAAAAATAGTATACGCGTTTCACCTGTACATATTTCTAAATATGTACAATATTTTCACATATAATAAAATTATTAGCATGTCTTTAAGGCTGGGTTCACACTGTATGTGTGGCTTACTGCATTGCCAATGTGCAGATTATAGTTGTTTCAAAACCTGGTCAATGCCTATGCAATGTGCACATATTCGCATGTATTATCCAGAAACACACTGACACAGATAATGCAGTTCATAGCAATGCAGAGATGTGAATGTACCCATTGAGATGTATGGGCATTGGATTTGCATGGACAGACACATGGTGTTTTTGTTCATCCTAACACTGAAGGTTAAAGGGGACATTCACTCTATGTGTGCTGTACAATGCCTGCAATGGGCACAACATACAATCTGTGCAATGTAGTAAATGCATACATTATTTCATAGCACGGTCATTTGCTGTAGAATGTTGGCATTTTCCCAAACATAACCCAGAGATACACTATAAGAATAACATAATCTGCTATAATGCAGGGATATAAACTCACCCATATGGACTGTGCGCTTGCATGTAGCAAAAAAGCGCAACGCTAAAGGCTGTTTCACACCGCGGGCAATTATGTGGCAGTTGCACTGCACTTGCTGTTCATTGGTGATTAGCAAAGCGCTAGTGCAGTGCCTCTCTACGGGAGAATTCACACAGCAGCATTGTGATCGCAAAAATATTGCATGTAGCATTTCAGAAACAATTGCTCTGTGATTTTTGTACCTGGAACAAGAGACGCAAATGTGATTGCCAAAAAAATCACTGAGAAAAATCACAATTGCAGAGCACTAGCAATTGTGAATTATCTGTGATTTTTGGTGTAAAAAGGCCCTAATCACATAGTATAAAAGCACTGAAAAGGCATATACATATTATTATTTTTATTATTTAGTATTTATATAGCGCCGACATATTACACAGCGCTGTACAGTGTATATATATATATCTTGTCAATAACTGTCCCTCAAAGGAGCTCACAATCTAATCCCTACCATTGCCATATGTCTATATTATGTAGTGTAAGTACTGTAGTCTAGGGCCAATTTTTTAGAGGGAGCCAATTAACTTATCTGTATGTTTTTGGAATGTGGGAGGAAACTGGAGTGCCCGGAGGAAACCCACGCAGACACGGAGAGAACATACAAACTCTTTGCAGATAGTTCCCTGGCTGGGATTTGAACCAGGGACCCAGTGCTGCAAGGCGAGGGAGCTAACCACTACGCCACCGTGCTGCCCATCATACATATAGCAGATTTTTCCTTTCAAAGGTACAGTAAAACCCCCACTATCCAGAAATCAGTTCACCAGAATTTTTAATCATGCAGAGAAAAAATTCCTAGTGTTGCAGGATGCATAAATCAACTATTACACTTCTTCATACAGTAATAAACCTCTGTTACAATAAGCTAAGTCTGCCCTTTGTCTACATATGTTTTTAATGACTGTATTTTAACATGAATACAGAGTTTATGGTAAGTATACAGTGTGGGGTACAGTACTGTTTCGTTTTTTGTTTAGTTTTTTTGTTTTTTTGTTTTTTTAGCTAGCCCTTTTTTTTAACATTGACTTGACTTAACATTGACCCTCAAGCAGCCAGACACTACACTTATCAGCCAATCCCCATTGGTGCTGGATAATGGGGGTTTTACTGTATTTTGAAGTGGAGATAGATCTGTGGCACATCATGTGGATACTTTGTTCATAGACTTCCACTAACTCTATAACTCTATAGATATGGCATACGGTGGCATAGTGGTTAGCGCTCTTGCCTTACAAGCGCTGGGTCCCCGGTTCGAATCCCAGCCAGGTCAACATCTGCAAGGAGTTTGTATGTTCTCCCTGTGTCTGTGTGGGTTTCCTCCGGGCACTCCGGTTTCCTCTCACATCCCAAAAACATACAGATAAGTTAATTGGCTCCCCCCCCCAAAAAAAAAAAATTGGCCCTAGACCATACATGCACTACACGATACATACATATGACTATGGCAGGGACTAGATTGTGAGCCCCTCTGAGGGACAGTTAGTGACAAGACAATATACTCTGTACAGCGCTGCGTAATATGTCGGCGCTATACAAATAAATAAACTGTATTCCTAAAAAATTATGAAAATTATAAAATCTTATTCTATTCTGAGACTAACTACCTTGAACTTGTCCATTCACTTTTCAGTCAAAGTGTAATATTTAAGAAAAGATTGGGAATACGTTATTTAAATTCAATATTTATTAAACATACATCAATTTAATTTTCTTTTCTTTTTGTTTTTTGTAATAAAGGGCCACTAATTACAGATATATAGGACTATGACTGACGCAGTCCAGTCATCAGTCTCCAGCACGTGACAAATGAAACATAGCTTCCATTATAACCTGCAGTCCATTCTATGTGCTTCTTTATAAAATTCACATTTTGCAAGGTACCCTTTGGTGTGAGTGACATGGTCACAAGGACCCCTGGCTTAACAACACATATTAGTATTTCTAACCCAACTGTGATTCAATACACAAGTTAAAATGTTCTTTAAAACTTTTGAAGGACTACTAACTAAGTAACATATATATTTCTTTTGTAGTGCCTTCTATATTTTTTTAAGTAATTTTTCTATCTTTCTAGCAGGGCTTTTTAAAAGAGGGCTTTTTGGTCTCTTTTACCCATTTAAAATATTAGTTCTAGGTCTCCTTGAGCTATCTAGGTGTTCTTTATTTATGTCACATGCTTGATTTCTAGTGACGTTACTTTCTAAAGCTTTGGTGACCAGGTCTATGTCCTCTGAGAGGTGCTGCAGAAAGTGTTGCTTTTAGCCCACTTTTTAGACATATACACCCATGGATAATAAAACAAAACAGTGTTGAGATCATAAAGTTCATTCATATTTAGACAATCACACCATTCAGTGACACTTTCAATATTTTATCAACTTCAGCTAAATCTCTGTAGCAAAGTCTGCATGCTATACTATTCATTATCATGGCGCAAGTCCAGCAAGTTTTCATCCATATTTCATATTCTCTGAATTTAAAGCAAAACCACGACGTTACGGGGATTGTGCCCTTTCTCACGCCTCTTATTGTACGTCTTTTGTAGCAAAGCAGCTTGAGAAAGGGAATATACCCGAAACGCTGCGACTAGGCTCCGACTATGAGTACAAAATCTGTACATGAAGATGTGCTAAATTTGTACCACGGTTATGGATATACAATACAAAATACTGATAGAAGTTATGCACATTTTAAAAATGAAATTGGACGTGTACGTTCATAATTTGGTTTTACATAAGTATGGGGCAATTATAAATTACATTTCAAGGTACAGGCGCAACAAATCTATTACCAAATATATTTTTTGTTTAACATTTTAAACTTGATTGCAGTTTTAGGCTTATGCTTCAGTTATAAGTGTACCTGTCTCTAAATAGCCTCTGTACGCTAAATTCCATTAACCTAAGTCGTAGGGCTTATGTGTCCACTTCATCTGAAAGCACACGCATAGTTGTCATAGACCAGAAATACACCCTGCTATTTTTTTCCTCCTTCTCTTTTGTTAGTACAGCGGGTACAGAAGGTGATTTTCTTTAAACAAATATATATCCAGCGAAAAATTAAACCATTTATCTCAAGGACAGGGCACGGTACATAATATTCAAGTAAAGAGCTCTGCTGACCCCTGGTGGAGAAAAGGTAATACGTCTCTTGAAAAAAAAACTGCTTTCCAACCAGCCAACCTGATTACATCTTGCTATCTTATTAATAATGTTGACCCAAAACAAAGCCTTAAAAAGCAATAAAACTAGATTGCTTCCTATCAGAGATAGCGAGGGCTGAAGTGTCGTTTTGGAGATGAGGCTATATTGGGATGTTCACCGGGATAGAGAGATGATATATAGAAGTGTCATAGTGTGTCTGCTCTTATGAAGTCACAAGTGCAGATTTCCTGGAAAACTGTACACTGGTATAGCCAGCTCCCTGGGCTGCGCGGTAATATATATTCCCAGAGACCTATCAATCCCACAGGAGCCCTGCCCTGTTCCCGGTCACTGCCACCCCAGCATGGGTACCATAGATGCCCAGAGCAACTCGTGTGTGTGTGTGTGTGTGTGTGTGTGTGTGTGTGTGTGTGTGTGTGTGTGTGTGTGTGTGTGTGTGTGTGTGTGTGTGTGTGTGTGTGTGTGTGTGTGTGTGTGTGTGTGTGTGTGTGTGTGTGTGTGTGTGTGTGTGTGTGTGTGTGTGTGTGTGTGTGTGTGTGTGTGTGTGTGTGTGTGTGTGTGTGTGTGTGTGTGCAAATGTATGAATATATGATATACAGCACGTACTATATATATTATATATATATCATATATCTGTGGCATACCTATTTTCGGGGTAGGGCTTATATTTCAAGCATGCTCAAAATTCCAGCTAGGGCTTATTTTCAGGGTCGGTCTTATTTTCAGGGAAAAAGGGTATATATATATATATATATATATATATATATATATATATATATATATATATATATATATATATATATATATATATATATATATATATATATATATATATATGGTGGAGGTTGGTTGTTGTCCTTGATAAGTTCAGATATACGTGTAGGAAATTTTAGAGTACCCATCCAAAACTGTGTATGTGTAAACCTACCCACCTCCCCCCCCCCCCCCCCCCTCCAACTATACGGTCCCTCAAGTGATGGGTTGAGGACTATACCGTATCCTATCCTCCCACGAACACACATACAACACAATAGTAAGCTCTTTGTTTTAGCACTTCGGACAATCGCTCCGTAATCGTCCTACACACAACTGAGAAATGACATTGCACTTTGTAAATATTGGATTAGCCACACTCAGTAGGAGAAGCCAGGATCCCAAGGTCTTTCCCTAGACCCTGGTCAATAAGCAGCGATAACCTGGAAGCTGTTTAACTTGCCCTACTCTGATTTTATGGCCTATATCTCTCTGATCGTGTGAGCGGGACAGGAGAGAAGGTACCTTGTTCACCACCTCAGCACCTGACTGTCTGACTACTACAGATCCAGTTTCAAGGCCAATCTCCCCTATATTACATTAACTTACTGGCTTCAAACCATCAAGTTCCAATTTCCTCATGTCGGTGTAACCTGAAATACTTCCTAATCGAGTTAAGCGAAAGCTTGTTACCGATACACAAAGCAGACAGGCCCGTAACGCTAGCGAACAGACAGCAATTTTCCCTGCTTGCCTGCAAAAACAATCTACACGTAAAAGGATATATCAAAATACAATACATAAATAATAAATAGCTGGAAAACAAAACAAAAACTTTTTCTTTCTTCACACAACATTTCCCCGGGTCAACTGCGATCAGGCTCTGAAGGGCACAATTGTAACATTGAGAGAAAAAAAAGAAAAGGAAAAAGAAAAAAAAAGAAAAAACTTGACTCACAAGGGGGATTATTGTGTCCAGTAGTCAGTGTAAATATTCAATTAATTATGACGTCCAGGTTTTTTGCTTTCTTTTTGTCCTCTCTCTCTCTCACTCTCTCTTTCTAGTCCTACGTGTGTGAAACAAGCAGAATCAGATGGTTTCTTGTCCATTATGGTAGGCTCCTATCGATTTTCCCAACACTTTGTTAATATGTAACAGACTAACGCCATGACAGGTGCCAGCAGCTGGGTCTACAGTGAGAAATCTTAGGTACAGTTGGTCCAAAATAGTCTTCGACACTTGTGCCCTCACTAAAAAAAGGAAGACATGGATAGAAGGGGGTCAGATCTAGGTAGAATGCCACCACTAGCAGCTCATAATGCATACTTTTGTTGCAGAAGGGAAAAAAAAATAAAATAGCCTGATATCAGATAAATATGCCTGTTACATCACTTCCTAAACTCAACTATTGGAGGGGGGGGGGGGTTAAACTATCTTCTAACGCAGGAAGTGTAATTAGGATGTCTGCATATAGTGTCATTTTTATTTTATAGTCCTGACTTCTATTAGGCTGAGGATAATTTCCTGTTAAATGACAGGAGGGGGACTTGTCACAGGACATAGACATGGACACACACACACAAAATAATACAGGGGGCCTGTTATCCCTTCCACACGAATAAATATAGCACGAATTTTTAATTCGTCTTCCTTTCACAGACAACAATGCTGGTTTTCAATGCTGGACACAATTTAGGTTTTGTGAGAGTGTCTTTTTCGCCCTCCCTCGCCCCAGCTGTCCATATGGAATACAGCATGTACAAGTTGGATTACAATGGGAGCAACTGACAGGCACAACAAAACCCCTAGGACGGTTCTCCCTGTCTCTGGGATGCACTGCTACTGATAAACGCATTCAATGGCCACCACGGGAAAGAATAGAAGAAGGGAGAGAGAAGAAAAAAAATCACTATCTTTCTGTGTGTCCCCCATGGGTCTCTTTCATTGGAACTTGTTAATATGCACGCCTCTTACATCCTCTACTACCAGCCTTGCTCATTGTGCTGTTTTGTCCTGTCTACTGTATATTGTTCAAAGATAGACTGCAGAAACTGCCCTATTAGAGTGGGAAATTTAAGGCCAGCTTGGGGTGAGGGCCACACAGAGCTCACACTGCTTTTATTGACTTAGGTACAAGATGAAAGTTTGGGGGCCTTTTCTGGCTGTTGTTGTTTTTAGCTTTAAAACAACAACAAAAAAAAACAAAAAAAAAAATACAGGAAGGTGACCATGTCAGATCGCAACCGAGAGAATCCACATAAGTTCCTTATAATAGGAAATAGACAGAGTACTCTCCCGCTCCAAGTAAAATTAATAATAAGACATAGGTAATTATAACATTAAAAAGTATAAAATACGCCTTACCTATATCAATAATACGATTTGAAATGTATATGTGCAGTCTAATGGAATCCGCTAACACACACACATATATATATATATATATGTATGAATAATATGCTGTATCCATTAGATACAAAGCAATCCATGATGCTGTCTGATATTGGCTCACTATGGCACTTAGCACTATATTATAAATATTAGCTCAGTGTCTTTAACGCTACTATTGATGGGGGAGAAAATGATCGATAGGTCAATAAGAGAGGGATGACCTTGTGTAACAGTATTATTATTATTTTTCTCTCTTTTTAGGGTTTCACAACTAGGTATTAAGTACATGATTCAGTGCACTGGGGAGGATTTGGGGCTGGGTAATCTTTACAGAATTGAATTAGGGACAAGTTAAATTCAACACCAGAATGATTACTTAGCTTAGCAACCCTGCAACGATTGATCCTCGTCTATGTATCAGTATTTGTGGACATCAGTTGTCATGAATGCAGTGGGTATATATACACATACAAATTTAGGAGGCTGCTAAAACAATGATAATAATAATAATAATAATAATAATAATAATAATAATAATAATAATAATAATAATAATAATGCTTTGGTGGTATTATTTAGAATTATAGACTATAGGAACTATATCCAGTCCAGTACTTAATCTATTTAAATTATTATTAGATTACAAAATCAGAATATACATGCTTCTATGTACAGGTATATGTCATAAACAATTACAGTCTTTCTTTTTACACAGAACTGTCACAAAACAAGATCAATAGTAAAAAGTAGAAGAGAGAGAGAAAGAAAGCGAGAGAGAGAGAGCGAGAGAGAGAGCGAGAGAGAGAGAGAAAGAGAGAGAGAGAGAGGGAGACTCCAGCCTGGAAACCGACCAACACAAAATAAGTGCTGTTCAGATTGTGTGGGGCGCAAATGTTTGCTTGTTGAAGGGGCTCTTTACAGTATAAGAGGGATCTATTCCATCAACTCCATTAACTTTGCAGCCTCTTCAGTAAGATGAATACATCAACCCTCCACCAGGTAAGCCAGTAAGCACATAACATAAGTAAGCAGATCTAATAATAAACACTAACATTCGCCAATCGTTGGGTTCAGCTAAGGTGCCCGCTAATGATACAATCATTTTTTTATTTGGGGAGGGGGGGTCCAATCTTATCACTTCTGCGTAATATGAGGGACAATCTAAAATGTCCATTCAAAGTATATTCAATCAGTTTACTACTACATAGTCTTGGTAAAATTTGACAAAAAAAAGTGTTATTAGTGGGCACAATAAATGTTCTAATAATAAAATTAGATATATCAGTCCTTTCAGAAATCTAATTTAAAAAAAAAACAGCTGTATAAAAAACATTTTCTAACACCTGCAGCAACTTATCCCGATCATAAACAATTGAGTGGTTGAATTCTATTTTTTTCCTGCTTAGTAATGCGAGCACACGTCTTCATTTTTTTAAACACATCATTTTATTAAAATTCTTATAAAAATTGAAAATCTCCTAAGGGTGCGAATTTCTTTTAATTCATTACAGAATAACTGGCTGTATGCCTCTATGTAAATGCTTCTGAAATTATTATTTTTGTTTTATTGTCTTCTGTTCATGTTTTGGGGAAATATTTGCATAAAAAACGCCCTGAATGTTACCGTGACCAATAATAATAATAAAAAAGAAAGAAAAAGAAAAAAAAGACACAAATATTTACAAAAACTTGTAAAAGTTGGTGAGTTTTTTTTTACATGGGCATAAATATTTAAAGTCTCATATTTATATATATATTTATATAAAAAAACAAAGAACAGAAGAAATAAAATATTATATTTTTTTTTTAAAGTGATTCCACTGTTTTGGGGGACAATTGACTGACGACATCTCTACAGCACACAAATATACTTTACAAAAATAATAATAATAATTATAATAATAATAAAAATTATAGTCACTTAAACAAAACAAGATTCTTCTTGGTGTTGTAGGTAGGCAGATTCACTGTCATGGAATTTTTTTTTTTGTTTGTAAACATGGTTCACAAGATACCAGAGAGATAGGATTTGGAAAATGGATCGACCTCCATAGGAAAAAAATAAAATAAAAAGTAAAAAAAAAAAAAACATCGAAAAATAAAAGCATGGTCAATAATAATAATTATAATAATAGTTTTTTTTCCTTTTTACCCAACAGTCTTTTTTCAGCTTTTTGGAGCACAACAGTCTGTAAAGAAAACGTTCACCAAGTCCACTGCTGAGCTTGCACCAAATGATGAGCTGTTGGGTACTGGTGATTGCTGGCAGAGCTGTACTGGGCGTTATATTGCATATGCTGTAATGACTGGGCGCTATATGCTGAGAAAGGGATACCAGCCGGGAAAGTGGCTGCTAAGTCCTGAGCTTTGAGCGTGTGGCATGGTTTACCATCCCTTACTAAGACTGGCACTGCCACCCGTCTAGGGGAGGGAAGAGGAGTGACTTCCATACCTTTCTCTGCCCGAGCCCTCTTCATCTTGTACCTGTGGTTCTGGAACCAGATCTTCACCTGGGTGGGCGTGAGGCGGATCAGGCTGGCCAGGTGCTCCCTCTCTGGGGCTGACAGGTACCTCTGTTGCCTAAACCTCCTCTCCAGTTCGTAAGTCTGAGCCTTGGAGAACAGCACCCGTCTCTTCCTCTTCTTCCCAGAGTCCGCGCTGCTTGAAGTTTCCTTCTCGTTGTCTGGGGATTCGTCAGCAGAAGGTTCAGGGGATTTGGGCGAGGAGTCCTGCTGAGAGTTGCTGGATGCAAACCCGTGTACTGCAAGGAGGATGGGGGACTTGTCATTAGGAGTAGCTAGAGCATCGCATTACATAACATTGCAGCATACAACAGGGCAGACAACTTCAACCACATCCAAGCAGGAGAGATGCAAAGACATAGGAGGTCCAAATATAGGGGATACATGTATAGGTATATAGATAGGAGATATAGATACACAGGGAAATTGATAGGAGCTATACAGATGGTGGATAGGAGATGATATATAGGGACAGATAGATGAACACACATAACCAATTAACACACACACACATACACTATATATAAGTATATATATATGTGTATATATATATATATATGTGTGTATATATATATATATATATATCCTAGTGTGTTTATAGAGAAAAAGACCCTACAGTGATACATATTTAAAACACCACCAGGCATGTTCAAATACATCCTTCTCTCTAGTTCTGTATTTTATCTACACATCTATCCTTCTATCTATCTTATCTACCTACAAACACAGGTCATCTGGATAAATTAAATCGAGCTATAGTCTACTCTAAAGATAAACTTGGCTACCCCAAACACTAATAACTATAGAACAGTAAACACAGTATCTATCTATCTATCTATCTATCTATCTATCTATCTATCTATCTCCCATGGATGGAGGGTATGACCTTGCCCATAAACTTAGCATCCTCATCTAGCACCTCCTGGCCGGCTGTAAATTATGGGAAGCCTGTGGATGATTTGGAGCCTGGAGCCCTGTCTCTGCCCTTAGCCTGTATTTTTGTTCAGGATACGTGGATGGCTTTTTAAGGGATAATCAACAATTCGTTCATTGATGAGCCGAGCTCTAGCCTCGTGCAGACATTTTTCTTTTTTCTGCCAAAAAGCCTGCTCTTCCCCAGTGGACACAAAGCCCCCTCTGTCTGGGGACGTGTCAGCTCCTATCTACTAGAAAGTATAACTCTTTCTCCCTCTCTCTTCCTGGTGATCATCGCAGCTGAAATGTGCAGACAAAACACTGGGCTGAAATGTGCGATACATAAGCGAGGAGGCTCGCATGCATCTTCTCATTCCTCTTCTAATACACGATATTTAATCTATTGCTATATTATGACATAAGAAGTACTTACAGGAGTACTGTATGCTCTCGGTAGTAGCCAGCCACCGTGTGTAAGGATTATCGCTATTGTCATAGAATGGGTTTTTCAAAGGCAGTCCTTGCACTGTGTCTAGGGTACTTTGTGCTAACCCTCCAGATTTCTTGGGGGGCTCAGTCCCCTCCGTGTCTTCATCCGCCCCTTCAACAATGGACCCTTCTTCATCATTGGTATCAGGCAAGTCTAAAATGTCCTTCACAGAGAAGCCCGTTTTGGTGTTGGTTACAGATGACATTCTGCTCCAAGAGGTCTGCAGCGACCACCAGTGATGCCAGTCCTATGTGCAGCAGCAAGGTGGCAGGCAGGGGAAGGGGGGGTCGGTTTATAATAATTGTAGTGGTGGTGATAATATTTGAAGAAACAAGCAGCAGCAGTGGTGTTGGTGGTGGTGGACCCTCAGTGCTCAGGAGGGGACCTCAGGCACCACGGATGGAAGGAAGGTTGTGTGGATCTACTGCAGATGAGTGATATCACAGTGCACAAGTGCAGACAGACAGCCTCCTCTCAAATAGTTTGTAAGTCCAGGAAAAATGCCAAAGTGCGCTTTACTTCAGCCTCTGGCTTAAGCACACTGAGCTGTTGCCTGCTGAATGAAAAAAATAAGCCATAGCTGGAGTGAGCAGTCCATATAAGGTTGGTCTCCACACATGAACCTGCAGAGAAAGGGAAAAGTACATTAAAATCGCGAAAGCTTGGCCACGTGTGGGCGGGTCTTAGGAGTCAAGTGGATGAAGACAGTGTTTGCAGATGTGAAATTGTGGGTTTTGGGGAGATCGGCGCCTTTACCATTGGTGCTTCAGCAAATGATGAGTGGTATAACGTGTCAATTAATTACAAAGATGGGGAGGGTCTTTTTACATACTATTTACATACAAAGGGCCTCCAAGTAGCTGATATTCTCCACACTTGAGACCACGTTTAAACAAATTGTCTCCTCTCTCTCTCTCCCTCTCTCTTCTTTGCTGTTGTAGCTGTAGGAGATTTGCACCAAGAGAGAATATCCACTATTTACAGAAACAGCTAAACTAGATTAATGGCAAAGAGGAAAGACCCACTCAAGATATTTGCTGGTTACCTAAACAAGATGCTATTCAAATGGCTACAGACCAACTTATGTAAACCTCCTAGGTCAATATTGTGGTTGGGGCTTAAGGACGAGTAGTATAAATGAAACAGCAAGTAATTGATTCCACTGTGCTCCAAAATAAACCCCAAGTGTGGAGAAATGTAATCAGCCTCTTTCCCCCCTTTGGCCTGTACGGGAGATTTGTCCTTTGTTGAAAAAAAGGGAAAAAAAGGTAACACTTCTATTGTATTGCAACAATGTTAACATCTAGTACAAACTGAGCTATTAGGTGCCTTGTGTGTGGACATAAACATCACCTTGGGGGCAATCTGTTTGTAAACAGTCTTCAGATAACTTAGGTGTCATCCGATCATCATTAGGCGTCAGTTTATTATTCTGTTTAAGCCATAAAACTACTGTTCTAATTGGCAATTTGTGTGGACAATGGACACAACATAAATAACAATACGTCAAAATAACCAGCTGTATAGCTACAGCTTTGTAGATATAGTTACCGTTTCGATATTCAACACAACTATTCTTTTAGATATATTTATATACATTTCTGTATTTTTAGGGTCTTGCATTGAGAAAATGACGATAAAAATACATAATACATATTTTGCCCTCAGGCGATATAATTATTGTTACAGCGTAAAATGATTACAAGAAATAGTATATGCTTATTGAACCATGCTGCCTCCTTTATGGAGTTGGGTTACTGTCTGTATTTTGTATGCAGATTTGTATTAGTTTATGGAATGTTGTCACACTATTGAGAGGTGGTGTGGATTTGTTTGTGTTTATTTTCACACTGCAGCCAAAGTGTTGCTGAGGGCTGAGGATGACTCCTCATAGAGGCTGAAGTGTAGGTTTTTGAAAGCGGATAAGGGGTTTAAATAGGGGGATTTTGAGAAGGCTGAGAGTGGTGGTCTTGGTGGGGGTCTGGGGAAACTGTTTGGTTTTCTCCCATAACTGTACTAGCCCAGGAGTAAAAAAAATAAAAAATAAATACAAAAGAAGAGCAAGCCCAGGAAAGCCAATGGATTATTGTTGATCAGTTGATCCCAGTATCTGTGTGCCTCCCATCTAGTATGTGATGTGTGTGACAATGCAGGGGCTTGTAGCGAGCCCCCAGCGCCTCCTGGGTGGTCGGACCCGGGCAAACACAAATACACACCGATTGCTAAGCTGCGGACAATGGGCGAAATGTAGACAAATGTCCGGCTCCTGTTGGATGCCTTTGTCAGGGCTCCGTTTTTGCATTTATTTCAGTGGCGAAATAATACGTGATTGACGCCCCTTACAATGTGCCCTAACTGTTTGGGATAAATCTGAGGTTGTTGCGAGTTGTCATGGCATTCAACCTCTTTCAATGGGGCTATCTCTTCATTCATTTCTCACTCCTTGCCTTCGCCTTAACCCCTTGGGCACCGTCTGGGTGGCAGAGACATGGTTAAATCAAGGAATGGGGGCTGCCATTGCATTCAGAGGGACCCAAGAGGCCTTCAAGTCATCTTTATGATTGTTGCATAAAGTATTACTAATAATATTAATAACAATAATGGTGACAGATAATAATTCAATCTGTTATGGGTCTCCTGGAAGCTAGGCCTTTTTATAGCAATTTAAAGTAAAATTCCCCCTTCCCCCAACTAAAGTAATAACAACAACAACAATAATAACAACAACAACAATAGGTAACAGAGAAAAAAAAACAAAAACAGCAGCAACAATATTAATAGCAGCAGCAATGAATAAGCCATTACATGCTTAAAACCAAGGTCGCTGTATTTCTGCATCATGCATTATTTTATGAAGAAAAGGATCTAATGGAATTAATAAAGTCAATAGGTATTTTAGTTCAGTTTATGCCATTACTAATGCTCCTTGCAGCAACTCTTGTAATAATCTTGGGAAAGAAGGCGCTTAATTTCCCAATTAGAGTGGCTCTTGCCATAAGTGAGGTTATGCTATGGCAATCCCTGTGTTGTTCCTGGGAGATGAGTTGTGTCTGCAGAGAGGCACTGAGCAGCCTCTGACACTCAGCACTGAGCTGGCGATCTGTAATGTCTCATTACAATCAATAGCTGGCTGGTTGCTTCTTCCCCACTGAATCTGCTGCCTCCCCTGGACCACCTGATAGGTAAATATTTTGCTCACAGGAGGACTTGTGGCCTATTAGTCACAGCGCTGGCCACACAAAGCACATACACAACAGTTCCATTCATTTACTCCACAAGCCTTTTGTAAGGCTGATCGGTAAAATATTTACCCTTATTTGCCAACATGCCAGGAGAGTGTTAGAGGATGAATGGGGAATTAGACACACACAGGCAATTCATAGCACCTTCGGCTGTTCAACAGTTCTTTACCTTCATTTGCTGCAAACTCGGCTACCAAAATAAAATCACCCACTTCAGACACATATGGAAGGATCCAACTAATAAATGCACATACCACAATTTGCAGCAGATCATACGAGACTATATAGGTTACCCCCCCCCCTCCCCAATAACAGTGTGATTCAGTGAAATGCCATTGCTATGCCCCCATCCTATAGCCGATGTGATGCAGTGATCACAGCACTAACGGTAACCGATTACACACGCTCGTTTTCCGGCCTCTTATGGTATGTTTGCTAATTTATGCTTATTGGTGATTGTTGTGGTTGTTAATTCAGCTGCAGTCCCCAGCTATAGATGTAATATATGCAGGAGGCTGGGAACGTCAATACAAAGTTACACGCACAATTAGCTAGTAGGTTTTCTCCTGTATAATAATGTGATATTCAAATAATCAAAATACGACCATCCACATCTGACTCCATAGGGCCCACTGTGTGATGTCCCGTTCACATGACAGATATGGCAATTTTGGCAGGGCATACTGGAGATTCGTGTCACTAAACAGGCTCATGAAGTTCCAGCCAGGTCCACAATCACACCACACCATCTCCCAGACTTATTTCCCCTCTTTCTCTCTGTCTGGTTGGGACATTTTTATGAACCATTTGGTATCTGTGCTGCTTATCCTGGCATACGCACATTACAATGCACAATTGGGGATTAATTATTTGCTGTGCTCTGACTGAGAGATGAGTACCCCTATTTCCAGAGCTGAGCTGTGCCGAGAGGAGCTACCCTGACTAATGATGTCATCCAAAAGATCTCCTCTCCGCCATGTTGATGCCATCTTCTGAAGCTCATCATCTCCTTCTAAGTTGATTGTATTGGCACGGCTTTATCTCCTCGTCTGCCAGTGCCTGTGATGATGGCTGGAGCCCCATCAGCAGTGGAGCAGAAGAGAGAGAGGAAGAGATGGAGCACAAGGTTTGCGTTTGGGGATTGGGAGACTTGTGGGATTATTTGAACAAGAGCAAGAAGGAGAGCGATGTGACTGGGATAAGTGGCTGCACTTCAGCTCAAGTGCTCTCCGCTACTGTTTACCTGTTTACTTTTACAGGTAGCTTAAACACAAGTCATCCGCCTTTCAGGATGTGGGGACTGCCTTTTTGGGACTTCTTGACTATGCATAGACCTCTTCTCATCCTTAAATGTCTTTCTTCCACGTTTCCCCTAATCGTATCCGCTTTCTTTCTCCCCCCTCCGAGGAACCCTCTCCACCACTGCAGTGCTGATTTATCCAGACATAAGCAAATGAATTAAGAGCAAACAAGGCACTGTCTCCCACAACAAAATTCACAGATTTTTTTTTACATATAGCTGCAATTTTATCAGTTGCTTTGGGCAACTGCTCCAGGCTTGATTCACTTTCTTCGCACCTGTTTGGAGCATTGGGCTCATCTGCACCTTCCCTGAACCTGATTGGCTATTGATAACTACGGAGATAATTAAGCCCCGCCCTTGCGCAACCACAACAAGTTTAAACCTCAGTTATAGGTACAACTTGATACATTCGGTCTTGTTTTTAATGACTCCTGCTCTGTCAGTAACACGTCTAGTTGAGGAGACCACCTTTCTCACTCATGTGTCATCCAAGAATCCATATACCCCCCCCCCCCCCCCCCCATTTATTTCTCTAACAACAACAACAACAACAACAACATTTCTACAGCGCTTTTCTCTCACATGAGAGTTTTCAGCACATCTCTCGTCTCTATCAGGCTTTATTTCTTAATCTCTCTTAACTCCGCTCCTCCCTTCTCCCACTGTTATTTTTCATATATATTGAAAGTTGCCAGATAATGACCTGTCTTTTTGACAATTGGATTAGAACACCGCCAGAGTATTTTAGATCGTTCTGTCTCTTTCTCCCTCCCTCCTATCAACAGATTATCTCACCCAAAATTCATGACTGCCCTGCGTGGAGCTGCTCGGCCTCCCCCTTCGCTATTTATTCTCATTTAATGAAACTTGTTCTGACATACGTTCTGGTAGCAT
Source organism: Hyperolius riggenbachi (assembly GCF_040937935.1). Classification (NCBI taxonomy): domain Eukaryota; kingdom Metazoa; phylum Chordata; class Amphibia; order Anura; family Hyperoliidae; genus Hyperolius; species Hyperolius riggenbachi. The sequence continues at coordinate 421,707,249 of NC_090649.1, read as the reverse complement.
GATAGATAACACAAGCAGGTTCTTGAAGGCAATCCAAAATAATACAGGAAAAAAATAGCCATAAAGCGAAAAAAGGGGCAACTACACGACAGCCCCCTTGAGCCTGTTTGATGCAGATGAAAAGGCAAGGGTACCAGACTGAGGATCCGAGCATCCTTGGCATATAGTTTTCATATCACTGATGCGAGGATAATAGATGTGCATTGATAAGACTGGTATAATTTCATTCATTAAAGTGCTCAATAGCATCATTAGACCTCATAGGCGATGACATATAAGTCTGACCTGCTGCTCATCATCACACAACTCTGCTCAGATAACAAGCTTCAAGTGGATTAGTGTATTGTCTGACTAGTTCCAAGGTGGAAGCAATTGTTTTTTTTTCTTCATTCACTTCAGACAAACAAACCATATTACACCTTAACGCTCTGTTGAGGATTAGTGGAGCTGACACAAAGGCTTTGTTGGGAAGGGGGCTCCCCAACCCCCCCACCCTTGCCTTGATACTTGGTGGACGGGCACACTTGAAACCAACTTGGTGGCAAGACGTAGTAGCCCAATTTAGACCTGCCAATTATTCCAGAGATAATAGGCAGCTGAAAGCAGGCACTTTAACATAAAACAAACAAGGGGACAGATTGCAGCATACAAACAATGGCTGGCTCTCAGGTGAACATCTCAAATCAACAGTGTGCACAATAACGAGGTGGACCACTTCTTCATATATGCTCTGGACTCGTGCAGATATTTGGGAGATCAGTGACACCAGCAGACTCACGATATCTGCGTTATGCTGGATACACATGGTGCGTTTCCGCACTCAATGCGCCCGTCGATTCGCATCGACTCGATTATTTCCGACATGTCCGATTCACGTTTCGATGGATCGTTAGGTTGATTTGGCATACTTTACATGTAAATCCACCTAACAATCATCGAAATGCGCTTGGAAATGCTCGGAGATAATTGAGTCGAAGCGAACCGACGGGCGCATCGAGTGCGGGAACGCGAAGTGTGTATCCAACATTAGCGTTCATGGGCCAAGCAGCTGACAGGTGTTATAAAATGATCATCATTAATATTATTATTATTATTATTATTTAGAGCTGACATCATTCATAGTGCTTTACAGAGTCCATAGTCCTGTCTAATTGTCCCTCAGAGGAGCTCACAATCTCCTCCCTGTCATGGTTATAGTTTAAAGGTGGCCATGTACTTATTGATTTTTTCCCACTGATATCATTCTGATTGAATCTGCTAGAGATTGATGCCGCTGCTGGCCTGATCAAATTTGACCAAAATCGTTTAAATCAGTAGATCGCTCCAGATAGAAGATATCAATTGATTGCCAGTGGGTCGGGAGTAATGGCAGATTGACGATCAAGCCAAGTAATGCCCCTTAAGTAGTTGTGTGAATACTTCTTCCTACTACCAACTACTGAATCTGAGAGAGCCTAATGCTTGGAATACACGGGTCGATTCTGGCGCTCACTTCTGCGCCCCATCGTTTTGCCCGCTTGATTCTCTTATCTTCCACTTGTTTTTCTTATCTTTTTTTTCAATTCACTTCAATGGTGAATCGAGCGTCAAACCAATCGAACGGAGATCGGACATGTCGGAAATGATCTATCGAGCTATTTTAATGGCTCAAAATCGAGCCGTGTATTTCCAGCATAAGCGCTTTGAGTCCTATGGGAGAAAAGCGCTATGGAAATGTTATTGTTAAGTTTTCTATGGGAAAGATCCCGTTGTTTGATAATTTCCATCATGTCCGATCTGCTTCTAATCAAGAAAGGGATTGATTTTGTGCAGTACTGAGCATTTCCCGATCAAAAACAGATTGGACATGTTGGAAATTATTGAACAACAGGAAATGTCCCGTCAATCTGACAGGTAAATTGTATTGTGTGAACCAGGCAATACATAGCCTAAAGGTGACCATACAGTGTGGCTAGCAGAAGATCCCTCTCAGATCAAATTTAATCTGACAAAGATCTATCTGATGGTCGAATCTGGTGGCCATCAATAAGGGTGCCCATACACTCGTCAGATTGGCAGCAGATAGATAAGAAATGCATCTGATGATCTATCTGATGCGTTTTTAGAACATTTTTTACCAAGATAGAATTCCAATAGATTTCAGTTTGAAATCTATTGAAATTCGATCTGATGGCATTTTTTTGCCATCAGATTTCCATTAAGACCAATGCAAACTGATAAGCAATCTCATCAGATCGACCTAAATTTTCCACCCTGCCAGTTCGATGGAAATCCATCGAAATCGATCGAAATCGGCCATCGATCGGTCGATTGGCCAACCGATTTGCAAACGATCAATCGATCGATCGGCCAGAAAATCGGCTGAGTGTATGGGCCCCTTAAGTATTGATGGCCACCAGATTTGACCATCAGATAGATCTCTGTCAGATTAAATTTGATCTGAGAGGGATCTTCTACTAGCCACATTAGCCATAGATTTTCAATAGATTTCAGTATAAAATGTATCGAAGCACGGAGCTGCACTGTTGAAAGCAGTACAAAATTATAGGGCTGTCAATCTGCCACCGCTCCCCTGACCCACCGCTGATCATTATCTTCCATCTGGAGTGATCAACTAATTTGATTGATTTTGGTCAAAGTTTGATTGAATGATCAACTGGGCTGCTTGTGGCATCAATTTCTTCCAGATTTAATGAAAGGGATAGGCCAAATATTGATGGGAAAAATCAATAGATGTATGGCCACATTTACGATTATGTCTTTGGAATATAGAAGGAAACCAGAGTGCTTGGAGTAATCTCAGACACTAATAAAGGTGGCCATACACTGGCCCGATTCGTGGCCGTTTCAACAGCAGATTCGATCCTGGGATCGAATCTGCTGCCAATCGTTCACGCTAAACGCACCCGCCGATCCGATTTCCTCCCGATCGCGCCGTGCGGGAAATTACCCTCGATCACCCGCGGGTAGGGTGCGCGTCGCTAGCGGCGGCCGATCCGATCAGGTATACATTACCTGACGCTGGCTCCCGGGCGTCTTCGCCGCGCTGCACCGCTCTGTTCCGGCTCCATCCCGGTGCTTCCTGTGTCACTGCAGTGACCAGGAAGTTCAAATAGAGGGCGCTCTATTTGAACTTCCTGGTCACGGAGTGACACAGGAAGCGCCGGGATGGAGCAAGAACAGAGCGGTGCGGTGCATCGCGGAGAAGACGCCCGGGAGCCAGCTTCAGGTGATGTATACGGGCGGGGGGGGGGGGAATGGGACAGGCGGCAGGAGTAGCTCAACAGATTGTGATCGGTTTCAGGCTGAAATCGATTCACAATCTGTTTGCAGTAAAGGCAGCCATACGATCCCTCTCTGATCAGATTCGATCAGATAGGGATCTGTCAGCTGGTCGATCTAATGGCAAATCGACCAGTGTATGGCTACCTTTAAGCCCCATACACACACCCAACAGCAGTCTTTTAGGCTCTAACAACTTTTCTTGTGAAACTCCTAAAAAAAATCTCTTGCTATTGTTCAAGCAGCTAATATAACTGATAAGAAGTCAATCCAAATGTTGAATGACTTATCAGTCTTATCAACTGCTTGAACAATAACAAGAGTTTTTTTTTCGGTGTTTCGGATCGTTCAGGAACAGCCTTCTCAGTCCGCCAACAGTGCGTACACACGCACTACAGTCTGCTGAAAGTCCGCCCAGCGGGAGGTGCCGATGGACCCGTCGTTGGCTGCTGTAGTGCGTGTGTACGCACCTTAAAAGACCGCTGTTGAGTGTGTGTATGGGGCTAAACACCTAAAAAAATCTCTTGCTATTGTTCAAGCAGCTGATAAGACTGATAAGAAGTCAATTCAACATTTGGATTGACTTCTTATCAGTCTTATCAGCTACTTGAACAATAGCAAGAGATTTTTTTTAGGTGTTTCACAAGAAAAGTTGTGACCGCTGTTGAGTGTGTGTATGCAGGGCCGGGCCGAGGCATAGGCTGGAGAGGCTCCAGCCTCAGGGCGCAGTGTAGGAGGGGCGCACAATTCATTCAGCTGTCATTCCTAATTGTGTATGAAGCAGAAAGAAATAAGAAAAGGGGATACATAGCAGTGACTGCAAGCCAGATAACTAGATATTAAGGTGTTGGGGAGGTTGTGGGCCCTGTGGCCCTCTTAGTCTAACAGCAATCAATGTGTGATGGCTGGGGTGGCAGGGATGGAGGGGCGCACCTTGGTGTCTCAGCCTTGGGTGCTGGAGGACCTTGTCCCAGCTCTGTGTGTATGGGACTTTTCACTAAAAAAAAGTTGTTAGAGCCTAAAAGACCGGTTGAGTGTGTGTATGGGGCTTTTCCCAAGAAAAGTTGTTAGAGCCTAAAGGTCCGTACACACGCCGGACTGGAGGCAACGACGGGTCCGTCGCCAACTCCCGCTGGGTGGGCGTTCCAACGACAGTCCGGCGTGTGTACGCACTGTCGGCGGACTGATACGGCTGTTTCTGAGCGAGCCGTATCAGTCCGCCGACAGTGCGTACACTGTCGTTTGAACGCCCACCCAGCGCAGTCCGGCGTGTGTACGGACCTTTAAAGACCACTGTTGAGTGTGTGTATGGGGCTTTACAGGAAGAACAAACAAAGTCCATGCAAATGTCCTTGCCCATATTTGAGCAAGGGACCCCAGTGCTGCAAAGTGAGAGTGCTGTCCACTAGGGCACCGGAAGAGAAATGGTGAATACACACGGTTCGTTCCCGCATCGAATGCGCCGCTCGATTTCCGACAAATCGATTATTTCCGAACATATCCGAGCGCATTTCGATGATTTTTAGGTCGATTGCCATGTAAAGTATGGCAAATCGACCTAGACACAATGACCTTTTCTCCTGAGTTTTCTTCAAGGTGATATTTTTACTTATTGTTGTCAATAAAATGTCTTTTAAACCACCAGCAAGCAAGCAAATTCCCCAAATCATTTTGATAGTACTTTTTCATCTACTTTTTGGTACTTACTCAAATGTAAAGTGCTGAAAGGGTATTTTAAAGAGAAGATGAAAAATTATCTCCTAGGAGAAACCCCAAGAGAAAAACTTAATTGCATATGGCTCAGTCTCCTAGTAGGAATGATCAATGAGATTCTCCTTGCAATCAAATTTCATGTAGCTATAGTGCAGCTTCAACGTGGACAAATAAAAATTGCCAGGAAGTTATTCTGATTAGTCCAATTCAAGCTGCACATAACATACATGAGATTTGAATGCAAGGAGAAAGTATGTGAATCGCATTGATCATCCCTAGTCATAAAAATAAGAAATATCCCTGCTTGACATAAGATTTTTTTTTACTTAATTATGAATATAAACTCTTTTGTAAAAAAATTAAAAAATAATAATAATAAAAAAAATGACCTGCAGCACTATTTCTCACAGCTTCATGGGCAGCTGTGGTGGTGGAGGAGATTATAAGCTAGGCCACCTTGCTGTCAGCCTCTAGGAAGAAAGCATGGCCTGATTGGCCTCAGGTTGGGGACTGGGGTATTTGAGGGCCCTAGCAGGCTACAGAAGGAAAATGCCATAGAAGGTAGTTTTTACATTTGCAAAAATGATTTTGTGGAGCACCAATGAGATACATGCCAATTGAAGAACATATGACAGGAGAGAATGACTGATCATTATTTATAAAAAAACAGGCTAAATCAGTGGCGTAGCTAAGGAGCTGTGGGCCCCGATGCAAGTTTTACAATGGGGCCCCCCAAACACTCTATACATAGCAATTGATACGGTGCACCAAAACCTGCCAATGGCAACTACAGAGTCAGAGGTGCAAGGAAGGGATGGGAAACAGTTTGTTAATGATTACCACTATTCAAAGTATCTATAGAAGTGATTATTATTAGCACAGGACCAATAGAGAGCTAATACTGTAGTTGAGGGAGGGCCCTTCGGGGCCCCTCTGGCCCAAGGGCCCCGATGCGGTCGCCACCGCTGCACCTCCTATTGCTACGCCCCAAATGAAAGAGGACCAGTCACAAGTCCACACCTGTAGTAATCATATTCTGTACTCCGGAACTGATCTGCCAGGAAAGTTCTAACAACTTGTCTTTTCTCCAATTATTTAATTTGGGTTTTCTTTCTTTCTTCTTTTTTTCTTTTACCCTCCCAATCTTCATCACCTGATGAGGGGAAGGACCCCTTTGAGGCTGTCTATTATATTGCCTGATCTCAGTGTTTCTGACTGAATTATCCACCTGTTCATAAAAAGTGTATTTTTTTCCCGTGGGACTGACAAGGCCACTTGAAATGTGCCAGTTATCTAGACCATCAAATTAGGCACTTTATTCAGTCACATATCAACGAGATACTTGGCGCAGTATCAAAGAGGTAAGGAAATATACACAATAAGAGTAAACAGCTATGCTCACTGTTAAAACTTTGATGTGAAAACAAATGAAAGTGTAGGAACTTAACATCATTTAGAGCAAATGCACATTACAAAACTACCATCATGCTCCTTGCTGTAGCAATAATCAAGTATTGTGAAAAGTCTAAAAAGAAGAGATATACCATAATGCAAAAGTAAAACTGATTTAAACATCCTATCTGATAATAGAGTACTGGAAGTATTACCCTCCCCCCCCCCCCCCCATTAGTTGTAGGTAGGTTGAGCCAGAAGTACACAATAGGCAGGCTTAAGTGATATCTGGTGTACAGAACATAACGCCCTATGTATATAATATGCCTAACATAAATCTCTGACACATTACTTGACCTTCAAAAGTAAATGCATCACATTCCCTTCATTTCTCCGTCAATGAATAACCCAATGAGAAGGGGGGATTAATCACAATATATTACGCTGTTTTGTGCCTTGCTGTCAACATCCAACCAGGTACAGAGAAATGTGACAAAGTGACACGATCCCGTGAACGTCCTGGCCATTTGAAGTCAATGTAACTTGGAGCGAATGTGACATTCCTTAAATATTGATACCGTTTCCATTCAGTCTGACTGGTCTATATGGAGAGTCAGAAGACCTGCCACGGTCTAGAGAAATAAATCATAACAATAACATCATAAGAAATCACAGCAACAATACCTCTATAGTAAAGATCACGAGTCTCTTCGAGAATAAAAATAAACGGAAATGCCATATATTCTTACAAAAATCGGATTTTCTATTAGGTTTAATTTTTTGTTGTTGTATTATTCCTTATATGGGTTTAGTGGCGATTCTGCCCTCCTTTGGAGGCACGACGAATGAATTGCCCCTAAGGGATCCCCCCGGTGACGAGCTATTAATTATTTGTTCCAAATACAATAATCTAAATTGGCAATTTTTTTATTCTATTTCACCAAAGGACGATAAAAGGCTGCGAAGTCAATCCGAGAAGGACCCGGGGAAATAAAGTGCAATGGAAATGGGGATTTCTCTTTGTATCAGAGGCATTCCATGATGTGGGCACCCCGAGGCTACAGCGGGCGACTTAGAGCCAAAGACACTTTCTAGGAAGGATTTGCGCCCACAATAAGGGGGGCGCCTTAATGAATACAGCAGCGCCCACTTTATAGAAAGCCAAAGCCCTGACACAGCCTCAGGGCGTTTATATGTTCTTATCTGCTGTCTATTATGAGTGTTTAATATGAAAATCAAACTCTTTGTTTCCCCCAGGCAAACATTTTCGCTTTATTCATCTTCTCTGCTCCAGAATTGATTAAGTATGTCACAAGGAGATTAAGCAGCGCTATTTTCCCCGCGGAAACAGCCATTTCAAGCCTGGCATGATAAAGTAAGCGGCATTAAATGCTCCGATTTCACGTTAGTTTTCTAATGAAATAGGAGCCTTATCTAAATTTGCCTGTGACAAAACGGCCCCTGCAGGACATCTGTCAATAGTGGGGGGCTCAGCCGCGTAGAGGGACAGGGCTAGGACATTGCTGGTGGTGATGCCCAGGCTATTGGACAAACAGGATTTCATACAGGGGGTTGAGATAGGGATGGATTTTTAGGGATGGTCGGATTATTAGAGAAACCATCCACAATGACTAATGGCTCTAGGAGCTGTCATCTATGAAGATGGTCATTGATGATGATGAAACTGAAAGGGAACTAGTGGTGGTTTGTGTTTGTCTTCTGTCATTACTGATCCTCCAGCGGTCTCTGCCGACGCAAATGAGAACTGACAAAGTTTAGGCTGAGTCTACAGAACAGTGCAGGAGATAGGCCGGCAGTGCTATTGCGGCGGTCAGAGTTGGTCTACTGAAGTCCAGCAAAAGACTGGTGGTCAATGTTCAGGTGTGACATAAATAGACAGTCATCTCCAGATTTTTATATTTCCGAAAAAGATCCAAAGTATGCAACTTTGTCATCCAACAAACGACTCCTAACAAACACCATAACCCGAATGTGCGCCAGAACAGATGCAATTTTTTAAAACTATTTTTCCAACTTATCTAAAAAAATGTTGCGTTCCCAGTTTTGAGATTTCTGGATCTAGAAATGACCCACGTTCATAACTTCATCTCATCCCCACAATAAAATACATCTTATTTTGGAATGAGGCTTTATGTTCTTACTATAAATCAATAATATTTAGTTTATACAGACAGTCTTATTTACGAAAGCACCGTTGAGTTTATTGTAGCGATGCACAGACCTTCAAGGCAGTGTTGCAACTATTTAGATCAATCCTCTTACTCCCAAGCATCCCTTTATACTAAAATAGTGAGAAAGCTACAAAGCAGACCCCTTATATTTGGAAAGGGCCAGCGGCCGTTTAGTGAAATAAGGAACTTTTACTTCTATTTGAATTATCCAAGCAACATCCAGACAGGCAGGGGCGTAGCAATAGGGGTTGCAGAGGTAGCCACTGCATTGGGGCCCTTGGGCCAAAGGGGCCCCGAAGGGCCCTCCCTCAACTACAGTATCAGCTCTCTATTGGTTCTATGCTCATAATAATCACTTCTATAGATACTTTGAATAGTGGTTATTATTAACAAACTGCCCCCCATCCCCTTCTTGCACCTCTGACACTGTAGTTGCCATTGGCAGGTTTTGGTGCGCCGTATCAGTTGCTATGTATACAATGCTTGGGGGGCCCCATTGTAAAATGCATCGGGGCCCACAACTCCTTAGCTATGCCACTGCAGACAGGTCTTCTTGAGCACCTGCTGAGAAGAAGATGAAAGGAAACCACAAGCCATGTCTCTCCAGCGTAGGGCTACTCGCTCACTACTACTCCTCTCTACAATAGAGCAAGGCAAGAAGATTTCACTGACCAACCTGCTCACCTGAACAGGTCTCTGTATAACGCCAACACCTCTAAAGAACGCCCAGCCGGCGGCAATAAAGCAGCAGATCTTGTCTGGCACTTCTACAATAAACCAGAGAAGTCCTGACAGAGTATTGTGCTTGATTTATGAAACGTTTATCTCCAGCACGCCATCTGCCCAGTACTGTGCACAGCTCCTCCTAATGAGAGTTCTTCACCTGTCTCCACCAGCACTCTCCTAAATCACCGGAGCTTTGCCACCCTCTGCAGTGCCCTATGGGTGCCCGCTGCAGCCCAGTGCCCCCGACCACCTGCTGCCCCCACCACCGCTAGGATGAGGTTTCACTGTAAAAAAAACAAAAACGTATAAAAGTCTCTCAATTATTTTTTAAGCAGGGTTTCATCAGGCAGTTAATTGCACATTAAATCCACAGCCAACATAAGAGAAATAGCAGCAGGGTTTTTGAGTGCAGGCGGCTAAGGCAGGTATTTGCGCTTTTTATTTCCAATCGACAGCTCACATCAAACACTTCGCAGCCTCTTTGTGCACTTGCAAATATAAACTTATCCCTTTTTAATCCCGTCTTTTCAGAGGAAACAACTGCTCAAGGAATACAAAAAAAGAGATGTGAGAGTTGATTTCAGCTGCTGGCAGGCGAAAGCGGAGAGAATACAGCAAACGTAGGAGAAAAATCAGAAACATCAGCTCACCTGGAGGCAAATGAAAGGGAGAGAGCCAGTAAGGAGACAGCTGGGGCTACTGATGCCTTTCAGCTTCCTAAAGGTAAGCGAGGAGGAGTTGCAGAGACTGATAAGGCAGCACTTCTCTCCACTGTGCAAATACATTTGTCCTTCTCTCTTCAACTGACCCACATGTCTCATTCACTCTCAAGCACTCCTTTTCTGCTGCTATCTGTCTACGTCTCTGGGCTCCTCACTCACTCACACACACTGACTGTCACCCACCCCCACTCTCTTAAATTGCCCGTTCTGTTTGTTTTTCTTCCCTGTGACGTGAGGCAAAATATTGGCCATATGTTCATCGGTAATAAATTGGTTATAAGTGCAAACACCCTTCTCTGCTTGATAGCTCTCATCTGGCTTATACCTGCCTTTGTTTTACAATAGCTTGTCTCTGCCGGTGTGCTGTTATTGTGCAGAGGAGAGCTGTGCACTCTGCTCAGTGCCCCTCGCCAGTCCACATGCTAGTGCTGAATAGTTGGGGCTGAAATTCTTCAGTTGTGCCTTGCTGGTCGTAAATCTCTGGGTAGTCAGGCTGGACTGAGGATGTGGACAGTTTACATTAGATCTGTTGATATGGCCCCTGATAGGAGATGCTTGTGTAGGTAAAGACCTATGGTGCAGCTTCCAGAAGCAAGCTGGTACCGCTAGAATTTGAGATGTGTAACTTGGATCCCAGGAATGAATGAGTGAATGAATGAATGCCAGTGACTGGCTGCAACAGGCTCCTGCAGCCCTACATTCACCTGGCTTGGGCATGCAGTATCTTAGGACAGAAATATATTCACCAGCCATGAGAAGATTATGGAGGCTGTTATGGTAGTTTCCTCACTGTAAATCCTTGTACAGACTCAAAGGCCTACCTAGGGCATTTGACAACTGGTGCAGATTATTTACAGACACCCCTCATCAAACACATTTTTTTTAAAAGGACTTCCGAGGTAATTTTTTTTTTCTAAACTATTTTTACTTACCTGGGGCTTTTTACAGCCCCTACATGTCACCTGTGTCCCTCGCTGCAGCTCCGGACTTCCTCTGTTTCCCGCTGGCAACCTTTGAAGATTGCCGACCGTTGATGCACATGCGTGGACGTGTCACCAGGAGTGTACTGTGTCGGCGCAGTATGCTCTCGATGATGGGAGTGAGGTTGTGTGTGGAGCGGGTGCATGCCAATGCATACACAGAACACGCCTACCCAACTGGGGGTCAGTGATCTTCAGAGGCTGCCAGTTGGAGACAGAGGAAAACCTGAGCTGCCGTGAGGGACACACATGACTTGTAGGGGCCGAAAGAAGGCCTAGGAAAGTAAAAATAGGATTTTAACTTCACCTTGTGAGCAGGGGCGTAACTAGGCCCCACCGGGCCCCCCTGCAGATTTTCAGAGTGGGCCCCCTCCCCCCCTGGGGCCCGCTCGTGGACGGTTTTTGGGTGCTGGAGGGGTGGCAGCATGAGGGGAAAGCCTTGCCCACAGTCGGCGGGGAGAGGGGAAGTTCCCCCCTCTCACTCACCTCGGGGCTCTCCCCTCTGCGCTCCCCTCCAGCTAGTTAGTGTGTGGGCAAAGGCCAGTGGGCAGCGAGCGGCGGGCAGATACATACCTTCTTCCTTGCATTCCATCGCTGCCTTCTCGCTCTAGCGGCTGACGTCACTTCCGGAAGCGGAAGTGACGTCAGCCGCTAGAGCGAGAAGTCTCCGATGGAACGCACGGAAGAAGGTATGTATCTGCCCGCCGCTCGCTGCCCACTGGCCTTTGCCCACACACTAACTAGCTGGAGGGGAGCGCAGAGGGGAGAGCCCCGAGGTGAGGGAGAGGGGGGAACTTCCCCTCTCCCCGCCGACTGTGGGCAAGGCTTTCCCCTCATGCTGCCACCCCTCCAGCCCCCCAAAAACGGCCCCGAGCGGGCCCCAGGGGGGGGCCGGGCCCTCCCGCGGGCCCTCCCGCGGGCCCTCCCGCGGGCGCAGGCGCTGCAGGGCCTATTGCTACGCCCCTGCTTGTGAGTCCTTTAAGGGGGAAGTTTAGGGGATGGAGTGCTAAGTGCATTGTGGCAACATTTTGGGGAAAATGAGTATGGTGCATTAATTATGCCACGTTAAAAATGGTTGTGACCATGACAGGATATGGTCGGAGCTAACTGTAATGTAACAGTGTGACTCAAAGGCAGTGGGTTCAAGTTTTTTCCCAAAACAGTTGAAATGGAAGTTTTGCATCATTAATATGCAGACAAATTGGAAGAAACTGTGTGATGCTATTGTGCCAAAATCGAGCAAGATCTCTAAGGAATGCCATGAAGATATACAGTGGGATGCGAAAGTTTGGGCAACCTTGTTAATCGTCATGATTTTCCTGTATAAATCGTTGGTTGTTACGATAAAAAATGTCAGTTAAATATATCATATAGGAGACACACACAGTGATATTTGAGAAGTGAAATGAAGTTTATTGGATTCACAGAAAGTGTGCAATAATTGTTTAAACAAAACTAGGCAGGTGCATAAATGTGGGCGCCACTAAAAAGAAATGAAATCAATATTTAGTAGATCCTCCTTTTGCAGAAATTACAGCCTCTAAACGCTTCCTATAGGTTCCAATGAGAGTCTGGATTCTGGCTGAAGGTATTTTGGACGATTCCTCTTTACAAAACATCTCTCGTTCAATCAGGTTTGATGGCTTCTGAGTATGGACAGCTCTTTATAACTCACACCACAGATTTTCAATTATATTTATTTCTGGGGCCTGAGATGGCCATTCCAGACCATTGTACTTGTTCCTCTGCATAAATGCCTTAGTGGATTTTGAGCAGTGTTTAGGGTCGTTGTCTTGTTGAAATATCCAGCCCCGGCGCAGCTTCTGCTTTGTCACTGATTTCTAGACATTGGTCTCCAGAATCTGCTGATACTGAGTGCAATCCATGCGTCCCTCAACTTTGACAAGATTCCAAGTCCCTGCACTGGCCACACAGCCCCACAGCATGTTGGAACCACCACCATATTTTACTGTAGGTAGCAGTTGTTTTTTTTTTGGAATGCTGTGTTACTTTTTCCCCATGCATAACAACCCTTGTTATGCACAACATAACTCAATTTTAGTTTCATAAGTCCACAGCACCTTATTCCAAAATGAAGCTAGCTTGTCCAAATGTGCTTTAGCATACCTCAAGTGGCTCTGTTTGTGCTGTGGGCGGAGAACAGGCTTCTTCTGCATCACTCTCGCATACAGCATTTACTTGTGTTAAGTGTGCAGAATGGTTGAACGATGTACAGTGACTCCTTCTGCAGCAATATGATGTTGTAGGTCTTTGGTGCTGGTCTGTGGGTTGACTCTGACTGTACTCACCATTCATTGCTTCTGTCTATCTGAGATTGTTCTTGGTCTGCCACTTCGAGTCTTAACTTGAACTGAGCCTGTGGTCTTCCACTTCCTCAATATGTTCCTAACTGTGGAAACAGACAGCTGAAATCTCCGAGACAACTTTCTGTATCCCTCCCCTAAACCATGATGGTGAACAATCTTTGTCTTCCGGTCATTTGAGAGTTTTTTTGAGACTCCCATGTTGCTACTCTTTAGATAAACTTAAAAGAGGAGGGAAACTTACAATTGACTCCCTTAAATACTGTTTCTCATAATTGGATTCACCTGTGTATGTAGGTCAGGAGTCACTGAGCTTACCAAGCCAATTTGAGTTCCAATAATTAGTTCTAAAGGTTATGGAATCAATAAAATGACCAAATTTATGCACCTGCCTTATTTTATTTAAACAATTATTGCACACTTTCTGTAAATCCAATAAACTTCATTTCACTTCTCAAATATAACTATGTGTGTCTCCTATATGATATATTTAACTGATATTTTTTATCATAACAACCAACCATTTATACAGGAAAATCATAACGATTAACAAGGTTGCCCAAACTTTTGCATCCCACTTTAAAAAGGCAGTTCTGCAGGCAGAAAGGAGTCAAACTCAGTACTAACAAGATATTATTTATTTATCATATTTATAAAGTGCAAACATGTTACGCAGTGCTGGACATTAGTTAAGGTTACAGACAATATTTAGGGGTGTCATACAGCAATAAGACAATACAGGAATACAGGCAAACCAGATCATGCAGCACAGTATGAGTACAAGGTAATGCTTAGTCAGTCACTGGATGGGAACATGGAGATTAAGCAAGTTGACTTCACTGAAAAGTTCACTCAGATCCAAAGGATGGGTGTACGGTAGTGAAGGAGCGTGAACAGGAAGGAGACACATGGAGGAGGACCCTGCCTAAGGCTAACAATCTAGAGGGAGAGGTAGGGACACTTAAAGTGTACCAGTGACGAAACACCCTCAGGTATTTTACCATATATATCAGTGGGAACATTTGAGAAAACACCTACCCTGCTCTCTGTTTCATCCTTCACTGTTCAGATGGGAGGGTCAAACACTGGGCGCTGGGGGGTGTAGTTAGGGTCAAACACTGTGTTCTGGTGGGGTGGGTGGGTAGGGTCGAACACTGGATGCTGGTGGGGTGGAAGGTAGTGTCAAACACTGGATGCTGGTGGGGTGGAAGATAGTGTCAAACACTGGATGCTGGTGAGGTGGGTGGAAGGGTAGGCCAAACACTTGGTGCTAGTGAGGTGGGTAGGAGGGTGCATTCAACACTGGGTGCTCTTGGAGTGGGTCAAACAATAGGTGCTAGTGGGGTGAGCCAAACACTGGGTACTGGTTTGGTGGATAATACTGGGTGCTGGTGCGGTGAGTCAAACACTGGATGCTGGTCAGGTGAGTCAAACACCAGGTACTGGTGTGGTGGGCTGGAGGGTGAGTAAAACACTGGGTGCTGTTTGGGTGGGTGGGTTGGTGTATGGGTCAAACACTGGGTGCTGGTGGAATGGGTGGGAGGGTGGGTCGAACACTGGATGCTGGTGAGGTGGGCCAAACACTGGTTGCTGGTGGAGTGGGTGAATGGGTGAGTCAACACTGGGTGCTGGTGTGATACTATAGATATAGGTGCCCCCAGTGTAGGTAGCAAGGTATTGGTGCCACCAGTGTAGGTATCCAGGTATTGGTGCTCCCAGTATAGGTATCCTGGTATAGGTTCCTCCAGTATAGGTAGACTGGTATAAGTTTCCCCAATATAAGTAGCCTGGAGGAGGGAGCAGTGGGCAAACACAGTGTGCCTGCCTCCCTCCCTCAACTTGGGTCCCCATTTCAATTCTGCCCCCTCCAGAAATTGGCACAGTGGGCAGGGAATATTTCACCTCTTCCTGGCTCCAGGCTACTTATACTGGGGCACCTATACCTGGTTACCTATAGTGGCAGCACCTTCCTCACTACCTATACTGGGGTTACCTATACCATGCTACCTATACTAGGGCACCTATACCAAGCTACCTATACTGGGGGCACCTATACCAGCCCACCTATACTGTGGCCCCCTATAGCTGGCCACCTATACTGGGTGCACCTATACCTGGCTTACTACACTGGGAGCACCAATACCTTGCTTCCCATACTGGGGCACCTATACCTGGCTACCTATACTGGGGCACCTATAGCAGGCTACCTATATTGGGGGCACCAATACCAGACTATAACTGCTGCCTTTGATGCTTAATACTCCCTCTCTTATGCTAATTAATGGGCACTGGCAGCATAATCAAGATATTTATCGAGCATCGGCAGGGCCCAAATTACCCCCGGGTGTCATGATAGCTGCAATTAACATTGTGGTCTATGTGGTGTCCATTGTGACATAGCATTGCTCTCGCACAAATGAACTACTTCGTAGTTTGGGAACCAATGTAATACAATTTTTTTGCTCTTTGCACTAGGATTTGTGATGAGTTAGAAGAGGTGAGTACTGGTTGTGGTTATCAGTTTGGGTTAGGCATTGTTTAAGAGAGCATGCGCAATAAGTAGAAAAAAGAAGCACGGCAGAGTCCACATCAAAGGATAGGTCTTGCATTGGCTGAAGAAAGCAAATGAGGCACTTACATGTTACAGAAGGTGGGATGTTCAGGCAGATGGGCACTTCAGGTGAGCCATTTTACACCACTAACCTAAAAAGAAGTATAAAAATCAGGTATTCTGACTTTACTGGTCTTCATACTTATTCCTGGTCTGTTATAGCTAAAGCATTTATATTACAGCATAGAAATTAGCATTTTCATAATTATGGCCATATTTCAGGTAAGGCTACAAAGGCCATGGCCTAGGGCTCCAGGAAGCAAGGGGTGGGCTGCCGCTGGTACACTCAGGCAGTTAAATTGCCAAACATGTACATGGCAGTGCTCACAGACGTGGTCCGCTGCAGTAAAGAACATTACAGGACGGGCGGAAAACAGCACAGGACAAGGGAAGCACAGGAACTGGGCGGATGGGCAGTGGGGTTGGTGACAGTGGGCTTTGGGCAGTAAAATGTACAAATCCGGCCCTGGTCATAATGAGGTCAGCAATAGCAGTCTGTGTGTTCCAACACAACAGGTATGTGAAAATATGCAGTTACTGGGCAAATGAAATGAATTAACAGTGTGATGATTAGAGAACAAATTACATTGAACATTTCCAAACTGAATTGCAAAAAAAATGGAAATTGCTGCAAAAATTTTGGTTAGATGGGAAATTTGCTTTTCTGCATTGAAACGATGGTGATGACTTTGTATTTTAACCTCAAAGCTAAAGCTAATCATGCTGTTGTCACCTGGTTTGTACTATAGGCCGGAAAACACTCATTTAAAAAAAAACCAAAAAAACTCATATCTGTTGCAAAAATTGAAGAACCCCCCCACCTAAGCCCTTTTAGTTTCTTGTCCTCAATGCAAGCTGACATTCTCCAGGGTATTTGGATCCCACTAGCAATGGGTACTTCCAATGACAGAGACCATGTGGGGTGGAACCCCATTCTGGTAGGCTTTGAGGTCCCTGGGGGAAACTAGGCTGCATGGGGAACAGGGGATTAAAAGGGCTTTTGGAAGGGGAATCCCACACTGTATGTTAAAATGAGTACTTAGTAAAAGTTTTGCTAAATGAGGGTGGAGAAATACCTAGCATAGTATGAGCATGATAATGAGCCAGAAAGCGGACAAAAGGTGCTGGGCACTGGAGGGAGAGCTGAGCGGTGACATTAGGATGTACATCACTAGACCCCGGTGGAGAAGGTGAGATAAGCAGGGCTACTGCTCGTGCATACTTTGCATAATTTCAGCTGAGAAAGCACAGCAAGGGGCACAAAACAGGGCCAGTAACACTTACCTAGGAAACCACTAGCACGACCAGAGAAACCTTGTGTGTGTGTGTGTGTGTGTGTGTGTGTGTGTGTGTGTGTGTGTGTGTGTGTGTGTGTGTGTGCGTGCGCGCGCACATGTGTGTATGTGTGGGGGGGGGGGGGGGAAGGGAGTAGACTTTTTGCACCAGGTAGACTCTAACAGAGTAAGGCAGGAAAGAGAAGAGGGTTTGCAGCATACATCATCAAGACAAATAGCTATGACAACACATTTCCCTGCACCACTCTGCATGGCCATCATTAAAAGCTACAGGAGTTACTTCTCCACTAGTTATACCTCTAACCCCATTATTTCTTGCTTTTGCTGTACTGGTTATACAAAAGGCTCAAATAGTCATGGGCTTGATTCACAAAGCGGTGCAAACAGTTAGCACGCTGGTGAAAAGCCCTTTATCACGCCTAAACTCAGTTTAGGTGTGATAAAAACAAACTCGCACGAAATTCCCGCGCGCAAATTTTAGTGCGCATCAAGTTTTGCGCACGTAAAGTTTTATGCACCCATTAAACCCTATGCAACTTTCTGCGCGCACCGGACTTTGCACGCAAAACTTTTCGTGTGCGAGTTTTATACCTGAAAACGGTGCTAACCTACTAGTACAAAGGTTATCACCACTAAACTACTTAAAGGCGTGCTAAGTAGGTTAGCACCGCTTTGTGAATCAAGCCCATGGTGTTAAACTGTATATTTAATTTTTCTGTTGTGATAATTATGAATTTACTTGATTTTGTCTCTGTCTATTCCTGGTTCTCTGATAATTTACACTTACCTTAGGCTACATCCACTCCTCTTGTTGCATACTTTATAATGCCAATTGCCAAATAAATTAAATTAGATGGGAAAAGTGGAAAGCCTGATAATGACTGAAGCCCTTATATCTAGGAGTCCAGTGCTGAAAGAACTAAACTATTAACCAGTTGCTGTACCGGTTGCAGTACGGAGTACAGTATATAGTATATCCACACCCTGCAGACTTCATCTTAGCTCCAGGTGCTGTATGTATGTCATATGAGATAACCAAACATAAAACTAAAAAAATACACCTTTATTGCCAAATAAAATATTGGCACATAAATTGTACTATAATTTAAATGTTGTAATATTCAGGATAAATGAGCAAATAAAATGTGTGGGTTTTATTTATAGTAGCACTGTAGTTGAAAATGGAGAAATAGTGTAATTTTTTAATTTTTTCCCTTATTTTTCACTTTAAAATGCATAGAAAATAAAGTAATTACTAAACAAAATTATCACCTACAAAAAGCCCAATTTGTATAGATAATTTAGGTGCGATAAGTAGTGATAAAGTTATTGTCAAATAAATGTGAGGAGTGCTGAAATGTGGAAATTGCTCTGGTCCATAAAGGGAACACAACCTGAAGTGGTCAAGTGGTTAATAAAGGAATTTGTGTAAACCACTCACTGTTGATGGTCTCAGTCAGGTAGAGTCACTCAGAGTTGGTTAGTATATTAAGGTCTCTGCCAGGGCCGGTTCTAGATTTCTTGCTGCCTTAGACAAACTTGTGAAGATGCCACCTTCCCCCATAGGTAGTATAATTGCCCCCAGTATAAATAGCCTCGAGGGGGTAGCAGCCAGGAAGGGGGGGGGGGGGGGGGGGGCAGCGGGCACAGCGGTGGGGAGGGGGGTCGGACTCACCGCCTTCCCCGATCTGCGCTTCCCCTCCAGCTATTACCGCAGTGTACAATTATGGGCAGTGGGCGGGGAAGTAATGACTCACCTCCTTCTGCGTTCCAGCATGCGTTTCTCCGCCCATTACTTCCTGAAATGCCGCTCGTCACTTCCTGCAATGCCATCCACTGTACAGTACAATGGGCGGCATTGCAGGAAGTGACGAGTGGTGGAATGCAGCGCTGGAACGTCATGGAGGTGAGTCATCGCTTCCCCTCCCGGTGCCTGATAATTGTACACTGCG
The DNA here is from genome assembly GCF_040937935.1 of Hyperolius riggenbachi. Taxonomy (NCBI): domain Eukaryota; kingdom Metazoa; phylum Chordata; class Amphibia; order Anura; family Hyperoliidae; genus Hyperolius; species Hyperolius riggenbachi. The sequence continues at coordinate 421,688,060 of NC_090649.1, read as the reverse complement.
GTAATAGCTGGAGGGGGAGCACAGACCAGGGGGACTCAGGTGAGAGAGGAGGGGTCCGACCCCCTCCCCACCGCTGTGTCCGCTGTCCATCTTCCGGGCTGCTACCCCCTCCAGGTCGGCGACCCCCCCACCCATGGCCAGGCGGGCACCCCTCCCCCACTTCTGACGCCTAAAGAACCTGCCTCACTCCGCCTCATGGGTGGCCCGGGGCTGGTCTCTGCCAATACTTGTCATTGTCTGACAGCCAGTGCATGTGAAAGTGTCAGTAATCTCCTTTTAGAGCAAACATCTGTCAGCGACTGTGCAGGTGCAATGTCACTAACCAATTTCAGTTTATTTAAACTATCATAAGTTATAACTCACATAGGTAAAAGAGTTACCTTCAATTTCTATATGGAGATAAGACAAGCAATTAACTTTTTCTCCTGAGTTTTTTCCTAGGTGATATTTCTAAACTTGTTCATAAACTGCCCTTTTTTTGCCTACTTTTTGTAATTTTTCAATTGCAAAATGCTGGAAAATTATTTTAAATAGAAGATGAACAATTATCTCCTGAGAGAAAACTCAGGAGAAAAACTCAATTGCATACGTTAAAGCAAAGCACCACTGCGCTCAGTTGGATGGATCTCCACACACAAACAATAATGTCACCGATAAGTGCTGCTCCTCCGTTACTTTGGGATTAAAGCAAACCAACTGTAGTGAACGAGTAAAAGAAAAGGAGAGGAGCGCTCTCTGGTGCATTAACTTTTTTAATGTTGCTACTTTGCGCAAGGTTTCAAAAGTAAAACTTACAAGATTACATATAAAATCAAGCTCATCGAAAATTTTGCATATCACCATGCCCTATAGATGTAGTCTCCGATCTGGTCGCTCCCACACTATGGCCAGTAGTAGTGGTGGTCTGAGGGATCCAATAACGCCAGCGGGGTCAGGATCACGGGAATGTTGGTGGCAGCTGCCCTGCGCCTAATACGTCATTGCGCGTTTCAGCGTTTCCACGCCTTCGTCAGATCGCCGAAACGCGTAATGACATATTAGGCGCAGGGCAGCTGCCACCAACATTCCCGTGTTCCTGACCCCGCTGGCGTTATTGGATCCCTCGGACCACCACTACTACTGGCCATAGTGTGGGAGCGACCAGATCGGAGACTACATCTATAGGGCATGGTGATATGCAAAATTTTCGATGAGCTTTATATGTAATCTTGTAAGTTTTACTTTTGAAACCTTGCGCAAAGTAGCAACATTAAAAAAGTTAATGCACCAGAGAGCGCTCCTTTCCTTTTCTTTTACTTGTTCAATTGCATATGGGCCTGTGTGTATATAATCCCACATACATGGAGATATACGATAGGTGAGAGATGATGCCATGAACTGTATGATAGTGACATGACCAGGTTAATTAGGACAGCTTGCCTGGCTTTGGGAGAAAGCAAACAGGAGCCAGCACGTAACATCTCTTATACAAATAGTACAAGGCAGATATCTTTTGGCACAGTCACCTTTCCCACCTGTGAGTAACAGATGGCTGCTCTGTACTATTGTCTGCTGCAAACAGAGAATAAAGTTCTGTAGCTCAAGATTAAAAAAAAAAGTAGATACCTACAAGTACAAGGATGTTAAAGTGACACTAGATGTTATTATCTGTAATATGTTTACAGTAACTATTACATAAATTGTTTTTTTTTCCTTGTCAATTAGGGCATAAGGTTTTGGAGTATATAGCATCATTGTTTCTAACTACCAGTGTGGATAGGAGGGACAGTAGACTGCAGGCCATGTACATATGCTATATGGTTCTCAGCTGATAATCTAGTAAAAGTGCAAGTTGAGCCCATTGTTTTCCTCTTTACCCCTCCTGCTCAATGGCACTCTGATGTGTGCTGCCATTCCTCCTCCCCCTTCTATAGCAACATCACTAGCTTTGATGCCAACAACACATCTGGACAGAATTCGGGATGAACTGTTTCCAGAAGGAAAAATCATGATGCCTGCAGGTGACAGTATTTGCATGTATGTCAGCAGCCATAATGTCTGTATCTGGACAATGTAGATGAGGGCCAATTTCATATTATGCACAAGTACATTTATTTTTGTATCCTATTCACCCTAAAACTACTGTTTTTCCTAGCCTAACCCAATACTATCAATCAACCATTTACCTTACGCAAACATTAACCTCACCCTTAAGGTACATACACATGTCGGATTTTGGCAAACGACCGGTCATTTGGACGTTTGAAAGTCCGGTGGTTTGGACGTTAAATCGAGGAGCGTGTGTACGGTCAGTCGTTCAGCTGATAAGACTGGATTTGAACGATCTGCTTGGCGGATTGTTCAAATCTAGTCTTATCAGCTGAAAGACCGACTGTACACAAGCCCAATTTGACGTCCAAACGACCAGACGTTCAAACGTCCAAATGACCGGTCGTTTGCAAAAATCCGACGGGTGTACGAGCCTTTAAGGTGGCCATACATCTTTTGACTTGCGGCCGATCACTATCCAATTCAATAATTATTATTAAATCGCATGAAATTCGGTGCTGCCAAGAGCATGTCCAATTGACAATGTGACCCATTTCGGACATCAAACGTGCCATGTATATGCTGGCAACCACGTGGGGCGCGTGTATACGGATTGTCGATAGAGCCCGGAGCTTGCAGCGGACAAGAACAGGTAAACTATACTGCACCGGGGGAACATTTTACATGGGGAGGCGACAGCGGGCCGGCAAGGCAGTGGATGCGACATCATAAGGAAGACTCCCAATCGTATTCAGCGTGAAATTAATTGGGAACCGGCCTGCGGTGTATGGGCAGGCAACAGATCTCTCTCTGATCTGATTCGATCAGAGAGAGAGATCAGTCTCTTGGTCGATCGCCGCCTTAGAGCTGTTTTCCACCATCTGCATTTTGTGAATCAATTTAAATTGCTTGCAGATCACAAAATGCTAGATAGTTTTACACTTATGGAAACTGTGTGGTAACATTTCCATTAGCGCAATGTGATTATGATGACATTTTCTCCCATAACAACAGTTGGTCCTGCTGTATTTTTCATGTGCTTACAATCGTGCTAACAGCAATCATGGTATGACAACTGTTAGATCACACTGTAATAACATGTTTTTAGTGCAGCCTGATGCTGTAGTTATGTGTAGAGTTTCCAGTAGGGATGCTCATTCGGATTTCATGGAATTGAAATTTCTGAATTTCCGACTTGGAAATCGGAAAACGGAACACGGAAATCGGATTTCTGCGGAAGTACTGCATTACTGCGATTTGGTAATTTTAGCCCAATCACCAAACTCAAAATCAATGGACCAATCAAAGAATGCAGAAACAACTCAGAATTATTTGGCCAATCAGAGCATGCAAAAAATGCCAAAAAAAACCTATTTGGAAATCCGAACTCGGAAATCAGAAACTGATCGTAACCCCGTGGAATTGGTAATTGGCATTGACAGAAGTCAGAATTTCTGCAGAATCGGAAATCGACATTTCAGCCATCCCTAGTTTTCAGTGCTAAAAGTAAGTGATAATTAAAGAAGGTAAAAGTAGTACCACAAATCTAACACTAACAAGAACCATGCATCTTTCAGCTGTATTCGCTGGTGGTTTAGATTGGTGTGAGTCTAATGTAATCAGCCTATCAACTGGAGAACTAAAATATTTTTGTTGTATTGAATCTGATTACTTATATACCATTGAATTACGTTTAAATGATTGTTTTAGAACATTTTGTGATCACTCTAAAGGTGGCTAGGCTACATGATTCAGTTGATTATATACAGTATATATATATATATATATATATATATATATATATATATATATATATATATATTTTTTTTTTTTTTCTCCCCTGATGATGCAAGACCGTGAAACCGGTCGGGAAGATAACAGGTGGCACCATTGTCTATTGATCTACGATTGACCATTACATGCGCGCTAATCTTCCGGGGTTCCCAGTTTATGGGCCCCGTATGTGAGTTATTGTTTTTATATCTACTGCCTTTTAAAGAAATGTTATCTAAATAAATGGGTTACGTTTAGATATTGCCGTTTTTGTTTTCCTATATAAATTCCTGAAACTTTACCTCCATACGGATGTCCACTGGATCTTCACAACGTCTGATGTTCCCTGGACGTTATCTGTGACCTGAGCCATTATACAACCTTATAATGTGGGTTGTTGGGAGCTGGTAAGCCTTTTCTTGTTTTGATGTTTGGCGGATACCTACCTCTGAGCATTTGATATATTGTGGTGAAGAATTTATCATTCTTTACATACAATGACTTTCTAAACCTGCGCTGACCTTTGATGTATGCCTGACTTCTGAACTTTTGGACATTGTTCTTCTCAGCGGCGGTTCCATTGTTCCTTGGCGCCGATATATTTGCTATTATATATATATATATATATATATATATATATATATATATATATATATATATATATATGATTCAAGCTTCCCAATCATTTTTTCCGGTTTACTGAAACTTTCGTGGATTCCGGACCAATGTCTCACATGTGGATTTTCCCACAAATCTGGAAGAAGAAATTATTGAACCCTCTCCAAAGTTCAATGCATACATCATCTTAACCTATCACAGACTATTCAATATTCAAAAAGATGGGCCACAATTTTCCATAATGGCCAATCAATAGATTTAAAAAAACAAACAAACTTGAAATGTGATCAAATTTCTAGAACAAATGAAAGATAATTCAGTTTACCTATATGAAAAATAAATAAATACATGTTTTAGTTGAATTGTGGTTCAGTTTGGTCGAATGTTGTTGGATTCAGTTGAATTGTGTTACACAAGACAATAAAAAGATTAGATTTTTTTTAGTTTTTTGGTAAAAACGATTGGTTATACACAAAAAAATTTTTTTAAACAAAAAAATGCAATCAAATTTCCTGTTTTTGTTTTTTTCAATTAGGAGGGCTGGAAACATTTTCAGAAAATTGAATGGTGTAGGATACATTGTAGATTATAGACCCAAGCTATTTTCTCTCTACATTTTCAATTTTTTTTTTCGTAATTTAGGAAAAATTTAAACTTGATTCATACAGGCATTATATCTATGCCCCGCAGGACTTCACTTACCATCCCAGGGGCGTAGGCATTCGTCTCCTGCTTTGCATGTGTGGCACATGAGTGTGCACGAACCTGCGCTTGGCCCACTCACTTCCTGTTAGTGCACAGATTGGTGAATGGGAACATAGGTTCCCAAAGACAATCAAGGTGCCTGATTAAAGGTAGCTACACCTAGCAGTGATGATGGGCAGATTTAACTAAGAGACAAGTCTCTCTCTGATCGGAGAGAGATTTGTCAGCTGCCTATACACCGAAGGCCGATTTCTGATCAATTTTATGCTGAAATCGATCTGGAATTGGCCTTGTGCAGCCGCATCCACCGCCCCTATGGTATCCCTCTAATATTCCTGTCTGCGGCCTTTGCTTGTCCTCTACTGGTGTGGTAGCCTAGTAACGTTGCCGCATGTGTAAAGCCGGCCCTACATCTTGCAGCATGTGCAAATAACTAATGTGACCAATTTCGGCCTGAAATTGGACGCATTGTTGGTTGGGCATGCACTTGGCGGCACTGATTTTCATCTGATTTGATTATAATAATCCAATTGGATGGTGGATCGGCCGCCAAGTCACATGATGTATGGCTATCTAAATGAATTATCTATGCTGTAACTAACAACAACTAACAGACATCGTTCGCTGAAAGTGTAAAAAAAAAAAAAAAAAAAAAAAAACCCTGACTTTCACTTTCTTGTTGTATAGAAAGCTGTGATTCAGCTTTCTATACAGGACAGCGCCATCTAGTAAATAAATTGTAAAGTGCACACAAAAATAGTACTATACTTACCTATAAAAAAGCCAGTTAACAAGTGACAAACCCCCCCCCCCCATAAATTGTTATGTTAGGGACTTAAAGGATACCCGAAGTGACATGTGACATGATGAGATAGACATGTGTATGTACAGTGCCTAGCACACAAATATCTGTGCTGTGTTCCTTTTTTTCTTTCTCTGCCTGAAAAAGTTAAATTTCAGGTATGTAAGTGGCTGTCTTAGTCCTGACTCAAACAGGAAGTGACTACAGTGTGACCCTCACTGATAAGAAATTTCAACTATAAAACACTTTCCTAGCAGAAAATGGCTTCTGAGAGCATGAAAGAGATAAAAAGGGGAATTTCTTATCAGTGAGGGTCACACTCTAGGCACTTCCTCTCTGAGTCATGACTGCATCAGCCACTTACATACCTGATATTTAACTCTTTCAGGCAGAGAAAGAAAAAAAGGAACACAGCATAGTTATTTATTTACTAGATGGCGCTGTCCTGTATAGAAAGCAGGACAGCACCATCTAGTAAATAAATTGTAAAGTGCACACATAAATAGTACTATACTTACCTATAAAAAAGCCAGTTAACAAGTGACAACCCCCCCCCCCCCCCTCATAAATTGTTATGTTAGGGACTTAAAGGATACCCGAAGTGACATGTGACATGATGAGATAGACATGTGTATGTACAGTGCCTAGCACACAAATAACTATGCTGTGTTCCTTTTTTTCTTTCTCTGCCTGTAAGGCCTAGTGCACACCAGAGTGGTTCTGCTGCAGTTTGCGATCCGCTTGCGGGTGCGGATCCGCTAGGGTAATGTATTTCAATGGGCTGGTGCACACCAGAGCGGGAGGCGTTTCTGCCTCAATGTTAAGTATAGGAAAAATGCAAACCGCTCTGAAAAACGGCACTTCAGAGCAGTTTGCCAGGCGTTTTTTGTTACAGTAGCTGTTCAGTAACAGCTTTACTGAACAATACATGAAATCTACTACACCAAAACCGTTTCACAAAACCGCAAAATGCTAGCTGAAACGCTACAGAAAAAGAATAAAAAGCGTTTCAAAATCTGCTAGCATTTTGCAGATCTGCTAGCGGTTTTTGGTGTGCACCAGGCCAAAGAGTTAAATTTCAGGTATGTAAGTGGCTGTCTCAGTCCTGACTCAGACAGGAAGTGACTACAGTGTGACCCTCACTGATAAGAAATTCTAACTATAAAACACTTTCCTAGCAGAAAATGGCTTCTGAGAGCATGAAAGAGATAAAAAGGGGAATTTTTTATCAGTGAGGGTCACACTCTAGTCACTTCCTCTCTGAGTCATGACTGCGTCAGCCACTTACATACCTGATATTTAACTCTTTCAGGCAGAGAAAGAAAAAAAGGAACACAGCATAGTTATTTGTGTGCTAGGCGCTGTGCATATCCATGTCTATCTCATCATGTCACATGTCACTTCGGGTATCCTTTAACTTTTTATATACTGTAATGTATGCCATAAGGGTATTTTACTGTTATTTTTGTAAATAAGGGCTTGTAATTGAGTACAATAAGAAAACCAAAAACACAAAATGGGAAAAATACACCTTGTTTCCAAATAAAATATTGTCTCCATACTAGGAACATAATTTAAATGTTTAAATAACTGGGACAAATGGGCAAATAAAAGGTGTGGGTTTCATCTACAGTCACGGTTTATTTTAAGGCTACTTTCACAGTGGGACGTTGCGTTTTGATGCGACGTTAAAGTCGCAATGAAAACTAACAACACAACATCCCAAAAATGTCACATCTAAACTCTATGCCCTGTTATCGTCGCATACAGTAGGCATACAGGCAATGAAAAGTATGCTTCCGGGTCATTACTGAGCATGTGCAACAGTCCAACGCAGTTAATACCGTGTATAACGCACAGCATGCAGCAATTTCTAATAATGCTACACGCTACACACAAATGCAACGTGTGCACTGTGAATGTTGCACAGACTTAGTATTGCTGTGCGTTAGTCCACATTAAAACTTTTTCTAACGTGCGACTTTAACGCCGCACTATGAAAGAGGCCTAAAACTATAATGGCAGAAAACGGAGAAATAATTTTTTTCATTTTTTTCTTATCATTCCCATTAAAATGCATATAAAATAAATTCTTAGTGTAAAGTACCATCTAAGAAAGCCCAATTTGTGGTGAAAAAAATAAGATATGGATCATTTCAGTGTGATAAGTAGTAATAAAGTTATTGGCGAATGAAAGGGAGGAGCACCGAAATGTGAAAATTGCTCTGATCCATAAGGGGAAAAACTCCTTTGCGTTGAAGTGGTTAACACACACATGTGATAAATTAGTCAGATGGTACAAACGTTACAATCAATAGTTATTCTGGAATAAAAAAAAATTGTATAGGGCTTGATTCAGAAAGCGGTGCTAACCTAGTTAGCACGCCTAAAAGACTTTGGGCGTGATAAGTAGGGTGCAAACTAGGTTAGCACCATTTTGACAATAAGGTCGTGCACAAAACAGCATGGTGCTCGTGAATTTATAGGTGCATCGGATGTGGCGTTAAAGTCGCATCGCAGTGCGCAGAGGCTTTGGGGGCTCCTCCACCTTCCTCTCCCCAACCGCAAGTGCAGCCAGTTAGCAAGATAACTTTCCTACTCACTAACAAAAACCCTGTGCAGGAGTATGTGTCAATTTTTCCTGCTTCCAGACGCTGCTTCACAGCAGAACACACTCTGCTGCCATTCGCCGGCTCCCAATCCCGTGGGGTTCGCCGATGGCATAGCTAGGATTTTCAGCGCTCGGGGACAAAGACAGTTTTTGCGCCCCCTTCTAGACAAAATAGGCATGGCCACACATCAGAATGTGGGTGGAGTCAAAAGTTATTTAGATATATGTGCCACCTTACCCCATTCAGATAGCCAGATGTGCTCCCCTTTAAATAGCCAAATGTATGCCCCTTTAGTTAGCCAGATGTGCCCCCCTTCACCTTGTTTAGAAAGCCAGCTGTGCCCCCTTTAGATAGCCTTATTCTGCTGCTGTTAACGCTTCTGCAGAGGGAGGGAGAGAAGCAGGGGCACTTCGGGCAGCCAGCGAGCCACCTCTCACGCATGTGGGGGTGCAAGGGCTGTGCTGAGCGCCCCCTTACAGTGCTGCGCCCGGGGACATATGTCTCCCTGGCCCACCCATAACTACTCCTCTGGGGGTTCGGGGTCCAAGGGGGCCCCATGCTATCAGGGGGTCCTATTAAGTCTAGTTATGCCCCTGCTACCATCGTAGTGGTGGTAGTGGGGGCAGTGGTAGGGGTTGGGGGGAACACCATTACTTACCTACGAGATACTGCTCCTCTGGACACTGGCCCATACATGATGCACCAGCCGGCATTTGTAATTCTTAGAAGTGTCATGCACGCGCATGCACAGTGATGCATGCCGGGAAATGCTATACTCGTATCCATAGACTACATCTTTCAGCATGCATCATGGCATAGTAGTACCAAGCTGTTTACGACAAGACCTTGTTGGCAATCTTTGGAAGATCCACGCTCGCCAATGTGAGACCAGAGAACATCGAGGGAAGCCTCATGAGGATTCAGAGGCTTCCTGTAACGGATTGTGGAGACACCGCCGTGCGGTCTGACAGTGAGGCGGCGGTTTCCGCGTTCAGACCGGCGGTTTCTCCGCAGCAGCATGCGTCTGGTTTGTCTGAACCTAGTAGTGCACACAGATGGAGAGCTACGCGTGTGCACGCGCTGCAAGACAGGCTTTTTATGCTAATAGGAGAGGGGTCAGCTGATCGGGACGATCAGCTGATCCCAGCGTGGCAGGGGATTGGCTGAAGGGTACTGGGCGGCGCTGAGGAGCGCTTTGCTATATATACTCTTTGTCTGTCAGTTGCTAGTTGTCTGGCGTTGCAAATGCTTATGTGTTAGCACTCAGACCTTAGTCAGATCTTTCAGTGTGGTTGAACCAGGAGGACCTGGGAATCCACACTTAGCTAGATTACTGTGTTACTATTGTGTTATTCTTCAGACTAGTTCCAGGGTGTTGAGACCACGGACCTCACACCCAAGACTAGGGATACTGTGTTATATTGTGTTTTTCTTTAGACTAGTTCCAGGGTGTTGAGACCACGGACCTCACACCCAAGACTAGGGATACTGTGTTATATTTCAGACTAGTTCCAGGGTGTTGAGACCACGGACCTCACACCCAAGACTAGGCCTTGTTGATATCTGTTATGACCTATTGCTTTCCTGACTCTCCTTCTGCTTTCTGATTCGGTACCTACGCCTATCTGATTACCTGTTGCCAACCCTGCCTGTCCCTGGTTACCGAATCAGTCTTCTGTCTCTGTACCTTATCTGCTCGTGTGTTGCTGACCCGATCTGACCGACCCTTCTGGCTGTCACCCGCCCCTGGGTGTTCAGTCCATCTGCAGGGACCCCCTGTCTCTCAGAAGGACCTCTCTGCAAACCAGTCAGGGACTCATCCTCTAGGAGTCCTTTGACTGCAGTAGAGTCTGACTCTCCTGGGTTAGAGTCACCTGCTCCTCAGGTGATTCTACTCGTTACTGTTGCACCAAACACTTACACGTTTTCAGGTGTCCAGAGGTTAGCTATACTTGTATTATCGGTGATTCTGCAGATTATCAATAATCAGGTATATATCTGTATTGTTGGTGATACTGCAGATCACCAATAATCAGATTCTCTCTGTGTGCTGACACCGATCGTTACACTTCCCTTTTCTTAGGTATGTGTTTCTGCACCCAGCTTCATCTTGGGTACACCTTTAGGTAGTAAAGGCACATTAGTAGAGCTACATCTCCATCATAGGACAGCATAGATGATTGTTCACTTAGTCACAACTGTGCAAAATCATATTCCCAGGCATTTGTTTATCATCCTACCTAATAAAACCCCTCTGTCCCTGCGTTCTCCTCCTGTGTCCCTATGTCTGTGCTTTTGCGATCTGCGCATGCGCGCACGCTGGCGGCCGTTGGGACAGGAGGAGGACAGGGCTGGGGGTTGGGCATGTGCGTGCGCGGGTGTGTGGGCGCGTGTGCTAGCGGGTGTGCATGCGTGTGCCCGAGTGGGCATAACGTGGGCCAGGCGCGCATGCAGCGGCGGGGTTGACAGGAGCGGGAGGGGAGAGTGGTTGTGAGGGAGGCCTAGCGCCCGTTATGTTAAGGTCTTAGGTCTAGTTCCAGTATAGGTTTAATACAATTGATCAGCAGGTGTGCCATGTGATAAATGCTGCATGCAACAGTAGAGAACTGTAAACAGCTAAATCAGTCATCATGTTTAATGGACTCCTGTTCAACCACAAATCCAACTCCATTTCTGAAGAATTCCAAAGCAGTAGTTAGATGATCATACAACTGTACCCCATTTAATTTCAGTCATTTATCAGTTGGTCACTCATGTACATAATCCTGTGGTGTTTACAATCTTTGCTTTTATTCCAGGGTAATTTGTGGAGCAATATCAATTGCTTTTGCAAAATCCAAATAAATCACTGTCAACAGCTTCCCTGGTATATAGATTTTGACTTTCTTCCTTTTAAATCTAATCATGTTAGTTAGACAAAACAAATCTTTGACAGGTGTATGCTTATATTTTTTCTTTTTTTTTTAATTAATAAATGCATTTTTTAAATAAATAATTTTTTTGTCCATGATCCCCAGAACAACTCTTTTCTTATTTCATAAATATTAGCATAGCATGCGTTATACAACACAATCTTGCTAGTCTCGCAGAAAATGTGAGTACAAAGAAGGTCCGCACCGATCCGTTACAGTTCTTCTTTATTGATGGACATATCCAAGATAAAATACCATCGCATCTCAAGCTTGAGATGTGACGATGGTAATTTATCTTGGCAATGTCCATCAATAAAGAAGTGTAACAGATCGGTGCGGAACTTCTTGGTACTTACATTTTCTGCAGGCCTTGCTGACCTGGTCCTGCACGGTCTCTTGTTTGTGGGGTGTAGCGTTGTTCACATTCTTTATAGTCTTGTTAGTCTAATCCCATCAGAAGATGGTCTAAAATTATAAGATAAAGCTGTTTATTATTCACTAGTACCCAATAATTGTTACTCAATAACTGTTGCTCAAAGCAATTAGTAATTAATTTCAGGTGATAATTAGAGATGGGCCGAACGGTTCGCCGGCGAACGGTTCCCGGCGAACTTCGGTGGTTCGCGTTCGCCTCCCGCAGGCGAACGTTTCCAGAAGTTCGGTTCGCCCCACAATGCACTATGAGGGTCAACTTTGACCCTCTACATCACAGTCAGCAGGCCCAGTGTAGCCAATTAGGCTACACTAGCCCCTGGAGCCCCACCCCTCTTATATAAGGCAGGCAGCGGCGGCCATTACGGCCACTCGTGTGCCTGCATTAGAGAGAGTAGGGCGAGCTGCTGTCTGTCTCTCATAGGGAAAGATTAGTTAGGCTTAGCTTTTCCTGGCTGCATACCTGTTCAGTGATCCTGCCACTGCATACCTGTTCTGTGAACCCACCCACCACTGCATACCTGTTCAGTGATCCTGCCACTGCATACCTGTTCTGTGAACCCACCCACCACTGCATACCTGTTCAGTGATCCTGCCACTGCATACCTGTTCTGTGAACCCACCCACCACTGCATACCTGTTCAGTGATCCTGCCACTGCATACCTGTTCTGTGAACCCACCACTGCATACCTGTTCTGTGAACCCACCCACCACTGCATACCTGTTCAGTGATCCTGCCACTGCATACCTGTTCTGTGAACCCACCACTGCATACCTGTTCTGTTCAGTGGACCCGCCACTGCATACCTGTTCTGTTCAGTGGACCCGCCACTGTATACCTGTTTAGTGAACCCGCCACTGCATACCTGTTCTGTTCAGTGAACCCGCCACTGTATACCTGTTCTGTTCAGTGAACCCGCCACTGCATACCTGTTCTGTTCAGTGAACAGTTTGGTGTGTCAGTGTGAAGCAGTACCTTAATTACACTACCTGATTGATGTATACACATGCAATATGTTTTAAAGCACTTTAGGCCTGTCATTTAGCATTCAATATGATTTCTGCCCTTAAAACGCTGCTTTGCGTCAAATCCAGATTTTTCCTGGGGACTTTTGGCGTGTATCCCACTCCGCCATGCCCCCCTCCAGGTGTTAGACCCCTTGAAACATCTTTTCCATCACTTTTGTGGCCAGCATAATTATTTTTTTTTTTCAAAGTTCGCATCCCCATTGAAGTCTATTGCGGTTCGCGAACTTTAACGCGAACCGAACCTTCCGCGGAAGTTCGCGAACCCGGTTCGCGAACCTAAAATCGGAGGTTCGGCCCATCTCTAGTGATAATTTAGTTGCTGTACAGACACAAAGATTCACAAAGCAGTGCTAAGTGTTGTTGTGAAAAGCCCTTTTGCATGCCAAAAAAGGCGCTGCGTGCGGTAAGAGGTTTGCGCACGCTGTGCGGTGCGCAGAAAATGTTGCACGGTGTGACGGTAACGTCCACCTTTCGTGCGCTAATTTGCCTTCGTGTGAAATGTGGCCCTCGGTGCACTGGAAATGTCGCACCCTGTGCGACCAAAATTGCGCCCGCATCGATGTGACGTTAACGTCAGGCCCTATGAGCCGTTTTGGTTGCATCGGGTGCAACGTTTCCAGGGCACCGATGGCCACGTTTCACGCGAAGGGTCGACGTTAACGTCTCACCACGTGATGTTTCCGCCGCACCGTACAGCGCGCAATCGCTGACCGTGCTAACTGCTTAGCACCCTAGTTAGCACGCCCAAACTCTTTAGGCGTGCTAACTAGGTTAGCACCAGTTAGTGAATCGAGCCCACTGTGTTTGAACATCTGTAGGCCAGCCTTTTACCGAAATTCAACTATTTACAGAGTTCATTTTCCAAAGTAAAATATCGGGAACTTTTACCGATATTTTACTATAGCTAATCCTAACCCTATTTTCACACAGAACCCTACTCCCTGACACCTAACCCTACCCGGCCCCCACAAAGCCCGGTCCTGACGCCTAACGCTTAATCCTCCCCATGCACAAACCCCGGTCCTGAGGCCTAGCACTTAACCCACCCCTGCATAAACCCTCCCTCTTGCACAAACCCCAGTCCTGACACCTAACACTTAACCCTCCCCCAGCACAAACCCCGGTCATGAGGCCTAACACTTAATCGTCCCCCCCACACAAACCAACTCTCCTGCACAAACCCCAGTCCTGACCCCTAACACTTAACCCTCCCCCAGCACAAACTCCGGTCCTGAGGCCTAACACTTAACCCTCCCCCCACGCAAACCCTCTCTCCTGCACAAACCACAGTCCTGATGCTTAACACTTAACCCTCCCCTGCATAAACCCCAGTCCTGAGACTCAGCACGTAACCCTCCCCTTGCACAAACCCCGGCCTGATGCCTAACACTTAATCCCCCTCCCTGTACAAACCCTGGCCATGACGCCTAACACTTAAGCTTAAGTCTCCCCCCACACAAACCCTGATCCTGGCACCTAACACCTAACTCTTTCCCCGCACTAACCCGGTCCTGAGGTCTACCGATTAACAAGAGCCTGAGATGGGCTTATACAATTATAAAAATATATATATGCTGCCAGGGGGCTGAGTGGATCAGGTAGCCGCCAAAACCGCTGATCTCTGCCCCTCCTGTGGGCCGCACTGGCCCACTTTCACTTTAGTGACCTTTTGATCATAACGCTGGAAGGAGAGATTGATTCTCTGTCGCAAAGTGCAAGGAAGCAGGGAAGCAGCAGTGGGTGCAGCCAGGGAGAGCTGCCAATGGCAGCGCTGGAAAGCCTGTAAGAATGCTCCTAGTGGGTGTTTTGAGCAGGGAATCCCTTTCCTCTATTTACCCTCCGAGACATCGACAAATATTGTAGCTAATTTCGGGGTGCTATAGTGCAGCGGTGAGAGGGCAGAGCATGGCGGTGTGGGGACACAGAGGCATGTTATGAGACAGAGAACATGCCTCTATGTTCCATCTGCCCACCAAGGAACCACCTCGGGTTCTCTTTAACCTGCCCCCTGCACAAACCCCGATATGCCTGATACCGCTACAGGGAGGAAGATGAGTGGACCCTCATAGCATCCTGATCCCCCCTTGGTTACGGGGTCACTGGAAAAGGGGGGTAACGTTACGCCCCTGCCACTAACTTTTTCACTTGTTTTAATGTGTACCATGACTGCTGGGTTGTCCTCAATCCCAGTCTACAATAACTCCATTTGATCCATGACACGCCTAACCCAAGCACTTGGGAGGCAACACACTGTTTTTACATTCAGTCTTGGCAACAAATTTACTACAATTAAAAATGCCAGTTAGTGAAGTAGAGAGAGATGAGCTTTTATGCTTATATACAAAATCCATTCTTTTGCCTGTTGTTTCTAATGCCTGTTTTTATAATACCACTTGCAGTCAAGGACTCACTTTACAAGCCACTGACTGAGCAAGTTCACCGAGTTTAACAGTCTAATTTATACCACCTGAAAGCTCTTCTACCGTGAGCAGCACTACTAAAAAAACAGATTACAGGAAACAAGTACTTTTAAGCTGGAAAAGAGCAAAAATCATTTGAAAAGTGACAGAAGTCAACAATGCTTTGTTCAAACGAAATTATATGTTTCTTTTTTTCAAACTGAATAAATTAATAAAATGCAAAAATGTATTTTCTGTTTTTTTTCCCCACTACTTACTGCAATCCATTAAACCTCACTGTATCTTGCAAACTTTCTAGCAGCCTAACTTGTACTTGGGGGCAGTATAGGAGTATGGCAGTATGGGGGCTCCTATGATGCTGCCTGAATGACGTTCATCAGGTGGCGTCTTCCAAGGGGCTCCATCATGCCCACTCCCCTCTCTCCCCAGCCGACGCTCGTTTACCTTCTCGAAACAAGTGGCAGCTGATCTGAGCTCTGTCTAGTAGTGAGTTGGGGGGGATTGGGAGGACTTACTGCAGGATGCGGCCACCACTCAATTCGAGAGTGTAAACTTGTCTCTGCCGGGGAGGGAGGTGGGAACAGGCTGGCTACCTACTGGAGGCACCTACCTGGGGGTAACTGTACCTGGCTAACCTATATTGGTGGCAACTATACCTGGCTAACTTTACTGGGAGCAGCATTGTACCTGGCTAACCTATACTGGGGCAACTGTACCTGGATAACCTATACTGGGGGCAACTGTACCTACTTGGCTATCTATACTTTGGGCAACTATACCTGTCTAACCTATACTGGGGGCAACTCTACCTGGCTAACCTATACTGGGGGCAACTGTACCTCACTAACCTATACTGGGGCAATGCATCTTTTGAATGCAATATTATGCATATATTTTGAATGCAATATTATGCATATCTGTTTGATTGCAATATTAATGTAATATTATGCATATCTGTTTGATTGCGCTATTAATGTAATATTATGCATATCTTTTTGATTGCAAAATGTTTCCTTTATGCCTCCTCACCAACAGGACGCAACTAGTGAGAATCGGCGGCTGCTCCTCTACAGTCAGAACCACCAACACGGGAGCCCCGCAAGGGTGTGTGCTGTCCCCAAGTCTCTTCTCCCAATACACAAACAGCTGCATCTCATCCACTGACTCTGTCAAGGTCACCAAGTTTGCGGATGATACCACCATCCTAGGTCTCATTGGAGAAAATGGGGAGTTCGCATATCGTTGAGAGATTGAGCGGATCCACAAGTGGTGCACGGACAACAAACTAGTACTAAACGCAACAAAAACTGTGGAACTGATTGTAGACTTCAGAAGGAATGCCTCTTCTCCCTGTCCGGTCTCCATTGATGGCTCTGAGGTCTCCAGAGTACACAGCGCTCGGTTCCTTGGCACCACCATCACTGAAAACTTAAGGTGGGATGTGAACACCTCCGCAACTCAAAAGAAAGCCCAGGAGAGACTGTTCTTCCTGAGGCAGCTGAGGAAGTTTGGAATGCCGCGGGAGCTAATGACTAGCTTCTACATGGCCACCATTGAGTCTGTCCTCTGCTCCTCCATCATTGTCTGGTACTCGGGGGCAACTACATAAACTTCAGAGGGTAATCAGCGCCGCTGAGAGGATCATAGGGTCACCTCTGCCCGCCCTGGACCTCCTCCATACATCTAGAATGAGGTCCAGGGCCAACAGGATTATCGATGACCCATCCCACCCTGGCATTTGCTTCTTCGACCCCCTGCCCTCAGGCCGCCGCTACAGGACCATCTCCACCAAAACCACTAGGCACAGAAACACCTTCTTCCCCCAGGCAGTCCTCCTTCTCAACGAATGAGAGCATGCCTGTAGACCACACTGCTCCATATAGTACACATCATATCAATGGGGTTGTTATCAGCACTATGTATTTGTTATTGTTGATGTTTGTTATTGTTATTATTGTTATTGCTGGAGTTATATTGTCACTGTGATACTGTTGTACTGCTATGTAACTACTATCTGCACTATGTTGATGATGTCAACTTGAACTACCAACCTTGTCTGCCATGTGTCCACAAATAATTCTGGGTGCGGCACCTGTCGCACTTGGCGAATAAAGCTGATTCTGATTCTGATGTTTACTAGGTGTGTTTTATGCGTAGACACCTAGGCCCATACGCAGTTAACTTTGTCAGCTGAGTTTTCTCCCAGGTGATATTTTCACATTTTGCCATAAAACGCCTTTTAAACCACCAGCAAACAAGAAAATACTCAAAAGTTTTGATATCACATTTTCATCAATTCGTGTGTTTTTTAATTATAAAATGTTGAAAAGGTTTTTTTTAGAGAAAATGAAAATTATCAACTAGGAGATAATTTAGGTGAAAAATGGAATTGCATATGGGCCCTAGTGTGTAGTGACCATGAAGAATTTAGACTTACCCTGAGGGGTTAATGTGTTTGTGACTGTGACCTCACAGGTCAGCTGACCATGGGGGTGGTGTCTATTGTCCACCGGTGTGGTGCACTCTGTTATAAGTTTGCTGTGTTCTGTTGTGTGCTTATACACCTGAGGAAGGGGAAAACCCAAAACATGTCGTGTTGAGCAGCTTTATCGATTAAACACAAGTTTAATTTTCGCCAGTTGAGTGCCTCCTTCATTCATTTTCTGGTAACCTATACTGGGGGCAACTGTACCTGGCTAGCCTAAACTGGGGGCAACTGTACCTGGCTAACCTATACTGGGGGCAACTGTACCTGGCTAGCCTATGCTGGGTACAACTGTACCTGCCTAACCTATACCGGGGGCAACTGTACCTCATTAACCTATACTGGGGCAACTGTACCTGACTAACCTATACTGGGGGCAACTCTACCTGGCTAACCTATACTGGGGCACTTATACCTGGCTACCTGTACTGGGGGCACCTATATCTGGCTACCTACCTACCTATACTGAGGGTGTTTTTTTGGGTGGGCACACTGCTGCTATAACATGTGGTGCAAACTGTTTGGTGCTGTGCAATCATTCCAATGAGTGGAAGCGCATCCGCACAAGTTGGCCTCTGGCAGCAAAAGTCTATAATCGGCTACCTACTACCTACTGGGAGCACCTACCTGGCTAACCTATACTGGGGGCAACTATACCTAGCTATCTATACTGGGGGCAACTGTACCTGGCTAACCTATACTGGTGGCAACTGTACCTGGCTAACCTATACTGGGGGCAACTGTACCTGGCTAACCTATAACATGTGGTGCAAACTGTTGGGTGCTGTGCAGTCATTCCACATTGGGTGGAGTGGGAGCGCATCCACACAAGTTTGCCTCTGGCAGAAAATGTCTATGATCGGCTACCTACTACCTACTGGGGGCACCTACCTGGCTAACCTATACTGGGGGCAACTATACCTAGCTATCTATACTGGGGGCAACTGTACCTGGCTAACCTATACTGGTGGCAACTGTGCCTGGCTAACCTATACTGGGGGCAACACTGTACCTGGCTATCTATACTGGCGGCAACTGTAGCTGGCTAACCTATACTGGCCCCCAGTATAGGTTAACCAGCAACAGTTGCCGCCAGTATAGGTTAGCCAGCTACGGCTTCCCCCAGTATGGATAGCCAGGTACAGTGTTGCCCCCAGTATAGGTTAGCCAGGTACAGTTGCCACCAGTATTGGTTAGCCAGGTACAGTTGCCCCCAGTATAGATAGCTAGGTATAGTTGCCCCCAGTATAGGTTAGCCAAGTAGGTGCCCCCAGTAGGTAGCCGATCATAGACGTTTGCTGCCAGAGGCAAACTTGTGCGGATGCGCTCCCACTCCACCCAATGTGGAATGACTGCACAGCACCCAACAGTTTGCACCATGTGTTATAAGTTAGCCAGGTACAGTTGCCCCAGTATAGGTTAGCCAGGTACAGTTGCCCCAACTGTACCTATCTAACCTATACTGGGGGCAACTGTAACTGGCTAACCTATACTGGGGGCAACTGTACCTCACTAACCTATACTGGGGCAAGTGTACCTGGCTAACCTATACTGGGGACAACTCTACCTGGCTATCTATACTGGGGGCACCTATACCAGGCTATACTGGGGGCACCCATACCTTGCTACCTATACTGGGGCAACTGTACCTGGCTAACCTATACTGGGGCTCTTATACCAGGCTATCTGTACTGGGGGCACCTATACATGGCTGTCTACCTACCTATACTGTTTTTTTTTTGGGTGGGCACACCTCAGCTATGGCGTGCGGTGCAAATTTTTGGGTGCTGTGAAATCATTCCAAATTGGGGGTGGGGGTGGGGGGGGGGGGTATTTGGAAAAAGTCTAGAATTGGACCTGGTTATACTACCTTCCCTACCTTACCGCAAATTAATATCATTAAAGTTAATGGGTGATGGGGGGGGGGGGGGGGGGTCTATTAACTAAAGGGTGGTAAAATGTATGTGCGCAGAGAGAACAAGTTAAAGTGACCAGGAGTTATAGAAACTACAAAATGCTCATTACATAGTTTGCATAACATACATTATCAAAATCAGTTTTATTCACCAAGCATTACTGGGCTGTGCCCGGAACTTGCTTTGGCACATACAGGCAACATACAAGACTCATGTAGGAGGTGGGACACACAGTAAACAGTGAAGTGGCAGTATAAGCAAAAGAGAGTGCATCAATCAATATCATTAACAACATATCAGTAACGACAGCCAGCAGCAACCTATGAGAGGGAAGGAGGGGGATAGACTCAGGATGGAGGAGGGAGTGGAAAGAGTTCAAGAGTTTGACAGCAGAGGGAAAAATGTTTTCTATGCCTTGAGGTCCTGGGGGAAATGTCTCAAAACTTTCGGCCTGATGGGAACCAACTGAAGAAGTGATGGCCTCTATTTGAGGGGTTGTTGGCAATCCTCAAAGCTCTGGAATGCAGTCTGGAGTTGTGGAGGAGGTCTAGAGGGGGGAGAGGTTGCCCTACCGTTATACACAAAATGTGTGCATGCTACTTGTATAACATGTATAATATGTGTTACATTATTTGCATAGCATGTGTTACACAAGCAATGTATGCATTTGTGTAGCACATATAGTGCAAGCTATGTATCATATATATCTCCTAGTAACATTTTAATGTAGGTACATTTTACCTGCTTTTTTTTTTTTTATAATTATTTTTATTGAAATTTTTTTTTGATACAAACCAGTAGCATCAACGGATGCCGATTAGCATGGTAATAATTGTAACATATCAACAAAACAAGAAAACACACTAAACACATAGCCATAAGAGTCAATAGCAGAGTGGTATCATTGAAGTATAGAAACATGCTTTATCACGTACTTGTAGCCCTGATGTGCCACCTCAATTGGTTATACGCTGAGTCTCTCTGGGCTCTATTGGTTTAAATTGTGTGGAGCAGGTGTAGTTTGGTTTAAACTTCCTAGCTAATGTTAACCTGGGGAAGCTAGTATTTGGAAGGTCATGGATGGTTTGTTTAGACTTGGGTTGTGACCTTCAATCTCCCGTTGTTTGGTGATTGTTTGTTTAAATGTGCTACTTGTTCTCACTCCTCGAGGCAGAAGGTGTCCCTGAGTGAGGCCGGCAGCATTTTAGAAGCCTGCATGTCAGTGGGATGGGAAGGGGGGGGGGGGGGGGGGGGGGTAGGGGGGGGTAGGGCTAGTAGGTTGGTAGGTGATCAATACTCTTTAGGTTGTCCATTTTACCTGCTTTTAGGGAATAGACCTCATAGTTACATAGTTATCTAGGCTGAAAAAAAGTGTATATCAATTTCAATCTCACAAATCATCTCTTTGACTGGATTAAGATATCATCTTCTCACAGCTAGCAGTCATAGCTGCGGATGCCCTTCAAAATTAAAGGAATACAGAGGTGGGGGGAAAAAAGCAGATTTACTTACTTCTCCAATCCCCCACCAGTCTATCAGGTCCATCACTGTACTTCGGATCCCCTCCAGGCTGCCGCTGGCCCCTCCAAAAGATCTGAGTGTCGCCCAGTGTCAATCGCCCTCTGAAAGCTTTCACAAACTGTGCATGCGCTGAAAACTCACAGTTCTGGGAGCTTGACTGAGGAGGCGTGTGGATGGGCCCAAACATAAGCAGTAGCCAGATTTTTCGGAGGGGATTACAGCACACTAGAGGGAATCTGAACAGCAGCAAGGGACAGGATACCTTCTGGGGGCTTGAAGAAGCAACACACACAATTGCTCACTCCCAGTTAAAGCAATTTCCTATCTTTATTTGGTCAGCAGGCGCCAGTCAACCAATCAGGTGTACTGTTATACACTCTTTGCCTGCCATACCAAATCTAGCAGGAATTGCATAAATTAGGTAGCATTCAGGTGGGATGCTTTGGATGGATGCAATCTTAGATTGCATCGCTAGCAGGGACGCCCCTTGCAGGCAGGTCTCCCACACGGTCCTCTCCCTAACCACTCACCTGTCAACCGCATCCTGTAAGCTCCAAAAAATACATTTTAAATCACAAACACTGGTTCGCACGACAGCCGGGGGGCCTGGTCTTTAACTGGGAGTGAGCAATTGTGTGTGTTGCAGTTAGCATTCAGTTCAGAGGCAGTGGGGGTGAATTCCCTATTTGAGAGAGGTCCAGGGCGTGCATGCACTTTCCTTTGGGTATCGCATGGTGGTGTGGGGGCCCCAGCTAGTGAGAGAGCCCGGGCCCCCGGCTGTCGTGCGAACCAGTGTTCTCCTCTGTACAAACCTTGGGCTTAAAAGCTTATTTGTCAGTCTTTTATGTTGCACTTGGGTGTATTTATACATTTCAATAAGGTCACCTCCCAGCCACCTTACTTCAAAGACATTAAGTCCTGTTTATGTTTTCTTTCTTAACAAGACCTTTCACCCCTTTGATTAACTGATTTGCCCATTTTCGAATCTTCAAACTCCTGATGTGGCATCATAAGGAATTTATACAGGGGGAGTAGTATACTAGCATTTTTGATACGCAGAGTAGTACAGAGGCGCCAGTAGGATTAAATTCGCTAAAATGTTTACAAAGTTAGGGATGCGGTGGTGGACCAGCCAACCCAAGACAGAAGCAAGTACTGTCAATTAAAGTAGTAAACAATTTATTCATATACTCCCAAGAACAGTTGCAACGCGTTTCGCAGGCAAAGTCCAGCTTCTTCAGGCAATAAACAACAGGAGTGATTGACAGAGGTGCCAAGCATGCTCTAGACTCTGTACTGTGTATCACTCCTGTTGTTTATTGCCTGAAGAAGCTGGACTTTGCCTGCGAAACGCGTTGCAACTGTTCTTGGGAGTATATGAATAAATTGTTTACTACTTTAATTGACAGTACTTGCGTCTGTCTTGGGTTGGCTGGTCCACCACCGCATCCCTAACTTTTTAAACATTTTAGCGAATTTTATCCTACTGGCGCCTCTGTACTACTCTGCGTATCAAGAATTCCACCCTTGGTGGAAGGGTGTTATACCCTCTTCTTTCCTCCTATCCACAGAGAGTGACGTCTTAATCCTGAATGGGGACAGGCTTGTTCTCCCCACCTGCCTTTTCAGTGGTTGCCTTGGAGGTAACCCTGGTTTGTAAGTATAATACTTACGTTTCACATTACTTTTTCTATCTTCCAGTACCTACTACACTATATTGGGCTCTCGGTTTTCTACCTCTTATACTAGCATTTTGTCTGTTTATTTCCCATTTTATGTATCTCAGAATTTTATTTGCTTTAGCTGCTGCTGCTTGTCGTTAACTATGGTTGCTGCTGCTTGTTATCAACCAATATTATTATTATTTGTTTTATTTATAAAGAGCCAACTTATTACGCAGGGCTGGACTATAAGAGCTGGTCCACACTAGGTCCGGAAACGTATCCGTGGCTGCGTTTTTCAAACCTGATGAAAAACGGAGTCCCGGATACTAATGTTTAAAATAGCAGCCAGCCTCACCCAAGTAAAAAACGGATCCGTCTGCGTTTGCGGGGACCCGTTTTGAAAACCTGAACGGAAGGTCCGGATCTGCTGCATTTTCACGCAACGGATCAGGACCACGGATACACGCAGGGGTAGTGAAAGCAATGAGAAAACGCATCTCCAGCTCCACAGGCAAAAAACGGATGTGAAAACGGATAGCCTGAGCTTTATGATTGGCCCAAAAAATCCTCCCACTCCTTCCTAATGATAGAGACGTTTTCTGTCAGGGAAAAACCTGAACGGAAACTGATACAAAACTGATGCAAAACTGATGCACTTTCATCAGTTTGCAGTACGGTGGGTACTTCCCCTGATCCGGACTGCAGGGTCCGTCCTGCAACCGGGTCTAGTGTGGACCCAGCCTAAGTAAGGTTACAGACAATGTAACAGAGCACACAAATACAAAGTCCTTCTCAAAAAGTGATGTGCCATTTATTTTATATGGCACTTTGGGTTGGCATGTCTAAGGTGAATGATCTTATTATTAATATTATTGATTTATAAAGCGCCAACATATTCCGTGGCGCTGTACATAGTAAGAAACAAACATGGGGTACATTATAATACAGACAATGGTGTACACCAATATACAAGATACATAATTAGTGACAAAATACAAAGAATGATACAAAATACAAATTCTCGAATTGGTAATGACAGTGATAAAATTAACATGATGAATAAAATGTATAATTGTTAGCAAGACACATTTATAAGTATTAAATTTCCTGAGCCTCATTACTTCCCATATTGTATAGCTGTGCTGTTAACACAGAAAAGGAAAGCCGCAGAAAAAAGTTGTTGAAAAGTGGCATAAATCAAACTATGAAAAATATGAAATTTGAACAAAGTAAATGTGTATATGTCCTAAACAACCAACAATAATTTAAAAGGGAAACGGTTTTTTCCCCTATTGTACAAATTAAAAACACATTTAATAAAAAATGAAGGCCAGGCATTTTTTACAGAATACAGCAATACTAACTCAAAATGGAAACTGAATTTAATTTGCCAAAACAGCAGACAATGGTCTTATGTAAACCCCTACAGAGGTCTATAGCTTCCATTACCAGGATTACTGGGATCAGAAAGCCAGTACTCTCACTTTTGGCTCCTGTGTCGTGGTGCTTTAAGAAAATCCACCTGTCACTCTATTTTAATCTACAAGGAGGAAAGTAATTGTCAGCTTTACTAGAGCAGGTAGGGCTCTAACAGACTGCTATACCAATGTCTTACTGTGTTACAGAATGAGGAAGAGCATGCCACAGTGTTACTTCACCAACCACTTAGAAATAGCTAGCTGTAAAATCACTGCTCTAATTGGCCAGAACTACTGTTGTCTTAAAAGCGGTTCAGGCATCGGTAAGGAGGAAATTATTTGGGCTCCATGTCTAGACAAGTGTATCATCAAAGCAAAAAATGAAACAGCACACCCTGGTTTTAACCCTTTTCCTGCCAGCCGATTTGTCCTAAACACAAACATCTACTGCCAAGCAGTTTTTAGACATTTTGCACTTATTAGGTTTACTTAGGATTTTTTTTACAAGAAAAACTACATGAAATAGGACATATTATATATTGTTTTTTCCTGTAATGAATTGGGCTTAAACACTGAAACAAAATGTTGTACTTTTTCTGGAGATATAACAACATTTTGGACTGAAATATGTAAAGAAAAAGTGAGATAAAAAAGAAAATATTTTTCTTTTGTGTTTTTTTCTTCAAAGAAGAATTACATTTATTGACAAAATGTTACTGTTTGTAAAGGCCCTGATTCTGCTGAATCCAATGATACCAAATATGTATTGGTTTCCTCCTTTTCCTATACTGGAATAGGTGCCCCAGTACAGGTAGCCAGATATAGGTGCAGCCAGTATAGGTAGCCAGTACAGGTAACTAGGTATAGGTGCAGCCAGTATAGGTAGACAGCTATAGGTGCCCCAGTATAGGTAGCAGGTATAGATGCCCCAGTATAGGTAGCAGGTATAGGTGCCCCAGTATAGGTAGTAGGTATAGGTGCCCCCAGTATTCGTATCAGGTATAGTTGCCCCAGCATAGGTACAGTGGGATGCAAAAGTTTGGGCAACCTTGTTAATCATCATGATTTTCCTGTATAAATCGTTGGTTGTTACGAGAAAAAATGTCAGTTAAATATATCATACAGGAGGCACACACAGTGATATTTGAGAAGTAAAATGAAGTGTATTGGATTAAAAGAAAGTGTGCAATAATTGTTTAAACAAAATTAGGCAGGTGCATAAATTTGGGCACCACAAAAAAGAAATGAAATCAATATTTAGTAGATCCTCCTTTTGCAGAAATTACAGCCTCTAAACGCTTCCTGTAGGTTCCAATGAGAGTATAGATTCTGGTTGAAGGTATTTTGGACCATTCCTCTTTGCAAAACATCTCTAGTTCATTCAGGTTTGATGGCTTCCAAGCACGAACAGCTCTCTTTAACTAACACCACAGATTTTCAATTATATTCAGGTGTGGGGACTGAGATGGCCATTCCAGAACATTGTACTTGTTCCTCTACATGAATGACTTAGTGTATTTCGAGCAGTGTTTAGGGTCATTGTCTTGTTGAAAGATCCAGCCCCAGCGCAGCTTCAGCTTTAACACTGATTCCTGGACATTGGTCTCCAGAATCTGCTGACACTGAGTGGATGCCATGCGTCCCTCAACTTTGACAAGATTCCCAGTCCCTGCATTGGCCACACATCCCCACAGCATGATGGGTGTTTTTCTTGGAATGCTGTGTTCTTTTTCCTCCATGCCTAATGCTCCTTGTTATGCCCAAATAACTCAATTTTAGTTTCATCAGTCCACAGCACCTTATTCCAAAATGAAGCTGGCTTGTCCAAATGTGCTTTATCATATCTCAAGCTGCTCTGTTTGTGCTGTGGGGGGAGAAAAGGCTTCCTCTGCATCACTCTCGCATACAGCATCTCCTTGTGTAAAGTGTGTTGAATGGTTGAACGATGCACAGTGACTCCATCTGCAGCAAGATGATATTGTAGGTCTTTGGTGCTGGTCTGTGGGTTGACTCTGACTGTTCTCACCATTCGTCGCTTCTGTTTTCTGTATTTTCTTGGTCTGCCACTTTGAGCCTTAACTTGAACTGAGCCTGTGGTCTTCCATTTCCTCAATATTTTCCTAACAGTGGAAACAGACAGCTGAAATCTCTGAGACAGCTTTCTGTATCCTTCCCCTAAACCATGATGGTGAACAGTATTTGTCTTCAGGTTAGTTGAGAGTTGTTTTAAGACCCCCATGTTGCTACTTTTCAGAGAGAATTAAAAGAAGTGGGAAACTAACAACTGACCCCCTTAAATACTGTTTCTCATAATTGGATTCACCTGTGTATGTAGGTCAGGGGTCACTGAGCTTACCAAGCCAATTTGAGTTCCAATAATTCATTCTAAAAGCTTTGGAATCAATAAAATGACAACAATGCCCATATTTATGCACCTTCATAATTTTGTTTAAACAATTATTGCATACTTTCTGTAAATCCAATAAACTTCATTTCACTTCTCAAATATCACTGTATGTGTCTCCTATATGATATATTTAACTGAAATGTTTTATTGTAACAACCAACGATTTACACAGGAAAATCATGATGATTAACAAGGTTATTATTATTATTATTTAGTATTTATATAGCGCCAACATATTACGCAGCGCTGTACAATGTATATATATATATATATATATATATATATATATATATCTTGTCACTAACTGTCCCTCAAAGGAGCTCACAATCTAATCCCTACCACTGCCATATGTCTATATTATGTAGTGTAAGTACTGTAGTCTAGGGCCAATTTTAGGGGGAGCCAATTAACTTATCCGTATGTTTTTGGAATGTGGGAGGAAACCAGAGTGCCCGGAGGAAACCCACGCAGACACGGAGAGAACATACAAACTCTTTGCAGATAGTGCCCTGGCTGGGATTCGAACCTGGGACCCAGCGCTGCAAGGCGAGAGAGCTAACCACTACGCCACCGTGTTGCCCAAACTTTCGCATCCCACTGTAGTAGGTATAGGAGCCCCTAGTATAGGTAGCAGGTATAGGTGCCACTGAAGGAGGGGGGGGGGGCAGTTAAAGCACTTACCTGCCACAACGTACCTACTACGTGCTTGGCAGTGAAAGGGTAAACCAATTTGCTATGTTAAAGTGGACCTGAACTCAGAACATCCTCTCTGCTCTAAAAGATACACAAAACAGCATAATAACTTTTAAAGAAAAACATTTCATTGTTACAGATGATACAAATCCTAAAATAATTCTGCACTGTTTTTACTTCCTGATTCATGGAAGCAGGCATATTGTTAACATCCTGTGCTTTAAAATGAGCTTATCTGCCATCTCTGCCATGGCAGACAGCTGACAGAGCTGAGAGATCAGATTATATCTTGTGATTAGACATAAATGAGGGGGAAATAAACTGGCTAAACTCTCTAAATACATACAGGGTGCATTTCTCTATGTTTTCCTTCTGTCCTGTGCAAGAGTTTAAAGAACAAGAAGATACAACCTGTTTCTGGAAGAGCCCTGCTTTAGGTGTGAGGAAGGACTCTATCCAAAATAAATAGTGTATCCTGGCTCTATTATAAAGCAGCATCATAGCATAATAGTATATACAGTACCTCTATAGCATACTATAACAATGTATGTATTGTGTAACACACAAGCATTTTACTGATATCTAAAGCTTCCACCTGGATGAATACACCTGGATGAATGATTACGTTTTGACTTTTACTGTGCCACTGCCATAAGCCTGAAGATGTCTACCACCAAGTGCCAATTAGTAACCATCAGACAAACCACAGTCTACATGGCACTAGATACTTTTAGCAATCATCGAACATGTCACTAAGTCACCTTGATCTTCTGTTTGCCAACTGCACAGTCAGACAGCCAGTTATTCTGCATGTCAGCAGGTAGCTCTAATAATGGGACTCGACTATGTACTGCTTAAATCTATCTATCTATCTATCTATCTATCTATCTATCTATCTATCTATCTATCTATCTATCTATCTATCTATCTATCTATCTATCTACTCTACATTGTGAGGAGCTTCCAGGTCTTTACACCAGCCACATCCATGCGCCTCTGTGGCCAGCTTATCATACTGGCAGTGTGTATTTGTTGATGTCATGGATGTTCTTTCTAGTGCACTCAGGGCTGGATTTAAGCCAAGGCCACATAGGCCATGTCCTAGGGCACCACAGTATCAAGGGCGGGTGGGCAGCAGGCTGTACTAGGGGGAAGGGAAGGGTCACCAGGCTACCTATACTTGAGGGATGGGTGGGGGTCATCAGGCTATCTATACAGAAGGGGGGGGGGGGTCATCTGGCTTCTTATACTAGAGGGAAGGGGGGAGGGGGGAGGTCATCAGGATACATATACTGGAGGGGAAGGTCATGAGGCTAAACTGGAGGTGGGGGAAGGTCATCTGGCTACCTATACTGGAGGGGAAGGTCAACAGGCTACCGATACTGGAGGTAGAGGGAAGGGTCATCTGGCTACCTATACTGGAGGAGAGGGCATCAGCATGTGCAATCTCCTGCAATACTCGCCCCACGAACCTAACTCCGATCGGCGTTAGGCGGTCCTGGGGCTGCCGCCATGGCCACATGCTGATGCACTCTCCTCCAGTATAGGTAGCCAGATGACACTTCCCTCTACCTCCAGTATAGGTAGCTTGTTGACCTTCCCCTCCAGTATAGGTAGCCAGATGACCTCCCCCCACCTCCAGTTTAGCCTCATGACCTTCCCCTCCAGTATATGTATCCTGATGACCTCCCCCCTTCCCTCTAGTATAAAAAGCCAGATGACCCCCCCCCCCTTTCTGTATAGATAGCCTGATGACCCCCACCCCATCCCTCAAGTGTAGGTAGCCTGGTGACTCTTCCCTTCCCCCTAGTATGGCCTGCTGCCCACCCGCCCTTGATACTGTGGTGGCAAGAGGTTAAGTTATCATGCCCTTCACATTGCAGGATCAGCAAGACAGTCTTCATTTCAGAATAATTTTCACAAACATTATGGGATACGCAAATATGTTAATGCCTGTTAGGATAGGAATGGAGTGGGTATATCATAAGCATTGACATAGTGTGAGATGGTACAATCATGGCGTAACTAGAAGTCCCCGGGCCCCCCTGCAAGAATTTGAACGGCCCCCCTCCTGCATCTATCTAAGTGGCAGCAGCGGCGGTGGCAGCTATAAATACCTCCATTCACCACCGGAGGTCTCCGATCTGCAAGGGCTTCACATTACTTCCTGTTTTAACAGGAAGTAATGTGAAGCCCTTGCAGATCAGAGACCTCCGTGGTGAATGGAGGTAATTATAGCTGCTGCAGCCGACGCTCCTGCCACTTAGATAGATGCAGGATGGGAGCGCAGAGGGGAGAGCCCGAGTTGAGGGAGGGGGACTGTACCCCCTCTCTGCTGATGTGCAAAGCTCTTCCCTCATGCTGCGACCCCTCCTCCCCCCCCAAAATGGCCATGGGGGCAGGGGCTGCTTTCCCTATTGTTACGACAGTGGGTACAATAGTTTAGCGATTCATAACCCATTATGGAAATAAACACAGTATGTTGCTAGTGTAAGTGAGACAAGATGAGAAAAGTAGAAGATGAGGAGTTGCAGTTATTAGAACAATTGTGCAGAGAGCAAAAAGCTTTTTCTCTCTTAGTTTTCAGTCTCACAGGACAGGGAAAATAACTTTTTTTTCCTCCTGGACTGCCAGAAAATGTACACCACCTTCTAGACAGCTCGACGCTCGAGGCTACCACCAGTAGTGTCTGTATTTTAAGACACCCCTGCAATCCTCCTTCTTTGCCTCAAAAGTAGTGACCACAGAATAAAGGTTATACAAAAAAAAAAAAAAAAAAAAAAAATTAGAGCACAGAAGTGCAGGAATGATCCTGTTTCTGACTAATCCTGAGCTCTGACAGACTTAAGGTGGCCATATACTGGCCCGATTCACCGCCGTTTCGACAGCAGATTCGATCACTGGGATCGAATCTGCTGCCAATCGTTCGCGCTACATGCCGAATTTCGATCCTTTTCGTCCGATCTCGTCGATCGCTTCGCGCGGAAAATTAGCGTTGATCGCCCGCGGGTAGGGAGCGCGTCGCTAGCGGCGTTCGAGTACCCGACAACCGACGCAATAGAGCCGCATACATTACCTGCTCCGCCGGCATGTCTACGCCCGGTCACCGCTGCTCCGTGTCCGCGCTGGTCTCCGGCATGCTTCAGTTCCTCTGGCCCAGCAGGAAGTTTAAACAGTAGAGGGCGCTCTACTGTTTAAACTTCCTGCCGGGCAGGAAGAAGTAAAGCATGCCGAGGCCAGAGACCAGAGCGGAGACAGAGCAGCGGTGACCTGGGGACTGGAGTCGCGCCGGCGGAGCAGGTAATGTATGCGGGCGGGGGGAGCAACGGCAGCACCACCACCACAACAGATTGTGAACGGTTTCAGGCTGAAATCGGTTCACAATCTGTTTGCAGTAAAGGTAGCCATACTATCCCTCTCTGATCAGATTAGATCAGATAGGGATCTGTCAGTTGGTGGAATCTGATGGCAAATCGACCAGTGTATGGCTACGTTAACACTTGTACATGTGCATCCCCTAATGTTGGCCTATGAGAGTGTTGGTGTTCAAATTTGGCATATCGAATTTGGAACACCCGAATACTGCTAAACACCACACTTCACCACCATATCAGTACTGAACAAGTGGACGGGGTCTGTTTGCCTACTTGCGTTTCATTCCGCGTTTCACGTGACTCCAATGCTTCCTCCGTCTGACTTTGAAGGAAGGAGGCATCAGAGTTATCTGAAACTGGTTGTGAAGTGCAAGTGAGTGAACTGCCCCTGTTCATTTGTTCGGTACTGAAATAGTGCTGAACTTGAAGTGTGGTGTTCGCACTGTTCGGCACTATTCGGGTGTTCTGAATTTGATATTTCAAATTCGAGCTCCAACATTTCTCAAGACCAGCAGACATACAAACAGCTAACATGGTTCTGAGCTCTATCTCTGCTAGCTGCCTGTGCAAGAAGCTGCACACATCACAACTTATGGAAGAACTGCACAGGTGATTACCAGAGGGCATGGTGCTGAGTTAGGCAACCAGTGTTTTTGTTTCTTAGGCTTGAAAGAACAAATATTCTTACTGGTTTATTTTTCACTTTGTTTTTATTTTGGTAGAGCTGCTTGTTTCTGGATTTGGCAGATCGATGGTACCCCCATTCAGCGCTAATGATTAAGATCTTCCCTTTGAGTTAAATTATACAACATGGACAGCTGCCAGACAGGTGTGTTTCTCCACAGAATTTCCATCAAAACAGAGCTCTCAGGGTTGAGAAGGCTTCATGATTGTGAGATCCTGTGGAGCGACTGTATTGATGTTAGCATTATAGAGTGATGAAGTGTATTCACGTAGAGAATGAACAGATTTAAAACTTTACTAAATGGAAGTTAGAAAGATTCACAAATAAATATGTCTGCAGGCTGACTACTTCTTCCTCTTTTAGATGTGTTCTAAGCAGTGTTGAGCGAAAATGTTGATACTCTTTTCACATTAATTTTCACAAAAATAATGTTAAAGAGAATCTGTATATTAAAAAAAACCCTCTGTGTGATACTTACCTCGGGAGGGGGAAGCCACTTGATCCCAATCAGAGGCCGGGGATCGCCGATCTCGTAGAGCGCTGTTGGAGACCGCAGCAATGTATGGATGTAAACAAAGGGAATTTCTTTCCCCTTTCGTTTACAAACAGTCTGCTAGCCGCGATCGGCGGCTAGCAGGCTAATCACGAAGCTCCGCACCGTGAACTGGCAGGGAACGATCGCGCATGCGCGCGGCTGTTCCCTGGGAAACTGCAGCTCCAGGACTTGATGCCAATCGGCGTTAGGCAGTCCTGGGGCTGCCATAGCGGTCATGCCCATCGGCGTGACAAAGTCGTTATGTAGTTAAATTCGACTTTCAATCAAAAATGCCATTGAAAATGATCTTGTAATAATTTCATGGTTTTCACTTATTTTCACACTAAATTTTGCAGTTTTGTGCTTTTCACGAATTTTCACGGTAAAAATACTGATTTTATGCATTTTCATGATTTTCCGTCATATTGCAAAAATACAATGTATTTTGGGGAAAATTTTCTCAAAATTTAAAATAGCATTTTCGATTTGAAAATGACTTTGGCGAAAATCTGCAAGTAACACTGATTCTAAGATTGCTAAATTCTGATTAAAGGAATTAGAGCATATCACAGAAATGATGTATAGAAGATATGAATTTAAAGAGAACCATAGATGTTGGAAAAAGCTTTTATACATACCTGGGGCTTCCTCCAGCCCCATAAGCCTGGATCACTCCCACGCTGCCATCCTCCGCTGCCTCTATCTGCCGGTACCGGGCCCCGTACTTTCGGCCAGTCGACGCAAGCGCAGTGCGCTCCCTCCATACTACGCAGGCGCATGCGTAAGGATATGGAGGGAGTCCCTGCTCTTGCGTACAATTTGCCGCATCTGCCGGAAGTGACGGGACCCGGTAGCGGCGATAGAGGCAGCGGAGGACGGCGGCGTGGGAGCGATCCAGGCTTATGGGGCTGGAAGAAGCCCCAGGTACGTATAAAAGCTTTTTCATTTTTTTAATACTGTTTTTCTCTGGTTCCCTTTAAACCTTACTTGGCAGATAATATGGTAGTGATTATTTAGACACAAGGAATGTCTATAAATTGTGGGCAGTTTATATAAAGAAGATGCCCTACAGGCAGTTTCCCCCGTGCTGCATGAGTCTGCAGATGTTTGCCAGTTGTAGAAGAGTAGTGGCAGGTTAAATAAAGGTGTGACTTCAGACTGCTTCTTCTTTGGCTCCTCACTCATCTGTTGGGCCAAGATTACTCTAATCAGCCAAAAAATACAGGGCTGCCATTGTGATACACCATTTAAAGGGAACCCGATGTGAGAGACATATGGAGGCTGCTATATTTATTTCCTTTTAAGCAATGCTTAATGCCTGATTGTCTGCCTGATTCCCTGCCTCTAATACAAACAAACAAACAAAGGACACTTACTTATATCAAGCTTTTTTCCTGGTGGACTCAAAGCACCAGAGCTGTAGCCACTAGGACGCGGTCTATAGGCAGTAGCAGTGTTAGGGAGCCTGGCCCAATGTCTCCTACTGAATAGGTGCTGGCTTACTGAACAGGCAGAGCCAAAATTCGAACCCTGGTCTCCTGTGTCGGAAGCAGAGCCCTTAAAAGAGTCATCAGGCAATATACATAAAATAAGTGCTACTTACCGGAGACTTCCTCCAGCCCCCAGCTCCCAGCATGTCCCTCGCCGCAGCTCTCCCTTCAGCCGTTTGCTGCAGGTCGGCCTGTACTGCGCCTGCGCGAGCGGCACTCTTAATCACCGCCACGTGGGCCGGGGCGGACTGTGCAGGCGCAGTAGTTCTGTGCCTGCGCAGTCCGCTCTGGCCAATTTATTTTCACCTCGGACTCACCTTAAGCAGTATGTGCATAACCCTTACATGCTATGCAACACCAAATCTCCACTGCTTGTGCATAGAAGCTGTATTTGTAATTTGTTAACCTCTTGACGACCAGCTAACGCCGATTGGCGTAAACTGGTCGTCTGCAAGTTTCCATGGAAACGGCCGCTCATTAGAGCGGGCTTTCCATGTCCATTCACGGAGGCTGTCTCCGTGAACAGCCGGAGAGCCGCCGATCGCGGCTCTCCAGCAAAATGTAAACACGCGGGGAAGAAATCCCCGCTGTTTACATCATACGGCGCTGCTGCGCAGCAGCGCCGTAAGCCAGATCGGCGATCCCCGGCCTCTGATTGGCCGGGGATCGCCGGCATATGATAGGCTGAAGCCTATCCTTCAATGCGCAGGACGGATAACCGTCCTGCGCAGGCCATGGAGGGAGAGGGAGGGACGGGAAGCCAGGGAGCGCCGAAAACGCTGCGGAGGGGGGCTTTGAAGAGCCCCCCCCGCAAAGCGCAGAGAGCCGGCGGCGATCAGACCCCCCCAGCAGGACATCCCCCTAGTGGGGAAAAAAGGGGGTAAGTCTGATCGCCCTGGCTAAAACCTGATCTGTGCTGCGGGCTGGAGAGCCTACGCAGCACAGATCAGCCAGAAAGCCACTGGTCGGCAAGTGGTTAAGATAATGCAGACATGCATTTCACTATAAGTAGAAGAAAAAAGTGTGTTCCTGCGCTGCTGTAACACTTGATGGCAGTGAAGATGCTCCCAGGTGCTGCTCCAAGCGCTGGGTGGCTCCAGCAATCTGTGCAAGTGAAGAGAAGAAACAGGAGCGCCTCTCTGGTGCATTAACGTTTAATTAGAGAAATAAGCGCATTAAAATTACACTTACAGTGTGTAAGGACAGATATAGCGTGTCTCAAAGCCTGCCGTCAGCTCCTCTCCTAGCTCTCTCGCTTGGCCAGAGCGAGAAGCGCGATGGTGCGATGTGGAGCAAAGGTCTGGTGGGCGGGGCTTCCTCACGCAATGCCGTCTGACGTCACGACGCGCTTCGGCATTTGACCACGCCTTCGTCAGGTGACGTGACGGCTTAGACGGCTGTTACTTAAACCTCCCAGTGTGGGAGGGTGGAAGGGGAGGAGTGAGGGGTGTAGTCCTCACCTCTATGGTAGCACTGATGACAGTTGTGCGTATCTTGTATGTAAACACTGCAGCGTGGCAAAAAAAGTTTTACAAGGCGCTGTGGGCAAAAATGCAAAGAACTTTTTAGATATAAAAAACTGTTCTGTTACAAATGTATTTAATAACAAAATGTGTATATATTTAAAATACCCCCCTCCCCCTGTTTTTCCCCCCTCCTCCTCCCCCCCCCTTTTTCCCAGAAGTTCCAATTTCCTTCCTTTCCCTTCCTGATCCCCATTTTTCCACCCTCCCCCCCCTCTTCCCCAGTCCCTTGCCCACCCCCGTCAGCTTGAGACCGGCTCCAATTCCAGCTCTCTCGGCCAGGGTCATCGTTCCCTTGATACCACATCCCATCCGGATGTTGTTTACTTTCCTTGTCCCTGAGGTCCCCGAGGCTCACCACCTCCAGGAGACCCACGCAGGCATATGGATAGCCACCCACAGCAGTAGCCACTGTGGGCAGGCATAGGTGATCCTCCTCACCCCACGCAGATGCGACCTGTTGGTCGCATGACTCAACCACCGCATGTTTTGAGGTATTCCACTTCTCTATATTCTTTTTGCCATCACATTCCATAGAGGGTGGATGTTCACCCCGATAATTTGTGTGGACCACCTATTGAGGCATGA
This sequence comes from Hyperolius riggenbachi, assembly GCF_040937935.1. NCBI lineage: Eukaryota > Metazoa > Chordata > Amphibia > Anura > Hyperoliidae > Hyperolius > Hyperolius riggenbachi. Next base: position 421,652,429 of record NC_090649.1, on the reverse strand, counting down.
ATACTTCATTCCATCCTTTTAGAAACGCTAAACTAAGCTGCTATGCTTTTTTACATATATATATATACACAATATATATATTTTTTACGTATATATAAATAAAATTTTTTTTTTACATTCATATAATTTTTTTTTTTATATTTTTTATATATTTTTAAAATATATACACATTTTGTTATTAAATACATTTGTAACAGAACAGTTTTTTATATCTGAAAAAGTTCTTTGCATTTTTGCCCACAGCGCCTTGTAAAACTTTTTTTTGCCACGCTGCAGTGTTTAATACAAGATACGCACAACTGTCATCAGTGCTACCATAGAGATAAGGGCTACACCCCTCACTCCTCCCCTTCCACCCTCCCACACTGGGAGGTTTAAGTAACAGCCGTCTAAGCCGTCACGTCACCTGACGAAGGCGTGGACAAACGCCGAAACGCGTCGTGACGTCAGACGGCATTGCGTGAGGAAGCCCCGCCCACCAGACCTTCGCTCCACATCGCACCATCGCGCTTCTCGCTCTGGCCAAGCGAGAGAGCTAGGAGAGGAGCTGACGGCAGGCTTTGAGACACGCTATATCTGTCCTTACACACTGTAAGTGTAATTTTAATGCGCTTATTTCTCTAATTAAACGTTAATGCACCAGAGAGGCGCTCCTGTTTCTTCTCTTCACTTGCACAGATTGCTGGAGCCACCCAGCGCTTGGAGCAGCACCTGGGAGCATCTTCACTGCCATCAAGTGTTACAGCAGCGCAGGAACACACTTTTTTCTTCTACTTTCGGTTTGGACTTTACCTGCTGCACGGCTTAAACACAAGATGGAGGATCCACTAGAAGCCCTAGAAGAAGCTTTGGAAGAAGTAGAGTTACTGGAAAACACTCACCAGTTTCAGAAATGGAAGGAACTCAAATTGAGTATCAGAAGCCAAATGCATGAGATCTCTAACAGAGTCTCAGCACAGCCTAATGAACAAAATACATCTGAAGTCCGGAGGCTGGAAAACCAGGGCCACAACTATAATAACAAAAAAAGACTGGAAGAAATGATAAGCCTCTTCAGACAATTGGAAGACGCCCAAATCTTTGAATGTGCTCAGTGGCTAGACTCTTCTTTCCTGTCTGAGTATTTAGAATTCAAAATAGCACCAAGAGGGATGCGGAATTGCAAAGAATGTGATTTTTTGGAAAATGATCTACAAGAACTTTGGAAGACAGTGGCTAACCTCTGCACGACGCAATGGATGAAAATTGTTGTTATGCAGAGGGAGCGAAATCTGAGGAAAGTCAGGGAGGTTATCCCCCAGATCCAGAAGGAGCTAGAACCCTTTAAGAGCCTGAGTGAATACTCCAACTGGGACAGCAGAATCCATTCAGCCATACAAACTTTTGAAAAAAGACCTGGTGGCCAGGAAATTAAAAAAGTTCGAGAGAGATAAAAAGGATTATCTACAGGGAAACGTCTTCAAATGGCATAATGATAAAACAAAACAATTGATAACACCGCTAGAACCCCAAGGACTCCAGGAACTAAGAACAGAAAGTAGGTTGGAGCCAGTAGAGCTCCGCGGCCCTCATGAACTAAGAATAAATCAGCGACTGGAGGCAGCCTCCTATGTACCTCAAGGCGCGTCCTACAATTGGCAAAAAGTTAAAAGGAATAACCGGAAACGGGAATATAAGTACAATCAACCCAGGGGAGGGCCAGGAATAAAACGACCCACCCAACAGAGAGAGGCCCGACGGACAGACTATAGGGCACCTGAGCGACCATGGAGACCTATGAGACCTGAGGAAAAAGGCACTAGACCAAAATCCTCTCACTATGGAATCCCCAATGGAGGAACCCCTACTTATGGAAAACGATGGAAACAACAACCCAAGTATGGCCTCAGGGAAAGAGCCAGACTAGATGTGGGAGGTAGAGATGATGGTCTGGGAACACAGAGTTCCATCACAAAATTTCTGGATCAAGCTTGGGACATAACCGTCAAAAACAGAGAAGCTAAATCTAACCCAAATTCAGGCAACATTGGCCCACTCCTAGAGGAAAGAGGGGCCAGTGGCTTCACGGTCAATGAAGAGGCAGTAAGAGATCCAGGCCAAGACAGACATGAGGGACCCCCTCCTTTTTTAGGCCTACCCCCCCACTCCGATGGCTCTGAAAAGACCATTAGAAAGAGAAGAACAAGAGGAGCCAGGGGGGGGAAGGAGAATCCAGCAACAAAAAAGGAAGAAGAATGGACAGTCCAGTGAGGGAGACACTACAGTAAAGATATTTAACATCTCTTCATACAAACTGTCAGAAGGGGATCATGCATTATTAACTAGGGGTTTAAACTTTGCACCTACCACAAGGCCTAACTCTTTTCAGCTCTTTAAAGATCTCCACCGGTTTATACGAACATTGACTCTTAAGAGGTTCTTTGCGTTAAAAGAGAGAAAATCAGATCCGGTCACATCCGGTAATACCTGGAGTCCGGATCAAGTTTTAACAGACGCTGACAGCTCGACCTTAGTTGACCTAATTGAATTAAGTGAAGCAAATGACGACAGCTTCCTAAGAGACCATCATGATGCATTCCTTGAGCCTATTAGACCATCAGGTTTCAAACCTAGGTCTATTTTCTACCCCACACAATCTAAAGGCCAATTTCTAAGCGCCTTCTATCAGATAGTGAAAGATTAATTTGATGCACTTTGCAAACCTAAGAAAACTGGAAGATCCAATAACTTGAGTAAAAAGGAACAAGACGCGCTACAAGTTTTTAAAAAGAACAAAAGTATTGTCATCCGTCAGGCTGACAAAGGGGGAAGTATCGTAATCCAAGACTTTGAGGCTTATCGTATAGAAGGAGAGAGACTCCTAGGAGATAAGGACACCTATCTTAGACTCATGCTCGATCCCACCAGAGTATTCTCAGGAGAATTGGAGGTCATCCTGGAAAAGGGACAGGGATTAGGAGTCCTCTCGGAAGAAGAGTCTAGGTATTTAATGCCTAGTAATCCCCTGACTCCCTATTTTTACCACATTCCAAAAATACACAAGTGTAAAACTTCTCCACCAGGCCGACCCATTGTAGCAGGCATGGAGGGTCTCTTATCACCAGCTTCAGATTATATAGACCACTACTTGCAGCCATTGGTCCAACAAACAGCAGCTTACACCAGAGACTCTCTACATGTGCTGGATATTCTGGACCATTACCAATGGGAAGCAGGCTACCACTGGGCCTCATTAGATGTATGTTCTCTGTATACATGCATACCTCATGATAAAGGGTTAGAAGCCGTACAACACTTCTTGCTGGAAGAAGGCTCTTTCAATCCTATGCAAGCCCAATTCATTTTGGACTTATTAGAATTTGCACTTAAGCACAATTATTTTACGTATATGAACCAACATTATCTACAGACCTGTGGTACGTCTATGGGGGCAGGATTTGCCCCCAGCTTTGCCAATCTGTATATGGCATTCTGGGAGTACAACCACATATGGTCTGATCACCCCTTTAGAGAGAACTTGGTCCTATACACTCGATACATAGACGACGTGTTGATAATTTGGAGTGGAACTATAGAAAGGTTCAATGAATTTGTCACCTATTGCAACATCAACAGCTTTGGCCTGAAGTTTACGTCAGTCATTAATAGGGAGGAACTAGTATTTCTGGACCTTGAACTCTTCATAGACGAAAAAGCCCAGATCTGTACACGGACACATTTCAAACCCACCGCTGGAAACTCATATTTGCATTCAGTGAGCTGTCATCATCCGAAATGGATAAAGAATATTCCTCGGAGTCAGCTATGTCGGTTGAGGAGGAACTGCACAAAAGATGAAGACTATCAGAGGCAAGCTGAACAAATAGGAAAGAAGTTCATAGAGAAAGGGTATGATGTAACTACCATCAATCAGACAATAAAAGACTATGGAAGCAAAGACAAAATAATAAAGGGAAGAGACCTGAGATCTATGGATACTGCACCTACCTTCATTACTAACTACACAGATAGTTCACGACGTATACAAGGTATCATCCGGAAAAACTGGCCCATAATTTTACAAGACCCATTGCTCAGGGGTACAATTCCAGAAAAACCAAAGGTGATCTTTAAGAAGGCACGATCGATCAAAAACCAAATTGCACCGAGTAATAGGAGTCGTGACCTACCATCAACCTGGTTAAAAAACAACATAGTAGGCAATTTTAGATTTGGAATTTCTCGCTGTGGCTGTTGTCCATTCATGAAACATAGATCAAAGACCGTGGAGTCCTCTAATAGTGGATCACTACCGCTAAAACAGTTTATAAACTGCGCCACAGACTTTGTTATCTATCTGCTAGAATGTAGCTGTGGAAAACAGTATGTAGGTAGAACAACAAGACCGCTCAGGAAAAGGTTAGGAGAACATAAATGTAATATCCTATCACGAGCAGAAAATCATAGTGTGCCTAGGCATTTTACCACATGTCATGCATCTGATCCCAGCCACCTCAAAATTATGGGCCTAGAAAGTATTCCAACCGCCATAGCAAGAGGTCTACGTTACAAAAAACTCTGCGAACAGGAAGTATATTGGATATTTACGCTCAACACCCTGTCTCCGAACGGCCTCAATGAAGATCTGGAAGTCCGCAGTTTCTTGAACTATTTTTTGAACCAATAATGCATTGAATTAATCTCTGCCCTTTGTCCATACAAATGTAAACATTTCCTTTGTGTCTTGTGCAGTGTATACCCTTTCCCCAATTTAAAATACCCCCCCTCCCCCTGTTTTTCCCCCATCCTCCTCCCCCCCCTTTTTCCCAGCAGTTCCAATTTCCTTCCTTTCCCTTCCTGATCCCCATTTTCCCCCCCTCCCCCCCCTCTTCCCCAGTCCCTTGCCCACCCCCGTCAGCTTGAGACCGGCTCCAATTCCAGCTCTCTCGGCCAGGGTCATCGTTCCCTTGATACCACATCACATCTGGATGTTGTTTCCTTTCCTTGTCCCTGAGGTCCCCGAGGCTCACCACCTCCAGGAGACCCACGCAGGCATATGGATAGCCACCCACAGCAGTAGCCACTGTGGGCAGGCATAGGTGATCCTCCTCACCCCACGCAGATGCGACCTGTTGGTCGCATGACTCAACCACCGCATGTTTTGAGGTATTCCACTTCTCTATATTCTTTTTGCCATCACATTCCATAGAGGGTGGATGTTCACCCCGATAATTTGTGTGGACCACCTATTGAGGCATGAATACTTCATTCCATCCTTTTAGAAACGCTAAACTAAGCTGCTATGCTTTTTTACATATATATACACAATATATATATTTTTTACGTATACATAAAAAAAAATTTTTTTACATTCATATAATTTTTTTTAATTTTTTTTTATATTTTTTATATATTTTTTAAATATATACACATTTTGTTATTAAATACATTTGTAACAGAACAGTTTTTTATATCTAAAATGTTCTTTGCATTTTTGCCCACAGTGCCTTGTAAAACTTTTTTTGCCACGCTGCAGTGTTTACATACAAGATACGCACAATTGTCATCAGTGCTACCATAGAGATGAGGGCTACACCCCTCACTCCTCCCCTTCCACCCTCCCACACTGGGAGGTCTAAGTAACAGCCGTCTAAGCCGTCACGTCACCTGATGAAGGCGTGGTCAAACGCCGAAATGCGTCGTGACGTCAGACGGCATTGCGTGAGGAAGCCCCGCCCACCAGACCTTCGCTCCACATCGCACCATCGCACTTCTCGCTCTGACCAAGCGAGAGAGCTAGGAGAGGAGCTGACGGCAGGCTTTGAGACACGCTATATCTGTCCTTACACACTGTAAGTGTAATTTTCATGCATTTCACTATCCCTGGTCCTTGCCCATTGCTGAGTTTCACAAATAGCAGTGGCGTTCCTACCATGGGGATGTGTCGGGTGTCGGGTGCCCCAGGGGGTGTCATCAAGGCCTCCCACAGAGGCCTGTGCAGGAGGGGAAGTAAAACAGAATGGAGGGGTGGTTGGGAAAGCGGCGGGGAGGGGGGACGGACCCCCCACCTCCCTCAACTGGGTCCCCTCCTTCTGGCGCTTCCCCCCTACTAATTAGCAGCAGCTTAATGCGGGCAGGAGCGGGCGGAGAGGACTTACTCACCTGCTTCCTGCGTTCCAGGCGATGGCGCACAGCGTCATCATCACATGACGCTGCTCTCCGCCTTCTCCACCGCCCACTGTGCTTCCTGATTAGCAGAAGTGCAGTGAGTGACAGAGAAGTCGGAGACCAGCATCACGTGACGATGACGTATGCGCCATCTCCAGGAAGCAGGTAAGTCCTCTCCGCCCGCTCCTGCCCGCATTAAGCTGCTGCTAATTAGGAGGGGGGAAGCGCCAGAAGGAGGGGACCCAGGTGAGGGAGATTGGGGGTCTGGCCCCCCTCCCCGCCACCCCTCCTTCCAAGCTTCCCCCATACCGGGGGCAACTATACTACTGGGGCAACTATACTGGGGAGTGGGAGCAACTATACTAGCTATACTGGGGGAACTATACTGGGGGCATCTATACTGGGGCTAACTATACTAGCTATACTGGGGCTAACTGTACTAGCTATACTGGGGGCAACTACACTAGCTATTCTGGGGGCAACTATACTAGCTATTCTGGGGGAAACTCTACTAGTTATACTGGGGGCAACTATACTAGCTATACTGGGGGCAACTATACTAGCTATACTGGGGCAACTATACTGGGAGCAACTATACTAGCTATACTGGGGGCAACTATACTAGCTATTCTGGGGGCAACTATACTAGCTATTCTGGGGGCAACTATACTAGCTATACTGGGGGCAACTATACTAGCTATACTGGGGCAACTATACTGGGAGCATCTATACTGGGGGCAACTATACTAGCTATACTGGGGGCAACTATACTAGCTATTCTGGGGGCAACTATACTAGCTATACTGGGGGCAACTATACTAGCTATACTGGGGCAACTATACTAGCTATACTGGGGGCAACTATACTAGGTATACTGGGGGCAACTATACTAGCTATGCTGGGGGCAACTATACTAGCTTTACTGGGGGCAACTATACTAGCTTTACTGGGGGCAACTATACTAGCTATACTGGGGGCAACTAAACTAGCTATACTGGAGGCAACTAAACTAGCTATACTGGGGGCAACTAAACTAGCTATACTGGGGGCAACTAAACTAGCTATACTGGGGGCAAGTAAACTAGCTATTCTGGGGGCACCTATACTAGCTATACTGGGGGCACCTATACTAGCTATACTGGGGGCACCTATACTAGCTATACTGGGGGCAACTGTACTAGCTATACTGGGGCAACTGTACTAGCTATACTGGGGGCATCTAAACTAGCTAGCTATACTGGGGGCAACTAAACTAGCTAGCTATACTGGGGGCAACTATACTAGCTATACTGGGGGCAACTACACTAGCTATTCTGGGGGCAACTATACTAGCTATTCTGGGGGAAACTCTACTAGTTATACTGGGGGCAACTATACTAGCTATACTGGGGGCAACTATACTAGCTATACTGGGGCAACTATACTGGGAGCAACTACACTAGCTATACTGGGGGCAACTATACTAGCTATTCTGGGGGCAACTATACTAGCTATTCTGGGGGCAACTATACTAGCTATACTGGGGGCAACTATACTAGCTATACTGGGGCAACTATACTGGGAGCATCTATACTGGGGGCAACTATACTAGCTATACTGGGGGCAACTATACTAGCTATTCTGGGGGCAACTATACTAGCTATACTGGGGGCAACTATACTAGCTATACTGGGGCAACTATACTAGCTATACTGGGGGCAACTATACTAGGTATACTGGGGGCAACTATACTAGCTATGCTGGGGGCAACTATACTAGCTTTACTGGGGGCAACTATACTAGCTTTACTGGGGGCAACTATACTAGCTATACTGGGGGCAACTAAACTAGCTATACTGGAGGCAACTAAACTAGCTATACTGGGGGCAACTAAACTAGCTATACTGGGGGCAAGTAAACTAGCTATTCTGGGGGCACCTATACTAGCTATACTGGGGGCACCTATACTAGCTATACTGGGGGCACCTATACTAGCTATACTGGGGGCAACTGTACTAGCTATACTGGGGCAACTGTACTAGCTATACTGGGGGCATCTAAACTAGCTAGCTATACTGGGGGCAACTAAACTAGCTAGCTATACTGGGGGCAACTATACTAGCTATACTGGGGGCAACTAGTTTCACTGGGGGCAACTGTACTAGCTATACTGGGGGCAACTATACTAGGGCAACTATACTAGCTAATACCTTAAATTACAGTTAGCTCCGTCCTCATCTGGTCATGACCACGCCCATTTTTCGCCGCGATGCGCTAAGCACGCCGCAGGTTGTGGCCACACCCATTTTTTCGGGGGGGGGGGGGGGGGGGGGGTGTCTTTTAATACCCAGCACCGGGTGGCAAAAGCCCTAGGTACGCCACTGACAAGTAGTACTATGAATATTGATTGAATGTTTCCCAAAGGCAAAAATATTTGCAAATTACAGTGGAACCTCAGTGTGGAAGCATTATTTTTTCTGGAAACATGCTTTTAATCCAAAGCACTCTTATATCAAAGCATATTACAATATTATAATTATCGGAGGAAGGGGTGAAAAGGGAAATGAAACCTGTTTCTTGTCTGTTAATTTGATTCTGCAATGCAAATCAAGGTTTATTCTGTTATGATGAAACAAATGAAATTTTTTTAATCACTTCTGGGGTTTTTACCTCTTAAAGAGTAACTGTCAGGCTGCAAAAAAGCTAATTTAAACCTCTATTCTCCTGTGTTAAACAGTTTAGAAGGAAGCCAAAAAGTCAATACTGAAGTTAAAAATCTCTCTTACTTTGATGTTTGCTGAACAGCAAGGCTGTATATTCACAAGCCCCTAAGCAGAACGACAGGCCGCATAACAGATACTGCAAAGCCTTCTGGGGCTCCTTGTTCTCCCCACTGAACTCCCTTGGTCCTCCCCCTTCATTTACCTATCCTGCCCTAAGGCTGCTTACAGTGAGAAGTTACAGGCTCATGTTACAGCAGCTTCTAACCTCGTGCAGCCAAGCTCCCAGCACTGAAAAATCAACCTGCTTTTCACAGGGCACGTTCCATTAGAGTATACTGCAGGAGTCCGCTATTGTTCCTAGCCACATGGCTAATTAATATTCACTGCACAGTAGTGTTGTCCGGATCATGAACCATTTTTTGTGAGTCGAATCATTAGGAAGCAAGGCGAGGGAGGATGTTACATCACAATTAGCTTCATACAAGACAGACAAACATGGAACCTGTCATGAGCTGTCAGGAGCATCAATCTCTGCAAATACTATATAAAAATTCTGTGAAATCCAAACGTGGACAGTGAAATGCATATGTAATGTAAGTACAGCCAATATTTAGCTACTGATATATGTGTTTTTTTTCTCTGAGACCTTATACCTTACAGCTCCTCTTTAAAGTAGTCTGTAGCGCAGCATTTCCTCTTTGTTCTAAAATATTATTTACAGCCTTAAATATACTACCACAAAAAATGTAGCAGAGCAGCATTCAAACAGTTAAACATAGCACTCTGTTCTGCAGTGGAAAGGTCCTTCAGCTTATGATCCACATCTGAAGTGGAGATAACATGATCTTTTGTTTACATTCCACTGTTGCTACAGTTAGTTACAGGCTTACAGCCAGCCACGTGCTGTACTGAGCTGACAAGCAGAGACAGATGAGAAATTATCACTAAATAGATGCTATATTTATATATTAAAATATATGAATAAAATGCAATGGCAGCTTTTAGAGCAGATAAACTGTATTTTGGGAACTGTAAATTTGTAAACAGGCAACATTAGTTGTGCACAAAAGCAAATATGGTAACTGAATGGGTAATAAAAAGTAGGAAAAAATGTTTATGAAAAGTTATGACACAGTTTTGTCTCAGTTACTGCCAATTTGGGCATTTTAGCTGTGTTGCTATTGATAAAGCAATACTATATATATATAGGGAGTGGTAGGGGGAGAGGTAACAGTAAAACAAATTAACCTTTACTTTTCACCAAAATTGTGCTTGTGTAAGTTTCCAGATGTGTTTCCAGTATTTGGTAGACCCCCCCAAGTATAGGTAGCCACTAGCCAGATGTGCCCTTAGTATTAGGTAGTTCCCCCCCTCAGTACAGGTAGGCAGATGTACCAGTGTTAGGTAGCCCCTCTCCCCAGTATAGATAATGAGATATTCCCCTAGTATTAGGTAGGTCCCATACCCTGTAGAGATAGTAGGATGTGCCCCCAGTTTTATGTAGCCCCCCCACCCAAGTATAGATAGCCAGATGGGCTCCCAATATTAGGTAGGTTCCTCTCCCAGTATAGGTAGCCATGTGTACCCCTAATATTAACTAGACCCTCTTCCCAGTATAGATAGCAGATGTGCTTATAGTATTAGGTATCCCCTCTCCCAAGAAAAAAAAAAGAATCAGAGCTGTGGAGCGGAGCATGCTGGAGAAATTACTCACCTCTTTGTGGCGGGATCTGTCTTCAACAACATTGCAGCATCTCCTCTCTGTGACTCCCCCCAGTGGAGTCACATAATGAGAGAAATGCCACTAGAGGAGTCATAGAGACAGTGGACGTAGCTGAAGAGAGACCACGGTGTTGAGTGGTAAGTAACTGCGTCATAATGCTCTGCTCACCACTCAACCATGTCTGGCATGGGGAGCACTTGGGGGGAGGAGGCACAGGCCACATAGCAATCGCAGTGGGTGGGGAGGGGGAATTAAGCTTCATGTCTCTTCATGGCTTATCTGCATCTTGAGCCATCAGCCTAATCCCCTCTCCTCCTCCCTCCTCCCCTCTGTCTCTGAAAATCAATGGCTAGTAACACCTCCCCCTCCTTCTGCCCAGACTGAGCTCCCATGAGCCCTTGCTACTGCCTTGGCTCTCTGAAAACCTGTGGGCGTGGCTTTTTTAGTCTATAGGGAATTAGAGTATTAAAACAAAAACAAAAAAGTATTTGGCTTGAGGAGTGCCCTATAAACAATAGGAAAGGAACACTATTATGCAATGTGTAAAAGTTTATCTCGGATCCATTTTAAGCACAATTATGCAGGTTCTAAGAAGGGAAGAACAATTGTCTGAGTTGCAATGATGTGACATGCATATGTTCTGTGCTTGTATATCAAGATGTTACTTGCTTATCAAGTCAAAATTTCATAAATATTTTTTGCTTGTCTTGCAAAGTGCTTGCAAATCAAGTTACTTGTAATCCAAGGTTTTACTGTAAGTTCTACTTATGCTGACACAAATGTATCTGATATTATTGTACACAAGTAACACAGATGTATTAATATCACTTTTCTGTATTTATTTAACTACATTCCTTTGTATATGTGTTACTTTTTTCATGTTTTAAACTGTATATGTGGATGTAAAACAGTGATATATCAGTTTTGACTCGATGACTATAAACTTGCTATGTGTTAAAATAATCATCTTATCTACAGCATGGGTAAGAATTTCCCTGTCATTCCTCTGAATAGCTGCTATTTCTTTGTATGTGAGGTTAGCCATTGATCACTGAATCTCACAGAAATTCTGTAAGTAAAATAAGGTGACCTTTCCTTTTCTGTAGAGGCTAACCTTTGCATTTTACACACATAGCTAACTCACTGAAGTGATGGCAGTACTTAATATATTTAGAGTCTCTACATAGATATATCTGCAGAACGGAAGAATTGATCTTGCCATGTATAGCTGCATTTTTAAGACACTTGTAGAAGCAGAAATGGTTACATTCTTCTCTGCAGATAAGTGTTAAAATGAATACAAATACTAGATGATGGATCAGGAAACTTGTTTCTGTTGTGGTATCCTTGGAGATTTCGGTCCAGTCTTGCTCAGGGCCGCCATAAGAAATGTTGGGGCCTCTCACACATCATCAGACCTGGCCCCACCACTTCGGGCCCACCCACTGGCTGCTGTGCCCCCCCATCTGTCGCAGTACAGGTTAGCCAGTATAGGTGTTGCAGTACAGGTTAGACAGCATAGGTGTCGCAGTATAGGTTAGCCAGTATAGGTGGCGCCGTACAGGTTAGACTGTATAGGTGCCACAGTACAGGATCCCCCCCTGCAGCACTGTCTCCCCCTCTCTCTCCCTCCCTCCATCCACAGTGATTGCGGGTGGCCAGTGCTGTTACTCATCATGCCTCTAGCCCGCACAGATCACACCACCACTTCAGGTTCTCTCTGTCTACAGGACCGGGGTGCAGCTTGATGACATCATCAAGCCACGTGCCCTGATGCCTTGGACAAAGGAGACCGAAGCTGTTGTGCAATCTGTGCGGGCAAGAGGCATGGTGAGCAATAGCACTGGTAGCCCGCTATCGCTGTGGAAGGAGGGAGGGAGAGAGAGGAGGGGGCGCACCACTGCAAGGGGGAGGTGGTTTAAAAAAAATGCAGCTTTGATGATTACATAATCATCAAAGCTGAAATCGCTATTTTGATTTTAAAACGGCATTGGGGGAGGGCCCGGGCCTTTAACTATAGTGTTAGTTCGCTAGTTAGTTAGTTAGTGGGTAGGCGGACATTGAAAACTAGAAAAATTTATGCTGCCCACAACAGTGATGGAAAAGATGTTTCAAGGGGTCTAACACCTGGAGGGGGGCATGGCGGAGTGGGATACACGCCAAAAGTCCCGGGGAAAAATCTGGATTGGACGCAAAGCAGCATTTTAAGGGCAGAAATCACATTGAATGCTAAATTGCAGGCCTAAAGTGCTTTAAAACATATTGCATGTGTATACATCAATCAGGGAGTGTAATTAGAGTACTGCTTCACACTGACACACCAAACTCACTGTATAACGCACCGCAAACAGCTGTTTGCGTAGTGACGGCCGTGCTGGACTGGTGCGCACCATGGCGAGATTGCTCTTCCTCACTCAGTGATGTCAGGTAATGTCTGACTGCTTATCAACTTTCGATGGTTCTTTCTCTACCATTGTTAAAGCTTACATCTATTTTTTTAAATACTTGTTCTGCTTGCTGTTCAGTACCTGCCACGAGAATCTTTTATGGAGGGCAAGTCTGCCATTGCGAGTGACCACGGGTAATGGCCGGTGAATCCTGGTTCGATTCCGGTCCGGAGTGGGAGCCTAAGAAATGGCTATCACCACCACACATCCAAGTTGGGCAGCAGGCACGCTGTGGGCAAAGGAGCAGGAACGGCTACCACACATCCAAGGAAGGCAGCAGGCATGGCATGCACGTCCCGAGGTAGTGACTAAAAATAAAAATACAGGAGGACTTTTGAGGCCCTACTGCAGCTGACACTGATAGACTGTACTACCTGTAACGAGAATCTGTTATGAAGGGCAAGTCGGCCATTGCGAGTGACCACGGGTAATGGCCGGGGAATCGTGGTTCGATTACGGTCTGGAGTGGGAGCCTAAGAAACAGCTACCACCAGCACACATCCAAGGAAGGCAGCAGGCCCGCTGTGGGCAAAGGAGCAGGAACGGCTACCACACATATCCAAGGAACGCAGCAGGCATTGCATGCGCGTCCCAAGGTAGTGACCAATAATAACAATACAGGAGGACTTTCGAGGCCCTGCTGTATATGTGAGATGAATCAACTTTAAAGGGATACTGTAGGGGGTTCGGGAGAAAATGAGTTGAACTTACCCGGGGCTTCTAATGGTCCCCCGCAGACATCCTGTGTTGGTGCAGCCACTCACCGATGCTCCGGCCCCGCCTCCAGTTCACTTCTGGAATTTCTGACTTTAAAGTCAGAAAACCACTGCGCCTGCGTTGCCATGTCCTCACTCCCGCTGATGTCACCAGGAGTGTACTGCGCAGACACAGACCATACTGGGCCTGCGCTGTGCGCTCTTGGTGACAGCAGCGGGATCGAGGACACGGCAACGCAGGTGCAGTGGTTTTCAGACTTCAAAGTCTGAAATTCCAGAAGTGAACCGGAGGCCGGGCCGGAGCATCGGTGAGTGGCTGCGCCAACACAGGATGTCTGCGGGGGACCGTTAGAAGCCCCGGGTAAGTTCAACTCATTTTCCCCTGACCCCCCCCTACAGTATCCCTTTAAATCCTTTAAGGAGATTCTGTTATGGAGGGCAAGTCTGCCATTGCAAGTGACCACGGGTAATGGCCGGAGAATCGTGGTTCGATTCCGGTCCAGAGTGGGAGCCTAAGAAACAGCTACCACCCGCACACATCCAAGGAAGGCAGCAGGCACACTGTGGGCAATAGAGCAGGAACGGCTACCACACACATCCAAGGAAGGCAGCAGGCATGGCATGCACGTTCCGAGGTAGTGACCAAAAGGAGGACTTTCGAGGCCCTGCTTTATATGACACTGACCGACTTTATTACCTTTAACGAGAATCTGTTATGGAGGGCAAGTCTGCCCTCCATTCAAGTGAAAGGTATGCACTGACTGCCAGGTATAATACAATGTGCAGTCAAAGATGCAGTGAAAGGTATGCAGTGACTGCAAACAGCTGTTTGTGTAGTGACGGCCGTGCTGGACTGGTGTGCACCATGATGAGAGTGCAGGTGATGGCGGCTTTCCAGCCCATATGGTCGCCGGGCTGTGGTAGCTGAATGACAGAACAGTGACTGTCCAGCTGATCAAATTTGGACTGTCCACAATGAAGCAACAACCCTATTATCTTTGGTGTGCCACCCCCCGATACACTCATATAGCCGTCGGTCATTGCTTCATTGTGATATGCAAGCCCCTTCACCGTGGCAAGGTATTGATCACGAAGGGAAATAGGTACATGTACATGCCTTTTGTTTTGTTGTTGCAGCTGCAGTGCAGCCAGAAAAATTAGGCAGGCATGTACACGCACCAGAAAAATTATTATAGCGGCCGCTGCTAGCAGCAGCCTTAAAAATTCAGGAATCCGCCTGAAGTCCTGGACCATGTTGGTGGTGGCAGAGAAGGAAGTCAAGCTGCCTGCAGGCAGAGGTGCTGTGTGGGGAGCGACTTAGTCTTGGGGCAGGCAACCAGTCGCACGGCGTGCAGGCAGAGATGTTGTGTGTGGGGACTGACTTAGTCTTCGGGCAGGCCGGGCAGTAGTCCTCCGGGATCCATGCCTCATTCATTTTGATAAAGGTTAGGTACTGAACACTTTTGTGGCTTAGGCGACTTCTCTTCCTTCTAAGTGACAATGCCTCCAGCTGCACTGAAGGTCCTTTCTGACAGGACGCTTGAGGCAGGACAAGACAGAAGTTGGATGGCAAATTTAGACAGCTCTGGCCACAGGTCAAGCCTGTGCACCCAGTAGTCCAACAGTTCATCGCTGCTCACAGTGTCGACATCCACACTTAAGGCCAGGCAGTCAGCTACCTGCTGGTCCAGGCGTTGGTGGAGGGTGGATCCGGAAGTGCTGAGGTGTTGGACTAAAGAATGTCTGCATGTCCGACATCACCATGAGATCGCTGGAGCGTCCTGTTCTTGCCTGCATGGACATGGGAGAAGGATTACTGGCAGTGGTACCTTTATTGCGTTGTGCTGTGACATCACCCTTATACGCATTGTAAAGCATAGTTGCCAGCTTGTTCAGCATGTGCTGCATCCTTTCTGCTTTCAGGTGAGTTGGTAACATGTCCGCCACTTTGTGCCTATACCGAGGGTCACCCAGTACAGCTCATTCCCCTTGAGTTTTTTTTATACGGGGGTCCCTCAACAGGCTGGACAGCATGAAAGACACCATCTGCACAAAGTGGGATCGAGATGCACTATCCATCTCCTCTTGCTCTTCCTCAGTGACGTCAGGTAAGTCCTCTTCCCCCCCAGCCACGAACAATACCACGGGAACGCCGAGCAGAACAAGCCCCCTGCGACGCCTGCTGTGGTTGTTCTTCTGCCGCCGCCTCCTCCTCCTCCAAAGAAACACCTTCCTCATCATCCGAGACTCTTGCTCCTCCTCTCCCCTCTGTGCTGCCGCAGGTGTTGAGGAAACATCTGAATCTGATGAAAATTGCTCCCATGACTGTTCCTGCCGTAACTGTTCCTCTTCACGCTCCTCCACAGCTTGATCCACCACTCTACGCACGGCACGCTCCAGGAAGTCAGCATACAGGATCAAGTCGCCGATGGTGCCTTAACTGCGACTCCCCAGGTTGGTCAACTCCTCAAACGGACGCATGAGCCTGCATGCATTTCGCATCAGTGTCCAGTTATTGGGCCACAACATCTCCATCTCCCCAGATGGTGTCCTTTTACTGTAATTTTACAGGTACTGGGTGATGGCTTTCTCCTGTTCTATCAGGCGAGAGAACATGACCAAGGTCGAATTCCAGCGAGTCGGGCTATCACATATCAAGTGTCTCACCGGCAACTTGTTTCTCTGCTGAATGACCGCAAAGCGTGCCATGGCTGTGTAAGACCGCCTGAAATGCCCACACAACTTCCTGGCCTGCTTCAGGACGTCCTCTAACCCCGGGTACTTTGACACAAATCTTTGAATGACTAGATTCAGCACATGTGCCATGCAAGGTACATGTGTCAGCTTTCCCAAGTTCAAAGCGGAAAGGAGATTGCTGCCATTGTCACACACCACGTTGACAATCTCCAGCTGGTGCGGGGTCAGTCACTGATCCACCTGTTTGTTAAGAGCAGCCAGGAGAGCTGGTCCAGTGTGACTCTCCGCTTTGAGGCAAGACATGTCTAAGATGGCGTGACATCGTCATACCTGGCATGCAGCATAGGCCCTGGGGAGATGGGGCTGTGTAGCTGGAGAGGAGATCGCAACACTAGTAGAGTGCCAAGAAGGAGGAGGAGGACAACAATGAAGAGGATGTAGCTGGAGGAGAGGAGGTGGCAGGGGGCCTGCATGCAAGCTGTGGAGGTGTCACAAGTTGGTCTGCTGCACAGCCACGTACTCCCTGCTTGCCATCGGTCACCAGGTTGACCCAATGGGCTGTGTAAGTTATGTACTTGCCCTGACCTTGCTTGGCAGACCAGGCATCCGTGGTCAGGTGGACCCTTGACCCAACGCTGTGTGCCAGAGATGACATCACTTGCCTCTCATCTTCACGGTACAGTTTGGGTATCGCCTTTTTAGAGAAATAATTGCGGCCTGGTATCTTCCACTGTGGTGTCCCAATGGCCACAAATTTACGGCTGGCCTCAGAGTCCACCAGCTTGTTTGGTAACAGCTGGTGAGCTAACAGTTCCACTATGCCAGCTGTCAGATGCCGGGCAAGGGGATGACTGGCAGAAATTGGCTTCTTCCTGTAACGATTGTGGAACTTTCTCCGTGATCAGCGCACAACGCGTGCGCTAATACGGCGGAAATCCTCAACAAGCGTATAATTGCAGGAACCCAGCAAAAGGTGCTACGCACCCGAAGAGGGAAATTCCTGTCGGCAGATGGCGCTGAGGAGTGCAGAGGAACCAATCCTCTGTACCTCCACAAATGCCAGACAGGAATTGTACGAAGCGCAGAACGCAATCGCAAGAGAAGCGATTGCGAATGAGAACGAGCAAAGGGACAGGTTGTATGTGTGTGCGTCAATCTAGTCGCCACCCCGCGACAGCGCACACACAACAGCAGATACGAAACAGAAACGCAGCCGCAAGAGAGGCGATAACCAAAAGTGACACAAGGCAGATCAGAACAGAATACGAGGATAGCAAAGGCACAGCAAATCATACAATGAGGAGATACGGAAAATAACAAACGTTAACTGAACGCGAACACCGCACTCATTCGCAAAAGTGCACGCGTTCATGCGCGGTCTCCACGTGATAAGCACAATAGAGACAAGCACGCCTAACTAACCATCATGTACACAATTACACAAACATGTAACAGAGGACGCGATCGCTTGCTTAACGGTTACCTCACCGAGCCTCCAGCAAGCGTTCGTAGCAGACAAGACAGACACACGAAAACAAGGACAAGCGAGAAATAGGATACACAGCACTAGCGAAAGTGGCTAGCGCGATCCAGGAAGACAGAACAGAAGGATCCACAGTACTAGCGCAGGATGCTAGTGCGATCCAGGTACAGAGTAGCAGAACAGAAGGATCCACAGCACTAGCGCTAGGCGAGTGCGATCCAGGCAGACAGAGTAGCAGAACAGAAGGATCCACAGCACTAGTGAAAGTGGCTAGCGCGATCCAGGTACAGAGTAGCAGAACAGAAGGATCCACAGCACTAGCGGAAAGTGGCTAGCGCGATCCAAGTGAGACAGATCAGAAGAGATAGCTGGTAGCAACCGCTGCACCAGCTATACTCCAAGAACAGAGATCAGAACGATTTCCTGTCGACCACCGCTGGGACAGGACAATCGCAACAGAACAAACAAAACAGATAAGCAATCCTAACTGCACTAGGGGAACCTGCCTAGCGCAGTTTCAGAAATTACTCTAAGCTGATCTTCAAACAGAGAGTAAGGCTGACACTCCTCCAGGAGTGTTTCACAGGGAGGAATCCTTATGACCAGCCAAGCATTGTGGGAAACACATAGTACTTATAGTACACGCCTCCAATGAATGTGGCCAGGCAATTTGCATGACAACGTATGCAAATTCCTCAGCAAGCACAAGCTGCAAAACTGACAGAAGCTCTTCTTTCCAGAATCCTGCAGCATGCAAACCTAAACAATGGTCAAAAAGCTGCCTGCCTGCACAGGCAGCTGAGCAGATCATTACAGTACCCCCCCCCCCTCCAGGGTCGAATTCCAGACGAACCTCAAAACTGCTATTAGCAAAAGACTCCAACTGAAGACTCATGAAGGTCAGGACAGCCCGACAAGGTCTAATTCCAGAGTCAGTCCACCCGAAACCGACCTCATCGGAAACAGAAGCCACCGAAACATGCCCATCAGCACTACAAGTCTCAGCGTAACACCCATCAGGACTGTGGATACCAGAGAAGAAGCCACCGACACCCTCCAGACAATACCCACCACCTTCCAAGGAGCGTCCGAAAATACCAAATCTGCCACAAAACCTGTTCGAAGTGTCTCTTTCAAAACAAAAGCTGCTGTTGATCGTATTCAGGGTACCAAGCAAAACTTCTCTCGGAGTCTCCCAGAACGCCTTGAAGCTCCGCAGAGATTCCAAGAAGCCAGAACGCTCACCAGGCTCACATGGAGAGCTACCAAGCACCCCCATGGAACCTATGACAGTTCCAGATTCAGAATTAGCAGGACACCCATCAAGATCAGGACTTTCAGGGACCACTTCTGGGCATGCAAGCAGGCAGGCTAAATCAGAACATGTCTCCACCGAGGAAGCATCTGAGTACGCTGGTAACCGAGGCACACTTGGGCTTTCTGGGTCACAGAGCACACTGGGGTACACCAGCACAGGAGAAACCTCAGGACATGTCGGGGAACTGCCAACCTCAGAGTCCGGCACGACCAGACCAAAACCAGGACCGGGCAGAAAATCATCACGAGTAGAGGTCACAGGTAATGGTATTTTAAAAGAAGACTCGGTCTCAGGCTTAGAGATCTCAATGACTGTAATGGTATCTGACAGAAATTCATCATTGACTACCCATGACTGAAGCTCCACCAGAGCTGAAAAGGTAGCCAGCAAGGCAGCAATGCCCACGGAAAAGGGCAACACCTCAGAAGGACTTGGGGGGCAGGAGACATCTCCTACAATTTCTGCACCCTTTGGGAGGAACTCGGAGACCTCCAGAACATCAAACAAGACCTCAGGAACATCATTTTCCATGTTTTCTAAGAAGGATTTTGAACTATCCATGTTACAGGGCTGAACATTAAATACCTCCTGCAGGCAGGGCAAATGTCCCAGGAATGGTTCCACCATAACCTGAGACTGAACTTCATCATAATTAGCGGGATGTACAGGAATATTTACTGGAACACACACTGACTCCCTAACTTCATTCTCACTGTACCCAGAATTCTGTGTGGCAGTCAAACTAGCTTGTAACTCCAAAACTGCAGAAAAACAGGTGAGTATAGTGGCAATACCTAGACGAGCCTCTAGGGACACTGCAGGGGATTCTGAGCAAGGCCACATTGACTCATCCAGAGTACAGGGTGCAGAATCAGCACTTCCCTCAGAGCAAGAAAGGGGCTCACAAACGTCAGTGTGAAAGGAAAACATGTTTTCATTCATGGTACAGGACAGGTTCAGAGAAAGCGTCTCTGAACAAGGCAAACAAGGTTCAGCATCAGATTCGCAAAACCGAAGCGCTGTCTCACTCTTAGATTCGGCTAACAATGTCGAATCCGAGGAGTCAGAACGCAAAACCTGCGAATCAAAAATCACTTTAGGTTGTGAAAGTGATGCTTCCATAGCGCAAACCTCCGCGATCTGTGGAGCAGACTGCAAGGCATCTAGGACCGAAACACTGGAGCAACTGTCATCAGGCAACGGGCCCCTACAGGTGTGAACAGGGTGAGACAGAGACTCATTTGCAGAAGAAATAGCGACATCAACAGGATAAACTTTATTAGGCATAATAATTTTACTTTTGACGCTGCATAGCCGAGAAATTTTCCCCATAGCAGGGTCACAGACGGAAGATCTCAAAGATCTGTTTCTAAATGACAAAGGATCCCACACATCCTTGAGGAAACCGGCAGACTCATGCCGATCACAATCTGCAGGAACATCCGAGAAACAGGCATCAGATCGCACAGATTCAAACTGCACACTGTCAGGAGAGAATCCTTCAGGATTCGCACAGGAATCAACCACAGCGGCACACTCATTCATTTCAGATTGCACAAAGTCAAGACTCACATGCTTTACCCCAGAAAGGCAGGAACAATCATCCGACAACGATGTCTCTTTATTGGAATCAATTGGTTGGTGTGTGTGCAACTCATCCAAAATTGTCTGCCACACATAAATCACCAGATCCACATCACCCTCGTCACATTCATCGGAATCAATCAAAAGGTACATAGAATCGAGACAATCATTCAAGACATCCTTGCTTTTTGCGATGTAAAAATCACAAAAGGCTTTACAATCAAAATCGAATTCCTCCAGCAAGGCCCCAACATCCCAGGAAGCAAATGGGGGTTCAAACAGGCCAGTATCCAGATAATCTCCATATGGGTGGAGTTCAGGAACAAGAACAGATTTTTTAACTGCTTTAATATAGTGTGCGATCCTACCTATAGTAGGATCCACATAAGCTTTGGATTGGGGCAAAAAACCTGGAAACTGATCAGCAGATGCATACTCAACAAAATCGTACAAATCGGAAATTCCGTCTACACTGGGGTTTTGGGTTGGGCTGGTCATACTGTAACGATTGTGGAACTTTCTCCGTGATCAGCGCACAACGCGTGCGCTGATATGGCGGAAATCCTCCACAAGCATATAATTGCAGGAACCCAGCAAAAGGTGCTACGCACCCGTAGAGGGTAATTCCTGTCGGCAGATGGCGCTGAGGAGTACAGAGGAACCAATCCTCTGTACCTCCACAAATGCCAGACAGGAATTGTACGAAGCGCAGAACGCAATCGCAAGAGAAGCGATTGCGAATGAGAACGAGCAAAGGGACAGGTTGTATGTGTGTGCGTCAATCTAGTCGCCACCCCGCGACAGCGCACACACAACAGCAGATACGAAACAGAAACGCAACCGCAAGAGAGGCGATAACCAAAAGTGACACAAGGCAGATCAGAACAGAATACGAGGATAGCAAAGGCACAGCAAATCATACAATGAGGAGATACGGAAAATAACAAACGCTAACTGAACGCGAACACTGCACTCATTCGCAACAGTGCACGCGTTTATGCGCGGTCTCCACGTGATAAGCACAATAGAGACAAGCACGCCTAACTAACCGTCGACAGACAAACATGTAACAGAGGACGCGAGCACTTGCTTAACGGTTACCTCACCGAGCCTCCAGCAAGCGTTCGTAGCAGACAAGACAGACACACGAAAACAGGGACAAGCGAGAGATAGGATACACAGCACTAGCGAAAGTGGCTAGCGCGATCCAGGAAGACAGAACAGAAGGATCCACAGTACTAGCGCAGGATGCTAGTGTGATCCAGGTACAGAGTAGCAGAACAGAAGGATCCACAGCACTAGCGCTAGGCGAGTGCGATCCAGGCAGACAGAGTAGCAGAACAGAAGGATCCACAGCACTAGTAAAAGTGGCTAGCGCGATCCAGGTACAGAGTAGCAGAACAGAAGTATCCACAGCACTAGCAGAAAGTGGCTAGCGCGATCCAAGTGAGACAGATCAGAAGAGATAGCTGGTAGCAACCGCTGCACCAGCTATACTCCAAGAACAGAGATCAGAACGATTTCCTGTCGACCACCGCTGGGACAGGACAATCGCAACAGAACAAACAAAACAGATAAGCAATCCTAACTGCACTAGGGGAACCTGCCTAGCGCAGTTTCAGAAATTACTCTAAGCTGATCTTCAAACAGAGAGTAAGGCTGACACTCCTCCAAGAGTGTTTCACAGGAAGGAATCCTTATGACCAGCCAAGCATTGTGGGAAACACATAGTACTTATAGTACACGCCTCCAATGAATGTGGCCAGGCAATTTGCATGACAACGTATGCAAATTCCTCAGCAAGCACAAGCTGCAAAACTGACAGAAGCTCTCCTTTCCAGAGTCCTGCAGCATGCAAACCTAAACAATGGTCAAAAAGCTGCCTGCCTGCACAGGCAGCTGAGCAGATCATTACATTTCCGTTTAAAGATTTCATTCACGGACACCTGGCTGCTGTGGGCAGAGGAGCAGGAACTGCTCAAGGGCAGAGGAAGAGTGGAGGAGGGTGGCTGTGAAGGTGCAAGGGAGAAAGTGGCTGAAGATGCTGCACCTGAAGGAGGAAGAGAAGGAGGGTGGCTTTTCTTTTGTGTGCTGCTTTTGCTCAGGTGCTCTTCCCATTGCAGTTTGTGCCTTTTCTCCATGTGTCTTCGTAAGGCACTTGTCCCTACGTGAGTGTTGGCCTTTCTACGGCTCAATTTTTGGAGGAAGAGAGAACAGATGGCATTGCTTTGATCTGAGGCAGACACATTAAAAAAATTCCAAACCGCTGAGCCCCCCTGGGGTGATGGCACTATGGTGGCATCAGCAGCTGAGGTTGAAGGGCATGCTGGCTGGCTGTCCATTGGTGGTGATACTTTGCGCCAGGCACTGCCACCAGCTGTTTCTGATGACAAGCTCCCCCTGCTTCTTTCATCAACTCATCTCCTCCTACTCCTCTCTGACTCCCCCTCTGAACTGTCCCCCTGTTCATCTCCTCTATTGGGAACATACGTGGGATCTGTATCATTGTGATCATCATAATCATCCTGCCCAGCCTTGCTTGCCTCAGACACCTCAAAAACTGCACCAACAGCAGGTACTTCATCATCTTCACACGTTACGTCAATAGTGTCGTTGCCTAACTCAGACATATGAGGCGGTGTAACTTGCTTAGCGCCTTCATCTGGTTGTAACAATAATGGCTGTGAATCAGTTAATTCCCCACCAATTAACTCCTGTGAAGTGTCAAACGCAACGGATGTGGTGCTTGTAGTAGCGCTGGTGGCTGCGAAAGATGAGGTGTTCTGTGTTAAATAGTCAACCACGTCCTGACAATCTTGGGAGTTGATGGGACGTGCCTTCTTCTGAGCACTGTAGTTTGGTCGAGGGCCTCACAAAATCACATCAACATGACCTCGCACAGACCTGCCGGGTGGCCTTCCTCTGGGTCTGTCTCTACCTCTGCCTGTTTTGTCCGTTGTGTCCATATCAGGGAGGATGAAGTGAAAGGTATGCACTGACTTGACTAATACAATGTGCAGTCACACAGGTGCAGTTAACATGTATGCACAGAGTGGTATATCACACTGCGTGCTCTCAAGTAGGTAGGAGGGTGCACTGAACACAACAGGTAGGTAGGTATATGCAGTGATGAGGTGGGTGCACTGAACACAACAGGTAGGTATATGCAGTGATGGGTATTACAATGTGCACCTGTCACACACAGACAGGTAGCGGACAGGAACAGTGGCACTGCGTGCGCTCAACTCATGTAGGTAGGTGGGTGCACTGTGAACAACAGTTAGGTAGGTAGGTATATGCAGTACTGGGTATTACAATGTGTACCTGTCACACACAGACAGGTAGGGGACAGGCACAGTGACACTGCATGCGCTCAACTCACGTAGGTAGGTGGGTGCACTGTGAACAACAGTTAGGTAGGTAGGTATATGCAGTAATGGGCATTACAATGTGCACCTGTCACACACACACCGACAGTTAGCGGACAGGCACAGTGATACTGCGTGCGCTCACGTAGGTAGGTGGGTGTACTGTGAACAACAGGTAGGTAGGTATGCAGTAATGGGTATTACAATGTGCACCGGTCACACACAGACAGGTAGGGTAGCGGACAGGCACAGTGACACTGCGTGCGCTCACGTAGGTAGTTGGGTGCACTGTGAACAACAGGTAGGTAGGTATATGCAGTACTGGGTATTACAATGTGCACCTGTCACACACAGACAGGTAGCGGACAGGCACAGTGACACTGTGTGCGCTCAACTCACGTAGGTAGGTGGGTGCACTGTGAACAACAGGTAGGTAGGTATATGCAATACTGTGCATTACAATGTGCACCTGTCACACACATAGGTAGTTACTGAATGCTCTGGGCCTGGCAGTGGCACACACACAGTATGAATTATCAAGGCTTTCTATGCAACAGTGGGACACATAGAAAAAAAATAGATCACAAGAACAAGATTAGCTCTCAAAAGAGGTGTTGTGGGGTGCTATTTTAGCAATAAGAATCAGCAAGGAGCAAGCTAACAAGCCTACAAGAGCCTAACTAATCTTTCCCTATGAGAGTCAGCAGCAGCAGCTGTCCCTTCTCTATTTACTGCAGGCACACGAGTGAGTATAATGGCCGGCGGTGCCTGCCTTTTATAAGGGGGGGAGTGGCTCCAGGAGGGAGTGTAGCCTGATTGGCTACAATGTGCCTGCTAACTGTGATGTAGAGGGTCAAAGTTGACCCTAATGGTGCATTATGGGGGCGAACCGAACTTCCGGAAAAATTTGCGGTTCTCTGCGATTGCGAACCACCGGAAGTTCGCCGGGAACCGTTCGCTGGCGAATCGTTCGGGCCATCTCTAATTCTGAGTTGATGAAGGGTTATGCAAATTTTGTATGCAAATTATGCAGCTTGAAAATGGAACAAATTAAATTCCACTTTGGCAGGACTCAGTTGCTCTATTTCCAAGCTGCATACATTTGCATGGAACATTTGCATAATCATGTATCAACTCAGAATTGTTTGATTCTTGTTGGCCATTCCTACTTCTCAATAGCAATGCAAAAGGTACCAAGCCACATCTTCATTGTTTAGTCCTTAAAGCCAGCTGTGGTGTCCTGAGCATTGTTGGTACTATAACCAAAGTAAGCATAGCAGCAGCTATGATGTCTAAGGTTAGGAGTGGCTCAGTTTTAAGCCAACACTTGTCATCCTGCTCTTTTTTCATGCAGCACCCAAAGACTTAACTAATAGCAGAGATGTTGGGGGAGGGGGGTGTCAGGGAAGACCTGGACTTCTTTTTTTTTTTTACTTTCTCCCCCAGAACACCCCTCGTGTGCTCCCCTGGCTTAGTAGATAAGCACAACAGGGGTGCAGGAATATTACCAACAGGCATTAGTAGGCAGAACAGAGCTGGTGACTGCAGTGGAGGAGAATGGAGAGGATCCAGTGTTGGAGGATGTAAGATCCCACCACCACTACTTCACTTATTTGCAAATGGAGCGAGGATGAGAAGCAGCTTGTGAGGAAAGAACAAGAGGGGGCCCCTGGTGGAGGAAGGGAAGGTAGATGTCTGGGCCACAATCACTACAGGGAATTGTAGTGTGGGAGTGGTTGTTTGAGATTAAAGATGTAAAGGAGGAGAATGGTGGCAGCACTTAAAGAGAAACCGTGACCAAGAATTGAACTTCATCCCAATCAGTAGCTGATGCCCCCTTTCCTATGAGAAATCTATTCCTTTTCACAAACGGATTATTAGGGGGCTGTGTGTGGCTGATATTGTGGTGAAACCCCTCCCACAGAAAACTGTGAAGACCATGGTCCTGGCAGTTTCCTGTCTGTGAACCTCATTGCATTGTGGGAAATAGTTGTTTACAGCTGTTTCCCACTGCCAAAAAAGCAAGCAGCAGCTACTTCCACTGACATCACTTGCCAGCAGTAAAAATGTCACCATGTGATAAATGTCAGAATGTAAATCAGGGAGAGGAAAGATGTTACAATGGACAAACATTGACTAAATAATTTATACATAATTACTGTAAAAATGAAGCACTTTTTATTACATAATTTTCACTGGAGTTCCTCTTTAAAGGGAACCAGAGATGAACGATTCACACAAAATAAACATATCAGTTGATAGCTTGTAAAGAATAAATGCTCTACCTAAAAATTTCGCCACTCTGGTGTGCCTTTTTGAGTGTTTTTTATCCATTATTGCTCCAGGAAATATCCAATATGGCTGCCGGCTCATACCTGTTCTGCTTCCAGGTTATGAGTTGTTCTGGATGTGCTGTCTAGCCTGTATGAGACTATAGACAAGCAGGGCTGCTGCAGCCTTTCATCTGTCTGCTTTCAACTATTATTCTGGTATGCCGTGTGGCCGCCCGTAGGAAGTGTCTTTCATAGAAATGAAACTGCATACAGTAGATAATGACTGGCTGCACACTGCACACAGATACACTTGTCTGACTCAGAGCTTCTTTCTCGGCAGCAGCAGCCCCTCCTATGTCAACAGCTCTGAGTATGAAATCTGAGCCAGGAGGGGGAAGGCTTGGGCTTGAAAAGACTCCACAGAAGAATGACTCAGCTATAATGATTCCAGGTCAAACCTAGACTGAATCAGTCGGTGGATTCTTATCACAGTTGATAACAGATAGATTAGACTGAGAAGAATAAAACTAAAAGCAGGGTAGGTGTTTACTGTCATGTTCCCACTGATAAATGTAATGAAATACATGAGGGTGCTTCCTCTCTGGTTCTCTTTAAAGTTTTTCTAAAGGGGCAAAATATAGGGGGAGGGAAGGATATAGTGGCTGTGCTCACTTTATGACCCTGGGGGTATTTTCAGGACAGGGTTAAATAGTGATATAGGAAGAGGGGACCCATGTCATTTTTCAGGGGGAAGGAGGCCTCATGACTTACAGTTACGCCCTTGGCAGTGCTGCGTCCTCCTACTATGGGATGCCTGTTCTTTGATCAGTTAGAAGATATCAGAGTGAGAGTTCAGGATTCAAGTATTTGGTGAGTGGGGAAATGAGTGAGTACTCACAGACACAGACAAATCCATGGCCAGAATAGGTTGGAGTTGATGTATGCCTGCAGAAAGAGATGGTCACTGATAAAAGAAAAGTGCATGAGAGATACTAGTACTTATCTATGTACAAACAATCCATCACAACTTCCTTGGTGATTGAGCATCTCTGAGTACTCTCATGGGTATGGGCCATTAGGGAACATTGCCACATCAGCTTGCAGGGATGAACTGTGAAGCTGTGCTCCCGACTTCAATTTGTTATATAATTGCAATAGAAGTGAACCCAGCACAGCTGCATACTATTGATAGAATAGACCTGAAAAACAGTCCAGGACAGGAGTCTTAAGGGGCCCAAACACCTAACGATTTTCCCGCCGATATACAGCAGATTCAATCACAGAGATCGAATCTGCTGTGAAATCATTACACGAACGCTGACAGAACGATCAATTTCCGTCCGAAACTGATCGTTCCTGTCGATCTGTCCGTGCGGTAGATTTCCCTTAATCGCCGGCGGGTTGGGATTGCGTCGATAGTGGCGTTCGAATGCCTGACGACCGACGCTAGTGGCAATACATTACCTGCTCCACCGGGGCGTGCCCCCACTGTCACAGCTGTTCCTTCCCCGCTGGGCTCCGGCAGGCTTCACTTCTTCCTGTCCGGATAGGAAGTATAAATAGTAGAGCGCCCTCTACTGTTTAAACTTCCCCCGGCAGGAAGTACAGTGAAGCTGGAGCCGAGCGCGGAGAAGAAGACAGCGGAGACCTGGGGACTTTCGCCGGCCAGATCAGGTAATGTATGTGGGCGGGCGGGCAGCGGCGGCAGCGGCAGCTCCACAGATTGTGATCGGTTTCATGCTGATATCGATTCACAATCTGTTTGCAGTAAAGGCAGCCATACGATCCCTCTCTGATCAGATTCGATCAGAGAGGGATCTATCTGTTGGTCCATCTGATGGCAAATCGACCAGTGTATGGCCACCTTTAGAAATATTCAGGGACTTCAGAGCCAAGGCCACCTCCTCCAAAGTAATGTCCTCAGTAATGATTAGCATACTTTTCCCATGCAAACCAAAGGATGGCATCACAAGTGCAGTTTTGTAACCAACAATAAAAACATGTCACTACAATACAGTAAGTGAATAATTTATTGGTTCACTGTTCGGAGAAAATTAGCGTTCTTCAAAATCACCTCTATACTCACCTACGGGGGTCCTGAATTTGTGGCTTTATGTGACCCCATCCTTTGAATGGAGTGTTTGTCTCCATCCTTCTCCAGCACTAGGATCTCATTGGCAATGCCATCTGCCACCTCTTTCCCCACCTTCCCCTACCTCCACTGCCCAACCTACATGTGATGTCACATTCACTCCTCCTCAATCAAATTCCAGAAGTAACTGCCAGATTTCTGCAATGACAGAAGTGACTGCCAGGTTTCTGCAATGACAGAAGTGACTGCCAGGTTTCTGCAATGACTCCTCTAAAGGTCATTGGAGGTCCAAACAGTAGCCTTTGCATGATGATATCACTGGAATTTTAAAAGAGAAAGAGTTTTTTTTTTTGTTGTTTTGGGGCAGTGCCTACATACTACTGGGGGATGCGAGTGGGTGAAAAAAAAATGTGGATAGTGTTTAAGGTGTCAGATCAACATAATATTCTGGAAATGTGTACATCACAAATAGATAGCTTGAGCCTCTTTATTCATCCCTGCAGATGTTAAAGTAAGTTTCCTCGCATCTGCCGAGTACATCAATGAACCATTCTGACTGTAGCATATTCTGGAAACACAATCTTTTGTAAATAATAAACACAAAAGCTATGAGCAAAATATTCAGTAGATGTAATGTAAGCCATCTTCCTTGGAAACCAAGGCCACACTTTGATTACAGAGGCTCACTGATAATTTGATGTACTTACACACATACATTGCATTTTTCACACCTATCGTATCCAGTAAATACTTGACATAAGTGGAGAGAGACAGTGAGGAATTCATTTAATAGTCCTATATCGTCTTTAACTGCATGCTTATCTCGCTTGGAGAGAACATTGTATACATCTAACAAAGCATGCTTCTTGCTATTGTACTTGTAGTGGGTTTCGAGGTTATATGACCCCGTTTACTTATACTTTGATTTTCAGAACATACCATAAGCTTTTCACTCAAGATTCCAGCTTTCATTTGCTACTACTGGATCCCACTCATGTGTGTTATTTTATTCACCAAAAGCAGGTAGAAGTGTAATAGACCTATACTTTATACTGCATCTGAATTCAGGGGAGCAGCCCCTGCGACCACAGGGGAGCCCAGAGCTGTAAGGGGGACCCAACTACTACTGTACTTCATTCCTTCAGATCAGGTGTTTTGTGGCTACACTTGTTATGGGGGCGAAGATTATGATGTCCACACTTGTTTTATGACCCTTGTGAGATGGACCCCCAGGCTGTGAGGTTCACCAGGGGTAGGCAAGGGAAAGAGCATGACCATTGGGGGACCCCATCAGAGATTTGCTGGAGGAGCCGATGATTTGTAGTTATGCCACTGTCTGAATTAATTTGAAGATTTAGAACCAAGGGTATAACATTAACAATATGGGGGAGGGGGGTCTAGGAGGTCCTGGGAGCCAGGAGGACCTTCTCCTTTCCCCTCATTTCATTGGCCTCCCTTCATCACATCCCGTGTAGCAGAGCCATGTATTTTACCTTCTACAGCACCGGGTCAAGTCTGCTCTCTTCTTCCCTGCAGCTGTATGCTGTGTTACTGCATACTTCCATATAGCTCCTGATGCATGTCTCGTGCAGGAACTTCCCGGAAAATGTCTATAGAACAATGCATGACTTCAGCCCAGGGCAGTTTCTCAGTCTCTAGGCTAAAATGCACCCAGGGCGAGGGTTAAAATTGCACCCCCCCCCCCGGGGAGCCAGGTATACATGCCCGCAGTGTAGGTTAGCAAGGTCTAGTTGCACTCAGTATAGGTAGCCAGCTATAGGTCTCCCCAGTATAGGTAGCTAGGCATAGTATAGGTAGCCAGGCAAAGGTGCCCCAGTATAGTTGTCCCCAGTATAGGTTAGATAGGCAGGTACCCCAGTATAGGTTAGATAGGTAGGTGCCCCCAGAACAGGTTAGCTAGATGGGTGCCTCTAATATAGGGAGTCAGAATAGTTGCCCCCAGCCTAGGTTATGTAGGTAGGTGCCCCCAGTATAGGTTAGTTAGGTAGGTGCCTCCAATATAGGTAGCCAGTATAGTTGCCACCAGTATAGGCTAGGTAGGTAGGTGCCCCCAATACAGGTTAGATAGGTAGGAGCCCTCCAGTATAGGTTAGATTAGGTAGGTGCCCCCCAGTGTGGTTAGATTAGGTAGGTGCCCCCAGTGTGGTTAGATTAGGTAGGTGCCCCCCAGTATAGGTTAGATTAGGTAGGTGCCCCCCCCCAGTGTGGTTAGATTAGGTAGGTGCCCCCCCCAGTATAGGTTAGATTAGGCAGGTGCCCCCCAGTATAGGTTAGATAGGTAGCTGCCCCCAGTATATGTTAGATTAGGTAGGTGCCCCCCAGTATAGGTTAGATTAGGTAGGTGCCCCCCAGTGTGGTTAGATTAGGTAGGTGCCCCCCCCCCAGTGTGGTTAGATTGGGTAGGTGCCCCCCAGTATAGGTTAGATTAGGTAGGTGCCCCCCCCGCCCCCAGTGTGGTTAGATTAGGTAGGTGCCCCCCAGTATAGGTTAGATTAGGTAGGTGCCCCCCAGTATAGGTTAGATTAGGCAGGTGCCCCCCAGTATAGGTTAGATAGGTAGCTGCCCCCAGTATATGTTAGATTAGGTAGGTGCCCCCCAGTATAGGTTAGATTAGGTAGGTGCCCCCCAGTGTGGTTAGATTAGGTAGGTGCCCCCCCCCCAGTGTGGTTAGATTGGGTAGGTGCCCCCCAGTATAGGTTAGATTAGGTAGGTGCCCCCCTCCGCCCCCAGTGTGGTTCGATTAGGTAGGTGCCCCCCAGTATAGGTTAGATTAGGTAGGTGCCCCCAGTATAGGTTAGATTAGGTAGCTGCCCCCCAGTATGGAGGAGGGAGTCAGCCACGGGGAGGGCAGCCCGACCTCTCCCTCCCTTCCTCTCTGCGGGCCGCCCTCCGTGCTCTCCCCTCCGAGTGTGACTGCAGGGAAGCGCTGTGTAGGGAGGGCAACTCACCTCCCTGGTTCCAATCGCCGCCGGTCTCCTCTTCTGTCTTCTCCTCACAGCCGCTGATACACACGCTGCTTCCGGCTAAACAGGAAGCAGCGTGTGTATCAGCGGCTATGAAGAGAAGAGGAGACCGGCGGCGATTGAAACCAGGGAGGTGAGTTGCCCTCCCTACACAGCGCTTCCCTTCCCTGCAGTCAGACTCGGAGGGGGGAGCACGGAGGGCGGCCCATTGCGAGGAAGGGAGGGAGAGGTCGGGCTGCCCTCCCCACGACTGACTTTCCCCTCCATTACAGCGCCCACAACTCCTTCGGCACCCAGGGCGCCCGCACGGGCTGCACGGCACTAGAAACGGGCCTGCTTCAGACAATCCAATCATTTCTGTTCCGTATGACCTTGTAAGCTAAAGCCACGTCTGGTTTACAGCGAACAGACGTTACTTGATTCTTACCTGCATACAGCTGTTTTGGGCGATGTATGTGGTCATTGAGGAAGCTTGTGACATCCTGAAAACACATGTCAGAGAAGGGTAGACAGCTGCACACCCATCCCCAGGGTGTTGGGGTGTTGGATGAGGGATCCCATCCACAAAATAATAAAAGAAGTTGGTAGCAATCTACAGACCAAATTAAATGCAATTTGTTAGTCCTTTTAATTCTTCAGCATGCACCAAAATAAACCCTACATTTTACTATTTGAGATTTATGCCATTCCACCAAGGGCGTTCCAGGATTTGTTTTTTGCTGATGGTGCCAAGGTATGTAAGCTGGCTTTTTAAATCTGTCTTTTGAAATCCTACAATTCCCTGGAACACAAAACCCTCCTCCTCCGGAGGGAGAGGAGGGAGGATAACACTTCCTGATGTTGTAAAGTAGTGTAGGCCTGCAATTGAATATTGAATGAGATTTCTGACCTTAAAACACTGCTTTGAGTCAAATCTAGATCTTTTTCTGGCACTTTTGATGTCTATTCCACTCAACCATGTCTTACTCCAGGTATTAGATCCCTTGAAACATCTTTTCCATCATTTTTCTAGCCAGTATAATTTTTTCTAAATATTCAAGTTCGCCTCTCCATTGAAGTCTATTGCGGTTCGCGAAAGTTTGGGCGAACCGAACTTTTGTGGTAGTTTCGCGAACCGGGTTCATGAACCTAAAATCGGAGGTTCAGGCCGTCTCTAGTACCTACGCCAGTGTGGCGCAGCAGAAAATGGGTGGGGGCTTCCCTTTCCCCTATTTAGATACGAGAGGTAACATAATCGCTGGAACACCAGGAACATGCCACATTATTGCTGGAACGTCTCTGGGGAAGATTGGAGAGGTTTGTTTAATTTTGTATACACTATAGCAAATGTGTTAGAGGGGAGTTTATCTAATTTCTCCATTGTAGGGATGATCAGTTAGCACCGTAAAGCCTCACTCACAGGGCTGTGCAGAGGATCCTTAAGTGGAGGGTGCTCAAATTTTACAAAAGTAGACCTCCCCCCCCCTTTTCCCCTGCAGTGGCATCTTCTTCCAATAAGAGTGTCCCCTTCCCCTTTCACATATTTGGCTCTTCATCTGCATTTTGTGCCCAAATGAAGGTCGGAGTAGTCCAGTCCGAAGGGTTTATGTCTTATTTGGGTTGCCTTCTCTTCGATGATGACCCGGAAATATGTACCCATGAAGGTGATAACTGAAAAGGTCTTTGCAGACCATTTACCTATTTACACAAACAATTAAAGGTAAGAAAAACCGGTACATAAAATTAAAATGTGCTGTTGAAATAAACAAAAAATGTCATTTACTTGAACAAAAACACAGTAAATACCAGCTTTTAAAATAAAGTTAATTGGTGTTCTTCAAAGAAATCCACATCTAAATCTTCCAAATGCTTCATCTGTTTTCCTATCTTCAAGCATAGAGTCACAGTAATTCTACGTTTAATTCAAAGGCTTGCTTGTAATTTAAAGGAAAAACCTGCAATTCTTTGGCGATATCATTATTTAACCATAAAATGACTATTTCTGATTAAAAATGCCAACCAGGCATCACCTAGCATATTCTAAGTCACATAAAGTTCATAAATTAACCACTTCAGCCCGCGAGTTGTTTTCATCTTATGGATGAGAGGAATTTTCACATTTTGACGCTCCTCCCTTTCATTCCCCAATAACTTTATCTCTACTGGGTGGTACATTATGCTGGGATTTATTTTATTCTTCATGCATTTTAATAGGAATAATAAGAAAAAAAGTGAAAAAATGCATTATTTATTTTCCAATAAGTTTTAAAATAAAACGTTCTACTATGGATAAAAGCTACACATTTTATTTGCCCATTTGTCCCAGTTATTGCGACGTTTAAATTATATCCCTAGTACAATGTATAATGACAATATTTTATTTGAAAATAAAGGTGCATTTCTTCAGTTTTACATCCATTTACTAATCACTAGCCCATCATTTCAGAATAATATACCCTCTTGACATACAGTACATATTACAAAAAAATATTCCCTAATGTATGTAAGTGTAATATTACTATTTGGCCACAAGATGTCCTTGTGCATTATTTCCTACAATAAGTACACAAAATAGGAAGTAATGCATGGCTGTGTTACTTCGGAAGTGATGCAAGCATCTCATCTCACGGGTCCTACAGGGGAGATGAATAAATGGGAGAGAGCGCGGTGGCACCATTAGAGAATGATCACTGTTTTTGAACAAAAACAGTGATCATTCTCAGTGGAAATGCATGGATTGGCTCAGGGGACTTCTGTCCCCTGCCACAAATTCCCCCTGTCACTGGCACCATTGCGATTGCAGGCTCCTGCCTGCACAATCGCGCTCACAACCCTGCAGACTGCACGGACATGAGTTTCACATCCCTGCAGCTACAGCAGTACCAGCCGCGGGAGTGAGACTCACGTCCGTGCGGTAGGAATGGTTACAGTTACAGTACAAATTTTGCACCAAACAATTTAAAGTCACGAGAAACAGGAAGTTCTGCCTCTTTCAATTCCCATTTGTGGATTAGGACATAATAAAGTATAATCTGTTCCTTCGCAAGTCTCAATGGGCCAGATGCAGTAAACTGCAAAAATTGCAGTGTGCAGGGAGCTGTTACCATAACTACAGCTAGTGGGGCACTGCCTGTTAACCCGCAGTAATGTGTGCAGTGCAAACGGGTTCGCAGGCGGTGCTCCACGGGTGGTAGTAAGGGTAAAATTGATGTGCACTGCGCATGGCAACTTTACACAGCACACTGCTTCTGGCCCAAAATTAGGTAAAAACAACCTCAGATAAACAAAAAACTGTGGGTCCGATCACTTTTTCTACTAAGTTTTCTCCTAGGTGATAATTTCACATTATAAATAAAATGCATTGAAAGCCACTAGCAAATAAATAAAAACTCAGAAACATTTTGACAGTACTTTTTCACCTACTTTTTGGTACTTTTTTTATCTGCAAAGTGCTGAAAAGTTATTCTAAACAGAAGATGAAAAATGATCTCCTACTAGAAAACTTAGGCGAGAAAGTGAATTGGATCGTGCCCCGTATAAATGACACCATGGCCTCGATTCATAAAGCATTACCGCATGTGTAATGCTAAAAACAGCTGACTATACCGAGCACTTAGGAAAGTTTCAATTCATGAAAGCAGTTACCGCATGAAAATCTACAATTACCTAGCAGTGAGGTAAATTACCATCTTGAGTGGGAAATATGTCAGTAAATGTCAGTAAATGTCAATTCATAAGAACTACCGGCTGCCCTGGGCTGGCGATAGGAGAGTTATAGGAGAGCAGTAACACTGTGAGAGCCACAAGCAGAGGGGGATAAGCTGTGAGTGACAAGAGCAGAGCCAATAGAAACAGCCCCTGTCTGCTTCAGGTCCTGCTGATCCAATGCTGATAGGAAGTGCAGGCTTCCCCAGTGGAACAAAAGAAAAGTTTCTACCACCCAAGTAGTGAGCAGAGAAAAGGAAAAAATAAAATTTCCCTTGCAGCCCTTCAGCAGTGTTTAACCCATTCGCGTTCCGTCGTTTTCACTTGAGAAATGTTCACCTCCCATTCATTAGCCTATAACTTTAACACTACTTATCACAATGAACTGATCTATATCTTGTTTTTTCCGGGGGGGGGGGGGTACATTTTGCTAAGAGCCACTTTACTGTAAATGCATTTTAACAGGAAGAATAAGGAAAAAACGGAAAAAATTGATTATTTCTCAGTTTTCAGCCATTATAGTTTTAAAATAATACATGCCTCCATAATTAAAACTCACGTATTGTATTTGCCCATATGTCCCGGTTATTACACCGTTAAAATTATGTCCCTATCACAATGTATGGCGACAATATTTTATTTGGAAATAAAGGTGCATTTTTTCCGTTTTGCATCCATCACTATTTACAAGTTTAAAATAAAAAAAAAAAATAGAAATATTTCATCTTTACATTGATATTTAAAAAGTTTAGACCCTTAGGTAAATATTTACATGTTTTTTTGTTTTTTTTATTGTAATGTTTTTTTTTTTTTTATACTAAACATTTTATTTGGGTAGTTTTGGGAGGGTGGGAGTTAAACAGTAGTGTTATAATGTAAATGTGTGTTGATTTTCATTTTTTTTTACTTTTAGTTGTAGTATTACTTTTTGGCCACAAGATGGCGGCCATGAGTTTGTTTACATGACGTCACTCTAAGCGTAACACACGCTTAGAGCGACGCATGGGGGAGGTAACAGCCAGAAAAGGCGCAGCTTCCGAGAGAAGCTGTCGCTTTTTCAGCGGGGGAGAGGAATCAGTGATCGGGCACCATAGCCCGATTCACTGATTGCCTGGCTAACGAACCGTGGACCGGGAGCGTGCGTGCACGCGCGTGATCAGGAGCGCGCGGTAGCGCGCATGGTTCCTGGACATAGTTTCTACGTCCAGTAACCAAAATAGGTTAACCTTTTCCGTTCCTGATAGATGCTTTCCCCTATACTAGCTGCTTATCTTTAAAGCAGGGCATGTGTAACGTCTCCCAGAAGTTCATTTCAGCTGTGGCAATTAAATAAAATGTTAAGAGAGACTAACAGACATATTCAGAGCCGAGCAGAGGCAGTATAACAAACAGTATAGTAAAGCATGCACATCTAAAGGGATGTCGGGATGCATTGTAATGCCCTCATTGCACGGAGATTAGTCTATTAAAGCGGTAAATTACCGAACTTCAATTACACCTCTGAACATTTTTAAGAATCAGCATGCCAAAGTCAAAGATACCAAATGTGGTGATTTAACGAGCATTTTATATTCACCGCACACAGCTCTATGAATCGAGGCCCATGTCACTAACAAAGACAGTTAAAATGTAGAAACAGTGTATGAAAAATTAAAAACACCCTCACTACTCCCATAGGAATAAAGAGGGTAAGTAGTATGCAATAGGGATGATCAATGAGATGCAAATATTTCCAAGTTTATGCAAATATATGTAATTTTTATGCAAATATGTGCAGCTTGAAAATGGACCAATTAAGTCAGGATTTAATTGATTGGTCCACTTTCAAGCTGCATATATTTGCAAAAAATGTACATAAATTTGTAGAAACTCAGAAATATTTGCATCTCATTGATCATCTCTAGTATTCAAGGCTCTTGATTGACTGATCATCAGCAAGTGGGCAGCACAGTGGCATATTGAATAGCACTCTCGCCTTGTAGTGCTAGGGTCCCTGGTTCAAATACTATCTATCTGCATGAAGTTTGTATGTTCGCCCATGTTTCTGAGATTGCTCTGGGCCTTAAGGTGCCCATACATCTGTCAACTTTGGTGGCCGATCGACCAACCAATTCAATTATTTTTATAAAATTGGTGTCGCCAAGTGCAGGCCCGACTGATGATGCGACCAATTTTGGCTCAAAATTGGTCGCCTTAATCAATCGTGCCTGATGTAAGATGTGGGGCCGAAGTTGATTGTTGAGGTGTATGGCAGTACGGCGCCCGATTTTGTAATGAGCCGCAAAACCCCCGCCGCTACCCCCTAATGTATAAATGTGCCCCCCCTTGATTGCATTTATACATTGTCCTGTCCTGTGTCAGCCTCCACGAGGTGTCCGTCTCTGAAACCTCTACTTCTGTCAACTACATACACACCACTGGTGCATAGCGTGTGACTTCACATGCTA
The DNA here is from genome assembly GCF_040937935.1 of Hyperolius riggenbachi. Lineage (NCBI taxonomy): Eukaryota > Metazoa > Chordata > Amphibia > Anura > Hyperoliidae > Hyperolius > Hyperolius riggenbachi. The sequence goes on along the minus strand of NC_090649.1, from coordinate 421,614,764 downwards.
TGTGCCGCTGCCAGCATGTATGCAGCTGATAGAAGAGCCGCCTGGAAACAAACGGACTTTGTAAGGACAGGTAATGTATAAATGCACTCAAGGGGGGCACATTTATACATTACGGGGTGTGGCAGGATGGAAGAGGCGGGCTCAGTGGTTCCCTGGAGATTTCATGCTGAAAACAGATGGGAATTGGCCTGCAGTATATGGGCAGCTTTGACAAAAATGCAAATATCTCTATTATCAGATTTGATTAGAGAAAGCTTTGATTTGTCTCTTTGTCGAATCTGCCCATAATCTTCTGATGTATGGCTACCTTTAAACTACAACAGGAACATAGGACAATCTCTGACTATGCTAGATTGTGTGCTTTGTCTGAGGGAAAGTTAGTGACATGACTATATAAACTATGTAAATCACTGCAGAAGATGTAAGTGTAAGAAACTACTCGTTGGTTGCTATTGGCAACAACACTACACCTTTATTCCGGCACCAGCAACTCATTAACAAGAACTGCAAACACGATTCTCATCACAGCAACAACATTGGATATAGAACTTCTCAGGCATTCTCAGAGTTTAGAAGTTTATTCAGTCCACAGATATACAGTACAGTTCATTACATCTTAGCAAAGCAGATTATTCTGTAGTAAGTCTTTTGCGTTCCAGCTTCTTGATTCCCTTGCATGGAATCTGGTTTCCTCTTATGTCTATCCTACGTTACATCTATACTAAATAGCCCGGAGGCCTATCTACTATATACAGCATACAGTTATATAAGATGACAAGACATAAATAAGAGTAAAAGGTTGAAAGCCAGAAAAGAGCCTCTCCGTAGGCCCGTCAGTGGCTTTAATATCAAGAAGGAAAGAGTTAAATGTGACATCATCTGAGCCATCCCCCCAAACCTACAATTGGCTCAGACCCCTTGTGGTGTCATGACACGCACCTACTTAATTAATATTCCTGGTTCTCTCTAACCCAGTTACAAGGAATGCCCTGTTTGGTAAATATTGGCTATGTTTACCTTTTTGTCGACTAACGGTCTGGGGCAGTTTAGTCCTATGACCTTCCAAAAGGAACATATTCCTGGTAACTGACTGCATCATCTCTTCTGCGAGAAACTCTATCTAAAGGTATACTCTGCGAACCAAGCCTTTTACCTAAACTCAGGCCAAATAACTGAGGCCTACTTAAATTATAACAGCAAGCACTTTATAAGTACGCATTAAGTGTGACAGCTTTACAAAAGCAATTGTTTTGGCAGTTTGCTGGTTTGAATCATTCAGATGAATGAGAACACAATGCTAAGGACATCAGCAGCAATAATCTTAGGCAGTTGTTGTTGCCAATTTGGTAAGAGTCCATTAAAGAGAATCTGTACTGTCCGATTTGTACAGTAAAAAACATACCAATCGAGTCACTGTGCTCTCCTGGATCCCCCTTTGCTGTTTCTGCCACTCTCTGTCGCGATCCTGGCTTTTAATTGCCAGTTTTAGGCAGTGTTTACAAACAAGAAACATGACCACAAACCAGGAAGTGTTGTTTGTATATATGTACTGTATATATGTATATATATATATATATATATATATATATATATATACACACACACACAGGTAGTCCCTTGTGTATGTATGGCCGCAACTGAGGGAGCCCAATCCCTCTGATCATATAAGAGAGAAACAAGGAGTTGCAGCACACGGCTCTTTATTGAGCAAACAGTAAATATCAAACAGGCAGACGTTTCGGTTGTCCCCAACCTTCCTTAATGCCAAATGAGAAAATAAAACACATTCAAATATATACCTGTCCAGACAGGAAATGACAACATCAGTATCCACCCATTAAAGGGTAACAAAGGAAGTGATGTATACAGGAAAAACATAAGTGTTAGGTTCACACTTATCTTATCAAATTTCAGTTCATAGTTCAAATCTCTGTGTCTATGTCCAATCCATGTCGTCCAAGCCAAATAAATCACATAACATGTCACCTGTAACGTTAAAGAAATCAATTATAATTATAAATGGAGGTCGAAGTCCATATTCAGACCATGTGGGTGTAGGGACCCCAATTTATGGATCCACATGACCTTCCTCTTTTTTAGGAGCAGAACCCAATCACCCCCTCTCTTAGGTTTGTGTATATGGTCAATGACCATAAATTTGAGATCCATGTCTCTATGTCCCATGGAGTGAAAATGTCTCGCTACCGGGAGATCAGAGGTTGCCCCCCTGACAGAGTTCCTATGTTGACAGATGCGGTCCCGCACCTTCTGTGTGGTTTTGCCAACATATTTCAAGCCACAAGGGCAAGTCAACAAATAGACAACAAATGAGCTCTGACAGGTGAGAAAATGTCTGATCTGGAAGTTCTCCCCAAAAACAGATCCCTTAACCATGTGTTGACATTCGCTACACGAGAGGAATGGAAATGACCCTTTGCGTTTCAGACCCAAAAAACTAGTGGTCTCCGATACCTGAGGGGGAATGTAAGCCCTCACCAATCTGCTGCTTATAGTTTTGTTGCGTCTAAATGCAGATATTGGAGGTGAACTAAATTCAGAGATCTTAGCAGCAGAAGACAGCAGATGGATGATAAACTCTCGGAATGCGGGTACCCTCCTGATCTTATTCAGGAAGTACGCAATGGGATTTCTGATCCTGATGGAAACGTTAGGACCATGGTCTGTGTAATAGAGAGATGAAAATACGTGCACCTTCCGTCCTCTGATACTCGTGTTTATTTCAGCAGTGACAAATCAATCACATTGGATCCCTTATAACTGTCTTCATGGTAACAAACCAACTTGTGAGGCAATGGTGGTGGAGGAGGTGGGTGGCGGATAAGGACGGCGGAGGGTGACGGCCGTTTCGTGTCACAGAGACATTTGGTCACGCTGCGTTCCACCTTCCACTGCATATTTGAATGGGAGTGCCGCACTACTATTTTTCCTTCTAGTAAAATAGGTTAGGACCAGGGTCCCCTGAAGTACACGTCTGCCCTTTGTCTGTCAGTTTCACAGTCTTTACAATAAAGTTATAAACAGCATTAAGAAACACTGGCACATATTGGGCAGCGCATACCCAGAGGTCTCTGAATTTAGTTCACCTCCAATATCTGCGTTTAGACGCAACAAAACTATAGGCAGCAGACTGGTGAGGGCTTACATTCCCCCTCAGGTATCGAGCACTGACAAATATACTAATTTGTAAGTGTTGAAGATAAGGAGGAAACCCATGCAAACTCTAGGAGAACGTAGACATTTCATGTAGATATTGTCCCTGACTTTTTCTTCTAAGGCTCCTAGGTGAATTTTCAAAACTTGTCAATAAAATGCATTTTAAAACACCAGCAAGCAAAAAAATACTCAAAATTATTTTTATAGTTCTTTTTAATCTACTTTTTGTACTTTTTTTTCAATTGCAAATGAATTGCATCCGTGCCCGGGGCCCTTGTAGCTAGGGAAAGTTAATTGAGCAATTCCTTACCTAAACTGTTTCCCAATATGTAATACAGTATATGGATAAACAAATAAGTGGAAAAAGTCCCTGATTTCCTCCTGTAATACTTTCTCTGGAACACACTTAACTAGTTTCACTGTAATTATTTTTCTTGTATCAAAAAAAGAATGTGGACAATTTAAAAAACAGTATTTCTAAAGCTAATTTTTTTTTTACAAATCTACATCTGATCTGGAAGAGTACTAATGTTCACTCTATTGATATTCCATATGGGAGAACTTCAGTGTTTCAAGCCCTAAGTATGCATATTGTGTAATATGCAAACAAGATATCATTGCATAGTGTTTTGGATTATTTTAAACTAAATGTTTAATTCATTCATGTGAAAAATTGGAGCTTGAATAGAATGAAGAAAATTGTTCTTAAACTGTAAAGTGATGCGGTGTCCTGTGCTGCATGGTGGGAACTGTCTGTGAATGGAATGCCACACGATTAAAAAGTTCAAATCCTGCATAATTTCCAATTATATACTTTAAAAAAGAAGATGTAATTAGGATATTTTTTGCTGAAAGGCAAGCCGCACATAGTTAGAATGGAATGGGACATACAAAAAATAGAGGTTGCAAAGATCTTGTGTTTCGTGGAATAGTTGCCTTGAACCAACAAAATCAATCAAAATCCCAGCATTCATCTATGAAGGACAGTCAAACTACTATAGCCATCTTAAAGAATAAATTCTGTGACAGTCTGAAAGGGAATAATTGAGGACCCGTTAAATGCAAGTTCATATGCAACATATCACCATTGTGGTTTTTCATTCCGCATGCTGCATATTTCCCACAATTTTAAAGGCACGTTATTGTGAAGCCTCGGAACCAAGCATTAAAAGTAAATTAGTCAAGCCTCTTCACTACGCAGGTATCAGTTCTACCTAAGTGAGGTTCTCAGGGTCAAGTGATTTAGCAATTTCACATCTTCATTCTAATTGTGTAAGCATGAAACAGATGCTTTCTTCAAGGAAATCTATGGCATTTGTGTACCACAAGCTCGAGGTGGAAGAGCACCTCTATTACGGATGGTTTTATTGTCTACAAAGATCTGAATTTATTATTTCACTCCTAATTAAATATATTTTATACGTGTTTTCATATTAAATCGAGAGTCTTTGACATCAGTGCCAAAATTAACTGTGTGCAATGTGAAAAGAAATTCATGTCTTTCCATGGATGAGCTGTAGTGGAGAATGCCAAAGAATGTTCTTCAAATATGTACCAATGGATGTTTAATTTTTTTTTAAGTGATTATAGAAATATTTGGGTATTTCATACAAAGATAAAAAAAAAATCAGTATTCGCCGTGGAGTTAACACTTTTTGGTAATATCATTTGTCATACTGTCCAGGTGTAAAAAAGTAACATGTTCAGATGTTAGCATTCAGCTAATACAAAATTGATTCAGAAGACACAGAACAAGGATGCACCAGTTATACACTTGACTGCTTTTTCTTTTTAAAGTTGAACTAACTTTTATAGCAAGTAGATGTACAGAGGCGCCAAAAGGATAAAATATGCTAAAATGTTTAAAATATTCGGGTGGCAGCGGTGGACCGGCCACTCAGGAATAGACTCGATGCTGTCGCTTAAGATAAAGACAATTTATTCACATACTCCATGAACAGAACCGCAACGCGTTTCACGGGTATATTCCCGCTTCCTCAGGCAATAAACAGATAGGAGTACACAGTACAGTCTCAAGGTCACGAATAGCGCCTCTGTGTTCGTGACCTTGAGACTGTACTGTGTACTCCTATCTGTTTATTGCCTGAGGAAGCGGGAATATACCCATGAAGCGCGTTGCGGTTCTGTTCATGGAGTATGTGAATAAATTGTCTTTATCTTAAGCGACAGCATCGAGTCTATTTCTGAGTGGCTGGTCCACCGCCGCCACCCGAATATTTTAAACATTTTAGCATATTTTATCCTTTTGGCGCCTCTGTACATCTACTTGTCAAGATATCCACCCTTGGTGGTTGGAAGGGTGACAAACCCTCCTTTCCTTCTTCAGAGAGCGACATCTTAATCCTGAGTGGGGACAGGTCTAATCTCCCCACCTGCCTATATAGTGGTTGCCTAAACGGTAACCCATGTTTGTAAGTATAATACTTACTCCACACTAATTCTCCCTGATCCAATACATACTACACTATATTGGGCTCTCGGTTTCTCTGTTTTAACTTTTATAGCAAAATTGCTAAAACAAGTGTTGGTGTTGCATACAACTTTTACCTAAATTTAAGTTATTACAAAAATTTCAGTTTTGATTTGCAGTCAGCTACGTAACTTCAAAACTGCCTTCAAACTTACATTGTACTTTGAAAGCATGGAATCTGGAAATTCCAGTCTTCCATCATGAGTAATAATGTGAACAAAGAAGGATCCTTTGTTACTCATTTTGGACACCTGGATGAAGTTTGTAATCAAAAGAGAGGTTGGTGGCAGCCTGTTGGTTAATTGGAATAGCTTGAAGAGGGTGGATCTCCTCCCACAGGTATTTCAAGCAACCAAAAAGACAGAAAAGACAGTACATACTCCATCTTTATGGTGGTGGTGCCTTGAAACTGTATATATAAGATACAAGGAGGTTTAGTGTACATAGCAACAGTACAGCTCTGCTGTACATTATCACTGAACATCTGCTGTGTTTTACTCTTAACTCAATTCCTAAACTGCACATTAGTTGCAACCTCTGCACCCCCTATTACAATGACACTGTCATCTGCTGAAATAGTCTTAGGCTACTTGCAGACTGTGGTGTTGTGTTTATTGGTGGTCAGAAATTACACCTATGCATAATTACGAACCATAATTTGCAATTATGCATCGTTATTGTAACGCGTAAATAATTTAGCATGTAAATGTAATAGCTGACCATAATTATACATGTTCGTATATTTACACGGAATTTTAGACGCAACCATTTTTATGCATACAAATTATTTTTTTGTATTTAATTTTTAAATAATAGCCACTTATGTGCAGTATACTGACTGATGAATGCAAATTTTTTTTGTATACAGACTTATTTTTTGCATTGACTATCTAAATTATAGCCACACATGCAGTACTCTGGCTGATGAATGCATTTTTTTTCGCATATGAATTCATTTTTTGCATTAAATATTTAAATAATAGCCATGCATGTGCAGTGTACTGGCTGAAGAACGCAATTTTTTTTTCATATATGAATGCATTTTTCACATTGAATATTTAATTAATAGCTGCGCATGTGCAGTACACTGGTGAATTGATTCGCATATTTTTTACCCATGAAAACGTGAATTTAAATGTGAATTATGCATAATTGAGTAATTACAGGCGTAGTTATGATTCAAAAATGTAGTATGCTGTACGTAACATAATCACAATTACACAAAGCGTAATTGCAAAAAATTGCATGAAATTTTGTGTAAACGTAATTGGCCCATTGTGAGCGCCACTTGTTATGTTGCACACCTTATAAAGACAGGATCATAACGCAAAGGAAAAATTGCATCATGCATTATGCGTGAGATATGACACAAGTAGGAAAACATGCAGTGCATAAAAAGTATGCTTCAGAACAACTATAAACACACATGTAAAATAATCTTGAAGTGACTTAAATAAGAATAGTTAAAATAACAAGTTAGAATACTACCAATCCCACAGCTGCAGATCACTGGCTTGCAGGACATTCAACTGTTCACCAAGGAATCAGTCAAACAGGGCGCCTGAGCCATCTGTATTAAAAGGGTGCCTCCATAAACTTCAATGTTATTTCTGAAAATCTCGGCTACAAGGTGGTGAAAAGGGTGCCCGAGTTTTTGTTTCGGCTACAAGGTTCTCAATTCGGCTACAAACGGGTGCCCCTCTCTAGCTGAGATTTTTGATTTGGCTACATGGTTTTCGGCTACAAGGTTTTTTATTTTGCTACAAAAGGGTGCTCCTTTGTAGCCAAGATTTTTGATGTGCCTACAAGGTTTTTGTCTACAAGGTTTTTGATTCTGCTACAAAAGGGCGCCCTATTATAGCCAAGATTTTTGATTCGGGGGTGCAGGGGGGGTTAGGATTAGGCATCACAAGCAGGGGGGGGGGTCTTAGGGTTAGGCACCACCCGGGGGGGGGGGGCTTAGGGTTAGGCACCACCAGGGGAGGGTTCTGTGTAAGAGTAGGGAGAAGTTAAGTCATAGTAATCACCAGGGGGGTCTTAGGGGTAGGCACCACCAGGGGGTCTTAGGGTTAGCCACCACCGAGAGGTTAGGATTAGGCACCACCAGGGGGGTCTAAGGGTTAAGCAACACCAGGGATGGGTTTGGGTTAGGCACCACCAGGGGAGGGTTCTGTGTGAGAGTAGGGAGAAGTTAGGCCATAGTAATCATCTTAGGGTTAGGCACTACCAGGGAGCGGTTAGGGTTAGGCACCACCAGGGGGGTCTTAGGGTTAAGCACCACCAGGAGAGGGTTCTGTGTGAGAGTAGGGATAAGTTAGGTCATAGTAATCACTTTTCCTGGCTATATCACTTTTCTAGGCTATATCCAGGAGCCCTTTTATAGCCCAACACATTTTGCCTCTAACAGCATCCTTTTTATAAACTAAAACTAGCTTTTCGGCTACACCAGGCACCATTTGTAGCCGAATTTGGCATTTTGACTAAACTAGGCACCCTTTGTAGCTGAATTTGGCATTTCGCCTACACCAGATGCCCTTTGTAGCCGAATTTGACATTTCGGCTACACCAGGAGCCCTTCGTAGCTGAGTCTGTCTTTTTTCATCTATGTCAGGCACCCTTTTTTCAAGGAGCCCTTTTCAAATGTACACCAACCCCATGAAGCTAAGTTCTGAAGAGTTTTTGACTGAAATAAGTGGAAGTACTGTTTACGTTTTTTGCAACTTTACCCTTCCCAGCCACCATTTTTTTCAACAGCTACCACCTGGAAAAGGCACCTCCTCTCCTCGTTCACTGCCAAGCTGAGAGTGAATTATCATTTTCATACGAGGCCTGACAAACCTGACAGGATCTTTTTTCAGCCTCCTAAATCCCCAGAAACCACATGCCAGAGCCAGTGACAATGAGGTGCACTCTCTCTCTTCCAATAGCTTGATCTTTTGTCCTGCTTCTGATGGTGCAAGGTCAATCACTCCTGGCTACAAATCCGCCCACTTTCCTGATTTTTTTTTTTTTGCCCTGCATAGGCAGCACACAACAATTTACCCATAACTACATTCTAAAAGAGGAACTGTAACCAAGGATTGAACTTCATCCCAATCAGTAGCCGATATCATCGTTCCCATGAGAAATATTTACTGTTTCTCAAACGAATCATCAAGGGGCTCTATATGGCTGCTTTTGTGGTGAAACCCCTCCCACAGTGTGATGTCAGCACCTGGTGCTGACATCACACTGTGGGAGCCTTGTTTTATTATGGGAAATAACAGCTTCCAACTGCCAAAAAGCAGCATTTCCTTCCACAGACATCACCTGCAGCAGTAAAGATGTCGCCATGTGATACATTTCAGAATGTAAATCAGGGAGAGGAAAGATTTTACAAAGGGCAAACACTGACTAAATCATTTACAAATAATTATTGTAAAAATTAAGCACTTTTTTCATTAAGTTATTTTCATTGTAGTTCCTTTTTAACTACTTGCCGACCGCTCCACTCCAATTGGCGTGAATGCAGTGGCAGCCCCAGGACCACTCCATGGTGATTGGCGTGAATGGCCTTCAATGGGGCAAGCAGGAGATTGTGCGCGCCGATGCGCGCGTATCTCCGCTTGGAAGGCGGAGCTCTGCTTCGCCTTCAGTCTTGCCGCTTGAAGAATGTTAAACGCCGCCTAATATGCCTGTACAGCGCTGCAATCTAAGGCAGCACTGTACTGGGGATAGCTGTGTGACCAGAGGCGTAGCTAGAACTCACTGGGCCCCATAGCAAATTTTATGGACAGGCGCCCCCCCCCTTCCTTTCGGACAAACCCCTTCTCGCCAGTGGTCTCCCTTTGGTGGTGCTAACAGCCTACTAACTAATGTCTATAATGTTGTTTGTCTTTTTATTGCATAATGTGTGGGCAGCATGGTAGCATAGTGGATAACACTCTTGTATTGCTGCACTGGGTCCCCAGTTCAAATCCCAGCCAAGACCCTATCTGCATGGAGTTTGTATGTTATCCCCACGTCTGCATGGTTTTCCGCCAGTCACTCCAGTTTCTCCCACATCCCAAAAACATACAGATAACTTAATTGGCTCTCCCCTAAAGACTATGATGGGCATATGACTATGGTAGGATTAGATTGTGAACTCCTCTGAGGACAGTCAGTGACATGACTATGTACTCTGTAATGTGCTGCAGGAGATGTCAGTGCTATATAAATACATAATAATAATATGGTAGGATTAGATTGTGAGCTCCTCTGAGGACAGTCAGTGGGCATGACTATGTACTATGTAATGTGCTGCAGAAGATGTCAGTGCTATATAAATATAGAATAATAATAATATGGTAGGACATTAGACTATGACAGGATTAGAGTGTGAGCTCCTCTGAGGACAGTCAGTGACATGACTATGCACTCTGTAAAGTGCTGCAGAAGATGTCAGTGCTATATAAATACATATGAATAATATGGTAGGACATTAGACTATGACTATGGTAGGGTTAGATTGTGAGCTGCTCTGAGGACAGCCAGTGACATGACTATGTACTCTGTAAAGTGCTGCAGAAGATGTCAGTGCTATATAAATACATAATAATAATATGGTAGGACAGTACACTATGACTATGGACAGGATTAGATTGTGAGCTCTTCTGAGGATAGCCAGTAACATGACTAAGTACTCTGTAAAGTGTTGCAGAAAATGTCAGTGCTGTCCTCTGAGGGCAGTTAGTACTGTATCTGGAACACAGGTAGTCATGTGTTTTAATGTAACACATTGAGCCTCCAATGCTTTCTGTAGCAGTGGGATTCCAGTAGTCACTGACATTATATGGGCCAGCGCTGCTTTGGAGAAAAAGGAAGCAGCTCTGCATTTTCACATTGCAGTGCTGCTCAGCACATAAAAGTATGAGCTATGCATGCATCATCTGCTCTATAGGGAGAGAGAGACAGAATGATGGACAAGAGAGGAGGGAAGGATATACAGTACTGCATGTATATCTTTATCACCAGGACTGCAGGCTTTTCTAGCTGTCCCCTTGCCAGGGGAGATCAGGATCACACATCAAGTTGTGGGGGAGGTAGAGAGATAAAGAGACTTAAAGGATACCCGAGGTGACAAGTGACATGATGTGATAGACGTGTGTGTGTAAAGTGCCAAGCACACAAATAATTATGCTGTGTTCCTTTTTTTCTTTCTCAGCCTGAAAGAGTTAAATATCAGGTATGTAAGTGGCTGACTCAGTCCTGACTCAGACAGGAAGTGACTACAGTGTGACCCTCACTGATAAGAAAGTCCAACTATAAAACACTTTCCTAGCAGAAAATGGCTTCTAAAAGCAGGAAAGAGGTAAAAAAAAGGGGAATCTCTTATCAGTGAGGATCACACTGTAGTCACTTCCTGTCTGAGTCAGGACTGAGTCAGCCACTTACATGCCTGATATTTAACTCTTTCAGGGAGAGAAAGAGAAAAAGGAACACAGCATAGATATTTGTGTGCTAGGCACTGTACATACACATGTCTATCGCGTCATGTCACATGTCACCTCGGGTATCCTTTAAAGTGGAGACATTAGGCAGCAGCCTGAGAGCTTTTAAAAGAGTGAATTTCAGCAAATGAACTTATTTAACGACTTCCATAAACATATCAATGATCTGCTCCTGTCATTTTCCTCTGTGTACACTCCTTATTGCAATACCTCTGCTCCCCCATTACATGCTGATCAGTGTGTGCTGGGCAGAGGGTTTGTGGCAACCAGTGTACAATAACATTAGGACCCCTATAGCTATACAAATAAACACTCCTCTTCCCTGTGCCACCCCTTCCCTGCAGCTGCTGCCTGTGTCCCACAACGTCCTCTCCACACATACCTTAGTTACCAGTCCTCAGCACTCTACCACTTCCTCCAAACTCCCGGGCCTTTGCTCTGCTCAGCCCCGCCCCTCAGAGTCAGAGAGAGGGGAGGGGCATGATAGCAGAGCGTGCAAGAGAGAATCCAGTATGAGGAAGTGCAGAGTGCAGACATGTAAACCACACATCTCCACCCCTGATTACTGCCAGAGGGGCCAGTGTAGCGCTATGACTGACGGGGCCCCTGACTCCCTATGGGCCTGGCAAACGAGTACCTCCTGTACCCCTCTGAAGGCAGCCCTGTGGGGCCCCCTAGTGGCCATGGGCCCCATAGCAAGGCTATAACTGCTATCCTTATTTCTACGCCAGTGTGTGTGACACAGTGTCCCGTCTGTGTGTCCCACTGTGGCCGTCTCCTTTCCTCCTGCTTGCCTCTCCCCTCTTGTCCTGGTGTCGCCAGGTCCGCCCTGTGTGAGAAGCAGCAGCGGAAGCAGCTTACCTCCTCCATCTTGCCTGCGGCGATTGAAGCCGGCACTAGAAACTGGCTGTAGAGGAAGCCACACACAGAAGCCGGATGCCTTCAATCGCCGTGGACAAGATGGAGGAGGTAAACTGCTGCCGCTTCTCTCGCAACGGGACCTGGCAACACCAGGATAAGAGGATAGAGGCACGTGGGGGGGGGGGGGGGGGGAGGGGGGGGGAAGGAGTGGGACACACATGGAGGAGACTGGAGGGCTCTTGGGGGAAAGAGGAGGACATATAGGGATGACAGCAGGACACATGGTGGGGGCAGACAGCAGGACACATGGTGGGGGCAGACAGCAGGACACATGGGGGGCAGACAGCAGGACACATGGTGGGGCAGACAGCAGGACACATGGTGGGAGCAGACAGCAGAACACATGGTGGGGCAGACAGCAGGACACATGGTGGGGGCAGACAGCAGGACACATGGGGGGCAGACAGCAGGACACATGGTGGGGGCAGACAGCAGGACACATGGTGGGAGCAGACAGCAGGACACATGGTGGGGCAGAAAGCAGGACACATGGTGGGGCAGGCAGCAGGACACATGGTGGGGGCAGACAGCAGGACACATGGTGGGAGCAGACAGCAGGACACATGGTGGGGCAGACAGCAGGACACATGGTGGGGGCAGAAAGCAGGACACATGGTGGGGCAGGCAGCAGGACACATGGTGGGGGCAGACAGCAGGACACATGGAGGAGACAGCAGGACACATGGGGGTGACAGGAGGGCACATGGGGGTGACAGAAGTGCACATGGGGGTGACAGGAGGACCTTGAGGGTGACAGAAGGATACATGGGGGAGACATGGGGACATAGGAGGACACATGTGGACACAGGATGACACCATTTGGGAGAGGTCATGTACAAGATACTCCTGAAATATGTATGCACTTGTTTTTTGGCCTCTAAACCTAGGTGCGTCTTATATTCCGGAGCATCTTATACGGCCAAAAATACGGTACATTCAGTGTTAACTAATGTAACCTTACACAATGAATCATATCAAGAATTAAAAAACAAAACAAAACAAAGTGTAATTTGCACATAATACTTTTGGGGTCCATCTGAAAATGGCACCTGAGAATAATGGCACATGGTGTTGCCGCTAATCCGTTTTCCGCTTATCGCTATTTAACGTTAAAGCCTTATTGTTATTTACCGTTAAAGTCTTATTGTTATTTAGCGTTAAAGCCTTATCGTTATTTAGCATTAACACACAGAACCCTCTCTGTACCTATCCCTAACCCCTAAACCCCCCTGGTGGTGCCTAACCCTAACCACCACCCTGGTGGTGCCTAACCCTAAGACCCCCCTGGTAGTGCCTAACCCTAAGACCCCCCAGTTGGTGCCTAACCCTAAGACCCCCCTGGTGGTGCCTAACCCTAACCACCCCCCTGGTGGTGCTTAACCCTAACCACCCCCCTGGTGGTGCCTAACCCTAAGACCCCCTGGTGGTGCCTAATCCTAACCACCCCCATGGTGGTGCCTAACCCTAAGACCCCCCTGGTGGTGCCTAACCCTAACCACCCCCTGGTGGTGCCTAACCCTAACCACCCCTCCAGTGGTACCTAACCCTAACCTTGACAGTGTTACATTAAATCTATTCACCGTTATGCAGTTAAATAACGTCTGCAGTTTGGCTTATGTAGGGCGCTATTGATAAATAACGTTACTGTGGGCAATAACGTCTGCTGTTTGGCAAATGAACGGCACTATTGATAAATAACGTTAGTGTGTGCCACTATTGATAAATAACGTTAGTGTGTGCCGTTTTTCTTCTTTTTTCCCTGTGCGCCATTATTATGCAGTACTAATGATAAATAGCGATAAGCGTATCTTTTTAATGTGGCGCCATTTTTATGCATAGACGCTGTGTGCCATTATTCACTGATCCGATACTTTTGAGGTATCAAACTTAGAACTTCAGAAAACAATAAACATCTACAGTAAACATCACGGAGAAAAAGCTTACTGTAACACTCTTCCTTCACAGAATAAAACAAAAAGTTACGATTTTAACTCTATCTTCCAGGTTCCTTAGGTTTCTAGAAAAGAAAATGAAGTAATCTTCAGAAATTCACATACAACCAAGAATGGCTTACTTTTAACTTTTCGCACCGGCCGCGTGGGGCTCCGCACCCTGACTATACCAGCCCGCATGGTCCATGGATTGGGGGGTCTCGGAAGGGGAGGGGCAGCCAAGCTTTCCCCTCCCCCTCTGAGCCCTTGTCCAATCCAAGGACAAGGGGCTCTTCTCCACCTCCGATGGGCGGTGGAGGTGGAGGCCGCGATTTCCTGGGGGGGGTTCATGGTGGCATCTGGGAGTCCCCTTTAAAAAGGGGTCCCCCAGATGCCCACCCCCCCTCCCAGGAGAAATGAGTATAGAGGTACTTGTACCCCTTACCCATTTCCTTTAAGAGTTAAAAGTAAATAAACACACAAACACATAGAAAAAGTTTTTTAATTGAACAAAAAACATAACCACGAAAAAAGTCCTTTAATATTCTTAATTAACCATTAATACTTACCTGTCCCTTTAAAAGCCAGTTCCCACGCAATATCCTCGGAAATATACTAATCAGTTACAATGTAACAAAGTTGTTACAATGTAACAACTTTGTTACTTTGTAACACCACCGCACCCGACGTCACTCGCCGCTCACCCGCCGGCCGCCGTATAAGTCCCCGCCGGCTCCCGCCGTCCACTCCGCCCACACCTGTCACCCATATACATGCTGGCACCCATGGGTGCCAGCATGTATATAGGTGACATGTGGGAGAGGCGGGGTAGGGCAGCGGAGCCGGCGGGGACTTAGCGTCCTAAACCCGACAGAGCTCTGAGCTATATAGCTCAGAGCTCTCTAAAGCATCTTTGTATTTGGGCTCCAAGGAGCCCCATTGGTCCTTAGCAGACCAATGGGGTTCCTTCAAATCAGAATAATAAACAGCGATAAGCGTAAATAGCGATAAGCGTATCTTTTTAATGCGGCGCCATTTTTATGCATTGACGCTGTGTGCCATTATTCACTGATCCGATACTTTTGAGGTATCAAACTTCGAACTTCAGAAAACAATAAACATCTACAGTAAACATCACAGAGAAAAAGCTTACTGTAACACTCTTCCTTCACAGAATAAAACAAAAAGTTACGATTTTAACTCTATCTTCCAGGTTCCTTAGGTTTCTAGAAAAGAAAATGAAGTAATCTTCAGAAATCCACATACAACCAAGAATGGCTTACTTTTAACTTTTCACACCATAAGAAACACCTGACCATAAGACACACCTAGGTTTAAAGGACAAAAAACAGGGTTAAAAACTATATATATTAAACCTGGTGCATCCATGGTGCACAGGTGTCTTGTGGAGCATCTCCTCCCAATCAGTGCTGGGCCGAAATTACGCATTAGCGTAATTACGCATCGTAATTCACTACAAATGCACCGTAAGCGTTACGTGTAAGGTTACGGTATTACGCGTAATTAATTAAGCGTAGACCCTAGGTTACGTTATTACGCGTAACAAATTACGCGTAAGACAGTAAACTCCCATTGAAATTACACAGTCTGCCGTAATCGCGTAATATTACGCTCCCGTATAATATAAAAAAGCCGCCGACTTTAAGGGTTAATAGCAAAGCCCCCTTAAGTGCTAAGAGCCTCAAATTTGGAGAATATATTAAGGAGATCAGAAGGAATAAGAGGAAAACATTTTTTTTCAAAAAGACCTTATAGTTTTTGAGAAAATCGATGTTAAAGTTTCAAAGGAAAAATATATACATTTAAAAACCCGCCGACTTTAACGGTTAATAGCAAAGCCTGCTTAAAATGTAGGAACACCAAATTCACAGGGTATATTAAGGGGATCAGTGGGAATAAGAGGAAAATTTTTTTTTTCAAAAAGACCTTATAGTTTTTGAGAAAATCGATTTTTAAGTTTTAAGGGCAAAAATGTCTTTTAAATGCGGAAAATGTCAGTTTTTTTTGCACAGGTAACAATAGTGTTTTATTTTCATAGATTCCCCCAAGTGGGAAGAGTTTTACTTACTTCATTCTGAGTGTGGGAAATATTAAAAAAAAACGACGTGGGGTCCCCCCTCCCAGACCTCTTTAACCCCTTGTCCCCCATGCAGACTGGGATAGCCAGAATGCGGAGCACCGGCCGCGTGGGGCTCCGCACCCTGACTATACCAGCCCGCATGGTCCATGGATTGGGGGGTCTCGGAAGGGGAGGGGCAGCCAAGCTTTCCCCTCCCCCTCTGAGCCCTTGTCCAATCCAAGGACAAGGGGCTCTTCTCCACCTCCGATGGGCGGTGGAGGTGGAGGCCGCGATTTCCGGGGGGGGGGGGGGGGGGGTTCATGGTGGCATCTGGGAGTCCCCTTTAAGAAGGGGTCCCCCAGATGCCCACCCCCTCCTCCCAGGAGAAATTAGTATAGAGGTACTTGTACCCCTTACCCATTTCCTTTAAGAGTTAAAAGTAAATAAACACACAAGCACATAGAAAAAGTATTTTAATTGAACAAAAAACATAACCATGAAAAAAGTCCTTTAATATTCTTAATTAACCATTAATACTTACCTGTCCCTTTAAAAGCCAGTTCCCACGCAATATCCTCGGAAATATACTAATCAGTTACAATGTAACAAAGTTGTTACAATGTAACAACTTTGTTACTTTGTAACACCACCGCACCCGACATCACTCGCCGCTCACCCGCCGGCCGCCGCATAAGTCCCCGCCAGCTCCCGCCGTCCACTCCGCCCACACCTGTCACCCATATACATGCTGGCACCCATGGGTGCCAGCATGTATATAGGTGACATGTGGGAGAGGCAGGGAGGGCAGCGGAGCCGGCGGGGACTTAGCGTCCTAAACCCGACAGAGTTCTGAGCTATATAGCTCAGAGCTCTCTAAAGCATCTTTGTATTTGGGCTCCAAGGAGCCCCATTGGTCCTTAGCAGACCAATGGGGTTCCTTCAAATCAGAAAAAAATGTTTTCCTCTTATTCCCACTGATCCCCTTAATATACCCTGTGAATTTGGTGTTCCTAAATTTTAAGCAGGCTTTGCTATTAACCGTTAAAGTCGGCGGGTTTTTAAATGTATATATTTTTCCTTTGAAACTTTAACATCGATTTTCTCAAAAACTATAAGGTCTTTTTGAAAAATTTTTTTCCCTCTTATTCCTTCTGATCTCCTTAATATATTCTCCAAATTTGAGGCTCTTAGCAATTAAGGGGGCTTTGCTATTAACACTTAAAGTCGGCGGCTACCTAACATTGATCCATGCGTCAACTTTTCCACTTGGCAGCATGGCCTTACGCATTAATTGCTAGTAGGATTTTACGCGTAAGCCTATATCGTAACAACCTGAATTACGGTATTCTTACGCGTAATTGCGTAAGGGCTATGCGTAATTACAGACATGTACCGAAATTGAATGTCTACGCCGTAAGCGTAATTCCGTAATGCGTAATAGCGTAAAATTACGCGTAATGATCCGTAAGCGTAGCTTTTTCCATTATGCCCAGCACTGCTCCCAATCTGTCCCAATAATATCCTCCAGTCCCCATTACAATAATTCCTTTTCCCCAGATACAGTAATCCCCTGATTTAGGCAAAAACTGGGAGTGTGTGTTGAAAAAGAGCTGCAACATAGGGGTACCCCAAGTTCAGCACTCCAGTGGCCTGTGTAAGAATCTATACGTTGCTTGCTATTGGCAACAACACTACACCTTTGTTCCGGCACCAGCAACTCCTTAGAGTTGCAACTCACAGGAAGTGTGAGAACTCGACTCTCATCACAGCAACAGCACAGGAGATAGAACTTCTTAGGCGTCCTCAAAGTTTAGGAGTTTATTCAGTCAACAAATAAGACAGTACATTTTGTTACATCTTAGCAAAGCAGATAGTTCTGTAGTAAGTCCTTTGTGTTACAGCTCTTGGCCACCTTCCTGGTGAAGGATAACCATTCTTGGTCTTCTGTCTATCTATACTAAGTTACATCTATACTATGTATATACAGCATAGAGTTAGATAAGATGACAAGACATAAATAAATAAAAGTAAAAGGTTGAAGCCAGCCATCACAGGAAGCAAAGAGTGCCTCTCCGTAGGCCGGCGGCAGGAAAGAGTTAAATGTGACATCATCTGAGCCATACCCCTAAGCCTACAATTGGCGGGCATGGGCATGTGACCCACCTTATTAATTAATATTCCATTGCTTTATACCCTAGTTACAAAGAATTCAATGTTTTGTAAATATCGTCTTTGTTTACCTTTCTGTCATCCAATGGTCGGGCAGTGTAGACCTATGGCCTTCAACAAGGAACATGTTCCTAGTAACTTCCTGCATCATCTCTTCTGCGAGAAACTCTGCTTAAAGGTAGACTCTGCGAATCAAGCCTTTCAACTAAACTCAGTCCAAATAACTGAGGCCTTACATTCTAACAATCCCCCTTGAAAAGGCTTGA
The DNA here is from genome assembly GCF_040937935.1 of Hyperolius riggenbachi. Lineage (NCBI taxonomy): Eukaryota > Metazoa > Chordata > Amphibia > Anura > Hyperoliidae > Hyperolius > Hyperolius riggenbachi. The sequence continues at coordinate 421,596,261 of NC_090649.1, read as the reverse complement.
TCTGCAAATCCCTGCTTCTGATTCCAACAGCACCCGTTTTCTTTTCTTCATGTTACACTTTTTGATGCTCGTGCTCACACACTTTCTTGGCTCTAAGTGGTTATCCCTGGGAGAGAGGGCAAGACCTCTTGGTTATCTGGGGATGCCCTACTTCTAGGTCCCTATATACCACATTCTCAGCATTTGCGTCACTTGCGTATCACTTACAAACTTGCATGATCACAAAAAAGTGAAACTTGTTTGTCTGTTAAGCAGTGCCAGTGCCAGGTGTCTTCTAAAAGAAAGCCTTTATACAATCAGCTCCATCATAGGTACTGTTGAAACCTATACCCATAACCCTGTATGTCACTTAATTTGGAAATATTGGTTCATGAGATTGTTTATGTGGCACCAATCTCTTAACCATGTTAATTTGTTTGCGTAATTTCACACACAAACTCACCTGTATAATGATGCCCAAGATTGTCATCCCCATCATTACGACCAGTGGGTGTAGAAAGACATTTTGAACTGTAGAGGCCCAGTCCGAGACCTAGGACCACGGCCTATGAAGACCCATTGCAAGACCAAAAACAGGTTAATGAGTGTGTTATACTGGGAATACACGGCTCGATTTTGAGCTGATAAGATGGTTAGATAAATAATTTACGACATGTCCGATCACCGTTGAATCGTTTTGCCCCTCGATTTCTCATTGAAGGGAATTGAAATAGATAAGAAAAACGAGCGGAAGATAAGAGGATCGAGCGGGCAAAATGATCGGGCGCAGAATAGAGCACCAGAATTGACCTGTGTATTCCCAGCATTAGATGGGAAATACAGGTGTTAAATAGTTTGATTATATTTTTCAATAAATACCAACACTTTCGAATCTCAGGGAAATTCAGAGAATTTGCTTGAAAGCATAAGGGGTGAGTTTCCTATGAGTCACATATGCATTGAGTGGCCAAAAAATTGGAGACACGCTCTTATAGTGAATTGGTCCACCTTTAGCTCTGATCACAGCTGATATTTCTCTTGGCATGGACTCAAAAATATGTTGTTACTGTTGCTGAGAAATGTTGCCCAATACTGACACAATGGCAGCTCTAAGTTAGGATAGCTTGGATTGTGGCATTTGCAAGCTTTGAAGTGATCTTTTGACTTCGTCCCACAAATGCTCAATAGGATTGAGGTCAGGAAACTGAGCTGGCCATGGAAGTAGGTTAAACTCTAATTAATCTTCCTCAAACCAATTTGAGACCAGGAGCATGGTGGCAAGGGCCCATAACAGGTGTTCTCTTTCTATTTTTTCTGTAATACCAAACGCACTCTTGGTGGTCTCCTGCTGCCAAAGCCCATCCTTTGCAAAGTCCATCTTATTGTGCATTGGAGTTAGAGATGGCCCGAATGGTTCACACGCAAACGTATTTGCGCAAACAACGTGGATTTGCGTTCGCATCGAAACGCGAACCTGTAGCGAGTTTTACCTGCCCGCTATACTACATCATTGGGCTAAACTTTGACCCCCTACATCACAGTCAGCAGACACATGACAGCCAATCAGGCTGCACTCCCTCCTGGAGCCCCCCCCCCCCCTTATAAAAGGCAGCAGCGTCGGCCATTTTCTCACTCTGCCTGCTACTGTTATTAGTGAGAGAAGGGAGAGAGGTTGCTGCAGAGAAAGGGAAACCTTAGTTAGGCTCTTGTTAGCTTGTTCCTTGCTGACATTTGCTGACACCACCAAAACAGCTCTTTTGAGAGCTAATGTTCTTGTGATGTGTTTTTTTTTGTGTGGCCCACTGACACTGTATACAGTATACAGCCCATTCTGTTGCAACTGGCCCTTGCTAATTGCTATACTGTGCCAGGCCCAGCACATTCAGCACACTTTTTTAGTGCACCTGTGTGACTGCACATTGTATCATACCACCAGCAGTCACTGCATACCTTTTCAGTGCACCTGTGTCATATTGTATCATACCACCAGCAGTCACTGCATACCTTTTCAGCGCACCTGTGTCACATTGGCCTCAATTCACAGAGCTTTATCAAACACTTTATCAAACGATTGATAATTTTCCTCATGGGTGAAATCTTATTTTAAATTCACTAAGGTGTTATAGATTTATTGATCATTTCATCGATAAAACATTTGATAAATCTATAACACCTTAGTGAATTCAAAATTAGATTTTACCCATGAGGAAAATTATCAAACGTTTGATAAAGTGTTTGATAAAGCTCTGTGAATTGAGGCCACTGTATCATACCACCAACAGTCACTGCATACCTTTTCAGTACACCTGTGTGACTGCACATTGTATTATACCACCAGCAGTCACTGCATACCTTTTCAGTGCACCTGTGTGACTGTACATTGTATCATACCACCAGCAGTCACTGCATACCTTTTCAGTGCACCTGTGTCATGTTGTATCATACCACCAGCAGTCACTGCATACCTTTTCAGTGCACCTGTGTCACATTGTATCATTCCACCAGCAGTCACTGCATACCTTTTCAGTGCACCTGTGTGACTGCATATTGTATCATACCACCAGCAATCACTGCATACCTTTTCAGTGCACCTGTGTGACTGTACATTGTATCATACCACCAGCAGTCACTGCATACCTTTTCAGTGCACCTGTGTCATATTGTATCATACCACCAGCAGTCACTGCATACCTTTTCAGTGCACCGGTGTCACATTGTATCATTTTGCCAGCAGTCACTGCATACCTTTTCAGTGCACCTGTGTGACTGTACATTGTATCATACCACCAGCAGTCACTGCATACCTTTTCAGTGCACCTGTGTCATATTGTATCATACCATCAGCAGTCACTGCATACCTTTTCAGTGCACCTGTGTCACATTGTATCATACCACCAGCAGTCACTGCATACCTTTTCAGTGCACCTGTGCCACATTGTATCATACCACCAGCAGTCACTGCATACCTTTCAGTGCACTTGTGTGACTGCACATTGTATTATACCACCAGCAGTCACTGCATACCTTTCACTTGAATGGATGGCAGACTTGCCCTCCATAACAGATTCTAATTATAGGATTTCAAGTGTATTCGTCTCATCATTATACAGCAGTCAGTGCATACCTTTCACTGCATCTGTGTGACTGCACATTGTATTATACCAGCAGTCAGTGTATACCTTTCACTGCATCTGTGTGACTGCACATTGTATTAGTCAAGTCAGTGCATACCATTCACTTCCTCCCCTCCAATATGGACAAAACAAAAGGCAGAGCCAGAGGCAGGCCACCCGGCAGGTCTGTTCGAGGTCGTGCTGATGTGAATTCGTGTGGCCCTGGACCAAAGTACAGTGGTCAGAAGGCACATGCCATCAATTCCCCAGTATGTCAGGACGTAGTTGACTATTTAGTCAGTTCAGAAGAGGAGTCAGAGAGGAGTAGAAGGAGACAATTTGCTGAAAGGAGCAGGGGGAGCTTGTCATCAAAAACAGCTCGTGGCAGTGTCCGGCGGCATGTATCGCCACCTATGGACAGCCAGCCAACATGCCCTTCAAAGTCCGCTGCTGAAGTGCCATCATCCCAGGGCTCAGCCGTGTGGAATTTTGTGTGTGTGTCTGCCTCAGATGAGAGCAATGCCATCTGTACTCTCTGCCACCAAAAATTGAGTTGAGGAAAGACCAAGACGCGCTTCGGGACAACTGCCTTACAAAGGCACATGGTGAGAAAGTGCAAACTGCAATGGGATGACCACCTGAGGAAAAGCAGCACACAAACGCAGAGCCACCCTCCGCCTCCTCTTCCTCCTTCAGGTGCAGCATCTTCAGCAGCTTTATCCCTTGCACCTTCACAGCCACCCTCCTCCACTCCGCCTCTCACCTTGAGCGGTTCCTTCTCCTCTGCCCACAGCAGCCAGGTGTCCGTTAAGGAAATCTTTGAGCGGAAGAAGCCAATGTCTGTCAATCACCCCCTTGCCCGGCATCTGACAGCTGGCTTGGCGGAGCTGTTAGCTCACACTCAGCATCAGTCCCCACACACAGCATCTCTGCCTGCATGCCGTGTGACTGCCTGCCCCAAGACTAAGTCATTCCCCACACAGCATCTCTGCCTGCCTGCCTGCCTGCCGGCAGCTGCTGCCTGCCCCAAGACTAAGTAATTCCCCACACAGCATCTCTGCCTGCAGGCTGCTTGACTGCCTTCTCCGCCACCACTAACAGGGTCTAGGACTCCAGGTGGATTTCTGAATTTGTAAGGCCGCTGCTAGCAGCGGCCGCTATACTAATTTTTCCGGTGCGTGTACATGCCTGCCTAATTTTTCTGGCTGCACTGCGGCTGCAACAACAAAACAAAAGGCATGTACATGTGTCAATTCCCCTTCGTGATCATTACCTTGCCGCAGTGAAGGGGCATATCACAATAAAGCAATGACCTATATGAGAGTGTTGGGGGGCACACCCAAGAAAATAAGGTCGTTGCTTCATTGTGGACAGACCAAATTCGATCAGCTGGACACTCACTGTTGTTCTGTCATTGAGCTACCTCAGCCCGACCATATGGGCTGGAAAGCCACCAACACCTGCACTCTCGCCAACGTGCGCACCAGCACGGCCATCTGTTTGCGGTGCGTTACACAGTGAGTTTGGTCTGTCAGTGTGAAGCAATACACTACTTACACTACCTGATCCATGTATACACATGCAAGATGTTTTCAAGTACTTTAGGCCTCCAATTTAAGAATGCAATGTGATTTCTACCCTTTAGGGATTATAACCCTGCTGTGCGTCAAATCTGGAATTTTCCCAGGGACTTTAGGCGTGTATCCCACTCCGCATGCCCCCCTCCAGGTGATAGACCCATTGAAACAACTTTTCCATCACTTTTGTGGCCAGAAACAGTGTTTGTAGTTTTGAAAGTTCGCCTGGCCATTGAAGTCAATTGTGGTTCGCGAAGTTCGCCGGTTTGCGAACTTTTGCGGAAGTTCGCATTCGAGGTTCGCAAACCGAAAATCGGAGGTTTGAGCCATCTCTAATTGGAGTATGCTTTGTGATGCACCTATAGTGAATTCAGCTGTAATTTGTTGTGTTGTTGCCCTTCTGTTACTGAGGACTATGCATGCTACTTGCCTTTCTACTCTCTTGTTCATCAGTCTTTTTCAACCAGAATAGTCTTTGTACATTTTTTTCTCAACTGCCACTTTCTAAACGCTTGAGATACTGTTGGGCGAGAAAATCCTAAAAGAGTCATCATTTTAAAAATGCTTGCTCCAGCTATTCTTGCACCAATGATCATCTTTCTTTGGTGTTTTTTTCCAAAGCAATTATTTTATTTCCTATGTATTTGAAAGGGAAAAAGAGAAAGAGAAAACATTGGGCTTGATTCATTAAACCATGATAATCATGATTTTTCATGAGCAATTACAAATTGTCGTGCGAAAACTCGTGATTGTATGTGAAAAATCAAGATTGCGTATGGAAATTGATGATTGTGCGCAAACGTGAGAACGCGCAAAAACGGCCGCGATATGAGTTATCACGATTTAGTGAATCAAGCCCCTTGTAAAAAATAACAACTTCTCTGTTTTCACCAATTACAGTTTGAAAATAAACAGCATCAATGTAGAGAAAAGACTTCATATTTTCTTATTCTATTTATCCACTTTATTTTAGCATTTAAATTATGTTGTTGGTACAATGTATCGCAAAGATATTTTATTTTGAAATAAAAGTATTTTTTTCTTTAATGTGTACTTTTTTCTCCTTATACTTTATTAATAATGAAAAGTCCTTACTTGTCTAATCATCAGGAAAAATGCTACAATCTTATGCGTTTGGCTGAAATGTTCTCATACTCAACCATAATTTTGAAAACAACATTTTTCTCAGTTCTATATTCAATTTGTCACTACATTTTTTTTAGATGGCAGCAACCTCAGCTTAAAAATACCTACAAATCTATTCTACCACTTGTCATGGTGAAAATGGCCCCCATTATGCCTGATTTTATAGGTCTCTGGGCGCATAGTACACTGTTAAAGGGAACCTAAACTGAGAAGGACATGGTTTTTTGCTTTTAAAATAATACAGTTGCTAGACTCTCCTGTTGATCCCGTGTCTCTGAGGCCCCGTTCACACCTATAATCGCAAAACGCTGGCGATTACCGCTGGCCCATTGCCGGAGTGATTTTCCCGCGAGTAACACGGAAAAATCACTGGACACTGCGGCGGTTTTGGAGCTATCGCGATTAGCGTGCTTTGCACGCTAATCACGATTGCTAATCGCGAATCGTAAATCGCCACCAAACCGCTGCATGCAGCGCGTTTGCGGTTATCGTGAGAACACTGCCACTTGCTGCAATGTGTAGCGGTTTTTGCAAAACTGCTAGCGGTTTGCCATGAGCGGGAATCACGCGATTCCTGCTCAGGTGTGAATGGGCCCTAATGCTTTCAGCCACAGCCCCTGAACAAGCATGCAGATCAGGTGCTCTGACTGAAGTCAGTCTGGATTAGCTGCATGCTTGTTTCAGGTTTGTGATTCAGCCACTACTACTGCCACCAAGCAACTGGTATTGTTTAAAAGGAAACATCCATATCCCTCTCAGTTTAGGTTCCCTTTAAACCACTTCACATCTAGACCTCTTTTAACAAAATTCTCAGCCTTATTTCTTCTATCCTATAAGTTCCTATACCTGTTCTAATGTGGTCTGGATTACTGCAGCCTTTTCTAGTTGCACTGTCTCTGTAATATATCTAATCTTCTATTCTTTGTCAAGCTTTGTCGACGCAGGGAGGAAGGAACTGCCTCTGTTGTAATGAATACAAGTTATGCACGCCCCCTGCAGGCTCTGTGTGCTTTGTTTACTCCTCACTCTCTGCTCTCAGTTTCAAACAAGACTGATGCAGTTTGTGAGGCTGAGGGGGAAGGGAGCTGCCTGGCTGTCACAACATGCTGAGAATCTGTAAGAATCCCGACTGGAGTGCAGATAATTCACTATGTAATAAAAACGTGTAGTATTCTGTTACATTATATATATATATATATATATATATATATATATATATATATATATATATATATATATATATATATATATATATATCACTTCCTGACTTCCTAGTTAGAGGCCATGTTTTTGTTTGTAAGCACTGCCTAAAACTGGCGATTAAAGCAAGGATTGCGGCGGGGAGCGGCAGAAACAGCAAAGAGGGATCCAGGAGATCACAGTGACTCGATTGGTATGTTTTTTATTGTACAAATCGGACAGTACAGATTCTCTTTAAGGACCAGACCAGTTTTGACATTTTACTTATGTCCCTGTTTAATCAGCAATAGCTTTATCCCTACCTATGATATATGTATATATATATATATATATATATATATATATATATATATATATATATATATATACAGTATATATATATATATATATATTTCAAGACAAACTTTAATTGGGTAGTGTACTTTGTTCAAGAACAATTTTGTTTTCTATGCATTTTAGTGGAAGAATTTGCAGTTTTCATCCATTACAGTCTAAAAATAAATGTGCTACTATGGATAAATACCCCAAATTTTATTTGCGTACTTTACCTTTTTATCACAAAACTTAAATTATGCTGCTGTAACAATTTATGGTGATGAATGATACTTGATACTCAAATAAAGGTGGATTTTTGCTACAGTGTGTACATTTCATGTAGTATTAGCCATCCCGTATTGATAGCCGAATGTGCCCTAGTATTAGCTCCCCAGTATAGATAGCCAGATACGCCCCAGTATTAGCCTGCCCCAGTATAGATAGCCAGATGTGTCTTTATTGATCCACCATATAACCAGATGTTCCTCTTTATTAGACTTTCATAGTTAGCTAGATGTGCCCCTTTATTATCCCCCATATAGATAGCCAGATGTGCCCCTTTAGTATCCCCCATATAGATAGCCAGATGTGCCCCTTTATTATCCCACATATAGATAGCCAGATGTGCCCCTTTTTTAGCCCCCCTGTATAGATAGCCAGATGTGCCCCTTTATTATCCCCCATATAGATAGCCAGATGTGCCCCTTTATTATCCCCCATATAGATAGCCACATGTGCCCCTTTATTATCCCCCCTGTATAGATAGCCAGAAGTGCCCGTTTATTAGCCCCCTGTATAGATAGCCACTTGGAAATATTCGACCCACCCCCATACAACATTATTGGGCTAAACTTTGACCCCTTACATTACAGTCAACAGGCATATGGCAGCCAATAAGCCTGCACTCCCTCACAGACCTACCCGCCCCCTATAAAAATGCAGCAGCACCCGCCATGTTCCAGACTGTCTTCATCTGGAATAGCTAGAGGAAGGGAGAGACATTACTGGAGATAGGTAAAGCGGTATTTAGGCTTGGTTATTTTGACCCTCGCTGGCTGATAGCAGTTTAATTATCCCAAACAGCCCTTCTGAGGACTACTTCATCCTTCTGCTTTTTATTTTTTTTGTCTGTGCGACACTTCACAGCCCACAGGCACCCACCATTGTGCCCACTGCCCACTGCCCACTACAAGCACAATAGTGCTCCAGGGCCTCTGTTATTATCACTGTATAGAAGAGGCCTGTAAGTGTAGTGCAGCGCAGTCTGGAAGGCCTACACATGATAGTGTGGCCTGCATGAGAAGCAAGGGGTTAAGTAAAATAGGAGGGGTGGTTTGAGGGGAATGAGGGGAGTGCAGAGTGTGATTTAAATAAAGGCGGGGGCGGAGTTAAGCAGTCAGGCGTTAGGAAAGAAAGCTGGAGACGTACCCTTTGCCTGGCTGTAGCATGGCTGATATTGAGGCCTTGGTAGACGGCATCAGGGCGGAGGCAGCATCCAGAGGGCCGGAGTGGGTCCACACGCAGTTGGCCACCATGTCAGCCGGACCCAGCGGGCAGCAGGAGGAACTCGGTCGGAGGACATCTAGACTGCCCGATCGTCTCAGCCCAGAGCCGACCGGAAGGTCGCGTAGGAGGAGTGGAAGCCCCGAGTGGGATCCCCAGATGCCCCCTGCAAAGAAGCTTCCATCCGCAGGGGGGTCAGCCAAGGGGAATCCTAAGTCCAAGAGCGGAGCAGCGAGCGGCAGCAGGCGGGGGCAGACGGCGGAGAAGTCGGGGTCAGCGGCCGCGAAGCAGCAGGCCTCTCAGGCTGCCAAGAAGAGGAAGGGAGGCAGCAGTTCCAGTCGCACGGGCACCGCCTCTTCGCAGAGCGCGGCGGTGGCCCACTCGTCACCACTGAGGGATGCACCGGCCACCAGGAGCAGGAGGGATGATGAGGTGGAGGGGACCAGCTCAGGGAGCGATCAGGCACACAGCAGTGCGCCCCCCCCAGCAGCCAAGTAGCACACGTGGACGGCCAGCAAGGCGCAGCTGCTGAAAGACACAGCAGTTTGGCGCCAGTGAATATGGGAGCGACAGGATTCGCACCGGAATCCGGACCAGCGGTCGGGCAGGTCTGCCCCCCTGCGCCACCAGGTGAGGCCAATACCAGCAATCAGTTTGCCAGCATGCCTTGTGGTGTGGGGATGGGATCTCAAGCGGGGATGGCACAGGCTACTGGGGGTCTGGCAGCAAGTGCTCAGGCCGCAATTCTCCCGGCATTAGAATCCTTCATGGCAGGTATGAGGTATCTATTGGGGGGTCCCCCAGTGGTACTGGGTTCACTAGTCGGGGTTTGGGCGGGACCGATGCAGTCACAGGCGCCCTTTGCTTCTTGGGGGGCAAGTCAGCCAGCATCGCAGGCAGCGGGAGTTAGCAAAGCTAGCTCCGGAAGGGTGGCACAGCAGACAGGGCCGGATGTTCCAACGGGGGTGGCAGCGACTGATGCAGTGCAGCAGGTAGGGGCCCTGGTGTCATTACCATTGGTGGAGTCGGGAAGTTCTGAGGTTGCCGTGCAGACTACTGAGGTCGCAGGGGAGGTGGAAAAGACAGGAGAAGCAGAGGTGATAAGGTTGGCAGATGCGTCGAAAGCGGAAATGTATGTGTGCCTTAGTGGTCCGCTCGGTGTTCATCTGAAGGCTGAGGTTCGTGAAAAAATATGGAAAGGTGAGTTTGTCGAGATTTTTTCGCTTTTGCACTTGGCCAAGTTTAACTTGGATAAAGTGAAGTCTACAGAATCCCAAAAAGAGGAGGAGGAACAGCGCAGGTATCGTTTGATTGCGCGCACGTTTCAGAATTGGCTGCAGGCCTTTGAGATACTGGCATGCGTTATTGGGGAGAAGAATCCTGAGTGTTGTTCTGCCCTCTTTTGTTACCAGAACGCAATAGGCGAGGCCTACAGGAGGTATGGTGGGGACGCCTGGCTCAGATACGACGAGGCATTCAGGCAGAGAAAGGCGGTTCACCCATCGGTGTGCTGGAACCATAAGGACATAGAATAGTGAATGAGTTTGATGATCACATCCACTGGTCAGGAGTCCTTTCGGGCCAGGAGGGGGCAGGGTCCTCGGGAAAATCTGCCAGCAGACCGAAAGGTCTGTGCTGGCAATTTAACGATGCCACATGCACGTTTGGTTCCTCGTGCCGTTTCAAGCGCGAGTGTTCAGGCTGTGGTGGATCACACCCGGTATCCAGGTGTTAAAAGCAAAAAAGAGGTAGGGTGTCTGAGGCTGGAAACAAGAGGGAGGACGCCGGTGAGAGTTCAAAGGATGGAACCGTTTCTTTGTAAGTACCCGCGTACGGAGGATGCGAATTTTCTGCAACTGTGTTTCACGGACGGTTTCGTTATACCCAGCCAATGTGCATCACGGCGCAAGGGGTCTCATCAGAATTTAAAATCGGCATGTGCATTATCTGATGTGGTGTCAGTCAAGCTGATTAAGGAAATCGAGGCTGATCGGGTGGCGGGACCGTTTGAAGGTTGCCCGCTAGATGGTTTAATCGTGTCACCTTTGGGGGTGGTCCCAAAAAAGAAACCTGGGGCTTTCCGCCTTACTCATCACCTGTCTTTTCCAAAAGGGTTGTCGATTAATTTGCGATTGCTAATCGCGAATCGCAAATCTCCACCAAACCGCTGCATGCAGCGCGTTTGCGGTTATCGTGAGAACACTGCCACTTGCTACAATGTGTAGCGGTTTTTGCAAAACCGCTAGCGGTTTGCCATGAGTGGGAATCGCGCGATTCCTGCTCAGGTGTGAATGGGCCCTAATGCTTTCAGCCACAGCCCCTGAACAAGCATGCAGATCAGGTGCTCTGACTGAAGTCAGTCTGGATTAGCTGCATGCTTGTTTCAGGTTTGTGATTCAGCCACTACTACTGCCACCAAGCAACTGGTATTGTTTAAAAGGAAACATCCATATCCCTCTCAGTTTAGGTTCCCTTTAAACCACTTCACATCTAGACCTCTTTTCCTCCTTAAAGAAACGAAAATTCTCAGCCTTATTTCTTCTATCCTATAAGTTCCTATACCTGTTCTAATGTGGTCTGGATTACTGCAGCCTTTTCTAGTTGCACTGTCTCTGTAATATATCTAATCTTCTATTCTTTGTCAAGCTTTGTCGACCCAGGGAGGAATGGGCTGCCTCTGTTGTAATAAATACAAGTTATGCACGCCCCCTGCAGGCTCTGTGTGCTTTGTTTACTCCTCACTCTCTGCTCTCAGTTTCAAACAAGACTGATGCAGTTTGTGAGGCTGAGGGGGAAGGGAGCTGCCTGGCTGTCACATGCTGAGAATCTGTGAGAATCCCGACTGGAGTGCAGATAATTCATTATGTAATAAAAATGTGTAGTATACTGTTATATGATATATATATATATATATATATATATATATATACATCACTTCCTGACTTCCTAGTTAGCGGCCATGTTTTTGCTTGTAAGCACTGCCTAAAACTGTCGATTAAAGCCAGGATTGCGGCGGGGAGCGGCAGAAACAGCAAAGAGGGATTCAGGAGATCACAGTGACATGATTGGTATGTTTTTTATTGTACAAATTGGACAGTACAGATTCTCTTTAAGGACCAGACCAGTTTTGACATTTTACTTATGTCCCTGTTTAATCAGCAATAGCTGATATATATTATATATATATATATTTCAAGACAAACTTTAATTGGGTAGTGTACTGTGTTCAAGAACAATTTTGTTTTCTATGCATTTTAGTGGAAGAATTTGCAGTTTTCATCCATTACAGTCTAAAAATAAATGTGCTACTATGGATAAATACCCCAAATTTTATTTGCGTACTTTACCTTTTTATCACAAAACTTAAATTATGCTGCTGTCACAATTTATGGTGATGAATGATACTTGATACTCAAATAAAGGTGGATTTTTGCTACAGTGTGTACATTTCATGTAGTATTAGCCATCCCGTATTGATAGCCGAATGTGCCCTAGTATTAGCTCCCCAGTATAGATAGCCAGATACGCCCCAGTATTAGCCTGTCCCAGTATAGATAGCCAGATGTGTCTTTATTGATCCACCATATAGATAACCAGATGTTCCTCTTTATTAGCCTTTCATAGTTAGCTAGATGTGCCCCTTTATTATCCCCCATATAGATAGCCAGATGTGCCCCTTTAGTATCCCCCATATATATAGCCAGATGTGCCCCTTTATTATCCCCCATATAGATAGCCAGATGTGCCCCTTTTTTAGCCCCCCTGTATAGATAGCCAGATGTGCCCCTTTATTATCTCCCATATAGATAGTAAGATGTGCCCCTTTATTATCCCCCATATAGATAGCCAGATGGGAAGCAGGAAATTTGGGCGCATGAGGCAGGTGGACAAAAAGGGCGCCGCCATTCACTCCCATAATAAATATCGTTTAATGGGCGCCCAACAGGAAAAAAGGGCTCAGGAGAAAAATAACGTTTTAAAAGCGACGCCCGGAGACTTTTAATGTTTTATAACTGCTTCTCATGTTACACATTATTTAATGATTTATAATTTTTTAAACATTATTTTTAAACGAAAAACAGTACAATATTTTTTAAAACATTATTTTTAAACGAAAAAACGTAGGTTTAGGCACCACCAGGGGGGGTCTTAGGTTTAGGCACCACCAGGGGGGTCTTAGGTTTAGGCACCACCAGGGGTGTCTTAGGTTTAGGCACCACCAGGGGGGTCTTAGGTTTAGGCACCACCAGGGGGGTCTAGGGGTTAGGGATGGGTACAGGGAGGGTTCTGTGTGAGAGTAGGGTTAGGTATAGCTTTAGTAACATTCTTATTAATGTTTTATAAAACGTTATTATAAATTTCACTTTTTAAACAGCGAAGATTAACGTTTTTACAATTGCTGATTTCATACACGTTATTTAATGATTTATAACTTTATAAAACATTATTTTTAAACAAAATATAGCACATTTTTTTTAAAAATGTTATTCATGCTTATCGTTTAAAACCCTGCGCCCTTTTTTCACGGCGCCCTTTTTTAACGTACGCGCCAAATGTGCCCCTTTATTATACCCCCTGTATAGATAGCCTGATGTGCCTGTTTATTAGCCCCCTGTATAGATAGCCACTTGGAAATATTCGACCCACCCCCATACAACATTATTGGGCTAAACTTTGACCCCTTACATTACAGTCAACAGGCATATGGCAGCCAATAAGCCTGCACTCCCTCACAGACCTACCCGCCCCCTATAAAAACGCAGCAGCACCCGCCATGTTCCAGACTATCTTCGTCTGGAATAGCTAGAGGAAGGGAAAGACATTACTGGAGATAGGTAAAGCGGTATTTAGGCTTGGTTATTTTGATCCTCTGTGGCTGATAGCAGTTTAATTATCCCAAACAGCCCTTCTGAGGACTACTTCATCCTTCTGCTTTTTATTTTTTTTGTCTGTGCGACACTCCACAGCCCACAGGCACCCACCAATGTGCCCACTGCCCAGTGCCCACTACAAGCACAATAGTGCTCCAGGGCCTCTGTTATTATCACTGTATAGAAGAGGCCTGTAAGTGTAGTGCAGCGCAGTCTGGAAGGCCTACACAGGCCCTGGTGACATTACCATTGGTGGAGTCGGGAAGTTCTGCGTTTGCCGTGCAGACTACTGAGGTCGCAGGGGAGGTGGAAAAGACAGGAGAAGCAGAGGTGATAAGGTTGGCGGATGCGTCGAAAGTGGAAATGTATGTGTGCCTTAGTGGTCCGCTCGGGGTTCATCTGAAGGCTGAGGTTCGCGAAATAATGTGGAAAGGTGAGTTTGTCGAGATTTTTCCGCTTTTGCACTTGGCCAAGTTTAACTTGGATAAAGTGAAGTCTACAGAATCCAAAAAAGAGGAGGAGGAACAGCGCAGGTATCGTTTGATTGCGCGCACGTTTCAGAATTGGCTGCAGGCTTTTGAGATACTGGCATGCGTTATTGGGGAGAAGAACCCGGAGTGTTGTTCTGCCCTCTTTTGTTACCAGAACGCAATAGGCGAGGCCTACAGGAGGTATGGTGGGGACGCCTGGCTCAGATACGACGAGGCATTCAGGCAGAGAAAGGCGGTTCGCCTATCGGTGTGCTGGAACCATAAGGACATAGAATTGTGGATGAGTTTGATGATCCCATCCACTGGTCAGCAGTCCTTTCGGGGCCAGGAGGGGGCAGGGTCCTCGGGAAAATCTGCCAGCAGACCGAAAGGTCTGTGCTGGCAATTTAACGATGCCACATGCAAGTTTGGTTCCTCGTGCCGTTTGAAGCACGAGTGTTCAGGCTGTGGTGGATCACACCCGGTGTCCAGGTGTTATAAGCAAAAAAGAGGTAGGGCGTCTGAGGCTGGAAACAAGAGGGAGGACGCCGGTGACAAATTCAGGATTTTCAAGGGGGGGGGGGGGGGAGGATTCCTGAAAGCGGCATGTGGGCGTGGCCAAAACATGATGTGCGTGGAGCCAAATACTAGCAGTTTCTAGGCTAAATTGCACCCAAGGCCCCAATGTGGAGACAGGTATAGGTGCCCACAGTATAGGTAGCCAGCCGAGTATAGGTAGCCCATATAGTTGCCCCCAGTATAGGTTAGATAGGTATATGGCTCCAGTATAGGTTAGATAGGTATATGCCCCCCAGTATAGATTAGATAGGTATATGTCCCCCAGTATAGGTTAGATAGGTATATGCCCCAGTATAGATTAGCTAGGTATATGCCCCAGTATAGATTAGATAGGTATATGCCTCCAGTATAGGTTAGATAGGTATATGGCTCCAGTATAGGTTAGATAGGTATATGGCTCCAGTATAGGTTAGATAGGTATATACCCCCCAGTATAGATTAGATAGGTATATGTCCCCCAGTATAGGTTAGATAGGTATATGCCCCCCAGTATAGATTAGATAGGTATATGCCCCCCAGTATAGGTTAGATAGGTATATGCCCCAGTATAGATTAGCTAGCTATATGCCCCAGTATAGGTTAGATAGGTATATGCCCCAGTATAGATTAGCTAGGTATATGCCCCACTATAGGTTAGATAGGTTTATGCCCCAGTATAGATTAGCTAGGTATATGCCCCAGTATAGATTAGATAGGTATATGCCTCCAGTATAGGTTAGATAGGTATATGGCTCCAGTATAGGTTAGATAGGTATATACCCCCCAGTATAGATTAGATAGGTATATGTCCCCCAGTATAGGTTAGATAGGTATATGCCCCCCAGTATAGATTAGATAGGTATATGCCCCCAGTATAGATTAGATAGGTATATGCCCCCCAGTATAGATTAGATAGGCATATGCCCCCCAGTATAGATTAGATAGGTATATGCCCCTCAGTATAGCTTAGATAGGTATATGCCCCAGTATAGATTAGATAGGTATATGCCCCAGTATAGGTTAGATGGGTATATGCCCCAGTATAGATTAGCTAGGTATATGCCCCTCAGTATAGCTTAGATAGGTATATGCCCCAGTATAGGTTAGATAGGTATATGTACCCCAGTATAGGTTAGATAGGTATATGCCCCCCAGTATAGATTAGATAGGTATATGCCCCTCAGTATAAATTAGATAGGTATATGCACCCCAGTATAGATTAGATAGGTATATGCCCCTCAGTATAGGTTAGATAGGTAGGCGGGGGGGGGGGGGAGCGGGGAGAGAGGAGTTTCTACTTACCTGCCTTCATCCTGCACGCAGCTTCTATCTTCTGCTTGTCCCGGCGCGCGTCGCATCGGTAAGAGCTCCCCCTGTGATGACATGCGGTACGTCATCTCAGGGGGCACTGTTACCATAGCGACAGACGCCGGGACAGGAAGTACATGGAAGCTGCGCAGGATCCAGGCACCGTAAGTGTAAAGTCTTCTCTCCCCGCAGCTCTGCCTTACGCCCGCCGTGGATGGAGGGTCCTACCACGTCGTTCAAATTTTTGGGGATTTTGATCGATACGGTAGCCATGGAATGTAGTCTGCCATTAGATAAGGTCAGGGACCTTCAGCTTACCATCCAAGCAATAATGGGAAGACGGAAGATTACGTTGCGGGATCTCCAGTCCCTGCTTTGTAAAGTGAACTTTGCTTGCAGGATTATGCCGATGGGGCGTATTTTTTGCAGACGGTTGTCGAACGTGACAGCGGGTGTTGCTTCCCCTCATCATCGCATTCGAATGACGGCGGACATGAGGGAGGACTTGAAGGTGTGGCTAACTTTTTTGCAGGACTTCAATGGGAGATCCTTTTTGATGGACGAAGAGGTGAGTAACTTTGAGATTGAGTTATTTACAGACGCCTCAGGTGCTCATGACTTTGGGGTTTTCATGGCAGGTGAGTCGTGTGCGACCCCATGGGATCCGTCATGGGTGGAGGCTGGTCTTACAGTCAACATGGTGCTGCTGGAACTGTTCCCGATCGTTGTGGCAATTCAGTTGTGGGGGCAGCGTTTGGCCAATAAACGCATACGTTTCAATTGTGACAATTTGGGGGTGGTGTTAGCCATGAATAAATTTTCGGCCTCCTCACCGCCAGTGATTCGAGTGATGAAGCAGTTGATTCTGTTGTGTTAGCGTTTTAATATCTGCATCTTTGCGGTGCATCTGCCTGGAATTGACAACATCATTGCTGATGCCCTCTCTCACTTCCAGTGGGACAGGTTCTGGGAGGCAGCTCCTACGGCGGAAGAGAGTGGGGTTCCCTGTCCAGGGATGATGTGGAGGATTTCTTTCAAATGATTTCACGGCTGATTAGGAGGTCGCTATCGGAGTCGTCATGGGCAGCGTACGCGCCTGTGTGGAAAGCGTGGGACGTTTTGGCGGCTCAGGTCGGTGACTGTACATCTGATGAGGATCGCTCGTGCTTGCTCCTATATTTAGTTGGCAGGAATTTTGCGGAGGGCACGTCAGCTGCGGCCATGGCAAAAAAGGCGGCGGCATTGGCCTTTCTGTTTAAATCTAGGAATCAGAGGGACGTGACAAAGGATTTTAGGGTGGTTCAGGCAATGAAAGGTTTTAGGGCCGGATCCTTAAGAAGGGATTCTAGGCGCCTGGTTTCTTTTGAAATTTTGGAGAAGGTGGTGGGGATGCTGCAGGAGGTGTGCTATTGTCAAAAGGAAGCTGTGTTGTTCAGCACTGCTTTTGTCCTAGCATTCTTCGGCGCATTCAGGGTGGGGGAACTGGTCAGTAGGTCAAAAATCCAGATGGGGGGCATCCTCGCTGACGATGTGACGGTTCAGGAGGAATCGGTGTCCATAATTTAGCGAAAATCAAAAACGGATCGTTTAGGAAAGGATAAGGTGATTACCCTGTTTCGGATTGGGGGATTACTTTGCCCTAGAGAAAACGTCTTACTTTTTTTGTCAACCAGGCAGAACGTGGCGTCGGTTTTTCTAGTACACTCGGAGGGTTTGCCGCTTACTCGTTTTCAGTTCTCTTCAGTTTTTCGGAAGTGCCTCGTGAGGGCCGGTTCCCCCCCCAGCAAATTTGCCCCCCTTTCCTTTCGCATTGGCGCAGCAACAGGGGCGAGAAGAGCTGCGGTTCGCCCGTAAGGGCATCAACTTGGATTTCCGAGGCAGGAGGTCCAGATCCGGTGGCTAGGTTTTCCGGGCATGTTGTGGGCTCGGGTTCTGCCTGAAATGCGCAGATATGCAGAATGGGACAGGGCAACAGATGTGCTTGTTCTACATGTC